>NW_025814867.1:111052007-111652007 GCF_022079265.1 Lynx rufus | reverse complement strand
CATGGCTGTGTACCTGTACCTGATCAAAACTCCAATGTTGGTGAATGTTGCTGTCTCTGTCTGGAGGAATGGGAAAGAGGTTTGATGCTGGAATTTCAGAAGTTCTAAACCAGACAGGGTCACTGTAAGGATACATGAAAGTCGTCATAATTCTAAATCACAAAAGTAAATATGAACATGCCTAAATGCCAATATCTCCTTACTATCATCTCTTGCCAAGTTTCTACTGACAGAACTAATTAAAGGAAAAGTGACATTTTTCCACATTTATCTCATTGGCAAAATATCAACCATATGACTTGCTTTTGAACTGTCAAGAATGGCAACATTTAACACTTCTCAAGGGAATATGTCAAAGAAAGACCCAAACTTCTACTTAATGCTATTGCCCCTTTTCAGATGTGAAGCTATGATTCCAAGGACAGCAGTATGTTAAGAATGGCACATCTGTAAAAACAGAATCAATCATGATAGAATAGTTCTTTTATTTATTTGTTTGGTTTTGACCAGATATGTTATATGGATCAAAGTTACTGAAACCCTAAACTCTTAACAGCTCTGAATTATGAAACAGTAGTTAACTACCCTATGGAAAGATATAAACATTTATGAGCACTTGGATATTTCCTCACAAGTACAAGAATCATAAGGAAAGAGAGCTTGGGGTCATGTAAGATGCATCCCCATTCTCAACTGAGAGATAGGTGGTAAAAGGAGGGGAAATAAGCCAGTCAGGAGACAGTTTGGAGTTAGTGCAAAGTGTACAGGACCAGTTGTTTGCAAGTTCCCAAAACCAGCCCCAGGAGAGGAACTGATAACTGAACTAGTGGAGATCAAAAGAATGAGGAGGCAGGCTTCAGACACCTGCCTGGCATATGTGTGAACTTTATTCTAGAGTATCAAAATGCAAAGGCAGGACCAGAACACCCTGCACAATCTGGAATAGTTACAGGGGGATAAATATTGGTAACTGGATTGGACACTAATATGAGTCACACTAAGGCAAGAGCACTAATTATGCATAATTATATTAAAATTTTGAGCAGATATAATTGTTGAGTTTCCTTTACACCTGAATCATGTGCTGATGTTTAGAGAATTTGAATCATGAGCCATAAAGACTCACAGTTAATCTTAGTTCCAGAACCAAAGTAGAAATACTGTATTTTATGAGAGAGAAAAAACCCTTTTCATTTAAAAGATTTTTCTCATCTTTACCTATAATATAAATTGAAAGCCAAACCAGGAACCAGAAAGTATTCTCTAAAGCATGATTTTCAACATACAATGAAGTCTTTAGCTTTTTACTCTCTAGCACTGTGTACTGTTGAGCCAACAGTATTATAAAACCCTTCAGCCTAATAGAACAAATAGGAGCTGATACCTATTGTGTGCCAGGAAGTTTTCACCAAACAGACGAATAAAACATGGAACTTAGTATTGGAGCAAACATTCTTTATCAACAGGCCATAAAGCCTCGAAGAGGAGCCTTGTATAATTTCTTACTTTTAGTATTGAGTGTGTGTGTCCATGTGGCTCTAGACATTTAGACACCAGGCAGGGGCTCCATAAATGTTGCTGAATGAAAAAGTACCACTTATTTGGCCCATATATTAGTTTTCTATTGCTGCTGTAACAAATAACCACAAATTCACAGGCTTAAAATGATACTCACTATCTTGAAATTCTGTGGGTCAGAGGTGCAGGCATAACATCTCTCAAAATATCTCTACTCAGAGATCATAAAGCAGACATCAAGGTATTAGCTGGGCTGGGACTTTATCTAGAAGTTCTGAGGAAGGTTCCACTTTGAGGTAGAATTCATTTCCTTGTTAATGTAGGACTAAGATTCTCATTTCCTTGACATGTGGTTCATCTTCAACCCGCCAATAGCACCTCAAATCTCTGATTTACTCTTCTGCTACAAGGCAGAAAGATCTCTGCATTTTTAGGGTTTGTGTGATTAGATCAGGCCAGCCCCAGATAATTCAGGATAGTCTCCCTATTTTAAGACTAGCTGATTAGCAACCTTAATTACATTTGTGAAGTCCCTTTTTCTATGTAGCATAACATTCACAGGAGCAGCATCAGAGGGCCAAAATGTTCGGCCTACTGCAAATCATTTGATTCCAAGTGGTATAAATGGTAGTTTAAACCAAAAGGGACTTACTAACTGGGAAGTTAAGGAATGATGCTGCCTTTATCATGGATGAAACCATGCCTGAAGATTTAGATCTTAGACTCCGTCTCTAAGCTTTGTCCCCTTCTAGGTATGGGGAGAATGGCCTCATTTTCTCCTACTACAGATTGATTTACTTCAATTCCTATTTTGTATCCTCCCAGATTAGTGACCCACAGAAAAGAGGAACTTCTTTATTCTAATGTCCAATCAGAGTTTCATGTTTTGGACTCTGAATTTAAGCAGATGAATGGATAAAGAATATGTGCATATATATATGCAATGGAGTATTACTCAGCAATAAAAAATAATGAAATCTTGCCATTTGCAACTACATGCATGGAACTAGAGGGTATTATGCTAAATGAAATTAGACAGAGAAAGACAAATATCATATGATTCACTCATAGGAGGAATTTAAGATACAAAACAGATGAATATAAGGGAAGGGAAGGAAAATAATATAAAAACAAGAAGGGGGACAAAACATAAGAGACTCTTAAACACAGAGAACAAAATGAGGATTGCTGGAGGGATTGTGGGTGGGGGATGGGCTAAATAAGTAAGGGGCATTAGGGAAGACACTTGTTGGGATGAGCAGTAGGTGTTACACATAGGGGATGAATCACTAGAATCTATTCCTGAAATCATAGCACTATATGCTAACTAAATTGGACAGAAAGAAGGAAAGAAAGAAGGAAAGAAGGAAAGAAAGAAAGAAAGAAAGAAAGAGAAAGAGAAAGAAAGAGAAAGAGAAAGAAAGAAAGATTTAAATCCACAAAAGACACACTCTTAGATTTGGTGGTGTTGAAACCCAGTGGTGAGAACCACATCTGCATCAGACGTGATATCAGAGTCAATGTTTAAGAATGATGGCACAGTGAAGAGCAGCACCAGAAGTAATGTAAGGTGGTGGAAAGTGCATGGGTCTGCAAGGCAGACCTGCCTCAGGGCTTGGATCTGCCACTGCTGACTGCTGACTTTGGGCAAACCATATGATTCAGCTGGACTGTAATTTTTTCAATGTATAATTAAGTCAGAAGGACCTATAGTGACCATTCGACCTCCAATTCCCTCTGTATCCCTAATTTAAAAGTCACTGAAGGGACACATGCACCCCAATGTTTATAGCAGCACTACCAACAATAGCCAAATTATGGAAAGAGCCCAAATGTCCATCAACTGATGAATGGATAAAGATGTGTTATGTACATATATATATACACACACACAAACATACACATACATACAGTGGATAACTACTCAGTGATGAAGTGGAATGAAATCTTGCCATTTGCAACAACATGGATGGAACTGGAGGGTATTGTGCTAAGCCAAATAAGTCAATCAGAGAAAGACAGATATCACATGATTTCACTCACATGTGGGATTTGAGAAATTTAACAGATGATCATAGGGGAAGGGAAGGAAAAATAAGATAAAAAAAAGAAAGAGGGAGGCAAACTATAAGAGACTCTTAAATACAGAGAACAAACTGAGGGTTGATGGGGAAGGGGGAAGGAAATGGGTGATGAGCATTAAGGTGGGCACTTGTTGAGATGAACACTGAGTGTTTATGTAAGTGATGAATCACTGACTTCTACTCCTGAAGCCAAGACTACACAGTGTGTTATCTAACGTGAGAAAGAAAGAAAGAAAGAAAGAAAGAAAGAAAGAAAGAAAGAAAGAAAGAAGTTAATGAGAAGGTGGTTGGTTCTCATTCATGCTAATACCATAATAACTCATTCTGATACTGAGACCCACTATATCCCTCAAAGCACTCTGGGTCTTGACCTTTCCTGACTCTTAACTTCTTGCTCCTCTATAGTAGTTCTGTGGTACCCCATCTATAACCCCTTTATCAGCTAGTGTATCTACTACCCAGCCTCTGTGTGTGCTGCATCTAACAGCTTATACCTGCAACTTTCTCTAGCACATTGCCCTTGACTGGGATATCTCATTCGGAGATGCCTGGGAGGTTTCAGTGTCCCCCACTTGAGGTAGCCAATGATTGACTGATAGGGAGCTATATATACACCTCCAAGCCAAATGTAGACTTTACCTAAGACCACATCTTTGCATAGCTCTTTGCTCTTAGCTATACCACTCCCCTCAGTTCCTTACAAGTTTTCCTGAAGAGCAACCCCTCAATAAACCATGGACACTTCAATCCTTGTGTCAGGCTCTGCTTTTGGAGAACTTACCTAAAACACTTTCTAACTCTAACTGCCTTACTGTCCCACCCAAATTCTCATTTTTGCTTACCTCAGCCAGAGTTCATTTCTGTTGCCTAACAATCAAAGAACTCCAGCTAATACCCTTAAAAACAGGAAAGGAGAGAAAAGGAGAGAGTGCTTCATGATCACAACACTACTAGGGCCACATAAAGTGGAAAAAACAGGTTGTGGTGAGAAAACTAGTTATTTTTGAGTGTCTCAAATCCCTGACTAGTTTGTATGATCCAAGACAGCAAGAACCATGCTTGCTAGCTAGTCACCTTTTTTTAATCTTCCATAGCATGTAGCACAAGTCCTTGAACAAAGCAGATGTTTAATAAATATGAATCAATCAATTTCACAAAGGTAAATTCCCCAAAGCGCTTATTCCATCAAAGGACAATGTGAAAACAGATCAATTGGAAAGGAATGAGAGTCTTTTTCTTACATGGATCATATTAATTACAACTAATATTTACCTAGTAAACTATAGTTTGCAAAGCATGTCTACATACATTGTTCAATTTACTCATTTCAGCAATCATGTAAGGTGAGTTTTAATAACAGCCTCACTTTACAGATGAGCCTCAGAGAGGCAGAGGTTTGTCCAAATGGCATAGATAGTAAATATTTAACAAGAACATCTGCTCCAAATCCTATATTTCTTCTTCTGAGTTAAGATCTCCCTGGCAAAGGGGGACACACACACACACACACACACACACACACACACACACACCTGGTCTTGTATTTTTCCAGAAAGGACCTTATGCTTGGTGTTCTTGGAACCTGAGATTGAAAAGAGTGACTAGGCTGTGGAGACAACAAAGTGTGAGGTGTCTGCAGTGTGTCACTTCTTTCAAAAAAAGAGATTAATAGCAGCATAAAGAAAAGCCACAAGATGCCTGAATGATGTGTGAAAGACAGCAGGATGAGGCAATCAGAGGTATATGAAGAAGCAAGGAAGACTTTGCCCCATTCACAGATCTGAGTCAGATGTTATTGTTATTCTCTGCTAATTCCTGGCATCTATTGTTTCAAGTGTTGAGCACTTTGAGTTTCTTCTCCTAGAAAAAAGCAAAGCCCATCCAGTTTCTCTTCAATTAGAAAGTTTCACTCACATCCTTTAAAACATAATTAATCAGGGTGGTGTGTGGCCACTTCCAAACCAGGAACCAAAACTTTTCCTTTAACCATTAGGAAAACCTCTCCCACCCAGGGAGAGAGCTCTCCTTGCTCATTCTCAATGCCAAAAAGCAGAGAGTGAGAACAGGTCGTCTGTCTAAAGTCTACAGGTATCATGTGTTCTAGATACAGGTATCTAGTCCTCGAGGTCCGAGAAAACACAGGTCATCTGTCTAAAGTCTACAGGTATCGGGGCGCCTGGGTGGCTCAGTAGGTTAAGCGTCCGACTTCGGCTCAGGTCATGATCTCGCGGTGCATGAGTTCGAGCCCCGTGTCGGGCTCTGTGCTGACAGCTCAGAGCCTGGAGCCTGTTTCAGATTCTGTGTCTTCCTCTCTCTCTGACCCTCCCCTGTTCATGCTCTGTCTCTCTCTGTCTCAAAAATAAATAAACGTTAAAAAAAATAAAATAAAATAAAAATAAAGTCTACAGGTATCATGTGTACTAGATACAGGTATCTAGTCCTCGAGGTCCAAGAAAACACAGAATCCATCTGAATAGCTCCTGAAAACGTCTCTGCAAAGCTGTTTGAAATTGTCTGCTGGCTAGAGCTTTCACATTCACACTGATGGTGTCTGATTTTCCATTCTTTTCGTTAATAATATTCTTCTACCTAGGACCACTTATTTCAGGCTATTTTATTCTAGGGCTGTTAGGCTTCATTCCAGCTGGAAAAACAGGCAAACGTTTCCCAGGCACATTCCCCTGCCGGTCTACCACCCACCTAAGTACTCACCAGGAGTCACTCTGATCTTGCCTGGCAATGTCCTCAATGTCAGCCAGAAGATCTTTCCAAGTGGATTCCAAGCCCTCACAGATGACAAAATTATCTGCCTTGATCTATTTGTCCTTTGACCAAGAATTTTAAAGCACCTCTCCAAGAACCCAAAAATGAAACCTCCCTCCATAGATAGCAATTTGTTGGCCAGCACTATTACAGCCAAAAGGGTCTCAGCCACACATCTGCCTACATTATGATTTAAGGGTGAGAGAAGTTAGGGGATGCACCCTAAATCAACCAGGGGTTAAGCAGTCAAGGGTAGAGTTTCTTGTCCACACTACTCTTCCTAAGTCTCAGCATGGTTGTTTACAAATACTATTTTCTGTAAGTTTTTTCATAAGTCAAACCAGTTATCTTGGTAACAGATTCCAAATATAGGACCACTTCACTACTCTTTTTGTCTTTCATCTTCATTGTTTAAAATGTTTTCTTTTTAACTAAAAGAACATCTAATGCTCATATATTTCATGGAGAGAGGATGTAGGGCTGAGGAGAAAGGAAGTAAAATCCATTGGTGGTCCCAAAAAGAAAGTGAAGACCTACTCTAAGTAAGATGATTCAGAGAGAGGTATTTCAGCAAGATGATTCACTAATGTGTGGATTTAGGGGAGCTACAAAGGTGAGTGCAATAACCTAGAGACAGTGGCAGTTGAGGTCTTACCACTGGTGTACCTGAAGAGAAAGGTGAGAGAGTTATCGGAATTCAGCAGGAGAGAGAGTTGGGTGCAGTCTGCTAGCTTGTGAAGAATTGTGACTTGTGGTAAAGGGACACAGAGCCAGGTCTCACAGGGAAGAGGGCAAAGGAATATACCCCATGAGCTCGCTGTCATCCCCTTCCCACAGCTTCCTGTAAGGGCTTCCCTTTGGCCAAACCTGAAAGAAAGCTTGTGGGCTTGGAGAACCCTGGTGATGTAGTCTATACAGGTCAGCCTCTCAAGGCTGACAATTTTACTAGGTTCTTGAGATACTTAGAAATGATAATACCAAAAACCTGATAGGCACCAGGTACTCGTACTTTATTTCTTCTTTACCATCTTCTATTATAGGCATTTTATATCTGTCTTACAGATGTGGAAACTGAGGCTCAGACACTTTCAATAACCCAATATGGTCACAAAACTGGTAAGTGCCCCATCCTGGTTTTGAACTTCATTCTGTCTACCACCAAAACAAGTATTCTTTCTGGTTTGTCCCATTGCATATCAAGTAGCCATCATTGTGTTTAGTAAATAATAACGTTCAATAAATGGTAGCTTGACAAGTATGTGCTATGTACTGTGCTAAGCCCTTTATATATATAATATATATTATAATATATATTATATATTATATATAATTATATGATATTATATATTATACATATATTATATATATTATGTTATATATATTATATATATTATATATATAATATATATTATATTTATTATTATATATATAATTATCTCAGTTAATCTTTAAAACCACCAATAGATCTTATCCAAAAGAAAAGCTTCAATTATCACTGAAGAGATGCACAAATTTTTACCAAGGACTATGTGTTGGCCATAAAAAAAAAAAAATGCCTCACAGAACTCCTTCTTCAGGGAGTATAATTAAGAGTCCTAGGGTCTGTATTCTGAAATTTCATCATTCCCTTTACTCTGAGGTCACAATTTCCACCAGCTACTCCCAATTAATGACTGAGTGCAAAAGGGACACTAAAGTCAAGCCCTTTCCTGGGAGATGTGAGATTCATTTGATAAGAAACTTTGGCTTGAGGACTCCTCAGTGGCCTCACCAAACTCTTCTTAGAATCAGTCTAAGATGTTTTTGCCCAAACTTCCTTCCCTCTTTCCCTCATTTTGTATCAGACCTGCATTAGTCTGAAGTCTCTCCCAGACTTTCCCAGTTTCCTCTCCTTTTTTGCTCACAGGCATTTCTCCTAAAATTTTCTTGCAAGTTTAATTCTGTCTTGGTATCTATTTTTTTTAACCTATCTGATTCTTAGCAGACCCTGCTAACACAGGAGTCTCACTGAAATTGTAGTCTTAAATATAGCATTTTATAGATAATTGTTGAGTATCTGTTACTCACAGAGCTGTATAAAAGGTAAACGAGAAATCAAGCCAGCACCTATCCACAAGTAGCTTACAATCTAGCAATGAATTTGTTATATACAAAGATACGCTATTAGATGGTTACCTGATATGCCAGAAGTAGAAACCATCGTGGGCGGTCAGATTCCATCCTTTTGTGTTTTATGCTATTATCAGTGGGAATTCCATGCATGTTCCCTGGCAGTGTGTTTCTTTGAAAACTTGGTTCTAAATCCAATATCAAACTGTGGTTTTTTGAATTGTAAGTGGAAATGGCTTGGCAGGAAGAAAAAAATGAACCAGCTGTCTTTGTCCAACTGTTTGAAATATGTATTTTCCAAGTATCCATTCTTTCCACTATTTTTTTTTCCAACAAAGACCCCACAAAATATGTTTGCACTCAGGAAGTCCTCCTCTCCTCTGAGGTAGATAAAGGTAGAAACAAAGTCATTGACCTAAAGCATTCCTTTCTGTTTATAATAGACTACTTTCTGCATCCCCCCAACCCAAATAAAAAAAGAAAAAACTTTCCATGAAATTTTCTTATGTAGATATTTGACCAGTATTCTTTTCTTTCCTCATAAAGAATGTTTGGGGTATTTGTAAAGTATACACACACACACACACACACACACACACACACACACACACTGAGAGAAAGATAATTCTAGTTGCCTTTTTTGTTGAGTCTGAGAATTAAGAAATGAAAGACAATTCCAATTTTCTATCATTTTCTTGCTTGAGGGAAGTCATGGACTTTTATTTTAAAAAATAGCTATTTTCTTTTTGTGAAGTCCTGAAAAATAACAACCACCTTTTGACTGGCATGGAATCTATAACGACTGATTAATCATTCTGGAGAAAGGATGAAGGATGAATATAGATCATTTCAGTAACTTCTAGTTATGCTAAATTAGTTTAATGACAAGTGATTTCTCACCTTTGATATGTTATTTTAAAAACAAACACATAAAGGGGATTCTGGGAAGATGGCGGCGTAGGAGGACGCTGGGCTCACCGCGCGTCCTGCTGATCACTTAGATTCCACCCACACCTGCCTAAATAACCCAGAAAACCGCCAGAGGATTAGCAGAACAGAGTCACCAGACCCAAGTGCAGACGAGAGGCCCACGGAAGAGGGTAGGAAGGGCGGCGAGGCGGTGCGCCCTCCACGGACTGGCGGGAGGGAGCCGGGGTGGAGGGGCGGCTCGCCGGCCAAGCAGAGCCCCCGAGTCCGGCTTGCAAAAGCGGAGGGGCCTGACGGACTGCGTTCCGACAGCAAGCGCGACTTAGCGTCTGGGAGGTCATAAGATAACAGCTCTGCTCGGAAAGCGGGAAGGCTGGAGGACAAAGGGAGGGTGAGCTGCGGAGCCCCCGGACGACAGAGCTCAGTTTGGCGGGGAACAAAGGCGCTAGCCAGCGCCATCTCCCCCGCCCATCCCCCAGCCAAAATCCCAAAGGGAACCGGCTCCGGCCAGGGAAATTGCTCGCTCAGCGCGAACACCCAACTCTGTGCTTCTGCGGAGCCAAACCTCCAGCAGCGGATCTGACTCCCTCCGGCTGCCACAGGGCCCCTCCTGAAGTGGATCACCTAAGGAGAAGCGAGCTAAGCCTGCCCCCCCTGCCGCCGTGCACCTTGCCTTCCGACACCAGCTAATACGCCAGATCCCCAGCATCACAAGCCTGGCAGTGTGCAAGTAGCCCAGACGGGCCACGCCACCCCACAGTGAATCCCGCCCCTAGGAGAGGGGAAGAGAAGGCACACACCAGTCTGACTGTGGCCCCAGCGGTGGGCTGGGGGCAGACATCAGGTCGGACTGCGGCCCCGCCCACCAACTCCAGTTATACACCACAGCACAGGGGAAGTGCCCTGCAGGCCCTCACCACACCAGGGACTATCCAAAATGACCAAGCGGAAGAATTCCCCTCAGAAGAATCTCCAGGAAATAACAACAGCTAATGAGCTGATCAAAAAGGATTTAAATAATATAACAGAAAGTGAATTTAGAATAATAGTCATAAAATTAATCGCTGGGCTGGAAAACAGCATACAGGACAGCAGAGAATCTCTTGCTACAGAGATCAAGGGACTAAGGAACAGTCACGAGGAGCTGAAAAACGCTTTAAAGGAAATGCAAAACAAAATGCAAACCACCACGGCTCGGATGGAAGAGGCAGAGGAGAGAATAGGTGAACTAGAAGATAAAGTTATGGAAAAAGAGGAAGCTGAGAAAAAGAGAGATAAAAAAATCCAGGAGTATGAGGGGAAAATTAGAGAACTAAGTGATACACTAAAAAGAAATAATATACGCATAATTGGTATCCCAGAGGAGGAAGAGAGAGGGAAAGGTGCTGAAGGGGTACTTGAAGAAATTATAGCTGAGAACTTCCCTGAACTGGGGAAGGAAAAAGGCACTGAAATCCAAGAGGCACAGAGAACTCCCTTCAGACGTAACTTGAATCGATCTTCTGCACGACATATCATAGTGAAACTGGCAAAATACAAGGATAAAGAGAAAATTCTGAAAGCAGCAAGGGGTAAACGTGCCCTCACATATAAAGGGAGACCTATAAGACTCGTGACTGATCTCTCTTTTGAAACTTGGCAGGCCAGAAAGAATTGGCAGGAGATTTTCAGGGTGCTAGACAGCAAAAATATGCAGCCGAGAATCCTTTATCCAGCAAGTCTGTCATTTAGAATAGAAGGAGAGATAAAGGTCTTCCCAAACAAACAAAAACTGAAGGAATTTGTCACCACTAAACCAGCCCTACAAGAGATCCTAAGCGGGACCCTGTGAGACAAAGTACCAGAGACATCACTACAAGCCTAAAACATACAGACATCACAATGACTCTAAACCCGTATCTTTCTATAATAACACTGAATGTAAATGGATTAAATGCGCCAACCAAAAGACATAGGGTATCAGAATGGATAAAAAAACAAGACCCATCTATTTGCTGTCTACAAGAGACTCATTTTAGACCTGAGGACACCTTTAGATTCAGAGTGAGGGGATGGAGAACTATTTATCATGCTACTGGAAGCCAGAAGAAAGCTGGAGTAGCCATACTTATATCAGACAAACTAGACTTTAAATTAAAGGCTGTAACAAGAGATGAAGAAGGACATTATATAATAGTTACAGGGTCTATCCATCAGGAAGAGCTAACAATTATAAATGTCTATGCGCCGAATACCGGAGCCCCCAAATATATAAAACAATTACTCATAAACAGAAGCAACCTTATTGATAAGAATGTGGTAATTGCTGGGGACTTTAACACCCCACTTACAGAAATGGATAGATCATCTAGACACACGGTCAATAAAGAAACAAGGGCCCTGAATGAGACACTGGATCAGATGGACTTGACAGATCTATTTAGAACTCTGCATCCCAAAGCCACAGAATATACTTTCTTCTCGAGTGCACATGGAACATTCTCCAAGATAGATCATATACTGGGTCACAAAACAGCCCTTCATAAGTTTACAAGAATTGAAATTATACCATGCATACTTTCAGACCACAATGCTATGAAGCTTGAAATCAACCACAGGAAAAAGTCTGGAAAACCTCCAAAAGCATGGAGGTTAAAGAACACCCTACTAACGAATGAGTGGGTCAACCAGGCAATTAGAGAAGAAATCAAAAAATATATGGAAACAAACGAAAATGAAAATACAACAATCCAAACGCTTTGGGACGCAGCGAAGGCAGTCCTGAGAGGAAAATACATTGCAATCCAGGCCTATCTCCAGAAACAAGAAAAATCCCAAATACAAAATCTAACAGCACACCTAAAGGAAATAGAAGCAGAACAGCAAAGGCAGCCTAAACCCAGCAGAAGAAGAGAAATAATAAAGATCAGAGCAGAAATAAACAATATAGAATCTAAAAAAACTGTAGAGCAGATCAACGAAACCAAGAGTTGGTTTTTTGAAAAAATAAACAAAATTGACAAACCTCTAGCCAGGCTTCTCAAAAAGAAAAGGGAGATGACCCAAATAGATAAAATCATGAATGAAAATGGAATTATTACAACCAATCCCTCAGAGATACAAACAATTATCAGGGAATACTATGAAAAATTATATGCCAACAAATTGGACAACCTGGAAGAAATGGACAAATTCCTGAACACCCACACTCTTCCAAAACTCAATCAGGAGGAAATAGAAAGCTTGAACAGACCCATAACCAGCGAAGAAATTGAATCGGTTATCAAAAATCTCCCAACAAATAAGAGTCCAGGACCAGATGGCTTCCCAGGGGAGTTCTACCAGACGTTTAAAGCAGAGATAATACCTATCCTTCTCAAGCTATTCCAAGAAATAGAAAGGGAAGGAAAACTTCCAGACTCATTCTATGAAGCCAGTATTACTTTGATTCCTAAACCAGACAGAGACCCAGTAAAAAAAGAGAACTACAGGCCAATATCCCTGATGAATATGGATGCCAAAATTCTCAGTAAGATACTAGCAAATCGAATTCAACAGCATATAAAAAGAATTATTCACCATGATCAAGTGGGATTCATTCCTGGGATGCAGGGCTGGTTCAACATTCGCAAATCAATCAACGTGATACATCACATTAACAAAAAAAAAGAGAAGAACCATATGATCCTGTCAATCGATGCAGAAAAGGCCTTTGACAAAATCCAGCACCCTTTCTTAATAAAAACCCTTGAGAAAGTTGGGATAGAAGGAACATACTTAAAGATCATAAAAGCCATTTATGAAAAGCCCACAGCTAACATCATCCTCAACGGGGAAAAACTGAGAGCTTTTTCCCTGAGATCAGGAACACGACAGGAATGCCCACTCTCACCGTTGTTGTTTAACATAGTGCTGGAAGTTCTAGCATCAGCAATCAGACAACAAAAGGAAATCAAAGGCATCAAAATTGGCAAAGATGAAGTCAAGCTTTCGCTTTTTGCAGATGACATGATATTATACATGGAAAATCCGATAGACTCCACCAAAAGTCTGCTAGAACTGATACATGAATTCAGCAAAGTTGCAGGATACAAAATCAATGTACAGAAATCAGTTGCATTCTTATACACTAACAATGAAGCAACAGAAAGACAAAGAAAGAAACTGATCCCATTCACAATTGCACCAAGAAGCATAAAATACCTAGGAATAAATCTAACCAAAGATGTAAAGTATCTGTATGCTGAAAACTATAGAAAGCTTATGAAGGTAATTGAAGAAGATTTAAAGAAATGGAAAGACATTCCCTGCTCATGGATTGCAAAAATAAATATTGTCAAAATGTCAATACTCCCCAAAGCTATCTACACATTCAATGCAATCCCAATCAAAATTGCACCAGCATTCTTCTCGAAACTAGAACAAGCAATCCTAAAATTCATATGGAACCACAAAAGGCCCCGAATAGCCAAAGGAATTTTGAAGAAGAAGACCAAAGCAGGAGGCATCACAATCCCAGACTTTAGCCTCTACTACAAAGCTGTCATCATCAAGACAGCATGGTATTGGCACAAAAACAGACACACGGACCAATGGAATAGAATAGAAACCCCAGAACTAGACCCACAAACGTATGGCCAACTCATCTTTGACAAAGCAGGAAAGAACATCCAATGGAAAAAAGACAGCCTCTTTAACAAATGGTGCTGGGAGAACTGGACAGCAACATGCAGAAGGTTGAAACTAGACCACTTTCTCACACCATTTACAAAAATAAACTCAAAATGGATAAAGGACCTAAATGTGAGACAGGAAACCATCAAAACCTTAGAGGAGAAAGCAGGAAAAGACCTCTCTGACCTCAGCCGTAGCAATCTCTTACTCGACACATCCCCAAAGGCAAGGGAATTAAAAGCAAAAGTGAATTACTGGGACCTTATGAAGATAAAAAGCTTCTGCACAGCAAAGGAAACAACCAACAAAACTAAAAGGCAACCAACGGAATGGGAAAAGATATTTGCAAATGACATATCGGACAAAGGGCTAGTATCTAAAATCTATAAAGAGCTCACCAAACTCCACACCCGAAAAACAAATAACCCAGTGAAGAAATGGGCAGAAAACATGAATAGACACTTCTCTAAAGAAGACATCCAGATGGCCAACAGGCACATGAAAAGATGTTCAGCGTCGCTCCTTATCAGGGAAATACAAATCAAAACCACACTCAGGTATCACCTCACGCCAGTCAGAGTGGCCAAAATGAACAAATCAGGAGACTATAGATGCTGGAGAGGATGTGGAGAAACGGGAACCCTCTTGCACTGTTGGTGGGAATGCAAATTGGTGCAGCCGCTCTGGAAAGCAGTGTGGAGGTTCCTCAGAAAATTAAAAATAGACCTACCCTATGACCCAGCAATAGCACTGCTAGGAATTTACCCAAGGGATACAGGAGTACTGATGCATAGGGGCACTTGTACCCCAATGTTCATAGCAGCACTCTCAACAATAGCCAAATTATGGAAAGAGCCTAAATGTCCATCAACTGATGAATGGATAAAGAAATTGTGGTTTATATACACAATGGAATACTACGTGGCAAGGAGAAAAAATGAAATATGGCCTTTTGTAGCAACGTGGATGGAACTGGAGAGTGTGATGCTAAGTGAAATAAGCCATACAGAGAAAGACAGATACCATATGGTTTCACTCTTATGTGGATCCTGAGAAACTTAACAGGAACCCATGGGGGAGGGGAAGGAAAAAAAAAAAAAAAAAAAAAGAAGGACGTTAGAGTGGGAGAGAGCCAAAGCATAAGAGACTGTTAAAAACTGAGAACAAACTGAGGGTTGATGGGGGTGGGAGGGAGGGGCGGGTGGGTGATGGGTATTGAGGAGGGCACCTTTTGGGATGAGCACTGGGTGTTGTATGGAAACCAACTTGTCAATAAACTTCATATATATAAAAAAAAACACATAAAAATTTAGTGAAACTATTGTCTGAAGGGACATGATGCCTCGAAACTTTAAGATGTCTTCTCAACTGCTAGTATGCCTCTGTTTATACAGAAAACAGCCTACCAAATATAAGTAGGAGGTTAATAGGAAAAACCTCTGCTTTTTTAGAGGCCTATTAATGATCTGGCTAGAGGTCTTTAGTTATTACACTTGTGGATCTAGCTGATTCTGAGAATCCCAGCATGAGTTCTGACAAGAACTCAATGGAACATGGGTCCCAAGCTGGGATGACAAGGATCATCAACTAGGATGACAAGTGATACCTCACCAGCTTGACCTACCAAAGTCTCTGTCAGCTGCCTGGCATCCAGGACACCAATCTAGCTGAAGGAGCAAATCTGTTCTATCTTATGTTTCACTCCAAACAATTACCCTTATTTGAAAATAATTCTTGACAGAAGTAGAAGAAAAATAAGAAAGTGTTGAAAACTCAATGAAATGAGTAAAATTTCATGAACGTTATTACATCTCAAGAAAAGCCTATTCCTTTTACAGAACCTTGTCTCCCTTCTCTGTGGTCTAAACTTTCACGGTCTTAACACATACAGCAGCTCCCCGACACCTGTGGGGGATAATTTCCAAGACCCCTAGTGGATGCCTGAAGCTCCAAATAGTATTAAACTCCATATATACTATGATGTTTCCTATACATACGTACATATGATAAACTTTAAAATATAAATTTAGTAACAGATTACTAAAAATAACTAATAATAAAAGAAGACAATATACTGTAATAAAATTTATGTTGAGTAGTGTGAAGAAGAGGTGAGAAGAACCCCTGAACTGACCAAGTCCACGTGCCCGTGTCCAGTGCCAACGTCCCACTGCTGTCACCACCAAGCCCAAGTGAAAGTCTGAAAAGGGGATGCTAAAGGACATAAAGCCGCGGTGAAAGATGAACCACAGAGAAAATCCTCAAGGTTATCTACTAAATCTGCTCCTCCAAAGCCAGAGCCCAAGCCTAAAAAGTCCCCTGCAAAGAAGGGAGAGAAGGTACCCAAAGGGAAAAAGGAAAAACCTGATGCTGGTAAGGATGGGAATGATCCTGCAGAAAACAGAGATGTCAAAACAGACCAGGCACAGAAAGCTGAAAGTGCTGGAGAGGCCGAGTGAAGTGTGTGCATTTTTGATAACTGTGCATTTCTGGTAAATGGACAGTTTGAAACACTATTTTTTATCAAGTGCTATAAAAGTGCAGAATTTTTTTACTTTTTTAAAGCTATGTTGTTAGCACACATAATACTATATTGTTGTTTGGTGGGAAGGGCATATGTCACTAATTAAGTATCTCTGAAGCTAGACTGATAACAGGTTTGCAGGGTGGACACCTTTCCTTGCTAGTTTTGAGAAACTTCCTCTTGGTTCCCAGGAGGAAGGATTCCTTGATGTCAACAGACATTAGCCACCTTGGCACAAATGCCTTGTGGTGTGGAAAAACTAAAGTTCATTTTTTTTAATGTCTTCTTCTCCCTCTCTGTTGGAACCTGACTCCAAGAAATGGTTCCCAGTATATTAGGCAATCTGGACTTTAGTGTCACTATTGAGATGGCATTCCTCAAAAGAGTTCTTTAGCTTATGGATCTTCGGATTGATAATTCTGCCATTTTCATGTTATTTCCTGAAAGTCAGGGTTGGCTTGTGAAAAGTTATTGAACAACGTGCTAAATGTGAATGTCAACACTCATTCCTTTTTTTTTTCAATATATGAAATTTATTGTCAAATTGGCTTCCATACAACACCCAGTGCTCATCCCAAAAGGTGCCCTCCTCAGTACCCATCACCCTTCCTCCCCCCCTCCCACCCCCCATCAACCCTCAGTTTGTTCTCAGTTTTTAAGAGTCTCTTATACTTTGGCTCTCTTCCACTCTAACCTCTTTTTTTTTCCTTCCCCTCCCCCATGGGTTTCTGTTAAGTTTCTCAGGATCCACATAAGAGTGAAACTATATGGTATCTGTTTTCTCTGTATGGCTTATTTCACTTAGCATAACACTCTCCAGTTCCATCCATGTTGCTACAAAGGGCCATATTTCATTCTTTCTCATTGCCACATAGTATTCCATTGTGTATATAAACCACAATTTTTTTATCCATTCATCAGTTGATGGACATTTAGGCTCTTTCTATAATTTGGCTATTGTTGAGAGTGCTGCTATAAACATTGGGGTACAAGTGCCCCTATGCATCAGTACTCCTGTATCCCTTGGGTAAATTCCTAGCAGTGCTATTGCTGGGTCATAGGGTAGGTCTATTTTTAATTTTTTGAGGAACCTCCACACTGTTTTCCAGAGGTCAACCCTCATTCCAAACTTTCCCTTTTGAGAGCATCAAATGAAGACTTCATTGGGGTTTATAGTGGCTTTCTGATTTTGGTAGTCCATTGAAGACAAGAGTTTGAAAATTGTTGTATACTCTTAACGATTGTCTCCCATGTCCTGCCTGAAATACCATGATTGTTTGTGAAAAGTATCTTTAAAAAGCTGGATATGGTTTGGGGAAAAAAGTTATGTGAACATGTCTCTTTTTCTTAAAATATCTTCTTGTACTGTACTCGCCCTTCCTGTGATGATATGCAATGAGAAAATGCCGAAGTGATGAGATGAAGCAAGGTGAATGACGTAGCATTGTGCTACTAATTACCTTCTGAAAGTAAGTCAGAAGGTGACCGCAAGTAACTGAGACGGTGGGGGGAAATTAGTCCCAATCTGCTTTAAGTGAGCAATTCTTAGCTTCCTTTAATGTAGCTCCTTGAGGGTAAGAATCAGCATGTATCCTCCTGCCCTCTTAACCACCCCACCCAGAAAAGTACACAGTGATTTGCACATCGACCAATAAATAGGAAATGAAAATTGGATGTCCTAGGAAAAATAAATCAATTATTTTTGCCTTCGCATATATTTTAACTTTCTGGACTACTGATTGATGAGCAAATTATTAAAAGAGAAATACTTCAAAAATCCACAAAGATCTTTTCTTTAAAAAATATAGACAGACATTTGTAAATTGAACGTTTATCTTTAAATTTCTATAACCAAAATTATCTGTGTGACCACAGAATTGTTAACTGGTTACTTTTGTCATTTAGAGTCATTTTTTAATCACTTTCTCTTTCAAAAGAAAGTCTCTTTCAAGACTTTCTGGGAAATTTCCCTTTCAGATTGGGTCAAAGTCGGTGGATTTCCTACTTTCTGTGAGACAGCCCACTGGAGGAAAACACTAACTGACCAGGATGGGTAGAGATAAAATTCCTGTGAGGAACAGTTGAGCTTGAAGAGGCATTCCCAGGGTTATATTGGAATGACATTTCGAGGTGGTTAAGTCAGAATTGTAGTGGTTGGAAGAAATAAAGATTATAGCAGGAAGGTTAAAGCATTTAAAAGCTGAGGCAGCACTGATCAAGATTTAAGGAGCCATCTGGGAAGCAATTCTGACTCCACAAGCAGCATTTGCCAGTCTACCCCTTTTGTTTCATGCCCAGAATTTTTGGAGAGGAGTTGATAAGAGGAGAAGCAGTGCAGGAAGAGAGAAAGTGCTTGCCATACTAGTGGCTTTTCTCTTCCTTTCATGTTCCTTAACTCAGCAACAAACTATAATCCCTATTAAACACAGATACAACGGGGGCCTTTTTCACCTGAGAGGAATTGCACTCTATAACTGAAAGCTATCATATGCTTTTGCTAGCACATTTGGTGTTACTAATGACTTGGAATACTGGAAGATTTTTCCAGTCCCTCACACAAAAACAGAAGTGGCCACATCAGTAAGGCAGCACTAAAGAGAATTTTGAGCATCTGGATATTTAAGTAATTAAGATGGTCCAGAATACTTCAGTCTATTATTCAGCACAAACCAAAAAAGAAGTCGTTTCCACAATTCACAGCTATATTCCCAGACTTACCGTACTTATGTCTTCTATAGGCTGAACACAGGACTCAGAGTCCCAAGAACTGCAAATGAGCCTGATACCACTCACTATCTTGTAACTTGGGCAAGTTACTTAGTCTCTTCAAGCCTGAATTTCCCCACCTATGAAACTGGAATATTTTTATCTGTCGTACTTAGACAAGAGAGACCTTGTAAAGCTCAAAAGAGGAAATGGATATGAAAGCATTTTAAATTTCTAAATCACTATGCAAGAGATGGTGTTAAATGAATTAGTGGGGGTCCTTTGCTGATCTTTGATTAAGTTCCACTAACCGTCCAACATTTGGGTGGTCCTGACCTGACCATTATCCAGTCCTCAGGCAGACCTTTCATTGTCTGAATCTAGTATTGGGTGGAGCATGAATTAACTGAAACCAAATCAAATCTCTGTCCTGCTTCTTCCTGACAGACCTCCTAGTAATTAGCATTCCAGAGTTGCTTTCAAAGATGAGAACTGCAAGACAAATAATAATTGCATGGTTTTTTAAACTATAGGGAATTGTCCATCTCATGTATTCTATTATCTGGGAGCATCCAAATTAAATGATATCAGTTCATGTATTCCATAAGAATGTACATAAATATTCATGTTCTTTGCTCGAGTTCTAAAAAAAAAACTGTAGTGAAAAGTATTCCTTTGCCCCTTGGATTTCAGTAAAGATGTTTTATTCTTCCTACTAAATCATTTCAAATTATGTTCCATGCCCGTAGTGTGCATTATATATCCTGCCAGTCAATAGCTAGACTGCAATGGCATTCATCCAGATACTCATTTTTACATAAATGGTTTTAAAACACGTTCTCTATATTACATCCTAATCTCATGCTGGCCCAGCAAAATATACATGATTCAATATAATGCAAATAATATTATGATGAGAAAAAGTTACCAAGGAGTCAAAATGGTGTTATAATGACTTACTATAAAATCCATATGCTCACTCTGAAAATGTTCCAAATAAGCACTAGAAACTGACAGTTTAATGTGGTACTGAAAAGGTCAGATCAAGAAGCAGGAAGGCTCATGAAACCAAAGCACATGCAAAAGAAATAGCCAAACGAGTATCATGACTCCTGTAAAGAATTCCATATAACACAGGACCTGAATTTCTAGTCCCAAACTTAATTTACTTCTGTTCATATCAGAGACAAAATATCTTTATTAGAAATACTGGAAAAGCAGAGTAATGTAACTATTGTGTGTTTGCATTAATCCCAATCAACGGAAAATTTAGCCACAAAATACCTCCCTTAGAATAAATGTGAACACCTACACTTTAAATCTCCCCACATACCAAGATTTTACATGTCCATCTGCCATTTAATTCAGTTGTCTGATGAGAATTCTCCATGTGCATCACACTTGACTATGTTTTCTGTACAGTTTGCAGCTGGCTTTCTAGAATAATGTTTCAGGCATGGTTATTGGCTTATATATTCCTATGGTGCTTTCTCAGACTGAATATCTTAAATAATTTTCGCTTACCTAAGTGTAGCTTCAAGTATGCTTTTAAAAGGGACCCTGAAGGATTTGCCAAGACCTTGTATTTTAAATTTATGGCCTATTATGACACCATCCCTATATTTTATTGCGTTCCCACATTCCTGATGGAGAAACTGAGGCAGAAAGGGGAGACTCTGATTCAAAATACTCAGCGATTGAGTCCAGCAACGGAACTCAAGTTTCCAAATTCCTTTTATTATAATAGTTTTCTCAAGTTGCCTTAGAAGATCTTCCTCCAGGCATGATCAGAACTCTGACAAACAACTAACTGCTTTGAAAAACAAGAAATTATCTGCTGGAACTCCCTTAAACTGGCATATGTGAAATCAAAAGCCAAAAGGACCAAATAATCTTGGCTCAGGCTGCATGATAATTCCGACAGTAAAACTCTGAAACGCAAACATGCAACCGTTCAGAAAATAAAATAAAATAAAAGCTTCAACATTTCTCTCAATCCAACATAAATCAAAACAAACAATAATGGTCATGAGAGGTTTCCAAACTGGCCTGGATAGAGCAAATCCCTAAGCTCCAATGTAAAATAATTGAGGAGAAGCTCTCTTCTCTGAATCAGGCAGCAAACCCCAGGGTAACAGGCCCTCTTCTCTTCTACTTTCCCACCAATAAATACAGCCACCTGATCAGTGGGAATCAGGGTGTACCTGCTCCAAAGGGAAGTGGCAGCCAGCCCCCAAACTCCATTTAAATGAAAATAGGGGTCAACAAAGTAGTCAATCAATCACGTATTTTTTGTATGGAGGGAAAGCACAAGAAAAATAAAAAGGAACATAGAAATCATAAGCAGAAAGCTTTCTCCTAACTCTAGAATGAGAACTTGGAATTATGACAAGAAAAGATTGAATTTTGAGGATTCTTTGGTTTGTGGCTACTGCTAAGTACCCTTATATTTTGATTCAAGTTATTTATTGACTCTTACAGCAATACTGGTAGCAATGTGCACTTAGGAATTCGACCTTTTTTAATTCTAAAATTGATAGAACTTTTCTGCCTCAAAAATATAGAATGAGAATCAGTAAAAGACAAACAACAATGTCACAGCAATCAATTGTAAGTCAGCAAAAATAATAGCAATAGAAACAAAAATCCTAACTTGCTAGCTCAGAGACACCACTCCCTCCCTTCAATAATGTTTATTACAGTATAGGTATAATTTTATGTGTACTTTGTGATTATTTCATGACAAATTCTGCCTCCACGTAGGAGTCATTTTGAAAGTGTTTTGAATGGCAAAGTATGTTTTGAATCATTCAAGAATTCATAGCAAATTAAACTATGCAAAACCAAATTTCATACACCTCCTAGAACTATTTCTAAACTGAGAGCCATTCAAAGAAATTTTGTGTTCATGTATATTCCATCTGTTACAAATTCATGACTTTTTAAAGGAAACTGTTTATAACGAGCATAGAATCATAAGCTTGTAAACGAAGTCTTTGGAGACCACCTACTACAACCTGCTCAACAGAAGAGGAGACTGGGTTAATAGGCCAAACCGTTACCTTCAACATGACAGTTTCAAATAGAAAATAAATCTATTAAGGCATTGCTAATGGCTTTTTAAAACATATTGCAAGCTATTACTCTTCCATTAAAGGCTTGTTCTGATTCTTTCTAACTCCAAAAGAGAAGTTTGCAACTTGCTTCCTAAATATAAGAAGCCATGTGTACACATAGCGAACTGTTTATAATTCTGATTTTCATACATTATTTGTATTTTCTTATCCCTTAAGTTATCATTTTCTAAATCGTAAATGGGAAATGTGTATGTACATGTGTGTATATGTACATGTGTGTGTGTGCGCACCTTTAAGAACTATCATAGGCACAGAGGAAACTTGAGTAGTTGCCTCTTTGTGGCCTCTGGAAGACAGCAAGAATTAATATTCATGGCTGCATGTAATGAATTTTCACTGTCAAAATCATTGTGACATTTCAAGGGAAAAAGCCCCACAATTTCTGAGTAGCTATAGTGAATGTAACAAATTATACCAACTGGTTCTACTTTCTTCCTGCAAAGAGAATGAACTGAATTGGTGGGTGTAAGCCAACATCTTAGAATGTGCCAGTTCGTGGATCTCCTTTCACCCAAATAAGAGACTCCATTTGATAACTATTCTTTTATGTCAAATAAATCCAGATCTTAAAAGCCCTTATTTCAGTAAAGTTGAAGGGCAGAGACAAAACAGCACGATTCCTGCAAATCCTTGGAAACAATGAAAACTTATCTGTCAAAGAACTGCAGAACTCTAAACTTGAGACCATCTTGTTCAACATCCTCATTTCAAAGATAAGAAATCTCCAGCTAGAGAGGTGAAGGGCCGCTTCAATGCCCCCCAGACAATAAAGTGTGGCTCATAACTAGAACTCTGAAGACCCATCTACCTGAGTGGTTTTTCTGACTGACAAATGCAATGAGAGAAGTGGCTAATTGTGGTTCTTCCTGAAATCAGAATGTGACCTCCACATATACTCACATCTTTTCATCTGTGATTTTCATATTGATATTCACATGTTTGTAAAATAAACCTACACTCAACTCCTTTAGACTCTTCCTATTTAAAACAAATATTTTGTTTCCTCAAACTCAGTAACCTTGCTCTTAAAACTTCCACATAAAAGTCCCCTCTATAATTTAAAGATCTCCTACATCCATCTCCTCCATGATGATTTCCTACAGGCTTCAGCCAGAAAAGGAACCTTCTAAGCCCTAGGATATCCCATTCACATCTCTTATTTAGCATCTGTCACATGCTTTGTCATAGTAATGTTATTCTATGTGCATTTCATCTGCCTCACCATGTCTAAAACACCTGGAGGTTAAGTCAGAATAGTATTTCTCCTTCAGTTACATTTGTAAAGCACAACATTTGTCTTTTGGGGAAGCCTGTCAGCCCCTGTGAAGTCACAATCTGATTCGTATCATAGTGAATTATTTATGAATCTGGATCCTGCAACAAATTAAGAAGCCCTCACTATCTAGGATTATGTTTGTTTTTAAGATTTTTTTTGTTGTCCTTTTTTTTTCTTTTTTTTTTTCAGAGAGGGAGAGAGAAAGGCAGAGAGGCAGAGAGAAGGGGAAAGAGATGCTCAAGCAGGTTCCATGCTGTCAGCACAGAGCCTGAGGTGGGGCTCCAACTCATGAACCGTGAAGACCTGAGCCACAATCGAGAGTTGGACACTCATTTGTTTGTTTTCAAAACCTCCTATTGCACATAATTTAATTAATTAATTTTATATATTCTTACCCTAAAAAAATCACCTGGATATGCATAATTGTGCAATAAAAATGACAGAGCTTGTCAAGGTAGGGTCAGGGGCGCAACATACAAAAAAAAAAAAAAAAGAAAACATTAAAAAAAAGATAAACTAAAAACAATGGTAGCACAATTTTAAATATGATAAGTGGTTAAGAAATACATAAATATTACAATAGATATTTAGATATAGCACTCCACCTGGAATTTCCTTGAGGAAGTGGGCATCAGAAGCACTGTACCTTGTGAGTTACTGTAAAGTGGTAGAAGGAGGGTTATATGGAATCAGATGGAAAGTTTAACACCAGATGTGGGTGGGTGTGGCTCCTGACACACACAGAGAACTGAGGTAGCTGGAGATGTATGAGGTGTCCATGTTTTGTGTTTTCCCAGGCCACTTGGTTCAGTTTCCTGCCATCCCTTAGTATTTCTTTCAGAGGAAATTGTACATAAGCCCAAGCAAAATTCACGTTATGCTCAAAGTGTTCCCTAATATATCAATTGCACTGGAAGAAACTCACATTTTTAAAGTAAAGCGTTACAGCAGAAGTGACTACATGTGTATCTTTAGATGCCAACGCTTTCATTCCTATGGATTCGATTTCCAGGACAGAGATTGATGGGTTGAAGGATTTACGTCTGTGGTTTTTGTTTTGTTTTGTCTCAGATATTGCTAGATTGCATCTGGGTTTTAACATTTTAAGATATTTTCTCTTTTCACATCCTTAGAGAAAACAATTCAGTCCCATACTGTACACCTCACATTTTTCCCAATTTGAGATAACAAGTGTGAGACTGGATGAGATTTTCAAGACTAGATCTTGCTCTGCAGTAGCCAAAGCAGCCAAACGGTTAATTTAAAGAACAAGACTTTTTCTAGGCCATCTAGGGAATGAGCCGCTCTTACTCATCTGCCCTTCACTTCCATCTGGGTAGCTCAGGACCAGAAAAGAAGATTCTTAGAATATTCTTCAGACCCCAAGGTACTTTTTAAAATAAATTTTCTTCAGATTATAAAAATTAAAAAATTCTCTTTGGGACAGGGCTAAAACAGATTTTAAAAAGAAAGGGAAATAACATTTACTTATGACTCCACCAAGTGGA
The DNA here is from genome assembly GCF_022079265.1 of Lynx rufus. Lineage (NCBI taxonomy): Eukaryota > Metazoa > Chordata > Mammalia > Carnivora > Felidae > Lynx > Lynx rufus. The sequence continues at coordinate 111,626,802 of NW_025814867.1, read as the reverse complement.
GATAACCATTTTTAATATATTGGTGAAGTCTATCACATGTTGACATCATATGATATTTAGTTCTATCTTGACTATTTTCATGTCAAGAATGAAATTAATAATAAAAAAAGAATGAAATTAATATAAATATAATTTTATATTTATGTTAATATATATTATTATTAATGCTATATTTATAGTATTTAATTATATTTTATATAATTATTTATGTTTATATTAATACTATATTAATTATATTAATATATTATATTAATTTCTATTTATATTAATACTATATTATATTAATACTATTATATTAATACTATATACTTTATATGAACACTAATACCTCATTTTATAATATATCATAATTTAGACATTTTTCTACTGTTAAAAGTTCGATTTTTCATATGTATTCTATTATAAAAATCTCTTCCATTGACGTACGTATATAAATATAATTGTTATATATATTTGTATATATACATGTATCTTATATATATCATATACATACAATTATTAGTATACTTTACAAGGAGGATTTCTGGATAAACATAAAAATATGTTTAAGGCTACTGACATACTTTGCAAAATTCCTTTTCCAAAAAGGTACACCATTTACAATTCTACAAATATGGCTTTAACTAGATTTTAATATTTTTTGTAAGCCTATCCTAATTTGATGTTTGAAATGTTTCATTTCCTTCTAATTTGTATTTCTGTTACTTGTAAGGATAAAATGGTTTACTATTTTTAATAGCCACTGTCTTTCCTCTTCTGAAAATTCTCAGGTTCTATCTCTTGCCTCTTAATTGAGATATAATCAGTCTTGACATATTAATTATATCAATCCTTTGTCTATTGTATTTACTGCAAATATTTTAAGTTTGTTGTTCATCTTTTTATTTTTGAGGGTTTCTTTTATATTACAGATGTTTTACTAACATTTTAAATTTTTATCTCATTAAACTTATCAAAGTTCTCCTTTGATCAGGGGCACCTGAGTGGTTAAGCTGGTTAAGCGTCCAACTCTTGATTTTGGCTTAGGTCATGATCTCATGGTTCATGAGATTGAGCTGCATATTAGGCTCTGTGCTGACAGAGTGGAGCCTGCTTGGGATTGCCTCTCTTCCTCTCTCTCTGTTCCTCCCCTGCGTATGCACTCTCTCAAAATAAATAAATAAACTTAAAAAAAAAAGTTTCCCTTTGGTCACCTCACCACCACAGTTGAGACAGAAAACAGTTTCATCACAGCAGAAATACCCTCATGCTCCCCCTCCACCCCTGGGCCCTAATTCCTGGCAATCACTGATGTTTTCCATGCATATAGTGTTCCCAGGACGTCATATGATGAACTCAAAACATGTAACCTTTGGGGTCTGGCTGCCTTCATTTAGCAAAGCAAATTTGAGATTCATCCTTGTCGTGTTAGTCATAGTTCATTTTTGTCATCGCCGAGTAGTAATTCATGGTACAAATGTACCACAGTTTATCTGTTAACTACCTGAAGGACATCTTAGTTGTTCCCGGTTTGAGGCAAATATGAATGAAAGTGCTATACATTTCCAGACAGGTTCTGTGTGAACACAAGTTTTCATTTCTCTTGGATAAATACCTAGAAGGATTTCTGGAGCATATGGTAAGTTCATGTTAAACTTTGTAAGAAACTGCAAAACTATTTGCCAAGTGACTATAGATTTTTGAATATCTTCTAGCAGTTCCAGCTGCTCCAAACTCTGTCAGGACCTAGTATTCTCAGTTACTTTTTTTAACCATTCCTATATATATATATATATATATAGAGAGAGAGAGAGAGAGAGAGAGAGAGACAGAGAGAGAGACAGAGAGAGAGAGACAGAGAGAGAGAGGGCTGTCAGCACAGAGCCTGAAGTGGGGATCAAAGCCACAAACCATGAGATCATGACCTCAGCCAAAATCAGACGCTTAACTGACTGAGCCACCCAGGCGCCTCGCATAGGCTTTTTAATGTTGCCCTTCCCTACACACAGATTAAGCCTTTTGTTTCATAGACGATATAGGAAAGAAGTGTCCTGGTGGGCTTTTGGACATTCTTCAGTGATAGCAGCTCTATTACAATTAATGAGTGAGATCCCATACTATCGGGCTTATGCGTAACCTCCATCCCTGCCACCATAGCTCATTGTGTCAGCACTGGAGAAACCAAGCAAAGGCTAACTGACAATAACTGGCCAAGACACTGTGTCCACTGGGGTTTAGTGCTTATTCCACGGGTGATGCCCTCTGGTAAGAGATAACATTTCATAAAAAGACTTTCATATTTTCCTACCTCGTAGGTCTATCCACGCGCCTCTTTCCCAGACGTCCTTTTCTCCATCCAGCATATCCGCTTCCACCCTGGCCCAGCCACCAAACCATTAGTTACAACTCAGGAGTCCATGTATATTCTTATTTTGGACTGCTTTTCTTTCCACACAAAGTGGAATGACCAAAGCTCTGCTTATTGGGAGAATATTCCTTCCCTACTCCCTTTCAGCACTATCACAGGTGAGATAGCAGGAATCCTTTTATAGCTTGCCCCTATATATCAAGCCTACACGTATGTGAAACAAACTCTGCTTTTATTCTCTGTCCATTGGCTGATTTTAAGGAACTCCTCATGACTGTAAAACGAAGGAGAGAGGCTCTGGTACATGGTTTCAGATGGCAAGTGTCTATGGACCACCACTTCAGGCTTGACCCCAGATGTGCTACTCCCTTCTTAAAAAGGATTACTGTTCTCCGTCTGACCTTACAGCTTCATGAGTCTGACAATATTCTGCTAATGATAAGCAGCTCTAGCTGCAAGATCACACTGTGTCTCAAGGTGAGACATTCCACCTCCACTCACACCCAGCAGAAAACCAAGAGCTGTTTCCAGCCGGTTTGTATAGTTCTCTACTGCAGATACATTACAACATCTACTGCATTACAATAATTACAGATGGTATTCCTGTTTCAAAACCACAATCGACATTGTGATTCTCCTACTGGAGTTTTTCATAATCTCCACAGGACATCTTGCCCCACAACACATACATTATTACCAAAAGGTCTCCTGAACTGCAGGCCCAACTGGCAGGGCTTATCCTATAGCTGAGCTGCCACCAAAACCTTTCCTGCTCTGGGCCTCACTCAAAGCCAGCAGGCTTCTGTGTTCCTGGGACATATTATCAGAGTAGTATATCCAAGTATAAAGTGTGCTGTCTCTGAACCAGAGAGGCCCTCAAAGCACTGTGCTTTATTCTTAATGGTAGGAGTTTCCTTTACATTGGAGTAAAGGAATCCTAGTCACCTCACTAGTGTGCTGGGAAAATGAATCTGCAGAGTTTATTTCCTACCATGTTTTGTACCAAGGCCTCCAACATACTTATTTGTCTAGTCCAAATAACATGGTATCATCAATAAATCAATGTGATGTTTTATGGGACATCCAGGTGGTCCAGGTCCTGTTGGGATCACATTGTGACAGAAAGTGAAAGTTAATAGGGCCCTGATGTAAGACCATAAATGTATACTGTTGTTTCACTCATGTGAATGAGACCTGCTTCTATCTTCCTAATAGGTATCGAAAATAATGCATTTTTCAGATCAGTGGTTGCATGCTTTGTACCTGAGGTTCTTCTCTGGCAAAAATACAGCAGCTATAATTGAAACTACCCTTTGGTTGAATTCACTCTCCTCTAGGATCCAATCTGGTTTTTGTAGGGGCCAGATAGGTGAATTAAATGAAGATGTGATAAGGAACCCTTCCCCTGACACTAAATCTGTCACCACCCCCTCTACTCGAGATATATATTGTTTTAAATTCACTGGTTTGACAGTGGAGTGGGGGCCATTTTCAGATGCATCCCCTAAATCCTTCCCAGTGGAAATTATAACAACAATTACCCAACATGCTTAGAAACCAGTATGTATATTCTTCCAACTACCGAGTATGTATATTCCAATTATACATTCAGGGACTGGGGAAATAACAGTGGGGTGAGTCTATGGTTCTAGTGAATCCATGTGACCTAGTCTTGGGCCAGGACTCCATCTCTTACCTGGCTCCCACATATCCCCACTCTGATAAGGATACCATGATGATATTTAATACCAAAGTATCAATGTCAACTCAGACACTGTACCCACTAGCCCTCAAAATGTCTAGGTTTTACCTTTTTTCCCAATGGACAGTTACCTGAGTAAATATTCTAAGTCCCTTTGGGAAAGGGCTGAGTAAATCATTGCTGTATATACTTGCCACGGTGTTGTGGGCTCCTTCCTCATGGAGACCAGGCTTCTCCCTGTGTCAGTGGGTCCAGGAAGCACAACTTTCCTTTGGGTGTCTGCTTTGACATCTCGATCAACCACTCTTGATTTCTTTTGTTAGCATAAGTTAGGTAATACTCTTAGTGGCTGCCCATCTATCCTGCCCCTGGAAACATTGATTTTTTTTTTTTTAACCATCGCCAGAGATCTATGCAAGTCAGGTCCCCTGGCTGCCAAGCCAACCATGCTATTCATTATGATAACTGCACCTACCTTGTTTATGGTTAATTGCTACCAGGTGGTGTTTTTACCATCCCCAACTTAAACAGGACAGCAATAAGCTTCTCAGCCATGCAGGTGCATGTCTCCAAAATTCTTTACCACTTTGGTAAATAGCATGTCCATAAGGCCTTCCTATGGGGCATAGTCAGCTGGTAGATGTTCCAGCCTTATTTAGATATCCACTTGAGCAGGCCCTGATCCCTCAGTCTTTTGATCCCTGCCTCTACCATCTGCCACGGGAGTCCCAACATTTCTACTTCACTTAATGTGGTCTGTCATTTCTCTGAAGATTCTGAGCAGCATATTAGCTCTATCTCCTGGGTTCTTGATAGGGTGTCAAATCTTATAACCTGGAAGAATGCTCTCATGTAGATAAATTCTCCCTTATCCAACTTGATGTTCTACCTCCACTCCTTGATCCAGCACCTTCATGATATAAGTACATCATACACACCCTCCTGGCTCCTGCCAGTACATATTAGCCGGGCCCAGTAGTTCCTTGGGTATATATTCTCTTTGCTCCCTTAGCAGGCCCAGCCCTCTCTGGCTGGGTTATGTTGTGAATTAGCCCTAGTTCTCGGTCTGGTGTCCAGGGTTAAGGATGGTTCCTGAAAAGAGTGTGTAGTGTCTCTCAAACCCTGTGTGTCATCTTCAAGCAGCAAGGAGGACTAGCATTTAAAATGTGGGGTTGGCCACTTCTGCAGGTCCAGAGTTTAAGATCTGAAGATTCAAGGTTTTTAAAGACATAAACACAGATGTTCCCATTTCAAGCCTCAAAGTTCTGCATTCTAACCAGGGCCCTAATCTTGTTAAAGTAGACTTGTGGCAGTTGAAAATTAACCTTCTCTGAAATTCCACTAAGCTCATAATCAAGTCTTGGGCTCGATCCTCAAATTCTTCTTCCTCCGCTTGTAGGAGATAAAATTCTTTTTGTATGCTTCCAAGGCAGCCCTCTGGCCTGCACACTTCACCTTAAATTTTTGATTAGCCATCCTTAACTTTTAATTGCTTTTCTCCAACGCAGTGCTTATGCACAGCAAAAGCTAGTTGATTCCATTGGCTTAATAATCACTTCTTTACTGCAACTTCTCAAAGGCGTGGGATATTGCTCCTACCAGAATATTCCCTTCCACTGTATCCCATCTTAATTCACCACTTGAGAATGTTCTAACTGCACTGCCACACATGCCAGAGGCTCAGTGTCCAAGCCACCATCAGGGACAGGGTTCTCACTGCCCTCCAGCTAGCAGGTGATCCAGCTCTAAAATTCCATTGTAGAGGCTCAGACCACCACTGACCAACTAGTATTTAAGCTGGGTTCCCTAGAAAACAGACTTACAGGCTGAACAACACCCATAAAGGAGGAAGTTGAACTGCAGTACAGTTGCAACAGGGGCCTCAGCCAATCCTGCAAGAAGCCCTGGAACTAAAATAGCTTTTTAGAGTTTTCTAGAATTAAGCCAAGGAGGCAGGGTCTCTGTACCCCCACATATTTCAATTATTTAATATGAGCGGTCTCCAGGAAGAGAGGTACCCTTGAACAAGACAGCTCCCTTTATTCTAGAGCAATGTCCAGAGATACTCAGCTGTAAGTTGTTTACAGCCATTATTCCCCACAGGTGTGGGAATGGGTGCCACAGACCTATAGGGCGAATCTGGATGGTACGTCACCGTGCTCATTACTCACTTGCACAACAGCAACATTACACACTTTTCCAAATATCTTGGAAAAGATATTTATAAAAGTCAATATGACGATCAGGTAGGAGAAAAAAATGACATCCTAAATGGGGAATTCAACATGCTCAAGCAAAAGTGGAGTTTGAATATTACAACTATCAGGAAAGGTGTTCACAGAAGTCCACATAATGAACACAAGTGAGAATAAACTGTTATAAATGGAAAGATATCATCATATAGTCAAGTAGTAAGTAAAAATAGGAAGGACCAAACAAACTCTGGCTGAGATGAGCTCTCATGGCACCAGGCGCAGTGTTAGTCAGTCTCCCCAGGCCAACCACCTTCCAGTTGTTACAGTGTATCTAAACAGATTTTCTCTGCTTACCTTCTGTCCACTCACTGTTCTGCCTCAGGGGCAGGGACAGCAGTAATGATGGAGGTCTGATTCTAAAATGGATACTGTTCTGTGCAATTACATCAACTAATACTATCCAGTCATCTCTCTATTTTAACTGGGAAAAACTAGCAAAGAGAAGAGATGGGGATGGGACATCTAGTTGCTGGTTCATCATGCAAGGAGATTGGAAGCCACCACTCTGTCCCAACAACAAGCAACAAGTTGAACAGACTAAAAAATCAACAACTCATCATTTATCCGTAACAGAGGAGAGGACACAGGGAAAACCACTGCCCCCAAGATTAGAGAGAGGCAAATACAGGGAGTCACGGCCCCCTGGAACAGAGACTTACCTTGGGAACCAAGTGCAGTGTAGGAAACAGGGAACTGTAATTGACAGATTTCTGGAGGCTCCACACAGACAAGTTCGAGAGTTAAACACTCCACAGGTCCCGTCACAGAGGACCCTTACAATATTGTGAGATTTACTTCCACAAGCACCAACCAGACTCCCTCAGAAAACATCAGGAGAAGACACTCTCTTCTGCTTCCACTGGAGGGAGGAAGAAAGGAACCATTTTGAAATATCCCAGAGAGCTCTGTTCTTTTCTGACATTGGGGAAGAGAAATACCCAACTCCAGCCCTCTCTAGCCATCCTGTACCACCTAAGGGGAGGAGAAAACAAACAACAAAACAAAACAAAAACAAAACAAACCTGAAAAACACTTGTGAGTTCACAGTCGAGAGGCACAGGCTTACCAAAAGACTGAGACCTAATCAAAAGACTGTAGAATGCTTCTACTCCCCCAGCACCTCACCACCACATTACTAAAGACTGATTATGTAGCAATTCCTTTTACCTGGTACGTCATGTCCAGCCACCAAGAAAAAATAATAAGGCACAAGAAACAGCAAAAAAACAATTTCAAGAAGCAGAGCAAGTATCAGAACCAGACGTGGCAGGGATATCAGGTTTATTTTTCAAGTTTTGTTTTAAGTTTATTTATTTATTTTCGGTGGGTGAAGAGGGGCAGAAAGAAAAAGAATCTCAGGCAGGTTCCATGCTGTGAATGCAGAGCCCCACGCAGGGCTTGAAACCACGAACCCTGAGATCATGACCTGAGCAGAAGTCAGACCTTAACAGGCGGAGCCCCCCAGGCACCCCTGATGGGTTTATGAGTAAACTAGACACAGCTGAGGAAAGAATCTCTGAGCTTGAGGATATCTCAAAAGAAACTCTCAAAACTGGGGCGCGTGGGTGGCTCAGTCAATTGAGCGTCTGACTTCGGCTCGGCTCAGGTCATGATCTCATGGTTCATGAGTTCAAGCCCCGCGTTGGGCTCCGTGCTGCCAGCTCAGAGCCTGGAGCCTACTTCGAGTGCTATTTCTCCCTCCCTTTGCCCCTCCCTCTCTCACGCTCTCTCTCTAAAAAAATAAAATAAATAAAAATTAAAAAAAAAAGGAAACTCTCAAAACTGAAGAACAAAGACTAAAAAAACAGAACAGGATATCCAAGGACTATGTGACAATTATGAAAGGTGTAGCATTTGTGTAATGGGAATACCAGACAGAGAAGAAAGGAATAGAAGAAATGTTGGAAACAATGACTGAGAACTTCCCCCAATTAATATCAGATACCAAACCACCAAACGCAGCAAGCTCAGAAAACACCAAGCGAGATAAATACCCAAGAAAAGAGATTGAAATTACCTGAGTCCAATCTAATATCTCCTCCCAATCTGAGGGTTATTAGCACAGATTATAGGAAGCATGCATCTCAAAATTCTGGCCAGTTATCTAGATCAGTCTTCTTTCAATTTGGTGTGTCAACTATTATAGTCAAAAACTCTTGAGATCCGCCAACCCCACTTACTCTGTTTGCCATGCCAAAGAAAATTCTTAACCCCATTAATGGTAGGAAGAGTGCAATTTTAAATAAAGAGAGCTGAATAAGGTATTTTCTGAACTTTAAGAAAGTCATAGATAAATATGCTACAAAAAGTAAAGAAGTTATCATATTGTAAATATAAATATTCTACTAACCCACCCAAGGCCAACTTTAAACTCTGCAAACTGGCAATACAGATCAGCATGATCTTTAGATTTAAATAAACCTAGGTTCAAATCCTGGCTCCACTTCCTTGTAGCTTTGTTTTCATGGGCAAATTCAACCGGTCTAAGCTTCAGTTGCCTCTTACATAAAACAGATACATTACTGATGCCTATTTCCATTGAGTGCAGTAAGGATCATTTTGCAAAAGCATATGCAAATAGCACTGGATTTGGCACTTAGAAAGTCTTTCGTTAACAATATATACACTAATTTATTAGTGGTAGTGTTAATATTAGTTACTGTGTAAGCAGTCTCCTTTCTCTGTGTTCCTGGGTTGTCAGAACACAGCCTAACAGAAGCAAGAGTTCGTTTCTTAGCGTTTTAAATTGTGGCCCTCCAGAGGACCAGCAACCCAACTGTGCTTGTTTAATGTGGTTTTTTCTGCACCATATGCGTGTGGGCTTTTAATAAATGCTATTTGATGATGATGATGAGTTCCTGGAGACAGAGCTGTGTTCAGTAGTCACTACATTATGCTTGGCCTAACTTTCTGCTACTCAACTCCAGGAATGCTCTTGTGAACAGTACAGAAACTTCTGAAATTTCCATTTGAGGTGAAGTACCACTGCCAGGAAGCCTCACAAAGGGAGTCATTAACCCTCACCCTTTTTTCTGGTGGCCCCTTCCAAACTGACCCTCAGAAGGGCCTTCTCAGCAGGCTGCCCTGGAGCTCGCAGAGTTCGGTGCATTCCACAGCACGCTATCTGCCGTGCTTCCCGGGAAAGCAAGGGGCTCATGGCTGCTGAGCTCAGTGGGCCAACTCCCAAAGTCCAAACGATGGAGAATAGTTTATTACAACTCTACCAAAAGGAAAAACACGACCAAGGCCTCACAGACCTCAGCCCCTAATCGATACAAAAGGAGCTTACAGCTCCAGGGATTCAGACAAGGCTTAAACTTTTAAAAACTATTTGCATTAAAAACAGTGATGTATTAAAACACCAAGCCTGACAACTAAGATCAAAAGCAAAGACTTTTTCTCCTCATAACTTACATGAAAGTGACTGGGAGGTATGAAGGGCTTTTCATCCCATGGGATTAGGCTGCTCAAAAGAGCACAGGCTCTTTTCATAGGTAGTTTGCTTTCCAAGCCAAAAGGGCCTGGGTTTTCTGTTGGTAAGTTCTCCTCACTGCTATAAAACTATATTTGCCAAATACATTTGAATTAAAAGCCTGTTTTGTTTCAGATGTGCACCCTTATTTTTAGAAGATAAAGAATTTCTTCTTGGGTGAAATGTAAACTTTCTTACCTGTGAAAACTTCTACCCTCCTGCCCAAGACTCGTAGTTGGAAGAGGTCTAGTGACCCCTGGTACAACCTTTCCAAGTAGGATGCTTTGAACAGAATGCTGTAAATGAACAATGCTTCCTTTCAGACAACCTGGCTTCTCCAAACACAGAGATAGCTGTGATGCTTTGCCAGACCAAGAAAGAGCCCTGAGTTTAACAGTGATGACCGGGACTTGCAGCAAAGTTATGAGCTTTGCAGACAGTCTGTCTATGCAGGCTTAGACCTGGTTTCCAAGGTTCACTGAGACTACTGCCTGAAATAGCAGGGAAGAGTGAAAAGTGATTCAAGAGAGTAGAAGGACATCAAATCACATTTGAGGGCAAAAAAGACACAGGGAGAGGCCCGAGACCACTGTGCCTCTCCTTGGAAAACAACAACAAGATTATAAATTTAATATTGCAAAAGTCATAGAAATGAGAAATTTTGACTTATTGCACCTAAGTTTATGTTAGCTGTTATACTCCAAGCCATTTAATCAAATTTTACAGTCACTTGATCAATCATTTCATCAAGTTTTAAAATTCATCCACAGAGATTTTGCAACAATATCCTGGAGATTTTTTTTTTGTATTGTGGACTAGTCTGTTGTTACTGGCAATGCGTGTAGGAACTAGTCCTGGTGACCTCTCTGTGAACCCACCAGAAAGTCGAAATTTGCAATTTCTTGTTCAGTGTAAAGCTGAGCTTTGACCTTGAGGACTTTGTTGTGGTGGCTTTCCCCAGGAAATCAAAGAGACTGGTCATTTCCCAAGTCCCCAGAAGCAGTTCTGTTGTGAGAATCTATCAGAGGCCTCTGAGTGAGCATCTCTCAACTTAATGGTTCAAGTACAAATTTCCATTGGTATATAGAGGCTATCATCTAAATCTCAAGTCTTGTAAGAGGTAACAGGAAGACAAAAGGATGAGGGGGAAAAAAAGGAAACTTTTTGAGAAAAGAAGAGGTGAGATGTTATAAACTGTTATAGGAGAGTGTCTGTGCTGCATGACAGTATCAGTCTTTCTATCTTTTTGGAATGTCTCACTTCTTTTGTCCAGTACCTTCCATTGTTCTCGCTGGCTCTTCTCATGTTGAGAGCAAATACTTTCTCTGCCAATTACAATTGAATGTCTTACACCTCTGCTGAGAACATTCTGTAGATTGGACTTCATTCCAATTGACTTGGATGCCCTTCCTGTTGACCTTATTTTCCTTGTGTCTCACTTATCAGCCCTCCCTAAGAAGTCGGGGACTGCTAATCTACACCTCAGATGTTGACATAACTTTTGTCACCAGCAATTCGACTTGTCAAGAGCAGTTATGCATGCAATCAGATATCCAGAGCCCAGAGGTTCATCCTTATGATAAACTTCAGTGAGATATTCAATTTGTAGATTTATTCACTCCCATCCTCACATCCTCTTCCTTTTTTTACCCAACCCATGGGATGACTTCTCTCTCCTAGAAGCACAAGGCTTTGTGAGGGCCAGCATCAGTAAGACAGTATTAATTGAATGAGCATCCGTTATTTGGTAAAACTTTGTGAGAAAAACAAAATATACATCATGAACAGAGCTGAAAGGGACCCTACAGCTTCAGTCTAAAAGTGTTATGTTTCCGACAAAGAAATTGGGATCCACAGAAGTAATTTTTTCAAATCATCCTGCAGTATTGTGGTGGGACTAAACAAGAAAACGGTTCTTATCGCAACTGCTGAGCTCCCCCTCACACGATCATGAGGCTTCCCATTTAGTTGTGATGACACCTTAAATTCTGTAACATTATAACCCAGAAAAATTTCCATATAAACTTACACGGTGTCCTCCAGTTAAAACAAAAGTCTATGCTGTTTGAAAATGTTTATTGATGGCTCATCTTCCTGATCAGATTCTCTACAAAAGCGAACTCTAAAGACCTAATGCATTATTTTATTCTTTTCGTTGTTCAAATTCTCACTGACCTCAGAGGACCCAGGGAATCTTTTCTATCAACAGTCCTAAGAGAGTCATAAAAGAATACACAAGTCAGCAGTGACCTCAGTGAATACAGAGCTGCATATGACAGGAGATCTGAGTGGGAAGCTACATGTAATAATTGAAAGATGGTAACTCTTATTCTGAGCAGCAAAAATTATGGCAAATTAGGCTTAGTAAAGCATGTAGTTATATCCAAAATTTTAATCCAACTAACCCATTCACTACTAAACACATGTGTCTCAAGTTCAGTCCAGAGTTCCTTTGAAGGAAGCATGTGTGTGTGCATGCGTGTGCATGCATTTCATCCATACAACTTTCACTTAGTGAGAATTTGTGGAATAACTACAATGTGAGGAATAGAAGGACTTAGAGAAGAAACAAGAGAGCAGAGTCCCTGTATAGAAGCCATCTTGCTCAGCCGTCAGTGCACTTGCCTTCATCCAAGTGTCTCATTTTGACTTGAACTAGATATAGCCCAGATGCTGGGAAGGAAACATAAAAAGAGCAGTCTTTACTTCAAATTTTCCCTACCAATACTTCATCTCTGCTAAAGCTCATTCTTGCTCCTGGTGTGTGTGGTCTTACTTTTTCAGATCTTTTCAGTCAAATTCTTAGCCCCTTGTTGTACAGACTCACGGTTGGTATTACTAAGGCTACATTTTCTGATACTGCCTGGACCCTTGAGTCTTTAAGGGTCTCTCTGTTTCCTGGTCTGGGCTCACTGCCTCTGCAGCCCTCATTTCTTACTGACTCTAACTCAAGATACCTACTTGTGTTATCTATGGACTTCACCAATTGTGCCTTTGATACTGTCATTGCTAGACCCTCCTGACATTCCGGTATCTTCTATTCCTGATATTCTAGAAAGAAATTAATGTTGACAGATAAGACATGTGAATGAGGTCTTAAAAACAATATCAGGGTGTAGATAAAACCCCTCTGATACCAGCATGATCAAAAGTCATTCATTAACATTTAGAACTGCTCATAAATTAGCAGAACCTACATAACTCTGACTTCTAAACAATCCAAACATTTTTATAACATTTTCAACATTTTGTCCGAAAATTAAAAGGCATTAAAACAGACTTACATAAAGAATTTTGTCTAAAAATTTTCTCCTAGATATATGTTCTGGGGTCAGGACATATTCAGAAAGATCTCTTGCATTCTATCTAGTCAATTCCAGAATCTCACACCAATGATCCTGGAGCAATGATCCTCTTTTCTTCATTTATTTAAGATTAAAATGGCCCTGTGGCCTTGTACAAACACACGGTAGTAGCAGATATCAATGTATGCTGAAATAATTTTCAATTATTTGATTCAATTGTTAGATCTCTTAATCTTTCAGGAAAAAAATTAATGAAACAGACAACATTAACTTCTAATATTCCAGTTAACTGAAATGTTTAAATATTGAATACAGTGGAAATCTATTATAACTTGCTTTGCTAAATGACTTATATGTCATTTAACTGACTTGTAAGTGTCAGTTCCCTAAAATATGCCTGAACTGAGAAGACCTCACCAATTCTGCATCTACCAGTAACTATATTTAATCAAGTAAATTGAAGCCTTTAAGCCTCAATTCTCTTACGTGTAAAACAGGGTGGTAGACATTCAACTGAATGAAATTTAAAGTCTCTTCCCAATGAGAAGTTGTTTGATTATGTGGATTTTACAACACTATTTGTGTATCACCCAAATATTAATCCTGTTCTTTGGCAAAAAAAAAAAATTTTTAATTAAAAAAAACCATAAGCACAACATAAAGGCTCATACGACATCTCAGTGTGCTAAAAGCCTGCAATTCTCATTGACTCTGAAAGGAGTTCTGCAGATGTGGAAGAACATAAATACTGGGGCTCTGTGAAGTGAAACTGAATGACTATGAACCAGCCAGCTGCACCAAGACTGACTTCACTTGAGCTGTGCTTTGGTGCCTTGTACTCACACCAGCTGTGCCCCAATCTCTGATCCAATTTTAGTTGGAACAAGAAAATGTTAGGAGAGGCAAGAGAGATGATTTACCTGTAGGAGATTAGACATTGCAAAATACCACAACTAACTTGCAAGTCATTGGTGATTAGGAAATTTCTCAGAGATATCTGCTAGGTTTCAAACTAATATCCAGTTGAATATCGACTATATACCCGACTCTGTAGGACTGGAAGGATAAATAAGGCATAGCTCTTGCCTTCAACTCTGTAAAAGAGACAAGACTTACACAAATAGATACAGCAAAATGCAATAGGGATTGACCCACAAATAACTGATATGACATTCTCCAAGAACTCCAAATAGGTTTTTGGCTTATCATGATCAGATCACTGTGATATATATCACATACACATAAATGATATGTATATACACACACATATATTGCAAGTCAAGAAATATGACCATGGTAATTAAATATTTTTAAAAGAGCAATACATAACTGAGTAAACGTGGGGAAAATTCAGTGTGGCATGTAATTATAACTCTAATGACTTTGTCTTATGTCACTAATAAAAGTGTTGGCATTTGTTACCTTAACAGAGATCAATAAACGTGTCCAAGGTAGACAGACATTTCATATATGTCCCTGTATTAAATTAAATGTTTCTTGGAAGCACTTAAACTGAAAGCAAAATAGATGACTACACCCCTAACACATTGTTCGTTGGGATTCCTGACAATCTTGTTAAAAATTAAAGGATTACAATTTCTAATTTTCATTATTTTCATGTAAATAGTTTTTAATGGAACCTACAATATCTTTAATGGAAATGGCATATTAAGTAGAAAATACAGAATAAACCTGAATGTCTGTAACAGTTTAAACTTCTTTATAAGATTGGCCACATGCATATAACTCCTCTCTTCAAAAATGTGCTAAATGTCAGCAAAGAAACTAAAAAATGTACATCTTGGAAGGACAAAAAAATGCGAAAGAAAACAACAGAGTTTGAGAGAGTTCAACAACTTTTTGGAACACTGATGGAGCATGGTAATTAACACCTGATGAAGGAGTAGTAACTAAATTAACTACAATCTGGAATGCTTAAAAAATGAGGGCCTTAAGTCAAGTTCCTTAGAAGCAGAGACTGAAATAGGAATTCCTGCATATATGATTTACTGATAGATTGCTCTCAGGAGAAACTTGTAAGGGCAATGAGGGAATCAGGCCAGAGCAGAAGAAAAAGTGAGTCAAACATGTGATTTTAGAGGAAGTCTAGCCCAGCCTGATCCCACAGAGAGCTCTGGAGGATAAAGTGTATTAAAAAGCTATCCCATCCAGACAGTAGAAGGCTGAGCTCTTATACCCCTGCATAGTTACTCCATGGCCTAGGAGCTGCCCCAGGCAGAGAAAGAAAAGTGTCATCTCCCTTAGTCCAGGACCATCATGCAAAGAACTATGTGCAGCCAGTATCTGCAGCAGCAGGGGGCTGGTATATACCTCTAGTAAAAGGGATTTGAGCAGGGTACCACCAGTATCTTCTACAGTACACCCTTGCCCAGCTGAGTCCACTTGTTTCTTATATTAAATTTACCCCATCTGGTCCCTGCTTCTCCAGAATTCTGGAAGTTCTACAATTTCCAGTACAACTTACAGGAGGAGAGTTAGTGACATGAGCTATTATCTCCCTGCTGAAGCTGTTCCTAAAACCATATTGACATACATTTCCCTCCACTGTTGATATATGCAACAACACAAACAGCATGGCTGAATCTCAACATAATTATGCCAAGTGAAAGAAGTCATACAAAAAAGTGTACATCCCGTATGATTCCGTTTATATAAAATTCTAGAAAATAAAATCTAATTGATAATAAGATTAGGGGTTGCCTGTGGAGAAATTATGTGGACAGGAGAAAGTAATTACAAGGAAGCAAGAGGAAACTTTTCGGGGCAATATATATGCTCACCATATTGATTGTGATGATAGTTTCATGAGTGTACATGCCCAAATTGTATACTATAAATATGTGCAGATTACTGTAGTCAGTTATAACTCAATAGAACTCTCAAAAAATACACTCAAAAATGAATAATTTTCAAATAAATATAGGAAATAAGTAACCCATATTATGCAGATAATGTCATTAATTAATTAATTCAATAGTTACCATATGGCTACTGAGTGTGAGGCACTGCATTAGATGTTGGGATCAGAAATATTTGTAGAATATGACATGCTTTCCCAAGGATTTCATAGATTTGTGAAATAATAGTCACCTACCAGTTGAGAAAGATAAGCTATAATATTTATTTCAAAGATGATAGTTAATGTTCCCTATATTTCCTTTATACCAAAATATTGAATAAATCTAATAATGTTTGCAGTTCCTTTCACATAAAGCCTTCTTTTATTAGTAACTGTTTCTGTGTTATCATCACTTTGTTAATCATTGCTCCTTGGATGGCCATAGTATCTTCACCTTTCAACACTAGTGTATTAATATTCCAAAATCATCATTACTTATTGACCATCACTAATAACGCAGTCACCTCTTAATCCATATTTTGACAGTGGATTTTCCAGAAACCTAGCTTTGGTCCTTGCACCCTTCTGCTACTTGCATTTGGGGGCATTTCATTGCTTGTTAGCCTCTCTATAAAGTAGGAAAAAGGAGGTAAAAAATCCATCCAAAATTCTGCTGAGAATAATAAAATCTTAATATTGGAAGTAATCTCCAAAGCTATCTATTCCAACAACTACCCAATACTAGAATCTCCTCTAGCCGGTCACTGACATATTCACTCAAACCAGATCCTGCTTGAACATTCTGAATAATAACAGAGCCAATACTTAGCTACTACAATAATAAAATTTATGGTGCCCTAGTTTAGCTCTTTTCCATGTTCAAATAGAAGCTCTGAGGGGTTATTGGAAACAATATTTAAACTTTGGTTAGGAAATAGTAATATGTATCTTAGTTATTATATATGTACACACACACAATGTTTGGCAGAAAGAAAGAAAGAAAGAAAGAAAGAAAGAAAGAGAGGGAGGGAGACAAGGAGAGAGGAGAGAGAGGGAGAGAGGGAGACAGGGAGGGAGGGAGGAAAAGAGAAAAAGGAGAAGGAGGAGGGTGGGAGAGAGGGAGGGAAGAAGGAAGGAAGGAAGGAAGGAAGGAAGGAAGGAAGGAAGGAAGGAAGGAAAGAAGGAAGGAAGGAAGAAAGACAAGCATTCCTTCAAAATATGTTATAAAATACCTCACCCCCAGTATTCCCTGTAAGTAGAGGATGAAGGGTGAAAGGGAGGGAGGGAGGGAGAGAAGGAGGGAAGAAAATGTTAAACTAAAAGAATGAGTCCATTCGTGCTATGGGCTAAATTGTATACCCCTCCAAATTCTTTTGTTGAAGCCCTAACCCTCAATGTGACTGAACTTGGAAATAAGGCTTTGGGGTTAAATGGGTTCATAAGGGAGGGTTCCTGATCTGATAGGATTAGTGGCTTATAAGGAGAGGGAGAAGAAAGAGGTCTCTCTCTTCGCCACTTGAGGACACAGTAAAAAAGCAGCCATCTGCAAGTCAGGAAGAGAGCCCTCACCAGAACCTGACCATGACTCAGACTTCCAGCCCCCAGAAATGTGAGAAAATAAATTTCTGTTATCGGAGCAAACCAGTCTATGGTATTTTGTTATTGCAGCCCTAGCCGACTAACACATTTAGTCTTAGTAAGACTTTTTTGAAGTCTATCAAGGCATTTGAGAGCTCAAAATACTTTTTTGTAAACTTCAAGTCAATTTTAAAAATGTTAAAGACTCACTTTTGTTCAGACCACTTATTTAGTCTTAACCTGATTTTTTTTAATAAAGCAAAAAGAATATGGATGAGAAAGGAGCCCGGTAAAGGGGAGACTGGATGCCAGGATCTTGGACAGTATCATCTGACATAACTGATGCTCAGTTACTCTTCAGTAAAATGAACAACTGAAATTTAAAGTGACCCCAAAGTTTTCCTCCATTTACAAACTCTCTAAACATTTAAATTCAAAAGAATCTTGCAATATTGGAGGAAAAGGAACAGATTTGTAGTCAGTTTGGCTAAATGTATAAAGCACTTTGTAAAGATAATAGGGAATGATAACTACTTGCTAACAATGAACATTATGGAATTCTCCACAAGGAAGCTGAATTTTTCCTATTAAGGATTAAAGTACCCTAAAAGTGAATCTTACTATTATTTGGAGCTCAAGTGAAAAGAAAAATTATAGTTGAGGCCTCCAAAACTTTAGTCTGTAATTTTCCCCTCTATCTGAAATGATTCATTCATCCAACATACACTGAAGACTGAAGTACAAAGACAAAGCCTCCCAAAACTGGGAATCAGGAACTGGAGAGCACACTACTATTAGTCAGTTTTTCTAATGAACTCAATAAACATTAATAAGTGGAAGTGTATATTTTTTATGTACAATATAATCTCCCCATTAAATACAACAAAATATGCACACTGAAAGAGACAGATATCCTAGATTCAGGGAATTTTAATGTGGGAGACACTTTAGATATGCTTGTTCTTGAAGTCACTTCAGATGGCCTCAGGGACAGCAAGCTGCCCCCTTGTAGGAGCTTCCACAGTATTTGATTCTCTTCCTTGTGACTGCATCTTGTTACATTACAATATCCTTTTTTTTAAGTTTACTTATTTGTGAGAGAGAGTGTGCGTGCAGGGGAAGGGCAGAGACAGAGGGAGAGGGAGAATCCCAAGCAGGCTTGCACTGTCAGTGCAGACCCTGATGTGGGGCTCGATCTCATGAACTATGAGATCATGACCTGAGCCAAATTCAAAACTCGGATGCTTAACTTCCTGAGCCACCCAGACAGACCCATTATAATATTCATCTAAATATGTCTACATATCACGAGGCATCAGGCACAGGAACCAAACCTTATTCATCTTTGTTTCCCAGGACTTTGCACCACATCTGACACATAGCTGGTGCTAAATACCACATTAGTGGAGTAAAGAATAAACCTGGCTGAACTGCATGAGGAGGCTGAGGTTCACAAATACTTGTCCAAGGTCTCACAAACAGGTATGGCAAAGCCAGATTTAGGCCCCGGATCTCAGGCTCACAGTTCAGTGTTCTTGCCTTCAAAATAGCTTGCAGGTAAAAAAAAAAATGGTACCTCACCCAAACCCCACTTCTGTGTTCATTTGGGGATAACCAGAAAGACCAGCAGTATAAAAAAAAAAAACAAAAACAAAATTTAAAACAAGAGGAGATGTGTAAAAAGAAAAGAAACTGATTTGAACAGAAACTTCTCTAAAGAAGATATTCAAAAGGCCAATAAGCACATGAAAAGATGTTTTAACATCATTAGTCACTGGGAAAATGCAAATAAAAACCATAACAAAAACCACTTCATACCCACTAGGATGTCTGTGATCAGAAAGACAAACAATAAGGCTATAATAAAAAAAACACAGGCAATAACAAATGTTGGCAAAAATTTGGAGAAATTGGAAATTTATACATTGATGGTGGAAATATAAAATAGTGCAGCCACTTGGAAAACAGTCCAGCAGTTCCTCAAACAGTGAACAAAGAGTTACTATATAACTCAGAAACTCTACTCCTAGGATACTCGAAAGAAATGAAAACATATGACCACACAAAACTTGCACATCAATGTTCAAAGCAGCATTATTCACAATAGCCAAATAGTGGAAACAATCCAAATGTCCGTCAACTGATAAATGGATAAACAAAAATGTGGTATATCCATGCAATGGAAAAGTAGTATGGCAATAAAAAGGTAGTTGGAAGTACTGATATTACATGTATACATGCTACAACATGAATGAACCTTGAAAACATCATGCTAAGTGAAAGAATCCAGACCTAAGAGACCACATATTGTGCAATTCCATTCATATAAAGTGTGTAAGACAAGAAAATCCTTAGAAAAAGAAAGTAAATTAGTGGTTGCCAGGAGCTTGAAGAAGGACAGAATGGAGAATGACTTCTAATGGTCTTTGGGAGTGATGAAATGCTATGGAATTAAATGGTCTGCACGATTTTGTTAACATGACAATCATTAAATCATACACCTCAAAAACATGAATTTTATGGCATGTGAATTATATCTCAATAAAAAATGCAAGGAAACTACCTAAAATGGCTGAATTATGTGAAATCAGTGTCTTTATAAAACAATTTTTTAAAGGTACAGTCTAGAACCCATACAAAGTAAAATGAAACATTAGTACCCATGGGGCACCTCGGTGGCTCATTTGGTTAAGCATCTGATTCTTGATTTCAGCTCAAATCATGACTTCATGATTGGTGAGATCAGGCCCCATGTCAGGCTCTGTGCTGACAGCATGGAGCCTGCTTGGGATCCATTCTCTCTCTCTCTCTCTCTCTCTCTCTCTCTCTCTCTCTCCCTCTCTCTCTCTCTGCTCTTCCTCAACTGACACACGCACATGTGTGTGCTCTCTCTCTCAAAAAAAAATTAAATAAACATTTAAAAAAAGAAATAATAGTACCTATTATGTCTCATGAAGGAAACTGAAGGAACCTAGTGTTTATTTAGAGCCTAGTTGTGTCAGGTCCCAGAATCAATGCATTTTCTATATTTTCTCATTAATCTCTCAAGCAATCTACTACTCATTTTACAAATGAGAAACCAAAGTCACAAAAAGGTTAACTAATTTTCTCAATATCACACAATAATGTAGGGCAGACATGGAAATCCAGTTCAGATATACCTAACCCCAAAGCATATATTCTTTCCATTCTGGCATAGTTTCCTTAGGTAGTTTTCAAACTCCACAAAATTCAGTTTCTTGCAAGTTCCTCTCTAAGTTGTGAAGTAAACTAGAACAAACCTATCTTCAAAGGCTTATGCAAATGCTGTGCAAAACTGATAAGCTCAGGGGACTCCTGTATTTTTCCCACCTGCCTTCTTGCTCACCTTCTTCATGATTGTCAGAGTTGGGGAGAACAGTTTACTCCAAAGCCCCTGACTATAGCTGGTGGACACTGTATCTCTGTAGGATGTCTGGTTCATCATTATAGTTCAAAGAACTTGGTTGTACTTTACATTCAGTAGAAGTTCAATGAATAATTGTGGAATATGAGTGAACACACATTTTCTTACCCTTAAAGTACTCATAATCTATTGGGGAGAAAAGTATTGAGGATATAGTAAAGTTAGCCATTTTACCATTTTATGACCAGATGCACCCCAAGGAACTTTCTTTGCAGGAGATTATCACTGTGGACAGACTTGGTTGATGGAAAGCCATTCCCCGATCCTTCTTATAGAGGGATAGAGACTGACAGAAATGACCAACCTTTACATAATTGATAGGATTATATCCTTTAGTCCTCTCCAGCGGGACCATATGGCCAGTTCTGGAAAACAGGTTGAAAGTCGAAAGAACAGATATTACTTGTGGATTGAACATAATTGCTGATCTCATACACACCTCTCTTTTCCGCTGCATAGAGACCAGCAGTTGCTGAGATAATAGCTGCTCCATCAGTTACAGGAAGAACTGTGGAACAGAGCCCCCCCAACTGGCCCACGTGGAGATTTCACTAGTCACTGAAATTTTGAGATAGTTTTTGTTTCTATAGCATGACTTAGCCTGTCCTGACTGATTCAAGTCTTTGGAGTCAATATTATGTGTTAGAAGCAGTGCAATTTAACTAAAATGTGCTTGACCATGATAGGATCAGAAAGATAGTTTGGGGTCAAATAATACTAAGCCTTGAAATTCACACTAATGTAAAAGGTATATTGAAGGAGGCAAGTACTACAAGAAGGAAGAGTAATTGCATTAAATCCATAGAAACTATTAGAAGGAAAAAACTAAAAGCAGAGGAATGCACATTAGTAGCAGACACTGAGACATGGATGATGCCTTTGCTTTGAGAGCCAAGAAGGACTAAAGGTAGATAGCTGAAGACAGGAAGTGGCCACTAGGCAGGAGACGCTAGAAGTCAGTCTGAGAAGTACAAAAGCCCATGGCTAGGAAGGGAACTGCATTAACTGTCTACTTCCATCATGTCAAGTTACCACAAGTGTAGTACCTTACAACCACACAAACATTATCTTACAGATCTGTACATTAGAAGTCTGACCTGGTCTCACTGACTAAAATCAAGGGATCAGCAGGTCTCCATTCCTTTCTAGAGGCTCTAGGGCCTCACCTAACTTCTAGCCACCACTTGCATTGCTTGGCACTGTCTTCAAAGTCAGCAAGGTAGCATTTCTCTGACCTTTCTTCATCTGTTTACATCTTTCTCTCTTAACACACTTAGGAAAATGTTCTCTGTTTGTGAGGACTCATGTGATTAGATTGGGCCCACTCAAATAATCCAAGATAACCCCATCTCAATGTCCTCAACTTAATTTTATCTGCAAAGTCCCTTGTGCAACATAAGGCAACATACTCGCGGGATCTGGGGATTAGGACCTGGCCATCTTTGAGAAGCCATTATTCTGCCTACCCCAGTAACAAAGTATTAAGAGTGAGGAAGAGTCAAGGTATCAAGAAACTAGAGTGTGGTACAAGATGGGAGAATGGCTCCATTTTCATGTACTCTGAACTACAGCAGGCCAGCCCACTATGCACAGTGGCTCTTGTTCTGAGGCCCCAAAAGGGTAAGTTCAATGGTAAGAATGAGAAGTGATTAGGCCTTTACTTTGTTAGTGATAGGGAATGCATACTGCAGATAGCAGTGCCCATAATGCCCTGAGATTAACCCGTGGCATGCACAACACAGAAGTTTAATAAATAAGGCTGAATGAATGGATACGTAAATGAAATGCTGACCAAATAAACAGGACTCAAAAATAGTCTGGATACAGAAGGCACAAGAAAGAGAAGAATAAAAATATTTGACAACCAATGAAGCATCTAGGAGCAGTACGAGGCTAGACCTTTAAAAAACATGGGAGAGAATTACACAGAATTTCTTCCCCACTGTGCTCTGAAAATTTTATTGTTTTTCAGATTTTAATTTCTTTTACATAGCTGAAGGCGTAAATATGCTGGCAGATAGATGTAAGCTAGAGAAATGTAAGAAATCATATTCATTATGTGTTTAGAAAGGGATTATTGGGCATATGCTTTTCAGGAAACCAAAACTAGACATAATATTTGTGAGAAAGAATTGGGGAAACTTCTAATTTGAAGAGTGTGATCACTTTTAAAGGAGATTTTATCTTTAAAGAAATCTGAAGAGACAGGACCATGTTTTAATTATGAAACAGTGTTTCCGAATGTGTGTGCCTTAGATCTCTCCAGTCAAGGTATTCCACATCTGGATCGATTGAGTCAGTAACATGTAGAGAAAACTGAAAACTATAATAAATTACAACCCCTGTGGGCAACACCCGATTAGATTTCTTTTTGGCTTTTGCACAATGGTGGCAATGGCTGTAATCCAAAACATAAACAAAAACTCACATGGAAGCAACAAACACATTTTTTTAAATTATATTATTCCCCAGTCCAAAGAACTTTTTGTCTAAGACTTTGTCTGTGGTTTATTTATATTACTGAGTAACTCCACCCAGTGAACATAAAGCACAGATGACTCCAAAAAGGCAGCATTTACATAGTCTAATGACTCCCATGTATGGATGATAGATGTGGACGCCAAGAAGTTGGGCAATTCCTTTTGGGAAATTGACTTAATAAGATGGTGACAAGTGAAGTGTGTGCATGGTCAGTCCCATGGTAACCCAGACATTTCTATTCTCATCGCAGGAAAAGCAAGCCATTCATTCTCCATTAGCAATGTGCTTTAAAGCAACATGTAAATAATGGGCAAACTGCCACAAGTTGGATTTGCTAAAAACAGTCCCATGGTATAAATAGAATCCAGAGCTATAAGCATTCCTAATGCAATATGATAGTTGATGAGAATGACACAAGTCTTAAACCTCTTGTTTCTTGAAACTTAATCTAGAGAACTGACAAACATCGATAAAACAAGAACCAGAAAGAATCAATTTGGCCTGTCGCTTGAATTATGAGTTCTCCCAGATATCCACGTACATTATCCTAGATTGTCTCTGGTTAAACTTTAACCTTATGCTGGTTTTCCCTACCACTCAATACATTCTTGTTTACTGGGAATCTGTGGATGAGAGTCCTGCCTTACCTAGGAGCACTACCTACACAGGAGGTGAAATAAGATTTGAAATTCCCATTGGGTCTTTCTACTACTTTATCAATATCTAATGGGACCTGCATAATTGGGGATTTTATAAAGATTACTTGAGAAGAGCTGACCCCCCTACTATGGAATAGTTAACAAGCTCATGCACGTATACATACATATGACTTACAAACATGAGAGTATTTATCTGGAGTTTACCACCAATCCATAGGCCTTTAATAAGGGAAGCTACAGTCATACTCTTAACACACTCTTGGGTTTCTTCTGTTTCTATCTCCAACACTATGTCACTTAATCCAGACAACTTGGTACAATGAGCTTTCATCTTTTAATCTTTGATGCCCTCTTAGACTGGTAGCACAACACCCTGATTTCCATCTTCTTACTTACTTGGTGCCTGTGTCATTTTAATTTGTTGATCCATATTTTCCCATAAATGTTTTTTGAAATAACTCTGTGTACAGTACTAGAAATGTACTGGAGAACAAGACAGATGTTTGACTCTCAACTTTCCTTGGCAGATCAAATCTTAGACTGATTCTTCCAGCTATGCCCCCTCCATCTTGAATAGTTCAATGCCCCAAGAGAATCCTATGGCCCACTGTCATGGGACTGGCAATGATCATCAGGCAAGCATACGAACCAAGCTGCCCCTGAGCCTTCAATGGGGGCATAGAGAAAATCTATACAATGTTAGACCTCTGCCCTATGTTGGCACTTCAACGTCCCATGCTATATTGTCTCTTTTTGGTGCCAAGGCAGATGCTACAAAGCATTTGTAGCCACTCACCCTGCAATTTCTCAAAGGTCAATGCCTAAACTATGTTGAAGAACTCCATTGCACTTACTTATTTTTTACATTAGTTATTTTTAAATTTCTGTCTTTAGTAGCTTTGCGTAAATCTGTGCCATTCTGGGGTATCAGGAGATGAATCTCTTTGGTACTACTCACTCCCTTTACACAATACCACTGCCTTCTGTTTCTGGGATGTACATGGAAAAAATGGATTAGGTGGGTAGAAAGGAATGCGTTTTTAGATAAATGCTGTCTAGAAGACTCGCAAGCCGTTTCCTCGCTGTCTTTCCAAATGTCCCTTCAAGAGGAAACAAAAACAAAAAACTCTGGTTTGCTTGCCCACAACATGTTATTTATACCCACCCAGAGAAAGTAGCCTCATGTTAGTATTAAATGAAAAACAAATCATAAATATTAATGGAAATTTAGCACAAACTATACACATCAAAAATATATGGATATCCAAATACAAATTAGGGACAGAGGGAAGTTTCTAAACCATCCCAATGAGTTGTCTATGTTAAGAATTTCTAACAAATCTGCACAAAATTTCCTGTTATAAATAAAACGCTTTTGTCAAATTTCAAACTTTTTCTCCAATTTTCTCCCAATTATATTATGGTCTAATATTGAATTAGTCTGTTTTACACAGACAAATGGATTTGGCACATTGACACTGAGTCATATCTCCCTCCACATGGGACAGTATCTGAAATTATGCATCACCACACACAGTAGAACAGTTTTCTCTGGGAAGAGTGTTTAAAGGGAACAAAATGTTTGCAAAATAAAAAAAGAGAAAACTCTATCCTTTACAATTCCAAGAATTCTCTAGCCATGGACCTGTGTTCTCTTTACTTCTACCCAACTCAATAATTTTCTGACACACTAACGCAACAACTATTAGAATAATGTCTCTCTTTTCTCATCTACTAAGGTGCCCTACATTAATCACAGCTAATGAAAATGAAATGAGATTATATATGTGGAAATGTTTCAAAAAGCTTCAAGTGCCATCCATACTTATGAGGGAGGAGTGACAGTGGTGGTCCCAGTGGTGGGGATGTGGCAATTTCTTTGACAGTGTTTCCCCATTTAGGGCATACAGAGAACTAGTTCTGTGAAAAGTCCCTTAAAGAGTCAACTCAGTGTGGGCTTGGCTCTATAACTCGAATAATCTTAGAAAACACTACGTATAATACGTCTACCTTTCAGAATTTGAAAGAGCACATTAGCCACTGAAGGCTTGGAATAGCCCTACAATGAGGAAATTTTATTAATAATAAAAATCATTAATTTTAATAATCCAGAATTTCTGAAACATAAATGCTTTGAACATATCCTTTCTATACAACAGCTATTAATATTCCTAGGCACTAGAGTCCCACAGAGTGTTGTTGTTATTGTTATTGTTATTATTATTATTATTCAGAAGGAACTTCTGAATGGCCAACTTCTTTCGCTTGTGAGACCCCAACCTCTTGCCTATACTAACAACATGACAGGTGAAATTCTTAATTTATGAGTAAAACTACTGATACAGACATCCCCTTCAAAAATTAAGCCCCGGATTGGAACATAAAAAGGATGTTCCAAATACCCATAATTTATCATTTTTTATGTGTATGCCTATACATACTTTTGTCATAAAGAGGAATATTCAGATGAAAATATATCCATAGATTTTTAAAGATGGCAGTCTTCATAGTCTCAAAATGGAGATAAAGCAACAAGAGTTTACTAGTGCAGTCAGTCCTACACCAGTGCTTTGAGCAACATGATTTCCTGCTTTGAAGGAGCTTGCAGTCTTTTTGACTTCTCAATTTGAGGAGTTTATAATCCAGAAGGCAGAAGTTAGTGCAAGATAACACAAATTAAAATAGCAAATAATATTCATTTGTGTTGATACAAACACGCATTATCATCAGAAATGTCCAGTAAGAAATAGTCTTGGTTTAGTTGTTGAAAGTGGGAAAGGAGGAAATCCATCTGATCCTGAACAATGCTCTTCCTTGCCACATAGCCAGATGCGATACCAGTATCCCCCTGGAACTCTCTGACAGTAGGTCTAACACAGAAAGTCTAGTAAAAACCAAGGTTCCAGAAAGGATGCAAAATATACACAAGATAAAAGTAAATTGAAAAACTAAGAGAATAAAGAATTAGAACACAGGAGAAATGAGGATGTGAAAAATAATATGAGACTACAAGAGGGTGGCACAGACTCTTCTCTAAAGTCCAATGGAAACAAAGCTATAAGTAACAACTTACAAGAGTTTCAAGAGATCTGGCCACTTTTTGTATAGAAATTTAAGTCTCACTTCTTAACAGGTCATTTCTCTTCCTACCCCCTTACATAGTAATCTAAAGCCCATTTAACCACATGTCGATAGCAGTGATGTTTTTAAGGTTTCTTGCAGATAGACTTAACTATTGCCTTATGCATGGAGTGAAACTCCAAGACTGTGACTCTCCTTCTAGGAAAACAAGTAGGCTGCCAGAGATGAAAAGATCTGGTATTGGCACACTGAGTATATTCACAAAACCATATGGCGGCTCTAAGCAGAAGTGACAAGGGCTAACCATTATACATCCACATTTAAGAAATAAACTCATGAATAACATAGAAGCCAAGGTATGTAGAACTCTAAATTGTTCCCCTTTTTGTCATGGAAGCTCTATAAGGACATCTTGTAAAATGTTTCCCTTAAAAGGAAATAGATGGGAACGAGACACCATGAGATGGTATCCAGCCATCACGGAGGGTCCAAAAATAAGTGGCCACAGTTCTTAAGGGCATTCAGCATTAGCTGCAGACTGTTGTTTACTCATTCAGTCAATCAAAAGTCTTAGATTGTGAGGGTGTATACCAGGAGAGTGCACTGGGGCCCTTTTTATTTCAAAGCAATATTGAAACACATCTGCTCAAATAACCTTTGTACTTCAGCGGACTTACTTACCAAGCAGGAAGACTTGGTTTGCAGGCCAAATGCAGACTGTCCCTCCTGATCCCCGACCAAAAACCATAAAGTATATTATTATATTTTCACCCAAACAAATACCAAGAACTAAGCGCTTCTTTTTTGTATGTTTCTTGATTCCATCTTCTGACTTACATTTAGCATTCTGAGTAACCATTTCAAAACCCTCCTAAATGAGCAAAGGCCTCCTCTGAGCCCTGTCATAGACCCCAGTACTTATTTCACCCGTAGAATTGGCCCTGTTGAATAAAAATGGTGTATTTATCTGTCTCCCCTACAAAACTGTTTAAATCCTCAAAAATGGGAACCAAACCATATTGGTCTCTAGAACTTCAGCTTCTATAATGCTGCCAGAAATATACCAGCAGCTCTAAATGTTTTGTTGTTGTTGTTGTTGTTGGTTGGTTGGTTGGTTGGTTTTTGAGCTAAATGTAAGGGGTACAAATAGAGAAAGATAGGGAAGATTTAATTTTTTTTTTTAAAGTTCTACAATCCACAATACATATTGACCACCTATTCTATGCTGGGCCTAGCTTCAAGAAAAGGGGTTAAACCTTCAGGGAGAAAGCAGTGAAGTTAAGGAGAAAAGAGGTGAGCATATGTATAAACCAGTAGATAGCGGAAAATGTCATAAGAGATGTACCAACCTCCCTTGGAGCTTCAGTAAAAGAGAAAACATTTCCTGAAGAAGGTGGTATTGAAGTAAATGGATAAAGGATGTGAGCACGTGTTCATGGGCGAATCTGGCAATAGGAGCTACCACCATATAAAAGATGAAGAGTCGACGGCACAGACATTGTAAAAAGCAAATGGTCTCCCCTGACAGAATCACAGGGTATGTGAGTGAGATTAGAAATGAAAACTGGGCTTGAATCATGGAGGAGAGACTTAAATACCAGAATACGAATTCAGATTTTTTTTTTCTTTTACAAATCGGGTAATGTGCTGCCATCAAAGGTGTCTGCAAGAAAAAAAGAAAAAAGAAAAAAAAATTTTAAAAAGCTGGGGGGGGGGCACCTGGCTGGCTCAGTTGGTTAAACATCTGACTTTGGCTCAGGTCATGATATCATGGTTTATGAGTTCAAGCCCCGCGTCGGGCTCTGTGCTGACAGCTCAGAGCCTGGAGCCTGCTTCGGATTCTGTGTCTCCCTCTCTCTCTGCCCCTCCCCAACTTGCACTCTGTCTCTCAAAAACAAATAAACACTAAAAAAATTTTTTTTAAAAAAAGGTGTCTGCAAGAAGGCATGATGTAATCACTGCTGGACGTAGGGAGACTCCTTTTGGGGCAACATGCAAGGTGATCTGCAGATAGGATGTGGTAGTCTAAGGTCAGGACACGTGTTAGATCTCTCAGCTCAGATAAATATTTTTGTCGGTCAAACTGGAATTTCTCATGAAAATCTTAAGTTGTGTAAGACATAACTCAGAACAGGAAATATAGGATTTATTATAACTGAACAGGAGG
Source organism: Lynx rufus (assembly GCF_022079265.1). Taxonomy (NCBI): domain Eukaryota; kingdom Metazoa; phylum Chordata; class Mammalia; order Carnivora; family Felidae; genus Lynx; species Lynx rufus. The sequence goes on along the minus strand of NW_025814867.1, from coordinate 111,597,450 downwards.
TAAATATTAACAAGGACCTAAGAGAGTAAACCACAATGAGAAAGAACGGAGGGTAGAAGATAAAGCAGAGTTAAGAATTATTTAGCGAGGGAATCCTGGGATCAAGACAATTCCCAGACTGTAGACAGAGTCTAAGATGCATAAGTAAGGGTGAACTATATTTTACTAGCACCCTGGAAGGCCTTTACTTTTCCACTCCTGAGTAAGAAAAAAATCCCTTGACTATATTACCCCTTCTTCATTGCACTGCCCCCATGAGAGAATTCCTACAGTGAATTTTTTTTTAATTTTTCAATTTTTATTTATTTTTGAGAGAGGGAGAGAGTCACAAGCTGATGTCAGATGCTTAACCAACTGAACCACCCAGGTGCCCCCAAATTTTTTAAAGTATAAAAAAAGAACAGAATGGGCCATCTAGGTGCTCAGTCTGTTAAGCGCCTGACTCTTGATTTCGGCTCAGGTCATGATCTCCTGGTTTGTGGGTTTGAGCCCCGCATCGGGCTCGCTGCTGTCAGCGCGGAGCCTGCTTCTGATCCTCTGTCTCCCTCTCCCTCTGTCCCTCCCCTGCTTGCTCTCTCTCTCTCTCTTTCTCCCTTTCTCAAAAATAAACACTTAAAAATTAATAATTTAAAAGAGCAGAGTGACTCTAGTTGTCACTGGTTATGGGGAAGGTGAGGGTCAGAAAAAGGCTCAGAGATGCTAGAAAAATCTAATAGTTTGGGAAACTAAAGGAGCTATAACAATTTAGACTATATTGAAAAGGGCATTCAAACTTTTCCTCATTAAAGTAATAAAGGGGTGAGACACTGGGGAGATGAAGGAATTTACAATGGGAGAAGATAGAGAGCCTCTTAGGAAATCAAATTGATCAATTTGGATATCAAGTAAATCTGGCACCATGGGTAGAATTTTCAGAAGCTAGGAATAGGTGTGGTGTGGTCCCACTTCCACCAGGTGAAACGAGGATTACTACTCGATTCAGAGAAAGAGAGTTAAAGGGCTTCCAGGTTTAGACGCTGACAGCTAAACCCAGGGGACTTCTGGGTGACTTAAGGTCACTGTAAGTAGTGCTTATAGTTAAGAGCCAGCTGAGTGACAGAAGTACACCCCACTTCGGGATTCTATACCTAGAACACAGACAAGGTTTGATATTGGGGTGTAATCCCCTTGTAGCAAACACTGGACTAATGCGTTCTGAGCTCTTAGTCCCATGCCCAAAGTTGAGCATGTGCATCTCTGAATGTTGGGTTGACTTCATGGGGGAAGAGTAGGAGAATCATCTACTGACTGGCACAAAGTAGACATCGGAAGGGTAGAAAGAAGTTTAGAGAATGTCTGGTTAAGCCTTCTTATTTTATGCACAGACACTAAATCCTAAAAGGATAAAACATCAGCCCCGAGTCTTCACAGGTAGTTAGTGACCTAGCTGGGACTAAACCCCAGATTTCCTGACTCTCTGTGCAGTGCTCTTTATAAAGCCAGCGGGAGCTATGAGATAGTCATCTGTAGGATCACCCAAGTCAGCTCTCTACCATCTGGGCCAACAAGGAAAACTGTGACTCACAGAATCCAGCCTTCCTTTGGAATGCAGGAGAGGTGTGCCTTTCTCCTGTGCTATGAGCCTTTTCAATTTTTGTAAATAAAACCCTATTTTAAATGCCCTGGGAGAGCTGGCAATTGTGAGTGCCTTGCAGGCCAAGATCCTATCTAGTGATACTTAGAACAAGCTTAGGCTGACTGACCGATGGATCATTTGGTACATAGAGAGCAAACGTCTATACATCAAACTTACTTCATGTTGTCAATGATTATTGCTTAGACTAAAAGTCATGTTCATTTGCATTCTAAAGTACTTAGGAGTGTCAGAAAGAATCAGAGGCTGAAATTTGCCAAGGGTAACACATATAAAACAATTGAAAGTTAGCTGTTTAAAAGCATACATGTGAAGGTACAGCTTTTAATGCCAGGTTCCATCGCTTTCTAATCCAGGAGCCCTTGAAAACTCAGTGATCTCGTTCATCAGACCTACTCAATCTGGGAGTAGATACTTTTTGAGAACCTCAAAGCTACCACAGGGAAAGAAGAGTCAGGCTTCCTTGACACAGAGCAGACACCACCCTTCACATGAATACCATCTGTCATCCGGGCCATACCCTGGGAGGGCGGGAGGTGGGGGGGTCCTGTCTTTCTCTCTCCTTACAACCACATAGGGCACCGACAGAGACAATGTCACCACTCTTTCTGCCACCTCACACAGACAGGCCTCCAAGACCGCAGGACAAAGACACTCCCTTTTCTCTAAGTATGCTAATGGCCTTAGACATACCATACACATTTATCTGCAAAGCTACCAGAAAGATCCTTTTCAAAGAAAAGTGAAATCTTAATAATATGCCATTTCCATCATGCCATTGTACTGCTCACAAGTGTTCAATGACTTCTCACGGCCCACAGCTATGACAACAACAACGATGACTACTATTACTATTACTATTACTACAGTTCAGACTACTGAGGTGACGTAGAAGGCCTTCCATAGGCAGGTCCCACCTCTCCTGCCCTGTTTCTTAGCCTCATTATTTTCCTACATAGACCCTTCCCTTTAGTCATGCTGGCCAATTCACTATCCTCCAAATATCCCTGTGTCTTCCTCAGCTGAACACATTCCCTTCCTTGCCCTCCTGTTCATCACGCATGTATCCAAACACTACTTTCCATGGCCGAGCTCAATGCCAGCTCCTCCTCAAAGTCTCTCTGCTACCCAGCTAACAGGATTTCATGCTTTTTTTTTTTCCTTCTATGAGAACAGATCTACATTCTTATTTTCCTCTGCTTTGAATACTCAACACTGTCTGGTATCCATTCTTAAATATTTGTTAATTATTACTTCTAAATGAGCAAAAAGAAAAAGGGGGGCATTCCATATTCAAAGCTGTTTAAAATAAGGTAATAATCTGGAGCTGTTATTATATTATCCACACAATGGAAACTTCAGAGCATCTAGTGTGTTGTCATTGGATTCCTTTCTTTCCACAGAAGACCAAACTAGGTCATTTCAAACCTCAGTCACCTTCAGAGAGATTCTAGAAGGGCATGCTAAGAACCAGCAAAGGAATCACATTCCTGGATTCCTTACTTGTTGTCCAGATCTGCTACTGAATCAGATTCAGGCAAGTGTGAACTAGAGAAATGAACTAACCATTAGCACCATCCAAACAAAATGAAAGGAGCTCTTTTGTTATCTTGGCTGCATATTCAGGTTTGAAAGGAGGGAGTAAAGGAAGAGAAAGGAGAAGAAAAATACAACCATCAGTTGCCTTCCCTTCCAACGTGCTTTTCTTGCCTTTTGTTTCTATTTTTCACAACTCTGTGATGAAACTGGAATATTTGGAAGGCATAAAATTGGGACTGAAAGGATGATTTGCTGTAACCTAATGAGGATGTTTACTAATGTGTTAACCACACAGATGCTCCTCTAACTGGGTCCTGTGTAGTTTGTCCAGAAAACATTTCTTTCCTAAGTTGGAAAGTGCCAGAAGTGGTACCCTGCCTATAAAATCACATCTGATTTCAGGGGTCTGCCCCAGCAGCATCAGGCAGTTCTCTTTCTAGGACCAGTAACAAGGGTTATTCATTTCATAGACTTAATTTAATGGGTTTGGCCACATCCTCAAAAGACAAACATACTATTTGGAAAGAGGAAAACTGAATTATGGAGGATGAGAAAACAGTAAAACCAAACAGCAAGTGGGCATGAAAGTTAATGTGAAAATTCTACCTTTCTAAGTATTCATTCTTTTTTTCAATCATTAAGCCAATAAATATTGCCCACTCTCTATGTGTCAGTGCTCCATAGTGTCGTTTATTCAATTACATGATATGTATCCAGTGAGTACTTATTTTCTGCTAGCTAGTTAACCACTAGATACAATTTCTTTGCAGCCAAAAATTTACTGACTATAATGTAAAATAGCAGGGATACACAGATATGAAAAATTATAAATATTAAAACAAATAAGCAATGTCTAAAAAATCATAATATTTGGAATAATTATTCCAATGTCAAATTTGTTTATGATAAACTTTAAATTTTTCATCTAATCCTCCTTCATACCCAGGCACATGGCGTTCTACTTTGTTGATTTTCACATGTATCCAACGGAGAATAAGCTTAGTTACAAATAAAGCAATCAAAGCTTTGGGCTCTAGAGGCAGACAGATGGGAGTATGAATATGTAAAAAAACTAAGTCTAGTGTAAACTTAAGACATGTGACAACTAGTATTATTGTTACCCAAATGCCACTATTGGGTATTTTCCTAATGGATTTCTTTCAATCCTTTTTTATAGGTGTGACCTTTAGACCAATGTTTCTTACAGGGAGGAGAGAATTTTGCACACACACACCCCCACCACCACCACAGGGACATTTAACTAAGTATAGGGATATTTTTGGTATTCACCCCTTAGGAAGGAGAGTGATACTGGCATCTGGTGGGTAGAGACCAGAGAGGCTGCTCAATATTGTGCAGTGCACAGAAGAGGTCCCCACCACAAAGAATTACCCTGCCTGAGATGTCATAGAACCTAGTTTAAGAAACCCAGCTCTTGGCCGTCATTTTTCCTTCTCTCAGAGCCTGGGGATCCACAGACATCAGGATCTAACCTGAGACCAGGCTAGGTGTTTTACAGGACAGCCTCCTGCACAGAGTGCACGAGTTTTGCAAGCTCACTAGCTGTGACTCTCCATTCATCTTGTTGGTTTGAGCTAATTGCTTCACCCCTGTAAGATTAACTTCTTTAAAAACAAACAACCAACCAAAACTACACAATACTTACTTCATAAGGTTGTGGTGAACCCTGAATCACATTGTATCTCTCTCTATATATATATAGATACATTCATGTAGAGAGCTGTTCAGTGAAAGTCCTTTTATTCTTCCCAGCCCACTTACCCCACTCCTCCCTTTTTCCCCTCAGTACCCCCCCCCCCCGCCCATTCTTCAGGTTCAGGTTCTCTCTTTTTAAATGTTTTAGTTCCTTTGGTGGCAAAAATCGAGCTTGGACAGGGAAGTGAGTCACCACTCAGCAGCTAAAGGAGCTTGTTTTTCTTTCTCTGAATGTATTTCTTAAGAATTTCAGCCTGATCCTTCTGCCGTTTGCCGGTTGAATTCTCTCTGAATGTTTAAGACACACAGAGAGTGAGCTGTGGCACCAAGACGTTTTCCAATTGTTAGGAATGAGAGTTTTTTAAATACCGAAAATAACCAGAGGGCAGAGTCCTGAAATCCTGTTACATAAGCAGATGTTGGAGAACCGAGGCTGGGTTTGAGGTTCCTTTCCCCACAAGCCAATCTCAGCTGATCCTCCCGAACCTTTGCTGGATTTACCTTAATGCTGCAGAAGTCTCAAGAGGGGCCTCGGGATGCTGCACAGTACCGGCAGCACAGGGAGACCTTTCTTGTCAAATAAGCACTGGTGGGAGTGAGGAGTGGAGGGCGGGTTTCACCCGCGGGCAGGCGGGACGCACGGGGGCTGCGGGCGCCGGGGGCGCGGGGGGCGCCTGCTGCGCGCACTGCACTCCGCTCCGCGCCCGCCGCTGCCGGGTGGGTGTCCGCCAGCGCTCGGGCCGTGCTCCTCGGACGCCCCGCTTCCCCTCCGTGGCTCGCTCAGGAACCCTTCCGTTTCCCTGAACCGTTATTTAGTGTTTCAAATTCACAGAAAACACCTTTAGTCATCACAGTCACCTACAACTCCCCTCTCAAAAAAAAAAAAAAAGTCATACAAAAACAAAATAATTCAATTCCCTTTTCCTTCCAGATCTTGCTGGTCTCTCTGTCTTCTGTTCATTTTCTCCCCAACCTTTTTTCCCTCTGTGATCTACATCCTTTCTCTATTTCTCTTCGTTCTCTCTCTCTCTCTCTCTTTCTTTCTGTTTCTCCCTCCCTCTCCCGTTTCCATTCCTTCCACCGCTTCTACACCCCCCCCCTCCGTCTCTCCTCCCTCCTTCGGGCTCCTGCTCTGCCCTCTCCGCCCCTCCCCAGAGAAGAGTGTCCAGCTCCACCCAGGGCTGCCCGCCCGCCGCTCCTTTCCTGCCCACCTACTATGAGGAGCAGCCCCTCCCACCTGCCCATAAAAGCCAAGTGCATGTTACCAGCCGAGGATCAGAGCACTCTCCCGGTCCTCTCCTGTGGGAGCCCCCAGCCTCTCTCCCGGATCTTACGTGCTCAAGGTAAGAGAACACTTCTGCAGGCATCTGACCTAATGGGGGTTGCTGCGGGGGTGGGAAATACGTCTCCTCTGGTCAACATGCTTACCGTTTGGTTCGACCTGATTCTTGTGGATGCCAGATCAGCTGCTCCTTTAACTAGCAACTGGTTGGAAAACAAACTTCTGTTTGAACGGTAAAATAAAAGTTCATTTTGGGCAAGAAACAGCAGCATAAATACTGCAAAAAAGCTTCTCTCTTTTTAAATCACTTTTCCCCATTTGCTGACTGTTGCTGAAGTTAAAATGTATCTGTTTGGGGTGTTTTACGCTTTTCATTGTAACTATCTCATATATCAGTGGGGGCAAGGAAAACTTTGTCCCATTGTCAAAAACGTACTTTAGAAGAACACAATTAGTTTCCTAAAAATAGCAGTCAAAAGGTCTGCTAACAATTTTGCGATGTTTTCCAAACCCCCTAAGACAGCTTCTGTGAGTCCTTTAAAAAGTATCTTTCCAGGTTTAAGTGCTTGGAAAAAATGATGTGAACGGGTGCCCTTTGCACAGGGACAGTAATCAGGTGGCTGGTAGATAGGAAAGAACAAACCCAAATTTACAAGCTGGGGCAAAATGTGCTCTCACAAAGCTATCTTTTCAAGACTTTCTAAAATGAGAACGGTGTCAGAACCCAGAAAGTGTATAAAGGAACTTCATGAATTTCTATACATACACCTAAACATAAAGCGTTTCAATATGTTTCACAGCAAGAGAAAAATACAGGCCAGATTATACAATTCTTCTGTGTACACCAGACAGTTGTAAAAAAAAAAAAATCAGCTTGAAGGCTTTGGAAGTTTGAACCCTGCTTGCCACCCTCCTTTCCCTCATCTAGTAATTAACATCGACCCGATTAGGACTGGATTCTAGAGCTACGCAGTAGTTAAGCTACCATCATATTTAAAGACTGCCATACCTTCCTGTTTCTGAGGTCGGAGAATGAGTACCGTGCACCTGTGAGAGCTTCTGTGAGTAGCTCCACAGCTGCTCCTGTAAAACCAGACACTTGGTCCATGAAGTTTGTCATCAAAATCTGTGGGCTGTGTGGGATGAAACTCTCTCATGTGGGAGAAAAACCCTCTTCAAATATTTCCTCTGGGGAATTAATTGCACAAGACTGCTTAGAGACGGCAAACCAAAGGTTTGGTCAGGAAACCAACCCACTATTTCAGCCCTTAAGATTCTTAAAGTAAAAGAGGAAAAGCTTCATTTTTTTTTTCTTTTTTGGTTTGTGTATATTGTTTCACTTAAAAAGGGAAAAGTCACCAGAGCTGTAAATAATTCTTCACTATTAAAGAAAGTAGAATCAACAGAAGTTTAACTGAGGGTCTTTCAAAGTTTTCTCCGTATCATTTGCATATCAAAGGAAATAATAAAGATGTATTAAAACTCTGCTTGGCAGAGAAGGAATTCAATGCTGTGATTCAAATGAAAGGGTTACATATAAAGGTTTCTGTCATGTAAAATTTTGCTTCATTGGAAAAAATTATTGCAAGGAGTGTGGTTTCCTTTAAGAAAATGATATAAAATTACTATTGGCTGAGATAGTATGTGACCTGAGCATATTAAAATACCTTTCATCTTCAGCCACAGTGCAGACTGCTTGCTTCGTATCTGATGTAAGTGGGTAATCAACCTTGACAAGAGCACAGGTATGGGACAAGGCCAAACCAAGTGTGTGGTATGCCCAAGTTAATTCTTTTTTATGGTTATGCCGGACTCAAACCCATCATCACAAGAGTGAAAATGCACTTCATTCACCAGATTTCCCTTGAGGGAAGTTATCTTTTCTGGGAGAAGAAAAAAAAAGTGTTTCCAATGTAAAAGAGCTCCTGTTATTCCTAAATTTGGGGATGAAAAGTGTTCTCCCAGAGTTTGCTTCTGCTTTTCCTGGCAGCTAATCCACTCTACCAGCTACGAACCATTTAACAGTAACTGCCTTCCCCATGTGCCATCAAGTTCAACACCCTAAATAACTGGGTGAGATCATGTAGATGGCTCATGACCTAACTTTCCCAGGGCCCTTTACTGGACTCCTAAAGTGAGTCTTTCCCTAGAGGGCACATATCAGGCAAGATGAGACTTCCTAAGTCTTTAGAAAAATCAGTGCCGGGTTCCACGTAGTAGCCATCCCAATGTCTCTCCTTTGCACACAATGGGGAGACTTCACACGAGTCTTTGCTCTCTGCCGTTATATAGCTGCTCCTGAATTGGGTTCATGACCATACCTATCTAACACCAATCGAGCTGGCTTGACCAACTCCTTTAATGTTTCTCAAAAAAGAAAAAATGAGCAGCTTCCTTTCACTAGAGACACAGAGAAGGTGTTCTGCTCACTTCAAGGGCCTGCTAAACCTAGGGAAACACACATTTGGATTGTTTTCCTATTGTCACAATTACAAAACAGTATTATTCTTCCAACGACCAGAAAGTGTATCCCACTTTATGTCCATTGATACCCATGAAAATCAAAGAGGAGAATGGGGATGAAACCAAGTGGGAAGCCGAGAGGAATGTCTCCTAGGAAGTGCCCCGGGAGAAGAGAAAGAGCAGAATCTGTTACAAACGCAACTTCTTTTTGCCTTTATTTGTATGAAATATGAAGAGGTGCAGAAGAGCAAATAGTCATATCTGCTCTTGGTTTTTGCCTTAAATCAATAAGAATATTTCCACCAATACGCTAAGGTCCATCTCTTCTGTGCCCTACTCTAACAGAGGAGAATAGCCCAGTTCTAAAGACCAAAACAATTTCAGGTCTACCTCACATTAAAACTCCTAGGACTTCGCCAGTTACAGCTTTTTAAAAACTATATTATGAGTATAAAAACCCTCAGAACATTAATGGGTGGTTCACATCAACAAACCCACCCCTAACCTTCTGAAAGGGCCCAAAGTTGGGTGATTATTTGCAAGTGAGAAGTTAGAAGCAGCAAATTACTCCTTCTTATCTATAGTCACCCTCTTTGGTATGGCAACTTGCAGAGTGATTGAGATAAACACTTATTTCCCAACCTCTGGTCCTCCCAGTAATCCTCTGAAAACCAAGCCTTTTTCATGCCTTGACTTCCTTCTCATCCATCAAGTCTTCATAAACACACATATGCATAATTTAGAGAAGATACAGATCTTGAGACTAGAATCCAGTCTTCTGAGAGGTGCATTGTTCTAATTATGAGTGAAAAGAAAAAAAAAAAAAAAAAGGAGAGGAGAGGAAAGGAGAAGGTTAAGGGGAGAATGAATGCTCTTTGGAATTTAGAGAATGTTTTACTTTAGCATTTTGTGAAATGGACCTTTTGCTACCCAAAGCATGTAGAACTTAAAAAATAATAATAATAAAAAGATCAGCTCACAAATGGTTACAAAATGCTAAGGATATAATGAAAAAGATCTTCCAATGACCTGGCAGTCATTAACACCATTTTATACCCCACAATACTAAATGAGAGCTCTGCTAAACTTGCCCTTTCCAGAGAGGCAAGGAGTGAAGAGTGGGAAAGAAAATTAACCACACTTCAGCACCAACAAACAGAGAAGGCACTAATCAGACATTCCACTATCACTTTGGCAACTGTGTTCCCCGTTTGAGGAAGGAGGTTCTTTAGAATCTATCCTTAAGCAAATAGATTTGTGGGATGGGGGTTAAAGGGAGTCACACAAGGTCAGAATGTCTATAATCTGGGGGCCCTGTGTAGGCAAATCCACAAAGCCATTGAAATTGCATGGAATCAAACTGAGGTGACTGAAACAAAAATGTTTCCCAAAACTGATTATAGAGTAATCAGCTAAAATAATAATGAATTCTAACTGCTCAGTGTAGCATAATGGCAAAAGCAACTCACAGCACCTATAGCTGATTATATAAAATATTAAAAGACATCTGATGGTTCACCTTCAATCTCCCCTATTAATTTTGGGTCCACTTCCATGGTTCTTCCCAGAAAATGAAAACTGCCCTTTTCTCCTTCATCATGGGATTTGCAAATGCATACATGTCACCTCCACCACCAACCCCCCCCCCCGCCCCGTGCTACCCCATTTTTCTTTCAGTGGAAGAAATCTCTTTTCAATGATTACAGATCAAGTTTCTAGAGTACCACTCATATTTGTGGCTTTTCTCATTACCCAAAGTCTCATACTTCTCTTAAACAGACTGTAAATTTTTACTCCGGCAAATAAAAAGGCTTTACATTTTTGTCAATCTTCATTCATCTATCTAGAAGAAATCTAATTTAAAATTGCTACTTGCCTCCAACAGGCCCTCTGCAGTGACGTTTCTAAACACTTTATCTAGTCCTTATTCCCCTTTCTTGGGTATTAAACTTATTGAGAGAAACACAGAATATAAATGCTGGAAGGATCTTTGGGGCTAATTTTAACTAATGTTAATTTTACAGCAAAAGTCAGAGAGGTCGATGTCATGCCCAGGGTCACCCAGACGTGTGTAGCAGAACCAGGAATACATTTCGTGCAGTCAAACTCTTCAAACAGTGGTCTGTCTTAGATAACTATAGTGTGTCTTTCCCCCACAGTATGTATCTAAGATGTCTTAAAATCTGGTTCCAACATTTATGTGACAGAACAAATGTTTTCTTGTATAATAACCTTCTTCTTCTCCCACTCAATAGACAATGTGTTGCCAATATAACCACCTTACACCTTCCCAGGTCTTTAATGAGAAAAAAGACAAAATATGCGTAAAGAACAATCAGAGGAGACTTTGAGGGACATATGGTTGGAGGGGTGTAGGCATGAAATGTGTCACGTCAGAGGAGAGGCGTTAAGGGGCCAAGAGTGTAGAGACAGGATGCTGTAGCTAAGAGGGCTCATTCCCTTAGACAGAGGAGAGAGAAACTCCATAGAGTTGAGATGCTAAAGAAGCGATTTTTAATGTGTCTGATCCAAGAGTCTGTCAAATGTTTGGGAGATAAAATCCTATTTGGGTCAGCCTCCTTTCAGTATAACGCCAGTTGAGGACTGACTCACATGGGTAAAAGCTTTACAAGTATTACATCTTATTAAAACTCTTCTGAACCCTTGACTGAACTTCTGCTGGGAAAAAGAGCCTTATCTGACCCCTGACTTGACTGACCCAGCAATACTAACTCCATGGAAGTCATGCCATCACAATGCTCTCTGCTAAGATACAAATACAGTTTTTGGTGATACACAAAGTTAATCCAACATAGAAAATGATGAAGGTAAAAGGAATATTCTTGTATCATTTCTGGAAACAATTTGCCCTGAATAAGTAGACAGATGTTACCCCAGATGCTTCTTCACTTTCCCCTAAAGCCTGACAATTGTTTGCATATCTTTGAAATAGTACTTTTGTTTCTGAAATTGATTTATTGTATGTTAAAATTTACATAGTCTATGACTAAGCATCATCGTGAAAACATTCTTTTAAGTAAATTTCTTGAAGACTGCGTCTCTTAAGCTCTCTATTGATGTGTTTACATCACAGGATATTTAGGCATTGGCATCACTTGATGTGCTGAGATTAAAGACAATCACTTCATGTGCTACTTTTCCAACTCAAACTGAATAGGCCTGGGTGTGGGTGTCAGCTGTTGGCTTCTCTGGGAAATAAAATGTGTCCAGCCTGTTGGGGCGCCTCTCCAGTCCTCTCTGTTAGCTAGATAAAACAGCTGTTTTTCTGAAAGACTGGGCCAATGACCTCCGTAATTCAGGTTTCATATACTAGGGCAACTATGGCTGGCTTATGCAGAAATTATGCTACCCTGCAGCCGAGTGGGTAAGTCACAACTGCCTTCAGTTCCATAGGAGGACACTGAATCCTAAAATCTGGCTCAAGAGCATTGTCCTGGGGCAGCAGGAAGACAGCTTGGCAGCAGCTGATCCACTTCATATGTTCCTCCAACTATCATGCCATGTGAACTCTAAAAAGATAAATCTAAACTTGGTTCATAAATTGGAAGTGATGACTGTACACCATTATATTTCTTTAATGATCTTTACTTAGCGATTAGTCTTCAAATCCAGAGGTCATGGTGTTCATCAGTGCTATAAATCCAAACAAGTGGCCTCTTGTTAAAAGGCAGATGAAAGATAAGGCCAAGACCTACATGAAGGGAGATGCTAGGTAGACCTAAGACTTTGTGGCTTAGGTGGCCAAAATTGAGGTTGGAAGAAGAGATAAAAGGAGATCTTTAGCAAAAATATGCTGTTGGATCCATAATTCCTAATTTAACGACATGTCTAGTTCCCCTTCTAGCTCCCAGTTTATTCCAATCCCCTCAGGTTCGAAAGAGTGGGGAGAGAAGTCATTGACCAGTAGAGGGAGCCACGGGGCTGAGTGTCTCAAAATAAAAACTGACTTGTTCCTAGAGGGGGCCTTTTAGATTTGAATTCTTCTGATAAAAGACAGAGCCAGGTGTCCTTTGTTACCAGTGGCTAAAGTGTACAATAGGAGCATATCACATTGTTGGTTTTCTTTTTGAAAAAAAAAATACCAATTTAAGCCTCTAGGAATAAATCACCTGCACTTCAACAATGCCAGAAATGTCCAGGCTTGTAGAGGTTTATTTGAAAGAAAACCAAAGCAATCTTAGAAAATGTTCTTTCCAAGGCCACCACCAGCCAAGACTAAATGCTCCAGACTAAATGCTCAACTCAGTGAGAAAGAAACTCTGGAAGCTGGGGGTGGGGTCAGGGAGAGAAGAGCAGAGAGGCTCAAGCACTGAGAAGATTTCATGAGTTTTAAAGGGGAAGTCCTGGTGTCCTGCCATGACCAGACCCTCCTGTCAACAAGAGCAGGAAGGGAGCCTAGAGAAAGAAGGAGGCAGAATGGGCCCAACAGGTTTCTCTGAGATGGCCCAGAATCTGCACTCCTGGATCCGGGTCTCTCCAGGGAGCAGCCAGAGCCTTGCCTAGACTGAAGTGAATACCTTTCCGTTGAACATTTCCATTGCACAGCTGTGTTGGGGATGGCTTGTTAAGACTTGAGACACTTGCATAATTCAGAACCCTTTGGGGGATAGAGATCAATTAGGACCATAAAAGAAAAATCCCTGGCACACCAGAGAAGGGCTGCTTGCTTTTTAAAACTTATGACATCCACAGGAATACAGAGCAGTCCTCTTTCTATTTCTGAGGTCAGTGGAGACGAACCTATAAAGTTTGTGTGCACGTAGCCTAAGAAGTCCCCATTTGAGAAAATCTTGCGTTTTAATCTCAGAAACACCTTGACTCTTTCTGGGATCTTTGGAAAGCCACTGATCATCTCTGTGCCTTAATTTATTTATCTTAAATAGAAGAGCAATTTTCAAATAACCACTGTCTTTGTCATTTAGAGACACTTGAGGTGTTGCTAATTATTTTGCAGACTGATACTCCTTAAACATACAGGGTTGCTGTTACTTATATAGTGAATGGATTATACTCACAACACCTGGTAATGGCTCATGGTATTTATGCAGAATCAGGTCAAAATGGAATAAAATTCCAAATAAGCACATAACCTTCCAAGATGTAGCAAGAGCATTTTTGTTTCTTAAAGTACGAAAGACAATTCCTCACGTGTCCAGAATCCAGACAAGGTCAAGGGTAAGTAGAAGAGGGAAAAGAAACAATTAATTTATGGCTTAAGAATCTCAAAAGGCCTATATGTTCACTTGTCCATATTTTGACATCAATTAAAAGCTAATTCCCCACACACGGAAGAGTTTTTGTGGTTTTAAAATTCTACTTTAGCTAAAGAAAGATATTTTCAATAATGATGTTATATTATGTAAAACCCAAATGTTACTTCTTCAACATTTTCCAAAGTGTGCTTCAGAAACAGTAGTACCTGAGATATTACTATGTGTTTATACAGAAAAAGCTTCTATGGTCTATTACATTTCAGAAACACTCAGTAAAACAACGTGATCAGTTTTGTTCACTGCTAGACTTCACAAAGACCTTAATATGCTAATTATATTTTCATTTTTCGAAAATGTTACAGTTAGTAGTGTGCCCTAAACTTATTTGCTGACACCTTCCCACCCTTGGGAAGCATCTCTTGGAACCAGTATTCTATGGAAAAATTTGGGAACAGTTTAGGAATCACTGTCCCACGTCATTGTTTCAAGATCTACTGGGACATAGTAAAGTCAGTATTGCTAGTCATTATGTAATACACATTGAGTATCACAGATATAACACAAATTATGTGCTATGTCAAACCATAAAGTAAGAAACAATCCCAGTGTAATTTCCAAGCCCAGCTGAAAAAGGAACAAAAGAAGATGATGAACCTGTCTTGGTTCAATGGCTCAGTTCTTCATAGTAAAAGCAATAGCAGAAATGCCAGAATAATTTAAGATTTTGAAAAGCTAGGAAGATAGATGATGGGAAGGAAGGCAGGAAGGGAGGGAGAGAGGGAGGGAGGAAGACTGGACAGATTGAAATGATCTCTTCCTTCCTTCTTCTTTCTCATTGTCTAGATATTGTAATGATCATCAATAAGCAACAAGTTTGGTAAACAAGGAGCCTACGTAATTTCATGAATTAGCTCAACAGTCTCTGATCTGATCATTGTTTCACCTTAACTGTTATTAATGACCAAGATCATTAGCCAAACTTCTTCCTTGAGCATTTACTTTCTCACTATAAATAGGGAGCTAACTCCTATAATAAGATCACACTTACTGATATTCTAGTATATCATGCTATATCAGGGATTCTTTGGTTTATTGATAACACTCAGACCTCCGACCCCTATCAAATTCCCTGTTTCTCTTAGAGCCTTACTCTAGTAATTCTCTTTCCCCTTCACAAAGATTATACCTGGAGGCCAGTGTCCTAAAAGTGTCAGAATGGAGCATCCTCTCCTTTAAGAAAATGAGTAGTTCACAGTCACTCAAAGGAGAACTGAAGCTCATCATTTGTAGTTACAGTAATAGATACTATTTATTAAGTGTCTAATAGGATCAGACCTTGTACTGGTATCTTTAGCTCTATTCCTTAAATCAACCCTACAAGAGCAATATTATCATTCTCAATTTAAAGAGGAAAGAAACGGAGCCTCTACTTGGTCAAGCAACTTGCCCAGGGTCACACAGCTAGGAAGTGGCATAGCCAGTATTCCCATCGAGGTCACATTCCAAACTTCAGCCTTCCTGCTCCTCCACACTGCCTTTCATGGTGTCTTCTAGTGTTAATAAAAGGGAGAAAAAACATCAATTCCCTGTGACAATGCTTCTGACTCATAAAGAAAGTGAGAGAATTTCAGTGGCTCTGTTCCTAGACACTGCCGACTGGCTCTGTTTCTTGTTTAATACTGTGATTTTAATTTCTTTTTCTTTTCTGTATTTTTTCCTAAAAGCATGCTGTCATTTTGGAGCCAAAAAAGTAAGGGCTGTGTAACTAGAAAAACCAAAAAGAAAAAAAAAAAAAAGCTATCATTTCTCCCTAGAGTAAATTTAAGGGCTAAGGTTTCTCCATAAATTCTCCCCAAGTGATCCCAAGTTGCTTGGCATCAGTCTGGGAGAGAGAGTGACAACCTAGCATGTCATTCCTAAGGCAGTAGAAATTCCCATGATTATATGAGAAACAGACAGAACAAAGACATTACGGCACGTTAAACAAACTTGAATCTGGCTCATCAGATCATTCTCTTTGGCGTTACTTTTATTAGCATCCATAGCCAGCTGACGAGAGTCAAGACAACTTAAATGATTCCCTCAGCCATGTGAGTCACCTAGAAAAGTGTCTGTATTGTCTACACCTGCTCCTTAACCTGCTGTGAGGGTCTATATAGAAGTAAGTATACCTCAAGCCCTTCCTTTGTGTTATGCCAAAGACAAAAGAAGAAACAAGGGCTGGTTCTTTCCATATGATCACATTCTGCATACTTTTTTGCTTTTGTCCTTGATCTTCCCTCTCTGCATGTAGTATTCCCCACTAAATGTATGGAATTAATGTGTACTCCTCCTCCAAGGTTCAGATCAGGTATCTTCTGCTTGGAGAAGACATGCCTACAACCTGCCTTCCCCAGGCTGCATTGCACACCTCCACCACGCTCCCTAGTACTATGTGCACAGTCCCGTCATGGCCGTGTCCACTCTGTAATAGCACGGGCTTGTTCTCTGCGCAGAGCTGTGAGCTCCTTGAAGAAGGATTCAGGTCTCATTTACCTCTGCACCCTCAATACTTAACACATAATAGGAGCATAATAAATATGAACAAGAGGAAAGAAAAAAGGGACGGGGGAATAAAATACAGTGATGGTGAATGAGAAGCCTCTTACTTTGCTTTTCTCTATCCCTGTAGATGGTTCCAAGAAAACATAGTTTTACCGAAGTTCATTAACACCAGTGCACACACATATAGTGTTACTAGTGTTACACATTGACGTACAGTGTTACTCCACCGGAGCTAACCATGGGGCACAAGATGAAGTCCCATTTGTAAGCTACTATTAAATATTGGCCTTCCATATACAAAATTATGTAAGGAAAAATTACTTGTTAGGTGGTGCCACTGTCCCAAGACTGTCAGTACTCTGCTCAAAAATACGAGTGACATTATGAAACATAGAACAAAAACCTTAATTTGCCAGTCAAGTATCTCAGTCTCTCTCAACCTAACCCATGCTTCCATCTTCACCTGTCTCCAGTCTACAGCAGGAATTTGACCTAAGCCACAAGGGCTATTATTCGCCCAGACATTCTCTTTCCTTTTCTCTACTGAGTGTCCCCCACTTGCCCAAGGAACCATAAACTCAAGGTCTTCTTAAAGTCATCCCAAATGTTGCAGTCTGCATTGATCCTTCTCACTTCTCAACTGACAAGCACTTACTATAAATGTCACTTAATGTGTTGCCTGTACATTGTATTGAAGACATCGGAGCTGTCTGCTAGAATTTTCTGTAGTGATGGTGATGAAAAATTGCGATATCTGAGCCACCCAACACGATAGCCACCGACCACATAATGGCAACTGAGCACGTGAAGTGTGCCTAGTGGAACTGATGTACAAAATTTTAAATTTTTATTTTATTATAATCTATTTTTTTAACTTTATTTATTTTGAGAGTGAGCATGTGTGTGTGTGTGTGTGTGTGTGTGTACACACACACGTGGAGGAGGGGCAGAGAGGGAGAGAGAGAATCCCAAGCAGGCTCCATGCTGTCAGTGCAGAGCCCAACGGGGGGCTCAGACTCACAAACTCTGAGATCATGAGCTGAGCTGAAATCAAGAATTGGACACTTAACTGATTGAGCCATCCAGGTGCCCCTTATTATAATTTCTTTAAATTTAAAATCAAATAGCCACATGTGGATAGTGCCTACTGTATTGGACAACACAGAATATTTACATTTTGATGTGCTATGTCTTGTATCCCTTGATGAGCATATAAGCTACCAAAAAAATTGAATAAGAAGCTTTTATGTATCCCAGAGGAATGCCATGACCACAGCAGTGCTCTTTAAATTTCGTGTTCAGTGCATTGCTTGACTACATGCCTGCCTCTAGTTGTTCTATCATCTTAAAGAAGTCCTCTTCCCTACATATATAATTTTAACAAAATACTACAGATGGTATTTCCTTTTTTTTTAGTGGCTTAAACTCACACAGAATGGCAGTGTACTGCTATGTGGGTTCTTTATCACTAGACAAATAAAATGAAATATAGACTGATTTCAACTGAATCTCTCCAAGAGAAATCTCCATTATTCATTTCCACCTCTTCTTTTTTCCTTTTTGTTGGAAAAACATGTTTTAAATACCTGCACGTAGAAATGCTTCAATTTTATGTGTGACTGTTCTACAGAGAAAGACTATCTCAGGTTATCTGAAACAAGTTCAGTAATAGATTTTTCTTTTATCTCCCCCCTTGAAACCCCAAGACCTTCTGAAGGAAGGTAGTTCTATATTGTAGATTTTCCCAGAGAATTTTTGTCTCTATTTCTAGTGAACACCCTGAGGCTCTTTGAAGAAGGCTCAACCCTCTACTAGAAGGTCAAGGGAGGTCACATGTCTTTGGAATTTAACAATGATGTGCCCCTGGCACTTGCTGGCTTACCAATGGCCCTTCAGGAATCATCATGCCAACAGGCCAACCATGCAATAAAATCCTGTGGCTGGCAAAGCCAAGAGCAAAGTGATCAAACAGTCTGGCTGCAGATTAGATTCTAACTTATTAATAAGGCTTCAGAAAATAAACCAGATTGAGTCTTTAACAGCAACAGTTTACAGGAGATGTTTAATGATTTCGGAGGTCGGCCACACCGCATGCCTTCCTTCTGACTCAGTGAAGAGCGGGACAAGGGCAGAAGACACGCTCAAGAAGCCAGAGCAATCAGCTGTATCTTTTCCATTTACAGCTAAGTTTATTTGGAGTGACTGGAAAAACTTTCAATGAAATCTTTTTTTTTTAAATAATAAAATAAAAGAATTTACCCAACTATCATGAGCCAGACAACATCGAGAAATAATTATGGGTGTGTATTTTCCCCTGCCTTGTAAAGTATTTACAAATTGTAGCATGAGCAAGCTCTAAAGTAAATGGTAAAGATAGCAATAACATTTAACTTGTAAATTTTTTATATTTAGCCATAAAAGAATCACCATGTGTTTAAATCACATTTGAATACATATAAATAAAATTCTCATCTGCAGACGTGAGCCAGTGGCTAAAGAAAGAATCCGTGACTCCTTCTCAACAGAGCAAAAACACTGGAGAGGCTTAGTACCTTGTTTCTATAAAATAGAATTCATTGTCACCACATCAGCAAAAGTGTTAGTATCTTAATTTGGGAACTTATAAAAATGAAGACATTGGTAGTGACAATAATAAACTTTGTAGAGAAATTTACAGTTTATGGTGTGTTTTATATACCTTCCTTCCTTTGTATTAGAGGATGACTTTATCTACATTTACATATGAGACAGTGGAGGCTTAGAAAGATTAAGTAAATTTCCCATCATTCAGATAGTGAATGTTGGAGCTAGAATATGAACCTGGCTCATCCCACTCCTGAAGTCCTCTTCATTCTACTAATTCAGGCTCAGCCTTAACAGTATCACATCCAGATCATCCTGGCAGCATAAAGCAGAAACTGCAGCAAAGGAAAGCAGAATGATCTGAAAGAGTTAGTTAGCAAAAAGGATTCAATGACTGAGAATGTGCTTTTCAAGAAGATAGAATTCAAATAAGATATTATTCAACAGTAATAGCATTAATGTGTATTGTGGATTTACTCCATGCCAAACAGAATGCTAAAGCTTTATATATATATATATATATATATATATATATATATATATATATATATATAAAGTATTGCATTTTATCCTAATCATTTTCCTTATAGACAAGAAACTATGTAGGAAAGTTAACTAACTTCCTCAAAGTCAAATAGCTGTGGGTAAAGGACCAAGAATGTAAAACCAGTAGATGAGATTCCTGAGTTCTCCTCTTTAACTGCTACATCAGTGACATTTTATCCCCAGAGAATCACTCATAGCATCCCATTACTAATCTCTAGCAAACAGATTTGTAGTGGTGATAGGACAAGGGACATAAGAAACGCCACTGATAATCAACAGGAATCATTTTATAGGTTGTCTTCTGTACAGTTTATGATTTTAAAGGACACACAATCCACTTTAAATCTGACTCTAATTTTTAAAGGGTATTTTTAAAACCCCCTTTTGATTAATACCAAAATGCATGTCATTTATGGGGGCAAAAAACCAAAAGATCTTAAATCATCTATGAGAAGTCATTGTAGTGTCATGTGTAAAAGCACTGAGTTAGACATAAGAAGTCATGAGGTCAAGTCCCATGATTTCTGAGGGAATTACTGAATCATGGCTGAATGTAATTATTGACATATTTAGTGGTGTCTTTTAAGAATTAAAGAAATTTCATATTTTAAGTAGATGTTATCAAAACAAACATATTTTGATCCTCACAGTTGTAAAATACCAGCTTTGGGAAATTTTTAATTATCTAACATGTCTCATTCCCTAAAAGATTTGGGAAGGTTGAGGCTATTCTAATATATATGAGTGTGTAAACACATACACGCACACTTATGCATATAAATTATATGAAGTAGAATTTATGTTAAGCTAGAAAACCTCATGTCCCTAACATGCAGTATAACGGATTATTAACTTTTTGGTTGTCAGCTTCCAATAAAAGCATGATCAAAGTAGTTACCTGGAATCCAAAACCTTGAGTTCATGCTTTCTTTTCATCTAATGCAGCCGAGATCAGGGAAATTACCTCACTGCTCAGTGACTCAATTTATCTATTTGTGTAATGAGAAAAACAAAGGGTCTGGGGGACTTTGTTCCTGTTTCAAAATTTGAAAATGCTTAATGTAAGTCCCAATAATAGTCTGATTTGGGGTTATTATTTTTTAAGCAAACATCCCTCAAGGAAAAGATGCAAACTAGTCTTTCCCTGCTTTTCTTTCCTTACAATCTTTCCTTTCCAAAGATCACCACAAAGAAACAAAGAGCCAAACACACTGACTCACGTCTTTTTCTAATAGTGTTGTGGTCAATTTGCTCCCGCATAAAAAAGTAGTAGTGAAGCTTTGAACTCTGGGTTTTGGAAGGCCAAGAGTGGAAAAACGTCTTTAGCAGAAAGAACAGCACATTCCAAATCTGTCCAAATCTGTCCAGTGTTAGAAAAGTCTGCTTAGGCATGCAGTTCCCATTGAAGCCCTTTTCTGTTATCAACTTTCTGACAGAAGAAGAGGCTGAACTTTGCCTTTCAATGATATCTTGAGTTTGCAGGGTTTTTTTTTTGTTGTTGTTGTTTTTTATTTTGCTTTGTTTTGTTGTTTGTTTTGTCAGACCTTACTCATACAAGCCTTAAGATGGTTTCTCAGTTTGAACTTGCCTTTAGGACAAATGGGAAAATGGTGTAGCTTTGCTCCTAGAAAAGCTGGTTCCATCCTTTTTTTGGGAGGAAAAGTTGTACATGGTACAGAAAGTTGAAGATACACTGAGAGTCTTCACTGAGAGATTTCTGATACTGAAGTTGGTTATTACATTCTATCATTGATCAGATGTCATGATTTTTGTTTTCTTAGATGCTGCTTTCTCAAAGTCTGTTGCTATCTAATATAGTCATACAACTTTGTAGTGTACAAAAGTACTTTCACAATCTGAAATATATATGTATGTAAGTCTTGGTACATTTCTAAGTCACTAGTGTCATTCTTTGACTACTAAGATTGAGCAGCTGGCTTATCCTACATATCACCCAATTGAAGAAATTATCTCAGTACTAAAACCCTATCACCTAAAGTGCTGGAAGGACGTTTCAAAGGTCTTCACTCTTTTCTCCCTGGGAGGAAGTTTCCATAAAACCACTCTCACCATACTGTTACTCATCACACATCTTACCTGCAGGCCATCCTGGCCTTGGCTTCTTCCCTCCTGTCAGTGGAAGAGACATTTCTCACATATTTTCTGGGTGCACCTCTCCACCCCTCCTGCCTTCTGGGGCCTTGACTCTGAATCATCTGCACCATTGGTCTATTGCAGCTGTAGTGTTCTTCAGTGCAGCCCAGGTTGTGACTCACCCCTGTTGAAAATCTTTCAGAGCTATTACTTGGCCCTCAAATTAGAGTCCAAACTCTATCACGAGATTTGTAAGGCCTCTCGTGGTCTGGGCCTGCCCAACTTTGCAGATGCCTTCCTTGTTATACCTCCTGCTGTCACCAGGCCCACTCTATAGTCACAGTTCTCTCTCTCTCTCTCTCTCTCTCTTTATATATACATCTCTTTTTTTTTTAATTTTTTTTTCAACGTTTATTTATTTTTGGGACAGAGAGAGACAGAGCATGAACGGGGGAGGGGCAGAGAGAGAGGGAGACACAGAACCGGAAACAGGCTCCAGGCTCTGAGCCATCAGCCCAGAGCCCGACGCGGGGCTCGAACTCCCGGACCGCGAGATCGTGACCTGGCTGAAGTCGGACGCTCAACCGACTGCGCCACCCAGGCGCCCCTACATCTCTTTTTTTTAATTAATTAATTTTTTTTTAGAGAAAGAGCAGGAGCAGAGGAGGGACAGAGAAAGAGGGAAAGAGAGAATCTTAAGCAGCCCAGCGTGGAGCACCATGCGGGGGGCTTGGTCTCACAACAGTGAGATTATGACCTGAGTGGAAACCAAGAGTGGGACACTTAAACGATTGAGCCACCCAGGTGCCCCCACAGTTTTCTCTTAAAGTGTCATAGCTCTCATCTTTTAGGGCTTTTATCCATACTGTTCTTTCTCCCTGGAATACTCTGCCTTCTCATCACCTCTCAGCTCCCTAATCATTCCCAGAAGCCTTCTGTGTGGCCAGGACTGGATTAGCTGACCCTGCTGTTTGCTCTTACATTGCCCCAAACTCTCTCTATGGCATCTAACACTCTCACTATGCCTATTTCATTAACTGACTGTCTCTTCTGCTGGTCTATAAATACCATTATGGCCTGAATTGAGTCTGCCTTACTAAGCAGTGTGTCCCCAGCACAGGCTCTGAAACTGATATATATATATATATATATATATATATATATATATATCCACCCAATATTTGTTGAGTGAAGGAATAAATGAAGGATACCTGAATGATAATTAGAGAAACACAGATAAGAGACGAAGCAGCAGATTCAAGGATCAACCAGAGTTTTAGAAAAGGAGAGTGGTCAAAGTCTGGCCAAAGAAGTCAGAAATCAAGAAGTCTTTAGCAACCAACAGGGCAAGGTAGGAATAAAAGGTCTAAGACAGGCCCATAGACATAATATATTGTTTAACCGACTGAGCCACCCAGGCGCCCCTAACCATAATATATTGTAAGCAAAAACTGATCATCACAATCCCCAGCCAATCTCTCGTCATCATCTTGGACACAGTTTCCCAAGAGTATATCATAGCATAGACCAAGGAACACCTGCTTCATGATTGCACACCCCCCCAACCAGCCTTACTGACTCAGGATCTCATGGGGTGGGCCAGAAATGAGCATTTTTAACCAACATCCCAGTTATACAACTTACAGCTCTAGGTGTGAAGTGGGGACAACTACAATAGCTGGCCGAGTAGGGAGAACAAGAAGAGGAAGCAAGTACCCTTCCCCAGTGGTGGCCAACTCAGTATTGTGAGACCCAGTTGCTTTACGTGTGATAAATGACTCATGTAGAAGGACAACTTTGGCCTGGTTTATCCATAATGAGCTAATGCATAGCTGTCCATGGTTGGCCCTTAGACTCCCAATGGGAGTCTTATGTCTGGGGGGAGGTGGTGCTTTCACGGCACTTTAATCATAATTCCCACTTAACTTGTCACTGTGACCTCCATTCTCCTGTTTGAGGCATAGCCCAGCATAATCCATCTATGCCTTCTGTCTGGACTAATGCATATTTAATCAACATTCAATAAAACGATATTCCCTTATCCGTGACCTGCACAAAGGGCTAATAATAAATAACTATGAAAAATTCATTGTAAGCTATTACTCCTGTGAGAAAAACAAAAATGTCCCCTTTATCCCCACTGAGCCTGTGGTTTTAAAGCCCTTTCCAATTTTGTATTATTGTCAAAGAAAAATAATTAGATATGGCTGACTGGAAAAAAAAAAAAACATCTCGAAAGTTCTATCTGAGGAAAAGAGGCTCACCTCAAACCAACATTTCCTGTTTTGATCTTATGTTCCAAGCAGTCTCATTTTTTCCTTTGGGTTTTACATATAGTTTTGTCGTTTATGGGCATGCCTGTAATCTGTCATGCTCACAATGAGTCCAGAATAAACACTGATTTTTGTTACTGTTCTATTATTTATAGCTTAAGCTTGCTCTTCACCTTTCTCCCAAGACTCTGCTCTATCACTAGCCATTTGACGTCAGTACACTGCACCTTAAGTCCATGATAAACCAGAACGTATGTGATGTGGGCAGAAAAAATACTACATCTTGATTTTACCAAAGTCGTTTGAATCAAATGTTTTAAATGTAATTGAAAACATATTTTTACAAGCAAATAGAGCCAATAAACTAGAAAAGCCGTATGGAAGCACCAGTCCCTGCTTCTCTGGTTTTTAATAAACTGCAGTAGAGGACCTTGGGAACAGTGGGACGCTTGTGTTGCATCACAGACTCATACAGGAGGACAAGTGCTCCCCCACAAGTATGGCTCATCTGTCACATGTGCTCTGTAAGAAAAGTGTAGTAGGGAAAGAAGAGGAATACGTAAGGGCACCACAGCTCTCTATAACCTTCCTAATGTCAGTGTGGGAATCTCATATGGTCTTACACAGGTAGTATGATTAAAGGGGGAGAACCTCACTGCCTTTGTCCCCCTCTGATCCCTGGATGGAAAACCATTATTATCTTCCTATAATTATTATTTTTAAAAACATATCTACAAAGGAAATATCCTTCTGGGCCAGGTCCTCATCTCCATAGCAGTGACACAGCTCTCACCAAATCTATGGGACACTGTTGCCCTTCATCCCAGTGTCAGATATTTCTGTTGGCTTGGCCTTTCCAGACCCTGAAACTGGAAGTCTATGGTGCTGCAGTGGGGCTGGCAAGCAGGAAAGGATTCTGGGCTAAGAGATTAAATCCTTGGCATACACTGAATCATCTGGCATACTGGCTTCTCCTATAATTTCTCTAGCTATGAACTGGAGTGGGTTTATTGACTCAATTTTTAAATGGCACCATTCATTGAGGTAAATCACTTGACGTAAAAGAACTAATTATAGAGCTTTTAGTAAAAGGAAAGTAAAAACTTTTCAATCTAGGTTTAGGGGCAGAACCAATTTCTGAGTTTTAGGTTTTTCCCGTATGTATGTGTTAAAGTTCCAAGGGACATGATTTGACCCAAATTTGTTGAATTGCTAGCAGAGTAGCTATGTATAAAAATAAACTTTTCAATGTGTATGCCAATTTTTAAACTCTATCTCTTATACATGCTGACAAGGGAATGGATATGGGGGAATGATTCTACATTTATTGGTAAGAGTCTAACTTGGTACAACTTTTAAAAGTTGAAATAGTAATTACACCCAAGAGTCTATCCTATAGAAATATTCACATGTTTGTCTTAGGACATAAGGATGATGATGGTCACCAAAAGATGAAATCTACAGAGTGAAAAGGCAACCTGTAGAATGGGAGAAAATATTTGTAAATCGTATATTTGATGAAGGCTTAATTGCCAGAAAACTACTACACCTGAACAGCAACAAACATTTTAATGGGCAAGAGACTTGAACAGACATTTCTCTAAAGAAGATACACAAATAGGCAACAAGCACATTACTAATCATCATTACTCAACATTACTAATCATCAAGGAAATGCAAATCAAAACCACAGTGAGATACCAGCTCACACCCATTAGCATATCTAGTTCCAAAATTGTTGGAATGCTTTTCAGATATCAGTGTGCAGAGCACGATATTTTATATGTTCACCAAGAAAAGGGCTTGTGAGTCAGTGGCAGGGTGGTCATAGCAGTGCACTAGAGGTCCAGAGAGCCAGATGGAGTTCCGTGTCAGGCACTAGCTGGCCGTGTGACCTTAGGTTCTTTGCCACACCAGCATTTGCATTTTTATCTTTAAATATCTATGTACATTTCAGATATGCAGTACCTTGTTCTGTGTTTCTTGAGATCTGGCTGATACATGTATGTTGTGTACCCCTACAAAATTTGACTGGGCCTGAAAACAGCCAACCCATCACTTCTCCTAGGCAGTGATCTGAACTCGGGAGGCCATGCGTGCTTAAAGGACCGCATTTAGATGTTACATGATCAGGCATTCTGATTCTTCCACTCAGTCTCCACTGTCGCTAAAGAAAGGGCAAGTGCCACCACAGACTCATAGGACACGCAGAGCTGAACTCTTCAAACCCATGGCAGTCCTTCAGAGCTTCTCTTCATTCCTCCGTCCAATCAAGAAATAATTATTCAGTGCCTACTATAATAAGCCAGGGCTCTACCAAGCCCTGGATATTCAATGATCAGAAAAATAAACAAGGCCCTTATTCAGTTCAATTAAGGTCAAGAAAACAATGTGAAATGTGTTTTTGGTAATGGAATTACAGCGTTCCAGGTGGGGGCGGGGGGACATGGGGTGGGCAGCACTCTGAATTAGGGGCTCCTAACGCAGACTTCAAAGGTTTCCTAAAGGCTTCTCATCACAGAATGGCATCAACTCAGCTTTGAAATCATGAGTTAGGTCATTTTGCCTACTAGCCATTAGCTTTCCAAGAAGTCTGTCTTCCAGTCGTCTCTGGCTGCTGGAGAAGGGCATGCATGGCTCAGGCAGGAAGTAACCAAGCCACTGTGGTTCAGCTGCTCAAAGAGAAACAATGGCATCTCTGACTGGTGTGTTGTAGCTGACTTTCACTCTAGGTAGGAGAATCCACTCTGCCGAATCCAGGTGTAAAGGGCTTCAGATATAAGACCACCAGAGCTGAGAATAATGAGGAATCTGATTCTTTCCTCACCGAAGGCAATATCTACCATAGATCACTTGTCATTTTTACTAACCATCCCATCAAGCACAGAGCATCCATTTGAAAGTCTTCAGAGTGCATGTGTATCCATTTCTTCAGGCATAGCACGGGCCAAGCCGATAGGGCTCACATCCCTCTTCTGTTTTCTCCAAGTCCCCTCAGAATTCTTGTTTCCTGTCCTCATAATGTTTTTTTAACATTGGGTTGCAGAGCTCAAGTAAATACACAATTGTTGTTGTTGTTGATTTTTAAAGGAGTCCTGATCAAACAGGTGGTGGCAGTATTGTGTTTTGCCTTTTCGCTGCAATAGGCTCTACAAATTTATCAAATCCCAATTAAGCCGAGTCTGAGTCTTTGACCTATAATTCTTACTTTCCAGCAATGACCATTGTTATTTTGTTTTCTATAACTGATTTCTAAACTCATGAAAAACTTATACTAGAGGAAACAAGCTTGATGAGAAAGAGATGAAGATCATTAAGATTGTTTTTTTCCCACAGAAAGGGAAATACCTGGATCCATCACACAAGCCAGGTTTCTTTGGAACTTTTAAAAATTTAGAATATGTTCAAAATTTGCCCCACACACATTTTAAAAAAATAATTAGTTTCAGCTTTTTCCTAATCTTCCTTCCATTCCGTAAATTTTTCTACCTCTGTTTTCTGCATACAGTGGAAATTACATCACAAGCCATTGATTTGGAACCTGCAGGCCCCACTTTCTGCAGGAATTCTCAACCTTCCTATGAGGTTCTTGGAGCCCCTCACTCTCTGGCACCCACCTGGACTTTGGGGAGTGGAAAGCATCCACCATCTCCCTCCCTGTCATAGGAAAAGCTTCTCACCAGAAACATTGACTCCCCCACAATTGATGTTCTCAGTTCCTAACTCTCCCCATCTCACACTTCCTCAGATAGAAGGGGATTAGGGCAAGGGATAATGGAGACGAGAAGAAACATTAAGTTTGATTATCCCACAGCTGGTCCTTCTGGGATCTCCTTAGTAAGGCCACATTGGGGTATGAGGAACAATTGGGGAATCTTTTTAGATTTACCACTTCTCTGTTTTCATCTGGGACCCTACACATCAATTTCAGTGCCAGAGGACAAGTTCCATCAACATCTTGTTATTTGTTATTTACAAAAAAGATTTTCTGTCTCTTACTCACATCTCTCCGGGCCTACCATAGTGCCCTTTTTTTTTTGTAAGCAGTGATGGAAACACTCACTAAATACTTTTTAAATTCTTAATATAGAATTAGGTACTTGAGATATTGATCAGAAACTCTAGATTTCAATCTGAAACCTGCTGAAATAAGCTTGTGGGTATCACGTGTCACAAATCCTGATGAAATCATAGAGACCTCACACCCAGAATTCCTAAACTCCACTCTGAACCTTCACAGCATTCTCTAAATGCTCCAATCATCAGAAAATCTACCATATGGGCAAAGAGCAGGGACAGTGTTTTAAAAATGACATGCATTCCTGGTGAGAAATTAAAAACAGAAACATTTGATGAGACCATCTTTTATGTCTGTTTGAGAAAGCTCCTTGGGCTTCAACATGTTTCATTAGCTCCTGGAGTCTAATGTCACCAGAGTCCCAAATTGGAAACATTTTGCCACAACTCACAATTCACAAGTAAGAATCCTGCTTGGGATTTGATTCATTTTGTGGGCCTCCTCACTGGGTTTTCTCCCCTTCACAACTCAGATAAATAAAGTGTGGCAGTCCATGTGGTTTTGCTTTCACATCCATAGCTTCAACTAACTTTTTTGGATCCTCACATTAGATAAATCCCTCTATAATATATGCATTCAGAGAACAAAAATTCAGATTAGTGTGGAAGGTTTGGGGGAGGCATGGCTTCATTTAATTTTGTTGGTTTCAGTTTTCTGTTGAAACTTGTTTCACATCCTTAAATAAACCAGTTTCCCTCTCTGTATTTCCCTCACACTCTCACAAATAAGGGACATGTCTACTTTTCTCAAACAAGTGCTACAGCAATTGAAAAGAAAAATAGTTTTAAAACAAAACTTTGAGTTTATGGAAGAAATCCCCTTTGTGCCATCAAAAATTTTGTAATTAACCACATGTCCCTGGCATGCCTTAACCTCCAGTCTTCATTTCCCTCATCTGACAATGTAAGGCCAGGCTAATGTATTGTCCATTCATTGCTTATTCTGTACCATGTACCGTGGAGAGCATTTATCATATGTGATGATTTTGTTTTGTATTCATGATCATGCTATACAAAAGGAATCCTAATCTGCATTTTGTAGATGAAGGAAAAGATGCAGGAATGTTAGGTAACTTGCACAGCACGTGCTGTGGCTAGTCAGTGACAGAACCTAAACTCAAGCCCTCCTTCACTTAATTCCAAAGCCCTAGTTCTACCTGCTGTAATATGCTGTCACCTAATGGAGCTCTGTACTCCCTAAACTGTTCCTTTAGGTTCCGTTCTGATCTCATTTCATTGCAAGAGACATCATTGGTAAACTATTATTGCTGGTTTTATGCATAATAAAAATCATATACCCGATGTTGTGAATAGTGGAGAAAAAAGAAATATCAGGAAGCTTCATTTCCTTTGACCTTGTCTTCCAAAACTATTCTACCGAAACGAATGGTTTTCTTCTTATTTTGTAGGTACCCCCAAATAGTGTGCAGCCTCCCTTCAGAAGACCATCCCTACTGTTGGGAGGAAGAATTTTTCTCTGTCTGTGGCTCCCTTCTATTCTAATTTACTGCCAGTACTTTAGGGTGAATTTGATCATTGTTTCCTGTCCCTCTCTTATGACAGGAAATAATGGAACAGGATGCTCTTAAGGGAAGATATAAAAATATTGTATTGGGACACCATGAGGAATGTTAATTCCTTCTTTCAATCAGTGTTTCAGGGGTTGTCTGTAAAGATTAAAAACAGAAGGAATGAAATGTCCATAGATGGACATATGAGGAACCCAAGTCTTATATAAAAGTGTTCTTCACCATCTACTCTTCTAGTTTTTTTTTTTTCCAATTTTTTTCTTGTGATGAGGGCTTGTGAAATCAACTCTTTTTAACAACTTTCAAATATGCAGTATGGTATTAGTAATTATAGTCACCCTGATATACATTACATCCCATGACATATTTATTTTTATAACTTGAAGTTTGTACCTTTCAACCTATTTAGCCCACCTCCACCTCCCACCCCCACCTCTGGAAACCACCAATCGGTTCTTTGTAGCTTTGCCTTCTCTTCTTGTAAATAACAAAAATTCAGTATCACCTGTGCCTGCTTGGTTGTCCTTGGGAAAATAACACTTAAGGAAGAGGGTGGAGAGGAAGGAAAGGTAGCTCCAACTGAAAATTAACTGATTTAATCACAAATTATCTAATGTGTTTAATAAGAATTATCTTCTCCGTATGTGCTGGCCCAGAAAATGAAAAATGTCTTGCCCATCAGGCTTAAGGAGTGAATCATGATTTTCCTATCAGCTAAACACTCAGTGAAAGGGAAGAAACATTTGAAAAGATAATGCAGCAGCAATTTTTTTAAAAATTAAAAATGAATGAGAATTTGTAGACCTCTTTTTTAACTTTGGCAAAGTTATTATAAATAGCATTTTTTAAAACAGTCTCGCTAAAACAAAACAAATGTTTCCTGTCAGTATGGAAAAAGAAATTCCTGTCTAAAATTGTGTTATCGTGTTATCTGGTTTTTAGCCCACTTAATTAAGAAAGCTGTTGAATGTTATGCTACATGTCATCAAATGCCATTTTTAAAACTGATTTCGATTTTTCATGAGTTATTTCCAGTTTTGTGTTTTCACTATTTAATCCTTTAGGGTTTTTTTTTTTTTTTAAGTAGAGTCATCGTTTTTCAAAGTCAAAGATACACTATTCTTGGTGTCATTCAATTTAAAAGATACCCTAATATAGAAATGCATTGAAAGCCAAGTCATCTACTAAAATATAACACAGCCTCACACACATCATTAATACTTACTTTTAAACCAAAAAACTGAGCTATGGAAAATGCTTAAACTGAGTTGAGGTACATTAAGTCTAATATACTTCTAATTTTTCACATAAAAAAAACATGAGGCTCAGAACTTGAATGAAATGAAGTTATAAAGTTGGTGGCAGAAAGCTGAGTTCCTTTCTACAAAGTCAGTGTACTTGTTTCACAACCGCACTCTTCAAAAAATATTTATTAAGCAGCTACTATGTGCCAGGTACTGTGTTAGGGTATGAGGATACAAAAGTAAATAACACAGGGCATCCATTCTGAAGAATCTTATAATCCAATGGAAAAGTAATAAATAAATTGGTGACGTGCAAGTTTTTATGTAACAAGCAACTTACAACCTTAGCAGCTTACTACAATCTACAATATACATTTATTATCTTATAGCTCTAGTGGATCAGGGATGGGCATGGTTTAGCTAGTCCTCTGCTCCAGTATTTCTCTCACAAGGCTGCAATCAAGGTGTCAGCCAGGGCTGAGGTCTCATCTGAAAGCTCAACTGGGGAAGGATTCACTTTCAATCTCATGTGGTTGTTGGCAGGATTCAGTTCCTATGGCCTACTAGACTGAGGTCCTCAGTTTCTTACTGGCTATTATCCAAAGGCTACTTCAAAAAATCTTGCTACACGCATCTCCCCAACATGGCTGCTTCTTTTATCAAAGCATGCAAGTAAAAAAGGCAATAGGGAAATTTCTGCTAACAGGATGGATTCAGGGATTATTAGGGACCATTTTAAAGTTTATCTGCTGCAGAATTCTATAATAAATGCTGTGAAAGAGAAAGGCAAGGGAGCAGTGGGAGCACAGGGGATAGGCTCTGCACCAGATTAAGGAGGCTGGGCTATCATTTGAGTTGAATTTAAAGGATGAGGAATTATCAGGTCAATGAAAAAGGAATGAAAGTGATTCTGAGCAGGAGCAAGGTCTGTTAAAGCATAGTATAGACTCCAGATGGAGACTATCTTAAGGCTAGCATATGTTGAATGAATGAATAATATGCCTTTGTAGCACTAAAAGTGGGATTCCACTCTGATATGCCACATAATAACCATGTAAGTCATTCTCCATCTCTTTAAGGAAGGTAGGAGAGAGAAAATTACAAGTGTTCGGAGTTAGAAGGAAGATGTGTTTTATAATAAGAATTCTAGAGAAAGCCAGAAACGTCACTCCATTCCAAGAGGAAAAAAAGTTTCCCAGAGCCTTTTTGAGTTCACCAAAATCCTGTACAATGTCTGACTTGAAAACATATGTAATATATCACCTCTAGGACCCAAGACAAAAGATGGTTTATAGTTCACATGTTTATTTCAGACTTGGCATTTTTGCCTTGATTTGCAATATATACATATTTTGTACTTCAGCTGAAGACCTCATTTTTCAAATAAGGTAAAATAATAAAAAGTGATATCACTTGCATTAGCAGTAATTACATAAAAGACAAATATTTTTAAGTTCTAACCATTATAGGAAGTTTGTGCCAAAAATTGAGTAATAATGACCATATCTCCTCTTGCATATCAAATATGATTATATGAAATATATTGAATGGGACTACACATTTATTACTCTTCCATTCATAGAAAGTCAGACCTAATATTAGTCAGAGTTAGTCATCCTGCTGTCCAATGGTGATAGGTAATCACATTTGGTGCCAGCTTTCAGAGAGAAAGCAGAGGATTCTCACAGTCTATTAGTAAAGGCACCCTCTTTTTACTGCCTCTTGGGATGCTGGATTGTTTGTCTTCTTTCCTTCACCAGTTGTGACATATGCAATTTCTTCTGGGGTGGGTGTATGTGTATGTGGAAGAGAGAGAAGGAGGAAAGAAGGGGGAGAGAGAGAAGGAGAAATACTGTGTAAAGAGGTGTAGAGAGAAGTTTCAAAAGTATAATTCCTTTGTAACAATTTTCTACAAATCTACAACAGAACCAAAATCCTTGAAGAAAAAAATATGTTTAAGAATAGGAACATGCGGGGCGCCTGGGTGGCGCAGTCGGTTAAGCGTCCGACTTCAGCCAGGTCACGATCTCGCGGTCCGTGAGTTCGAGCCCCGCGTCGGGCTCTGGGCTGATGGCTCGGAGCCTGGAGCCTGTTTCCAATTCTGTGTCTCCCTCTCTTTCTGCCCCTCCCCCGTTCATGCTCTGTCTCTCTCTGTCCCAAAAATAAATAAAAAACGTTGAAAAACAATTAAAAAAAAAAAAAGAATAGGAACATGGACCAGTGGAAAGGAAAATAATTTCAAAGAAATAGGAAAAACATTATTTTTTAAATATAAAAAAATAAAGGTAATAATTAAGATATACGTAATATCAAAACATTCTTTGAGAGTATTGTAGAAAAAGCAATTCTCCAGGGGCTCCTGGGTGGCTGAGTCTATTAAGTGTCTGACCTCAGCTCAGGTCATGATCTCCCAGTCCGTGGGTTCGAGACTCACCTTGTCGGGGTCTGTCCTGACAACTCATAGCCTGGAGCCTGCTTCTGATTCTGTGTCTCCCTCTCTCTCTGCACCCTCCCCCACCCCCACTCACACCCTGTCTCTCTCAAAAATGAATAAACATTTTTTATAATTTTTAATAAAAAAAGAAAAGACAATTCTTCAGATGATTTAAGGAACATAAACATTTTTAAATTTCATTGATGAGAGGATGTTCCAAAGTAGAAAACTTAAAGCTCTTAATTATGTACACCCAAGTTTGAAATAACTAAGTATTCAATTATCTAGACTGTCTCTCCTAAACCTGCTACAAACGAAAGAAGCAGGACTTTGGGAACTTAGTTATTCAGTTGATTATCTATAGAACACACTAATTGAATTATATGGAACTTACCCACTTTAGAGCCTTACAACTTTTAACAGAGAAAAGACACAAGTAATCTAGAAATGGTAAAACCTAGAAGGCTCTGGATATCCCAACA
Organism: Lynx rufus; assembly: GCF_022079265.1. NCBI lineage: Eukaryota > Metazoa > Chordata > Mammalia > Carnivora > Felidae > Lynx > Lynx rufus. The sequence continues at coordinate 111,563,777 of NW_025814867.1, read as the reverse complement.
CAAAACTAACAAATCCACAGGGAGTCTCCAAAGCTCAGAGCAGTAAAATTTAATTAGTAAGTTCTGCATTTTCAAAGCTATTGAAAACCTCTTCACTATGTCAGTATCTAAATTTCCTAGACGACATCACTTGTTTCATGTAAAAATAACCATTACTTTGATTCATAAGGCAGATTTTGGTACTTCCATTAAATGTGTATGGAAACTACTCATCCCTGACTTCTATGCTTTCTTAACTTCTATTTTCCATCTCTTTATGTCTTCAGATTGCATTTTTGAGTGCTTTCCTCATGCCTTCAGTTTATCCAGTGCTTTATTTAACTCATCTCTTGGGGTCTTATTTTAATAACATATATTCATTTTTAATGAACATGTCTTTTCTATAATTAGTATTTGATTCCTTTTTTTAAAAAATCTGTCCTTTTGTTCAATATGCCCTTCATTTTTCCCATGAATTTATTCAATCTTTTATCATTAATCATTTTTTACGTAGTACATGTGCTTTTTTTGTTTTAAAATGTTACTTTTAATGTTTCTGCTGCTGTGCATTCATCATTTACAATATTACCTGTGTTTTTTAAGGCTTTAATTTTATTATTTTTTTATTGGGTACTAAATATACTTTAAAAAGCTATAACATGTGTAAGGTTTAAAGAATAACAATACCATGAACATTCATATATTAGTTTTATATCTAGTTTTAACATCTAGTTTTAACATGGACTGTTACCAGTGCACATAACACTGCCCTGGTAAGATTTGGAGCCAAATCCATGCTGTGTGCCTCTTTGGTCTCTTCCCTCTCTCTTCTTCCCAAAAGTAACTGTGATCCTGAATTTTATGTTTATCATTTTCTTTTTCTTTATGATTTTATGACTCCTAATACACTTATTTTTACACTTATTTTAAGCCTGTTTTAGATAGTTATACCATCAAGAATTTAATTTATCTAATAGAATTCTTGCATTAGTTGCATCAACTAACTCTCTCTTAATCAGTAAGTTCCTGCTTGTGCTTTCTAATTTCCAACTGCAAGCTCAACCTCAGAGAAAACTGCCTCTCACCTCCATACTGATTACACACTGATGTGTGGAGCTTCCTCTAGGAATAGCTTTGGATTTCCTCTGCTGTAGCTCTACAAGTTTCACCAGTTTTACTCCAGCTTTACCTTAAACTCTGAAGTTTTGTTTCTACACTACTTGGGTTATTCAAATTCAGGTCTCACAGCGAGTGTAGATTGGACTTTCAGTTTCCACAAATCTCTCTACCCATGACTCAGAGCAGATGATGTTTCCATGCCACATCCCCATACCAGGCCTGTCTCTGGAGCAGAGTTTCCTAGTTCCCTTCATGAATTGGACAAACTATTCCGGATATATTTATCCATTGCACAAAGAGCTTTAGATATTAGCTTCTAAGGCCTATATCCATTCTACTACCTTTAACCTGCTTGGCATCAACCACTGCTCATTACAATGATTTAAGTTCTCTCCATTTCCTGCTACTCAGAGATTTCCCTTTCTGGCATTTGAACTCATCTATGTAGCTAATATTTTTAAATCTATTTTATAGCTGTCATTACTATGAATTTCAAGTGAGAAGATACATTTCTTACATCTACTTATCCAACCAACCTTTCCAGAAATCAATATTATAGCTGAAAAAGTAAATCTGGGGATTTTTATAGGATTTTGTTCAATGCCTTATTGAAGTAATGCTTTGTGAGTAAGACATAGACTTACTTCTTTGAAATATCAAACTTTCTCTTGACTCTTCCATTATTTGTGAAATTTTTTAACATTTAAGAAACACTTTGTTGTGAAAAATGGTACAAAATCGTAAGTCTACATTACTACATGTAATTAGTAAATGGGCAACACATAGTTTAGTATCACTTTGGCAGACAAGTATGAGAGAGAAGGGCTTGGTTGCCCTCCTTGATTAAGAGTTAAAATCTTTACATTTTCTACTAAAAAGGAATCAGAGTGAGTTTTCAGACTCAGATATTAGGGACATCTTTCTTCCTTTCAAAAGCCATTGTGAAACTACCACCCATGAATTTGTCCAAATCATTTGATAGATCCTTATATATTAAAACAGTTCTTGCCTTTGGTGTGACTAACATGTTTTTCATTCACTATATTGATCAATTTCCCTATTATTAGTTCTTAACATAAATATGTGAAAGTAAATCTTGACGAACAATATTTGGAAAGAATTTTTTTCCTGTTTTTTTATTATTATTTTATTTTCCCACCTTTGTTTCACTCTGATTTTGAGGTGATTGTTGATTTGGGGGTATTTTTTCAAACCTCATTTTATATGCCATTTTTAAAGAAGTAGCAGAACATATATGCTAAGATTCCCAGTTCTGGAGTCAGACTGCCTAAGTTTCAAATCAGACTTCACCACTTACTATGAATCATGTTACCACAGGCAAGTTTTTTACCCTCGATGTACCTCAGTTTCTACATCTGAACAATAGGGATGCTGCTGCTGACAATGGTGCCTACCACACAGGGCTGTCATAAGGACTGAATGAATTAATACATATAAAGCACTTACAAGAGCCCTTAATATATGTTATTATTATTATATTTAAATTTTCCATGAGAATTTTACACAGGCATCTCTAACAAAGCGTTCCTAGCCATAACCTAGCCTAATGATTTCATGGTTTTATGGAAAAATCTCAGGGCACAACATCTTGAAGCATATAGAAAGAATCTTGTGCTATCACTTTTCATGATCTCTTGCTTTTTTCATGAATGGACATCCTAAAAGTAATGAATCCAAATAAGCCTTATTTTTTTCAATCAAAACCCTTTGTTGGGACTGTTTACAGGAAATCTCTTGGGAATGGAGGGAGTTGAGGCAACAGAAGAACACTTCAGCTCTGTGGCCCGAGAGGGCCCTCACCCCCACCCCTGCTGGTCCTGTGGGCCAAGATAAACATGTTTGGCAAGGAGTGCCTTGCTCACTCCACCCTGTCAACTCGGAGGTGAAGGTTTTGGACTGTGGTATTGCCACTCCACCCAACTCTGTTCTATTTTTAATATACCTTTGTGATAAAATGTATTGTGTCCATTTAAAAAGGAAAGTCTGGAAGGTGTGGCTGACAAGAAGGAAAGCAATATCCTGCCACTGCCTCAGACATGAAAGCCTCAGCTCATGGCCCACCCTCTCTGTACAGCTCAGGCTCCACATTTTGTTCAATAAAAGCAACAACATTCACATACCTCACCACCAGGGAAAATGCCATAAATTGTCCCAGTCATATGTGTCCTGGTAAACACCCAAGTATATGACTGAGCTCTCAATAGCCAATCACAGAAAGAATATCGGCACACCTTGCTTTCCTTAAAAAATGTGTTGCTAAAACTGCATGAAAATAAAATGTAAGTTAAATCAATTCTTAAATGCATTAAGAATGTGCTGCTTAATAAATACTGGAGGACTGAATAATGAAATCCCTTTGTAAAGTAATAATGACCCTAGTTTATCTGTTTTCATGTCTAGAATTTTGGAATCTGCTTTTCCTTAAAGAATGACATACCAATAACATTAGTTTCTCCACTAAAGGTGTTGCTTAAACTTTGGGCACTCAGTTTTCTTTAGGGGAATACTAGGGCACAAGATTCAGTGACCTCTGCAAGTCCTTTCAAGCTCAAAATTCACTGTCTTCTTAGGGCAGTCTAGTAGTAATTAGAGGAATGTCCTCTTGTTTGGTTGTTCTTTCTACTTATCATTCCCTCTGTAGTCTGGGGGAATATGTACTTTCCACTATCAGTTTCTCAGATAGCCCCATGACACTTCACGAGAGGGCTGGACTGAATGCCTTGCAGATGTAGCAGAAAGAGCCAGAACTATGGTACACTGAGGTTCTGAAGCTCCCCCTGAAATCTCTTTCTATGATGATCTTTCCTGCTTTGTTTTTGACCCAGAGTGGGGGAAAAAAAAATCAAGAGTGCCTCTAACAATTTCATGGATTAGGACCTTCTTTCTGGATGACCCCAAGAACAAAAGATACTACATACAATATTCCATTATTTGCCATGAGTACCAGAGATGCACAAAGGGAAAATTATATTAACTCCCCATCAAATACTGGGAAAAAGTACCATAAGGTAGTTAGGTTATTTGCCCAAGTTACCCATGGGTTACTAATAAAGCTAAAGATGCTGAATTCTGTGACAGAATTACTAAGTTATGCTGTTTGATGTTGAAATATCTGACACCAGAAGAATTTTAGTTAATAACATTGCCTAGCATCCTCACTGAACATCACATTCTTCATCCAGGGTGTTCATACGTTTACCAACTCACCCTTGGAATAATCTCAAGAACAAAAGGCAGCTGGAAGGCAATATTTTAAACATTAATGAGATATTGGTGGTGTACCTCAGTTCACCCAAGCCCCAAGCCTCCAAACACAAACATAACTAGTTTTTGACTCCCCCCGTGGCTAAAGAAATACTTCCATTAGTGGAAATATTTGAAATCACAGAGATAAAAAGAATGTGTGATTCACATCAGTGTTATTTTGTCTCATCTAATGACATAAATAAATGTGATAATCAATATGAAATGGCTTGGCAAGCTTCAAAGAATGAAGAATCATTTTTGGCGTTACTACTGGTTGTAAGAATAATAGCATTGTAAACTATCAGCTGACATTAAAAAGATCATTAGAAGATATTACAAAACACTTTATGCCAGTAAATATGACAACTTATATGAAAGTGTTGCCAAACGGACACAGAAAAAGACAGGAAAACTGAATGGCTTAATATCATTAAAGAAATTGGACCTATTTTTATAACCTTTCCACAAAGAAAACTACATCCAGGTAGTTCACCTATAAATTACCACAGAACTTAAAGAATAAATAACTCCAATCTAATACAAACACTTCCAGGGATAGGAAAAAAAGAATAAGAGACACTTCTGTATTATTTATCAGCCCAGCATAATCTTGATGCCAAAACCTGAAAGGGATGTTACAAAAAAGAAAAATAGCAGACACATAGGTACAGAAATCATAAACAATATTAGCCTGACCTAATTGGCTTTATTTCAGAAAAGCAAGGTGGTTTCTGATTCAGAAACCAATCAATGTAATTTACCACATTACCATTAAAAAAAAGAAAGCTACATAATAAATTCAATAAATTTAGAAAAAAAGCATTTGGTAAAATTCAACACCCATTGATGATAAAAGTGCCCAGCAAACTATCTTAAGCTGATAGCATACTTAGCAAAAAGTTCTACAAATATTAGATTACTTGTGACTTTTGGGACAAAACAAGAATGCCTACTCTCACCATTTTTTGTTCAAATTATATTGGAGGGGCGCCTGGGTGACTCAGTCAGTAGAGCCTCCAACTTCAGCTCAGGTCATGATCTCGCTGTATGTGAGTTTGAGCCCCGCCTGGGGCTCACTACTGTCAGCACAGAGCCTGCTTCAGGTCTTTTGTCCCTCTCTCTCTCTCTCTGCCCCTGCCCAGCTTGTTCTCTCTCCCTCAAAAAATAAAGAAAACATTTAAAAATAAATAAATAAATTATATTAGGGGTCCTAGTCAGTACAATACATCAAGAAATAGGACTAAAAGGTATAATCATTGCCAAGTAAAAAGATACTATTTTCATTAGTTATTATTGGAATGAAGAGGTGCATTTATCAAACCCATTGGATGCAAGGTCTCATATTCAAAAAGCAATTCGCTTCTGTATACTATAAACATGAAACAAATAGAAAATAAAACCTTTTAAAAGATACCATTACAATAGCATTGGAAACATCAGTTTGGCAGCTATGTGCAAAGGAATTTAAGGAGTAAGCATCAAGAAATGACTATTCTAAGAGTAACAATAATGTGATCAGATTGTGCTTCAAAATAGATCCAAAATTCATGTAAACATAACCAATTTTTAACAATTATTTTCTAAAATCCATACCCAAATCTTTCCTCCTTCTCCTCCATTTTGTTATCTGCTATATTTCTTAAAAACAAGATATCACAGGGGCGCCTGGGTGGCGCAGTCGGTTAAGCGTCCGACTTCAGCCAGGTCACGATCTCGCGGTCCGTGAGTTCGAGCCCCGCGTCGGGCTCTGGGCTGATGATGGCCCAGAGCCTGGAGCCTGCTTCCGATTCTGTGTCTCCCTCTCTCTTTGCCCCTCCCCCGTTCATGCTCTGTCTCTCTCTGTCCCAAAAATAAATAAACGTTGAAAAAAAAAAAAAAACAAGATATCACAATTATTTAGAAATTCACCAGCATTCCCTAATGACAGCAGAAAATAGAAATGTGCTTCAGGAAACTTTTCATGGAAGCCACTGGTTTTAAATTGGCTTCATGTCTTACAGGGAGAGTACCAAAAAGGACTGAATTAATACATGACAGTCACAGGTCACTGTGGATCTCTTAGAAGTATAATCCTCCATTTACTCAGATAGCTTCTTCATATAGGACATCTTATAGTATATCTCATGAAAGTATACAAGGTGTCTAAAAGCAATTTTGAACTAATAAATACCTAGTAGTGCAACTGCTTGTTCATAGGGTAGGTCTATTTTTAATTTTTTGAGGAACCTCCATACTGTTTTCCAGAGTGGCTGCACCATTTCGCATTGTTCACCAACAGTGCAAAAGGGTTCCCCTTTCTGCACATGCTCACCAACATCTGTTGTTGGCTGACTTGTTAATTTTAGCCATTCTGACAGGTGCGAGGTGGTATCTCATTGTGGTTTTGATTTGTATTTCCCTGATGATGATGAGTGATATTGAGCATCTTTTCATGTGTCTGTTAGCTATCTGGATGTCTTCTTTGGAAAAGTGTCTGTTCATGTCTTCTGCCCATTTATTTCTTCACTGGATTATTTGCTTTTTTGGATGTTGAGTTTGACAAGTTCTTTACAGATTTTGGATACTAACGCTTTATCTGATATGTCATTTGCAAATATCTTCTCCCTCTCCATGGGTTGCCTTTTAGTTTTGCTGATTGTTTCCTTCACTGTGCAGAAGCTTTTTATTTTGATGAGCTCCAAATGGTTCATTTTTGCTTGTGTTTCCCTTGCCTCTGGAGACATGTCTAGTAAGAAGTTGCTGCAGCGGAGGTCTAAGAGGTTGTTGCCTGTTTCCTCCTCTAGGATTTTGATGGTTTCCTGTCTTACATTTAGGTCTTTCATCCATTTTGAGTGTATTTTTGTGTATGGTGTAAGAAAGTGGTCCATGTCACTGATCTATTACTTTGGCTATTCAAGGTCTTTTCTGGTTCCATACAAATTAAAATTTTTTTCTATCTCTGTGAGGAATGTTAGTGTTATTTTCATAGGAATTGCATTGAATGTGTAGATTGCTTTGGGTAGTACAGACATTTTAACAATGTTTGTTCTTCCAATCCATGAGCTTGGAATGTTTTTCCATTTCTTTGTGTCTTTTTCAATTTCTTTCATAAGCTTTTTATAGTTTTCAGCATACAGATCTTATACCTCTTTGGTTAGGTTTATTCCTGGGTATTTTATGGTGTTGGTGCAATTGTAAATAGGATCAATTCCTTGCTTTCTCTGTCTGCTGTTTCATTATTGGTGTATAGAAATACAACTGATTTCTATACATTGATTTTATATCCTGCGACTTTGCTGAATTCATGTATCAGTTCTAGCAGTTTTTTGGTGGAGTCTTTCAGGTTTTCCACGTAGAGTATCGTGTGATCTTCGAAGAGCAGAAGTTTGACTTCTTTCTTGCCAATTTGTATGCTTTTTATTTCTTTTTGTTGTCTGATTACTGAGGCTAAGACTTCCAGTACTATGTTGAGCTAATAGAGAACTTCTGAATACCATCCCAGGCAAGCTGTAGAGTACCCTAATATTATGTGACTTTAGGATGAATATGCTAGACACTGGGGCCCTCTGTACTTTTCCATACAGTTCCGCACTCAGAACAGCTCCAGCTGTCTATGGGAAGGTTCTGAAAGACAAAGAGCTAGGTTTGGCTATTTACACACAGACCATAAATGAATTACCACGAGTGTGTTGGCAGAGAGATTTGAACCTAAGGACATGGGACAATCTGCACAGGTTGCCAATGGTTTGTGACTTGTGAGAAAAGAAAGGGGAAATTAAAAAAAAAAATCTTGCTGGCATAATTTACATTGGACCACATGAGCACATTCCAATCAATCCACTTCATAGACATGATCTCACTGGTCTCCCCAACATCCCTACAAGGAAATGAGGGGGACAAATGTGACTCCACCCTTTAAGCCAAAAGCCCCATCCTTCACTCCCACTTGTGGCTAGGAGTGGGTGGAACATATTTATACAGAGGAACAAATTACCACCTTCCTTGCTTTCTGGCCCCTCAACATGTGGGTGAACAAGTTTGCCTTTCAGTGCTTGAGGCCATACAATTCCCAAAACAACCAGTCTGAAATGTTGGGGACTGAGTCACTGGCCAGTGATAATTCTCAAACAAGTGCTGGTTTGTTTCTCAATCATTGTTTGGCCTTGCTAACTTGGACTCAATAACACCATGGAATATAAGCGGCTGGGATGAAATTTTCCTCATTGGCCTTGAGGAGGCTTTTTTCTTGAAAAGTAGCTTCTTAATGGTGTTGTTGTTGCTGTTGTTGTTGTTGTTTGAGTATAGTTGATGCACAATGATACATTAGTTTCAGATATACAACATAGAGATTCAAGATCTCTATACATTATGCTATGCTCACCACAAGTGTAGCCATCATCTGTCACCATGTAAAGCTATTACAATATCATTGACTATATTCCCTGTGCTGCACCTTTTATTCCCATGACTTATTCATTCCATGGAAAAGGAAGACAATAGTGAATATGGAAGCTAAAGCATTTTACACCTTTGCACTAGAGGATATGTTGATAGGACTATGCTCATCTAGAAGATAAGATTTGAAACCAGGAAAGTAAATACTTTGGGCATCCAGAAGTTCTCCCAAATAGTAAACTAGATCATTGTTTTTCTATTGTTGTTGTGGGGTGTTTTTGGTAATTATATTGCCATTCCAAACTTCACTCCTCCCTATGTGTGATTAAAAAAACAAAATCTGTGGCAGAATTTTTCAAATTCTCCATCAAAATAGTTACTAGTACGTATAATGTTGTTGAAAGGTCATTTAGAAAAATAACAGTATACCAACAAAAATTTATTGGATGGTATTTTTCACATTAGGAAATACAAAATAATTTATTCATAAACCTCCTCAGGATTCATGTTTGATTCTCCTATACTGAAAGACATGTTTGGATTTCCTTTCTCCCACTACAAATAAAAATGTCCCAAATATTGAGAGATGAAAAGCACAGAAGATCATTCTCCATATAAATGTTGACACACATACATACTCACTCTACCAGCATATGGATACATACTACAGATACAGAACTCAGCAGCTTACAGCAGTATTCTGAGATGAGCACCATATGTGACATAATAATGCATTATTTCACTAAAGCTTTCAGAGCTTAAGAAAATAGCCTGAGGAATAAGACTGCTCTTTTCTGAGCCAAGGTTGCAATCTTCTAAGTCCAAGACGTGCTTGAAAACAGTCATTAGGTAATTGTAAAAGCCAAGGGAAATCAGTTTAAGAATATTAAATAATATTACTACTGACTGCCCTTTTCCATGTTCAATCCAGATGGAAGCTGGACACATGGGAAGTGACATTTTATAATAGCAAAGAAAAGGAGAAGGAGCGAGCAACCTTCCTGCCTATGTTCTCTCTGCAGGATTTTATAACTATCTGCTCTTTCTAGTCCCCAGAAAATGGGGATATTACATCTGTTCAATATTTTATGGGAAGTCTCCCCTTGTCTTTTTATAACATAGTTTCATTTTACTGTTAGGCAATTTCATTTCATATGTCAATAATAGCCTATTAATTTATTCAAATCAACAACATGAAAAGCAGTTCTTGATATCAAATAAATATCCTTAAGGGAAGTCAGAATATTTCACTGTCGCGAACTTGGTGTATGATCTGGAGGAAGTTACTTAACCTCTCTAAGTCTTGCTTGACTGTCCGTCAAATGAGAAAGAGGAGATAAATTATCTTCGTAAGTCTTTCCAGAATTCTTCTATTCTTTTTGCAAATTGGTTTCTGCTTGCAGAAAAGGTTCAATCTGTTTCTGGCATGGCAGTGACCAAGTCACAGTCTCTATTTGGGATAATGAGAAAAATAGGCCAACACATTTACAAGATGAATTACTGTGGCCAAAAGATACATAAATATGGATTGAGTGTATTTTTAATATTCAGGGAAGTTTCCATCTCTGAGTTATTTCATTAGCAACTGTTACTTCACCTACCCCTGGCTGAGATTTTCCAGTAACACTAGGTCAGCAATTGTAGACTCCATTTTCTAAGAAAAATCTCTGTATTTTTCCATCTGCAAAATTTTCACACCCAACGGCCATGTTCCTTAAGGGTCCAATGGAGACTGGAAGATTAGAGGGAAGGAAAAAAAGGTTTATGTAGAAAGAGTTTCTGACTTGGGAGTACATTTAGTTCAGAAACAAAAACTCTGAAGTGTGGCTGGCTTAGTAAAAGCCATCAAGAATATGAAGGACCAGCTGCTCCATATTTCCTCAGAGACTAGAACCTGAGGAAACTGCTTTCAATTATAGCAGAAGGCGGCACTTTGAGTTAGACCCAAAGAATTTCCTGGTTAGGTCTCTGAAACAAGTCACTGAGGGAGATTTTCGCCACCCTCAAGGATATCTTGAGACTTGGGACAGCTACAATCGAATATTAGCCCATGTGTGTTCAGGGCTTCTATATTCAGACTCTACACTAAGGACATTGCATGTGCTACCTATTTTTATCAGCAGAACAGCCCCATGAGAGAAGTGTTATTGTTATTGTCACTTTATTGATGAGAAGACTACAGGGTTTGTTTTTGTTTTCATTTTTGCTTTGGTAGCTAGCAAGCAGAGGAGCTTGGATTTGAACCCAGAGCCAGTTCTCTTCATCATTAGGCTCTAAGGCCTCTCTGCAATGGATTGACTGTCAACTAGTTAATTGCAGTTTTATAGGGAATAACACAAAGAAGCTACTGGATTTGACCAAGTGTAGGAGGACCTTTTATACAAAGAAATATAATCTGATGTTCATCTCCACCAAAGCATTGGAAAAGCATTGGAAAAGGCTTTAGTGGCTTAGAGTTGTGTAAAGACCACAGAATATATGAGAATTTACTAGCTTTGTGACCTCAGATATGTCACTTAACCTCTCTGATGTTCAGTTTCCTCTTTGACCCATTCAGCACTATTGACTGAGTACCTCCTTACATCAGAAATTCAATGGTGAATAAAATCTGGAAGATGAGAAAAATAATACCTATCTCACAACATTTTTGTGCTTACCACTCAGTCAGTGTGAGTTCCCTTCCCACTTTCCCTCCTGCACAAGGGACTTGTGTTACAGAAGGAAGAACTTTCTGACTTTAAGGGTTGTGATATATGCTTCTAAGTACATAAAGGAGAATAAAGAATTGTTATCTTCCGAATGAAAGATGCTTTTTCCAGAAAAAATCCAGAGAGAAAAGCACCAGCAAGTTTGTTACTTCCTTTCTCCTTTGTACTCTCAGAGAATTTTTTCATACCTCTATTATAATGTTTATCATATTTAAGTTATTCTTTTACATATCTTTCCCCCCATGAGACTCTGGATTAGAAGACAACGTGTATCCTTTTCTCCTTTCTGTATTTGCCAAAATCATACCAAGCCCTAGGCCTGGTGCATCGTGGACACTCATAATTTGTTGAATGAATGAATAGGTAGGTAGGTTAGGTATGTGGGTGGATGGGTAGGTGGATAGATAGGTAGATAGATAGATAGAGGTTCCTGGTTGGAAAAATTAGAATAAAATCACAAGAGAGAAAATACAAATTGAAGCTTACTTCACGTACTAAGACAAGTAGACCATTCAGTTTTTGCTTTATTTTGACGTAGGAAGAGCTGTAACTAGGAACAATATGTACGTATCTTTCATGAGTGTTTGAAACTTCCAGAAGTTCCTTCTCAGCAGCAGCACTTGGGGGGACAGGATAAATTCTAGTTTGTGAAAGGAGTGGGTGGTCCTGCCAGGAAGCAGGTGGATAGGACTACATGATTTCTTCCAGCCTGAGCTTCAGTGACTCAGTAATTCCAAATGAACCCTCGGGAATCCTTCCAATCGAATGATTCTTTCCAGTTACTCGGACTGGGCCTCAAACAGGCTCACATTAAAAGAACCCAAATATTTAACCCAATATTGTCATGTTGCAAAGATTGTTTTCACATCAGTGAATGCCCTCAGTCAAGCAAAAGTACTGTGTATGTGGGCGGGGAGAGACTGTAACGTGGTCTCTATCAGACCAAAACAGGCTGAAAACTCAAACGTTTCATGAAAGCAGGTTTGGGGGCTTCATCTGAAATGAGCTAATTTTTTTAAGTGAATTGATGAAGTAAACTCTTCAGGAAAGTCAACTAGGTTGGGGTCCTGGGACTGCACCTCAGTGACATCAGATCTGAAATCCTACGGTGCTCCTGCATTCACGCAGGCCTTTCAGTAGCAGATGGTGCAAGCCAGCCACACCACAGGGACCACACGCAGAGTGTGAATTTATAAGAATTCTCTTCTCGAGTTGCATCACTGGGTATCGAGAGCCTCCATGGTGCCTGGAACTGTACTAGACATTTTACATCTATTGTCTATAACCCTAAAAACAATCCTAGAAAACAGGGGTCATTATTCTCATTTTGTGTCTGGAGAAATGGGGCTTCAGAGAGGTTGTACAAACTGCCCAATGCCGTCCAACTACTAAGTAGAGTCAGGATTCAGATCCAATGTATCTCTCGGCTTCCCTTCCTAAAGTAAGAGGGTCAGAAGATTGCTGGATTATTTACAAGCATTTGAGCCTAAATGCTGTGACCAGGAGACACAAAGCCTTATTTCATGAGAAGTTGCTATTCTTTAATAAGAGTTTGTCATTTGGTTCAAACCAGTTGCCCATCTTTTTCCTACTGAAATGGAGAATTGTCAAACCTCAAGAACCCATTTCCTGTTGCTATTTGCAAATTGTCAGTATTATTTTATGATAGAATCATTTCTTAAGGTAGAGTTGTATGTTTGCTTTATAATGTCTGAGTTTGGCACCTTGCAGAATAATTTTCTGAACGGGAATTGTGCTTCCATTACCTAATTGCAAAAAGCTGCCAAAATTTTAAAAGGCTCTGGGAAGGGGAGGCAGTACAAGAATTCAAGTGACCTCAAGGTCTCACTCTTAAAAGAAATGGAAATATTCTTGGACTGGATCGTCATCCTATTTGTTGGTGTAACTACAGCTGGAAGGGGAGAATAAAAGGCAACACTTTACTCCCCACTTTCTCCAGTAACACGTGCAACTGAATTATGCTCTTCATGAAGAAAATATTTCCGAGCAATTTGCAAGTTTTACCATCGTCTAAAAAAAATGTGCATGTACCAGTTTAATGCCTCACTCTGAGGAAAAAAGTAAATTTATTTATTTTTTTTTTAATTTTTTTTAACATTTATTTATTTTTGAGACAGAGAGAGACAGAGCATGAATGGGGGAGGGGCAGAGAGAGAGGGAGACACAGAATCAGAAGCAGGCTCCAGGCTCTGGGCTAATGGCCAGAGCCTGACGCGGGGCTCGAACTCACGGACCGCAAGATCGTGACCTGAGCCGAAGTCGGACGCTCAACCGACTGAGCCACCCAGGCGCCCCAAATTTATTTTTAATATAACAAAGACTCTAAGGGAAAATGTCAATCAACTAAAGTGAAAGCTCAGGCAGTGAGAAGACAAATGTGAATAATGCAGAGAATGGCATCAAAAGCTGATGGAAAGGGATACTGTTTAATACAGTCGTACTATCATCCAAAGTGCTGAGAGGAAAGAATAAGAATTTGCATATTCCTGGTGTGTTCAAAACATGAATATCTTCCAACTGCCACACCTTTCAGTCTTTTATTTTGGATTTTATTTTATACATAGAGCATAGCCATGAAGTAATATTAATTTAATCACACTCTAATAAAAGTTACTCTGCCGTTATTTCCATCCTTGCTAATCTTTCTTTCTCAGTTTCCTCATGAACTTAAAGCTTTGCCAAATACAAACGTATCAGTGTGAAGAAAGGATATGAAGCTAACCCTTCCCTACATGTTCTACACCACACCTTATGCCAATATTACATTTTTCTCCCCCTTTCCTCTGTGTTGTAGAATTTGAGTCTTCTTAAAAATTCCCCTACATTGGTTTTCTATTTCTAATTCTTCTGATGGCTTCCCACCTGGAATAAAAGATTTTACTTTCAATTCAAACATGGAGAATTTACCTCTGGATATGAAAAACCTATGGCCACGACATGTTGATTTTGCTTATTTAAGTCGGCAGTATGGTAATAAATTGAATAGGTTCTTAGAGCGCTAATTCATCTACCATGGCAGTTTTCTGTGATTAAAAAAAATATGGCTCTAATAGTCAGTCTACCTTACCCACGTGAGGTACTCAACTGGGGACTTAGCAACCTTTACAACGATACAAGTGTTTTTATTTTTGTCTTTTTTGTTTTCAATATTACATAAAAGAATTTTGCCTCTAATAAACACCCTAATATGCTTCTTTATCAAATGCTGGAATGGAAATCTCCAAAAGGTAGCTACTTTTAAAAACTTCACAACCTCGCTTTATTGGAACTAACCATGTAGCCCTAAATTGATCCTACAAATTCCCAGAAAAGGCAAAATGAATTTAAAGAACATGTTGCATCTTTAAAACAATAGTAGAATGAAGGGTTACGTTTTTTTACCAAAGACCTGCATTGAGCTTTTTGTAGAATTTACCACAATACCATATAATTTTAGTGATACATATTTAGCATTTAGTATAAACCTTTTTACAATATATGAAAATGAAGCAAGAGAACAATTAAGTAGCTAATCACTTATTTCACTTCATATTGGTTTATTTAATAGATTTCAGAGAGCGTAAGTTCATAAAAGGGTCCACAAAGTAAGAACCAGAGGACCCTGGGGAGAGGGCTGTATACTAAAGCCAGAAGCCAGAGAAATAACTTACTTTCCCAAGACTAAGAACTGTGAAGATCTCCAAGAGGAGATCTCCCAAGGTCCAGAGGCAGAGACAGAAAGTCTTAAAAGCAGGAGAACATTAGAGGGCAGCTGACAGGGCCACATGGTAGAACTCCCCTGCTCTAAGTTCTCAGTGCGATCACCACGATGACTGTGGCTGAGCTCTACACCTGTCACGTGTCTCAAAGTCCACATGCAGTGGGGCCACCTAACAGCAGGTGGACCCATGATTGCTAAGTCAGAGAAAGAAAATTCAAGGCCCGCCTGCCTCCACTGCCTTTTTGACATTAGACATATCACCGGGGTTCTTTTAGTCCCATTTCCTGATCTGTGAAATATGGGTAACAACAATGTGCTAAGGATTGTAGAATGGAGGTGAAGAGCCCTTGGTGGGCTATTAGGCACTATGCAAATGTTAGTTATGCTCTAAACTGTGACATTTCACAAATGGGGAGAGGTAGATGAGGCAGTTACACTCCATGAGCTGAGGGGAGCTGAGGGGAGCTGAGGGGAGCTGTGACTGGGCAGGAGGCTGCTGCCATGCATGCTGGCACACCAATGAATACATATACTGTGTGTTACAGTTGTAAGACTCCATGCTGCACTCTGGATGCCATCTAATTGCTTACAGACATACTTGATATGGACCAGAAAAAACCTGATACCATCATTATTCGGGATTCAAATTGAAAAGCAGCACTACAGTGAGGCTTCGGTAAGAAACTTATAATAATCATCTTAACAAGTAACTTAATATGGCTGTTGTAAAAATTAATGAAATCGTTTTAAGTGAGAGCACAGCAAAGGTTTGTCATTTTGGAGATTTCATGAATAACTGTACAGCCGCTGCCACAATAGTTCCTTGTGTTCTGCATTTTCCGACATACCTGATGAATTCTTTTGCCCAAAAACTGCCTGTGAAAGTGGCACAGAGAAAGTTAGCTTGAGTCTCTCAACCAGCCGCTAGGCCCACCGGCATCTTCATCAGTATGATCATCGATGTTCATGCAAAACCCCAAAGTGCCTCCCATGCCCTTAGAGAAAAATGTTCCAAATAACTGTAGGTTTAACTGCATATTGTGTTCTCATACACTAAAAATCTGAAATCTGACCTTCCCGCCTCCCTCTTATAAGAATGCTTGTAATTAATTGGGCCCATCCAGACTACCCAAGATAATCTTCCCATCTCAAGATCCTTAACTTAATCACATCTGCACAATCCTCTTTGCTATGTGAAGTAATATATTCACAGGCCCCAGGGATTAAGTCATGGACATTTTGGGGGTCCAGTATCCAGCATACCACAGACGGTTTATTGTGTTATCATTACTTTTTCTCTGAAGGAAAATAATGCATTGGGAGCATAAAGAATTTGGTCAAATACATCCAAAGAGCCTGTAATGGAGTTCTGCAATCATTATGTCCAATTCTTCCTGCCCACATCAGTCTGGCATAAGGTTTCTCACCCTTGGCACTGTTGACATTTAGGGCCAGATATTTATTTATTGTGGGGTGCTGTCCTGTACATTGTGGGAATTTTAGAAACACCCATGGCCTTTTCCCACTAGATGCCAATAGCACTGCCCCCACAGTTGTGACAACCAAAAATGTGTCCATACCTAGCGATGTGTACCCTGGGTGGAAAAAAATCAACCTCAGGAGAGGAGTATTCATCTAACAGAAAGCAACCAGATTATTGTAATTAGCTTCCTTAAAGGCAATAACACACAGAATGCAAAAGATCTAGTGGTATTAACCGATGGCTAATCTTAAGTGGGCCCTGATAGTCTAAAAACCTTTGCTAGAGCTAATCTCCTGAAGTGCATTAACAGACAGCTGTCAAAATTCATGGAATCAGAAAACAGGCATTGTCCTTAGTAGACTCTTACTTTCTCTCCGTGCACAGAACATAAACCTCCAAGGCTCGTTCTATCCGAGATTAAGGCAATGAATTGAAAATTAGTTAATCTGTCAAATTTAGTTTTTCTAGCAACTACTGCATATAATTTGACATAAAACTGTGAGAGTGAATGAGATAGTATGGCCAAAATACTGAGTCCAGAGTGGCTCCAGAGAAATGTGAAGCCACAAAATATTATCACCCAAAGTTTTAGCATTGGAAAGGATAGAAGAGACGTAGAAAGTGACATTGTCATCAAACTGCTAGTGATAATACCAGAAATTCTTATATGGGGTGAACCACTCAATTATTGTCTAAGTTTGGGAAAATCACTTTGCCTGTGTAGGACCCACTTTCATCTGTTGAATGAGAAGGCTGGGGGGTGGTGCAGGGAGAAAATCACCTAGCTCCTCACTACCGAAAGTGTGGCACATGGACCAGTAGCATCGGTATTACCTGGGATCTTATTGGAAATGTAGAATCTTGGGCCTCACCCTAGAACTACTGAGTCAGAATCTGCATTTTAACAAGATGCCCAGAGGAACTAATGCACTGGTTTTCTAAGTTTGTTCTGAGTAGTTCAAACCACCTCCCTACATTCCCTTACGGCCACCCAACCACCCTTGTGGACAGGGAACCTAAGGGCAGAATTAGCAGTAAGGATTAATTTTTTAAAAGCTCTGGTAATCCAACCTTTCCTTTGACAGATAAGGAAACGAATGCCCAAAGAAGTAAAGCAGATTTCCTGAAGCCACCCAGCCAATTAGTAGCAGAACACAGATTTTATTATTAGCTTTTCCAGTGTAGTTGACGGTACTGTTTCAGAAAAATGTTACCAAAATGGTGGGCTTAAATTGCCAAGTGTTACTCTTACAACTAATGAACAGGAATGCTTTTTGTGTCTCGGGAAAAAAAGGCTTTTTCCCCCCAAGTTTAAAAATGACTGCTTTTTAATGAAATTATGTTATTCCTGGAGGTACTTAGAGAAGAATCAAGTTACAGGGTGTCTCGCTCCTGATCCAGGCAGTAGGAAGGCCTCTATACTCAGGCCAGACACTTCCTCTCCCCTTTCCTCCCTCTCTCAACACTCACTCACTCCTCCCGCACACGCACGCTCACTCCTCCATGATGGTGTGTAATTCAATTACAAATAACTGTAGAAACCACATAAGTCCGTGATCGAGGATACTCACAAGTCCAGTTTTAGCCAATAACCCCTTTGCAAACAGCAGCCTTGACTGAGACAACGGAAGCCTTCTGTGGCTTGAAAATCAAATATATCTCAAATAACCACAAAGAAACGGATGGATGTACAGGTTAAGAGAATATTGTGGTTTACATTTAAACAAATTTCACTAATCCAACACTGGGTGTACAGTGGTCCCCCCTTACCCATGAGGGATATGTTCCAAGACCCTCAGTGCCTGCCTGAAACCACAGATAGGACTGATTCCTATATATATACTATGTTTCTACTTATACATACGCACCTATGATGAAGTCAAATCTATTAATTAGGCATAGAAAGAGATTAGCAATAATAACTAATAATAAAATAGAACAGTCATAACAATACACTATAATAAAAGCTATGTGAATGTGGTTTCTCTCTCAAAATAGTTTATTGCACTGTCTTCCTCCTTCTTGTGAGGACATGAGATGATAAAATGCCCATGCGATGAGACGAACGGAGGTGAATGACATAGGCATTGTGACAGAGTGTTAGGCTACTACTAAGTTCTGATGATACGTCAAAAGGGGGATCATTTGCTTATGGAGGGTGGATAACTCAAAGTGCCAGAAGAGAAACCTTGGACAAGGGGGGAAGGGACTACTGTAATGGGCATTTGTATGTTCCCCAGTGACAAGTGTCTCTGCCTTGGGGCAATCTTTTCCATTTTGTTTCTACTCTTCTCCTCCCTGTTATTATTGAGTAATGACCTAGAAACAAGAGATCTCAGTATGACCATAGCCAGGAAGAATAACAAACTATTTGAATAATTGAGCATACTGTATTTGGCCTCAGTAATACTGTCAGATACTTTCTTTAATTTGCCTCCAGACTACTCTGGGTTTTGCCTGCAATAAAAGTCCCAAGAACTATATTTAAAACAAAGGGAAAGAAATAATTGCATGGTGCCATGTTTACTCTTTGAAAATGATCTTTTTATCTCCTTCTTCCTCATACCTTTATATCACCTGAGAAATGTCAAACCAAATGTGTCAAACCAGAAGTGCATTTCACATTTCTTTTATGCTTGATAAATCTAAACTATCTTTCTCATTCTTCAACTCTTTCCTATCTACAAATCTTTGTAAATATGGGGGGTTCTTAATCTTTTTCTCTTATACAAAATTGTGAGGCTTCTTGATAGACCAGCAGGATTGTGACAAGATTAGCTAATTTACAACATTTAGCCAAATAATACAACTATCTAGCATATGGATAAGAAGCAAAGAATAGATCAAAATGCATACCCCCTTTTTTGAAGACATTTTTGACTACTGGCAGAAGTAAACACTGCAGTGGATTTTTATAAAAAGATGTAGGGATATAATTAACATCCTTTCCAGCCAAATTATACATTTTCTCTTTTTTTAGTAATAATTATCAAGGGTGTACATCTTAAACCACAATCCATCCAAATAATGAACAGATTTTCATATGAAGATTCTATAGCAGCCAACTCAGTAGAAATATACTGAGTCACATTTAAATTTTTCTGGCAGTCACCTTTAAAAAGTCAAGTAAGGGGTGCCTGGGTGGCTCAGTCAGTTAAGCGTCTGGCTTCGGCTCAGGTCATGATCTCACAGTTCATGAGTTCGAGCTCCACATTGGGCTCTGTGCTGACAGCTCAGAGCCTGGAACCTTCTACGGATTCTGTGTCCCTGGCCCTCCCCTGCTCGTGCTCTGTCTCTCTCTCTCTCTCTCTCTCTCTCTCTCTCTCTCTCTCTCAGAAATAAACCTATATTAAAAAAATTTAAAAAGTCAAGTGAAACAGGTAAAATTAATTTCAGCAGTATTTTATATAACCCATATGTCTAAGATATTATCATTTAAACATGTAATCTAAATTAAAAATGACTGGGGCACCTGAGTGGCTCAGTCAGTTAGGCATCCGACTCTTGATTTTAACTCAGGTCATGATCTTATGGTTTGTGAGATCAAGTCCTGCGTCAGGCTTTGCACTGGGAATGCAGAGCCTGCTTGGAATTTTTTTTCTCACCCGCTCTCTCTGCCCCTCCCCTGCTCATGCTGGTACATACACACACACTCTCTCTCTCAAAATAGATAAATAAACATTTTTTAAAAATTAAAAGTTACTAATGAGGTATTTCACATTAGTGATGGTAGCTTCCACAAAGTATATTAGTCTTAAAAGATTAGGAGGAGAAAATGGTTATAATTCAGAGAAAAGTATGAATTATTTTTAAGCAATTGAAAAAAACACTCTCAATAATAAACTAGCATAAGCCCTAAGATAATTGAATTGTAATGACCTCTTGTTTGTTTTGGGGGTTTTTGTATCGATTTCTCAAAACAAACAAACGAACAAAAAACTACTTATTCTATGAATGAGACTTGCAGTTAGTTGTCAGGTCCTCCATTAAAAAAATTAAAAATAAAACATAATTTACAATCATAAGACAACTTGGATGTTCTCTCTCTTCCTCCTTCCCCCATCTTCTCATTCTTGTGTTTGTTCCCATCAGAGCAAGACCACAATTATTAATCATTTCACGTATTCTTCGGTTTCCTTTCTCAACTGTGTCCCATAGAACGCTTTGTTAGGGTACCTGCCCTCCTGCCTGGCACATGAGAATCACTCAATATTTGTTAAAAGAATTTAAATAACAAATTAAGGAGCATCAGCTAGGTCAGTAAAAGGCAAAGGTTTTTTTTTTTTATTAATAACATACCTAGAATTCTAAATATTACTTATTCTAATACTTGAATTGAAAAAAAGCAGAGAGTCAATTTGGTATCACAATTTTCAACTTCTGTAACACATTCCTGGATATTTAAAAAAAACTTCTTCCTCCAAATGTCAAGATTAATGAGAGTTAAAGCTTGTCTAGGTCTCATCCCCAGGGTTAGGAAGGATCTGCTAGGAACACCTACATGAAAAGCCTGGACCAAGGAGTAAGGTTCTGAGGGTTCAGATACTTTCACCCAGAGCAGCCAACAGCAGCCAGTCAGGGGGAAACCTTGAAACAAGGTCAAAGGTGGAACCAGAGCAGGACTGAGTGACCTTCCAAATATCCATCTGAGGGGACAGGCAGAGGGCAATGTCTGGAAGGATTGGGGTCCTGTTTGCATGTGGCCAGGGGCTCACCAGAGACTAGACCTGCCAGGCCCCTCTGCAGGGACACCCAGAAGTCTCCTCAGGCCCTGCACCATCATACCAGAATCTAACACCAGTCATGGTCTCCCCAGATTATGACTATCAGACCTTCAGGTGGTAACTCAGGTAGAAACAGGGGTATTTATTTTGGAATTCATGTGACGGATTTCAGCATAACACATTCAGATCTCTTTTGCCTTACTTTCCGAACCATCCTCCTCTCTGACCCACTTTCTTAAGTTGGTTTTGTGATTTTTTTTTAATTTAAAAAACTTCCTGTGCAGTGATTAAGTCAGTTTGCTATAATCCTCCACCCAAAATATATGAAAATGTGAAATCACACACAAAAATCTACAGGCTTATTTGAGGTATGAAATGTTTCCTGTCAACTCCATGAGAAATTAAAAGAGTAGCTGCTCTAAAGAAACTTTTGGGATGATTAGATCTGCTAATAAACTTTATAGGTTTATGACTCAGAATTAAATTCATCAGATTAGAAAGTTAAAAGGGAAGCAACCAAATTGTTTAAAATGCTGGCATTACCTAAAAAGAGCAAGGAAGCTGAGATAAAAGCATGTTTCAGGGAGTTAACTGGAAATACTTTGGCACAAGAGAAGTAGTTTGAGAATCTTTCAGCACCTAGGAGTGACTCTAGCTTGAAAAATACACAATTTTAACAATGAGGGTTATAAATTCTCACTGACAACAGACAAAGGAGCCTTGAGATACTCAAGAGTCATGCAGCTGTTTACATCTAGAAGACCAATTCCTTTGGGAAGATTTGTGAAGACACATCTGTGCATTTCTTCTTCACTTCCTAACACATGACCCTCTTCATACCAAACCGTATTTTTCCTCCATACTGATAGCACTACTGCTATCTGGCCAGCAAAGAACACAGATATTGTATAAAGGAAATACCTGAGTCGATGATAGAAAAGGATCTAGAGTAAAGCATTCAACACTCATTTATTTATTCAAAAAAGAAATTTCATAAGCTCTTACTCTGTCATCAGTAGGCTGCTCTGTGTTATGAAGGATGCCAAAGTAACATAAAACTGGCCTACCCTTGAGGAACTTACGGTCTAGTTGGATAGAGAAATAGTTATAAGCTACAGCACTCCATTAAAAAAAATTCAGCAGTATCTCCCAGTCTCTATCATCACTCTGTTTTATTGTCACTATCTGAAATTGCTTTGTATGTTTATTTATTGTATCTTTATTTGTCGCTTATGATGTGTCTCTCCCATCAGAATCTAAGCTTCATGTAGAGAGGGATTCAGTCTGTCCTCCCAGAACCTAGAAACACAACATTAGTTGAATGAGTATATCAATAATGAATAAAACAGATCACTTGCAGCTGTATATCATCAAGGACTTGATGAGTGATAAGTGAGAAGGACAGTAAGAGCTCAAAGCATTCAGTGGAAGAGCAGAGTGAGATTTTATTGTCAAGGAAAGCTCCATAAAAGAGGGGAAGCCACTGAAGATGAGTCAAATTTGAAGTAGTGGAGGACCATTGCCAAAGTGAGGTAGGAAGTTAAAAACAAGTACCACTGGTAGGATAGTTACAGGTAAGCTCCCAAATTTTTCCATGGGATCAGTGTTCAGTGCTAAAACTTCCCCTTGCCACATTCCTCTGATCTTTAAAAATGCTTTTCTTTCCATCACTTACGCTCACAACTCTATGGCCACCTACAACTCCTGTCCACCCTTTACTACTGTCCTAAAGGCAAGGAGTGTCCAACCTCTAAAGACTGTACTCAAGCTATTTCTCTTTCATCTCTACCCTGTCCTCCACTCACACTGCCAACATCTTGACCAAGCCCTTGTTAGCATTTTTTGAACTAGTCTTCAAAGCCCCAATCTACTTTCCAAGACCTGATTTTTTTTTTTTGTCCTAGCTCTGCTTTTAGGTTACCTGTGTGACATTGGGAAGAGATCACAAATCTGTCTATGCCTTAGTCTTTTTATCTGTACAGAGAGGACCTGGGATGGACTAGACCATCCCCACAGTCCTTTCCTATCCCAGACCTTAGAATCTTACAATCCTTGGATATCTGTCCTCTACAGACCTCGCACTGTACTTTGGACAGAGGGAATGTACAAAGCTTATTTAACTTAATGTAATTGTGTTGTATTTTCAAATACTGTTGAAAAATTATCTTAGAATTTCAAATAAAAAATCCTTTAAACATTTCTTTCCTAGGCTTTATTTTACTTTCTCAAATACATTTTTACTGTAAGCGTAGAACTATCTTCATTCTAAGAAAAACATAGTTAATTTTCCGTTCTAAGCAAAAAAGTCAAGTTAAGTTTAAAAATCTCATTTTTGGGACGCCTGGGTGGCTCAGTCGGTTGCGCGTCCGGCTTTGGCTCAGGTCATGATCTCGCAGTCTGTGAGTTCGAGCCCTGCGTCGGGCTCTGTGCTGACAGCTCAGAGCCTGAAGCCTGCTTCGGATTCTGTGTCCCCCCCTCTCTCTGCCCCTCCCCCCACTCATGCTCTGTCTCTCTCTGTCTCAGAAATAAACATTAAAAAAAAAGTCTTTAAAAAATCTCATTTTTAAAAACCTGGTTAATTCTCCATTCTACCCAAAAATCTCTCCCCCATTCCATGTTACACACATATACAAACACACATTGTTTCTTACTCATTTTAAGTGTAGATTAAATACTCTAGTCATGATCAGTATGAGTCATGTTTCTAATGTGTTGAAATTAATGATTGTTGGGGCACCTGGGTGGCTTGGTCAGTTAAGCATCCGACTTCGGCTCAGGTCATGATCTCCTGGTTCTTGAGTTCAAGCCCTGCATCAGGCTCTGTGCTGACAGCTCAGAGCCTGGAGCCTGCTTTAGATTTTGTGTCTCCCTCTCTCTGCCCCTCCCCGACTCATGCTCTGACTCTCTCTCTCTCAAAAATAAACATTAAGAAAAATTTTTTAAAGAAATTGATTGTTGATGAAATAATTATATGAATAAAAAAGAACATTTGAGCAATCAATGCATTTTAAACATTAAGGTGCACATGAACCATCTAGGGGTGTTGTAAAAAGACAAATTCTGATGTACTTAGTCTGCGGTGAGGCCCCAAATGGCATTTCTTTTTTTTTTTTTAATTTTTTAAAATGCTTATTTTTGAGAGAGAGAGACAGAGACAGAGCATGAGCAGGGGAGGGGCAGAGAGAGACAAAGACAGAATCCAAAGCAGTCTCCAGGTTACAAGCTGTCAGCACAGAGCCCCACACAGTGCTCAAACTCATGAACCACTAGACCATGACCTAAGCCAAACTCAGTCACTTAACCGACTGAGCCACCCAGGTGCCCCTCAAATGGCTCTTCTAATAAGCTCCCAAGTGATGTAGATGCTGCTGCTCTAAGAACCAAGGTGGCAGTGACAAGGTGTGAGAACACAAGGGAACCTGAGAGATTGTCATATTAAGCTTCCTCATGTCCACAGGAAAATTGAGGCCTAGATTGGGAACTAACTGTGCCCCAGTCCCTCCAACTAGTACTGGCAGAAGTGAGACCAGCACAGATGCACAGACCTCTCACTAGGGCTGGCAGTCTGCTGGTGCCATGCTGTTGGTGCAGGGTGCAGCCCTACACCCTTCTCCCATGTGACCTACATGGTGTGAGAGGTCACACTTTTGCAAGAGCAACATGTTTCTTATCACCTTCTACTGTGAGAGGAGCTTAAGTCCTCAAATCTCATCTTCGTCACTTATTATTGTTAACCTCCAACCCACCAATGACAGAATCAGGAGGAATATTCTTAGTTCTGCCAAATCAGCTGGGCTCCCTTTTCTCTATTTTTGCCACAACATTACCAAAACCTTGAGAGAAAATATGACTTTTCATTAAACCAGTTGATTGTAAAATCTGAGAGGCCCAGACTTAGACACACTGTCACTACCAAGCCGCATTGCTGAGGCATCCTTTGAGTTGTGTGTACATGTGCCTGAATACACACACACACACACACACACACACACCCCTATGTACCCCTGGCAGTGTTGTACTTGACCACATTTGGTTTACTTGGTGGAAGCTCCATGTTTACAGACAGGCAGGTTGTCTGACTTACACTTAGAAAGTTCTAAAAGTTTCCCATGCATAGGCCCCCACTCTTCTCACCATAGATTCCTAATTTTGTATCTGGTTCCTAAGTGCAGAAAGAGCTTTATTATACAAAGAAAGGAAAAACAAGAGGAATGTTCAGACAATAGTATAAGTTTCTTTTCCTGTGATAAGGACTAGTGGACAAGCTCACTGGAGAGGACCAGTGAGGACCTGGGTGAGGGGTCTGGGAAACAGAGTGCTCATTTTCAGTTAGTCTAGTAAGCAAAATATCAGCTTTGAATTCATTTGGTTTCAATTTACTTTCACAAAACACATATATAGTGAAAGATCTTGTTATTTCTGCTTTCCTTTCTCCTTGCAGATTTTACCTCATTTAAAACATAAAAGGAGAAAAATAAAGGTGCTGACCAAAGCCAAACATAACATGATATGGGTGGACACACTAGAAACTCTCCCTTAGAAACTTTTACCCCCAGACTTCCCGGGTAAGACTTTTTCCTAATGGAAAAAGAAAAGTATGTCTTCTGGCAGTGGAGTATTTCAGTGTCTATAGGATACAACATATACCTGAAAGGATCTTCATTCTCCTTCCCTGTTGGGAACCCCATCCTCTATTGTACAGAAAAGAAAATTAGGTACACTGAGGAAGCAGTTTCACTAAGTGAGACATACCATCCTCCTAAATTTGTCCTCTTGAAAATAGAAGTTTAATGATTTTTCTTGAATTGCCAGATTCCTTCTCAGGCTGCTTCTGAATCCCCCCATGGCATTTACAAAAACTTATGCCCACTCTCTCTTACCCTCCCATTAAAAAAATTCAGCTATCCTTACCCATTTAGCCCATCCCCCCTCCCACAACCCCTCCAGAAACCCTCAGTTTGTTCTCCATATTTATGAGTCTCTTCTGTTTTGTCCCCCTCCCTGTTTTTATATTATTTTTGTTTCCCTTCCCTTATATTCATCTGTTTTGTCTCTTAAAGTCCTCATATGAGTGAAGTCATATGATTTTTGTCTTTCTCTGACTAATTTCACTTAGCATAATACCCTCCAGTTCCATCCATGTAGTTGTAAATGGCAAGATTTCATTCTTTTTGATTGCCGAGTAATACTCCATTGTATCTACTCCTGAAATCATTGTTTCACTATATGCTAACTAATTTGGATGTAAATTTTTAAAAATAAAAAATAAAAAAATCAGCTTGCACTTAATTGCACTTAATTATGGAATTCTAGAAATCATTAATTTTAGATCTTATCTGGAAGATCATCAGCCACCATATCCCATGCATGTGTGACTGAGGCCCTTAGCAGTGAAATATTAACATTTCTTTTTTTAATTTTTTTACATTTATTTATTTATTTATTTTGAGAGAGACAGAGACAGTGCAAGTGAGGGAGGGGAAGAGAGAGAGAGGGAGAGAGAGAATCTCAAGAAGGGTCTGGCCTGCCAGCACAGAGCCTGACATGAGGCTTGAACTCACGAAACTGTGAGATCATGACCTGAGCCAAAACCAAGAGTCAGATGCTGAACCGACTGAGCCACCTAGGCACCCCAGAAATATTAATATTTATCAAGTAGAGGCAGGGCCAGAACTTCTAACTCACAATTTTATGCTTTTTTCACCACATCAGTTTCAAAACAGAAAATGAAAGCATTCACTGGAGAGTTCTTAGGTGTTATTGGAGTCCATTTTTGTCCTCTGCCCTCCCATACCTGTTATTCAGAAGGAGTAAGCTTGTAAGTGAAGAATAAAGTAATCAAGGCCACCAACTATGCATAAGCCAAAGAAATCTCCCTGATTATGTCACTTAAACTGCAGTGGGAAGATTTTCCTGTCTGCCTCACAATTCCACCATACTTCAATAGCTTCCACCATTAGGGATTCTGAGCATCAGGGTACATATTACCTTATCCCTACTGTCCTATCTTAAAACTCAAAAATTCTGAGAGAGATGATATTTTAAATCACAACAGCTAACTTTTAAATTTGTTTATAAGACAACTTCTCTCCAGGATAGGAGAAATAACCATTGATCTAAGTGACAGAAAACTCAGAAAAGAGAGAAAAATTCAGAAAGCAGAGATGAAATATGCCAAACTTAATCTGCTTCCATCTTGCATAAGCCAGGCTTTGGCCATATTAAAAACATTGTTGACATGTCATAATATACAAGGCACAAAATCCACAGAGCTTCTATTTGTCTCTATAACTGTAGCTAAGGATTGACTAGTGCCCAAAGAGAATATAAAGACCTGTTGTCATTTCCAATTGAATCAAGATATTTTTTTTGGCAACTAACATTCCAGAGAAAATCCAGGGGTGATTGCAGCTCATGTGAGATAGAAATAAAGATGATGAGGACAACAGGCAACATCAGGTGTGGCAGATACTATTCTGAGTGTATTTATTCATGCATTCATTCATCAATAAATGCTCACTCAGTACTACTTCCTATGTGTAAGAATGCTGGGGATTCAGTGGCAAAAGAAAAAGAAAGCTGTCACCTTGATTAAGCTTGCATTCTAGTGGGGAGGCAGATAACAAGTTAGCAAGTAGATGCCTAACATGTCAGGTGGTATAAAGTCCTATGGAGAAAGGAAAGGTAACAAGTGTTGTCAGGTAGAATTGCTTTATCTTTCTTTTTTAATTAATTTGTTGGATAGCTATGGGAAAGGAATTGACAAAGGCACATATCCCAAGATCCCTAAATTTGGTTAGGTGCTCTTTTTTGGATATTTTTTACTATCAAAAAATTTTTTTATTCGACTTATTTAAACATAAGAAATTCACCCATTTCTCCCACCCCCACCTCTTACAAACCACAGTCTGTTCTCTGTATCTATGAGCTCGGTTTTTGCTTGGTTTCTGGATTCCACATTTAAGAGAGATAATATGGTATTTGTCTTTCTCTGACTTACTTCACTTAGCATAATGCCCTCAAGGTCCAATTGTGTTGTCACAAATGGATTTGTGACATTTCAACATTTTTTCACATGTATACATATGCATATGTGTATGTGTATCTATATACATGTATATAAAAATATATATGACATACATACACACACACACACACACACACATACACACACACACACACCACAATTTCTTTATCCATTCATTGATGAACACTAATATTAGTTCCATATCTTGGCTATTATAAATAATGCTGCAACAAACATGGGAGTGCACATATCTTTTTGAATTAGTGTTTTCATTTTCTTCAATAAATACTCAAAAGTGAAATTGCTGAATCATATGGTAGTTCTATTTTAAACTTTTTGTAGAAACTCCATACTCTTTTGCATAGTGATTTTACTAATTTACATTCCCATCAATAATGCAAAAATTCCCTTTCTCCACATCCTCACCAACACTTGTTATTTATTGTCTTTCCAATTATAGCCATTCTAACAGGTATGAGATGATATCGCATTGTGGTTTTGATTTGCATTTCTCTGATGATTAATGATGTTGAGTGTCTTTTCATGTACTTGTTGGCCATTTGTATATCTTGGAAAAATGTTTATTCAAATCTTCTGCCCATTTTTAAATCATATTGTTTTCTGGCTATTAAGTTATATGAATTTTTAAAATATATTTTGGATATTAGCCCCTTATCAGATATATGATTTGCAAATATTTTCTCCTGTTCAGTAGGTTGCCTTTTCATTTTATTGATGGTTTCCTTTGCTATGCAGAAGCTTTTTAGTTTGATATCCCACTTGTTAGTTTTTGCTTTTGTTCCTTTTGCTTTTTGTGTGAGATTAAAAAAATCATCACCAAGATCTGTGTCAAGGAACTTACTGCCTATGTTTTCTTCTAGGAGTTTTATGGTTTCAAGTCTTACTTTCAACTTTTTAATTTTTGTGTATGGGGTCAGATAGTGGTCCAATTTTCCCATTTATTGAAGAGACTGTCCTGTCACTATTGTGTATGCTTGGCTTTTTTTCTCATAAATTAATTGACAACATACGTGTGGGTTCATTTCTGGTCTCTCCGTTCTATTCCATCAATCTATGTCTATTTTTATACCAATACCATACTGTTTTAATTACTAGCTTTGTTAATATAGTTTGAAATCAGTGAGATGCCTCTAGTTTTGTTATTCTCTCTAAAGTTTGCTTTGGCTGTGCAGGATCTTTTGTGATTTCACACAAATTTTAGGATTGTTTGTTTTATTTCTGTGAAAAATACTGTTGGAATTTTGATAGGCATTGCATTGAATCTCTAGATTACTTTGGTAGTACAGATATTTTGACAGTGTTAATTCTTCCAGTCCATGAACACAGAATATCTTCTCATTTATGTGTGTCATCTTCAATTTCTTTCATCAATATCTTGTAGTTTTCAATATACAGATCTTTCACATTCTTGGTTAAATTTATTCCTCGGTCTTTTGTTCATTTTGATGCAGTTGTGAATGAGATTACTTTATTAATTTCTTTTTCAAATTTCTAGTTTGTTATTAACATAAAGAACAAATTTTTGTGTATTGATTTTGTATTTTGCAACTTTACTGAATTTATTAGTTGTAATGGTTTTTTGATGGAGTCTTTAGGGTTTTCTATATATACTATCATGTCATCTGCAAATAGTGACAGTTTTACAGCTTCCTTTTCAATTTGGATGCCTTTTCTTTTTCTTGCTTAATTGATCTGGCTAGGACTTTCAATACTATGTTGAATAAAAGTGATGA
Source organism: Lynx rufus (assembly GCF_022079265.1). NCBI lineage: Eukaryota > Metazoa > Chordata > Mammalia > Carnivora > Felidae > Lynx > Lynx rufus. The sequence goes on along the minus strand of NW_025814867.1, from coordinate 111,533,621 downwards.
GAGTGGACTTGTTCCTAATTTTAGAAGTAAAGCTTTCAGGTTTTCACCACTGAGTGTCATGTTAACTCTAGGCTTGTCATATATGGCCTTTATTATGTTGAGGTACATTCACTCTATACCCTCTTTGTTGAGAGTTTTTATCCTAAATGGACATGGAATATTGTCAAATGCTTTTTCTGCACCTATTGAGATGATCACATGATTTTTATCCTCCATTTCATTAATATGGTGTAACACATTTACTGGTTTATAGATGTTCAACCATCCTTGCATCCCTGAAATAAATTTTACTTGATTATGGTGTATGATACTTTTAATATATTGGTGAATTGGGGTTGTTGATATTTTGTTGAAGATTTTTGCATCTATGTTCATCAGACATACTGGCTTGTAATTTCTGTGTGTATGTGTGTGTGTGATCTGTGTCTGATTTTGGTATCAGGATAATGCTAGCTTCATAAAATGTGTTTGGAAGAGTCCCCGCCCCACTTTGTTCTATTTGGAAGACATTAAAAAGGATTGGTATTAATTTATTGAATGTTTGATAGAATTCACCTTTGAAGCTGTCTGGTTCTGCTCCTGTACTTTTGTTTATTGGGAAGTTTTTGATTACTGATTCAATCTCCCTGCTAGTTCAGATTTTCTGTTCATCATGACTCAGTCTTGGTAGGTTGTATGTTTCTAGAAATTTATCCATTTCTTCTAGGTTGTCCAATGTGTTGGCATACAAATGTTTATAGTAGTCTCCTGATCCTTTGTATTTGGGGGATATCAGTTGTAATGTCTCCCCTTTTGTTTATGATTTTATTTGAGTCCTCTATTTTTCTTGATGAGTCTAGCTAAGGGTTTATCAGTTGTATCTATCTTTTCAAAGAAACAGTTCTTAGTTTTATCGATATTTTCTACTGTCTTTTAGAATTTATTTCATTTATTTCTGCTCTAATCATTATTTCCTTCCTTCCAACCTTGGGCTTTGTTCTTTTTTTTAGTTCCTTGAGGTATAAAGTTTGTTAGTTTATTTGAGATTTTTCTTATATCTTGAGTTAGGCATTTGTCACTATGAACTTCCCTCTTAAAACTGCTTTTGTTACATCACATAAGTTTTGATATGTTACATTTCTATTTTTGTTTGTCTTAAGGTATTTTCTGATTTTGCTTTTGATTTCTTCTTTGACCCACTGGTTGTTTTTAGCATGTGGTTTAATCTCCACATATTTGTGAACTTCTCAGTTTTCTTCATTTAATTAATTTCTAATTTCATAACACTGTGGTTGGAAAGATGCATAGTATGATTCCAGCCCTCTTAAATTTATTTAGACTTAATTTTGTGACCTAACATATGACCTATCTTGGAAAATGTTCCTTGTGCGCTTGAGGAAGATGTGTATTCTGTTGCTTTGGGATGGAATGTTCTGTAAATATATGTTAAGCCCATCTGGTCCAACATGGCATTTAAAGCTGATGTTTCCTTATTAATTTTCTGTCTGATCTATCCATTGATATAAATGGGATATTGAAGTCCCCTACTAATATTATATTTCTGTGTATTTTTCCCTTCAGGTCTGTTAATATTTGCTTTATATATTTAGGTGGTCCTATATTAGGTGTATAAAAACTTACAAATGTTATATCCTTTTCTTGGATTGACCCCATTATCATTATGTAAAGTCCCTCTTTGTCTATTACACAGTTTTTGTCTTAAAGTCTATTTTGTCTGACATAAGTATAGCTATTCCAGCTTTATTTTTGTTTCATTTGCATGGAATATCTTTTTCCATACCTTCACTTTCCGTCTGTGCATGTCTTTACATCTAAATTGTGTTTCTTCTGGGCAGCATATAGATGGGTCTTGTTTTTTTAATCCACTCATCCATTTTATGTCTTTTGATTGGAGAATTTAGTCCATTTACATTTAAAGTAATTATTGATAGGTATGTGCTTACTTCCATTTTGTTAACTATTTTCTGGCTGTTTTTGTAGTTCCTCTGTACCTTTCTTCTTTTGCTCTTTTCCTTTGTGGTTTGATAATTTGTATTCCTTTCTCTTTCTCTTTTGTGCATTTGCTATAGGTTTCACTTTGTGGTTACCATAAGGCTTATATGTAACAACTTATATTTATAGCAATCTATTTTAAGTTGATAACAACATAAGTCTGATCCCATTCTATAATTCAGTATCTTTATTCTCCTCCACTTCTTGTTTTATGTTTATGTTGTCACATTTACATCTTTTTATCTTGTGCATTCGGTAACTAATTATTGTAGTTATAGTTATTTTTACTATTTTTGTCTTTTAACCTTCATACTAGTTTAATAAGTAATTTTACTTATAAGTATATTTACTTTTCTATTGAGATTTACTCTTTCATCTGTATTCTTGTTACTAATTAGCACCCTTTCGTATCAGATTATTTCTTATAAGCCCAGTTTAGTGGTGATAAACTCCTTTAGCTTTTGTTTGTCTGGAAAACTCTCTCTCTCCTGTAATTCTGAATGTAAACTTTTCCAGGTAGAGCATTGTTGGTTGGAAGTTTTTTCTTTTAGCACTTTGAATATATTGTACCACTCCCTTGTGACCTACAAAATTTCTGCCAAAAAAATGCTGATCATCTTATGGGAGTTCCGTTGTATGTAACAAGTTGTTTTTTTCTTGCTGCTTTTAAGTTTCTCTCCTTGTCATTAACTTTTGACATTTTACTTATAATTTGTCTTGGTATGGTTCATCTTATTTGGTTGGAACACTAACAGGATTCCTGGATCTGGATGCCTGTTTCCTTTCCCAAGTTAGATAGTTTCAACCATTATTTTTTCAAATAAGATCTCCACTGCTCTCTCTCTTCTCCTTCTGGGGGTCCTATAATGCAAATGTCAGTCTATTTGATGTTATCCCATGACTCCTTAATCTATCTTCACTTTTTTTTCTTTTTGATGCTCTGATTAAGTTCTACTGCTCTGTCTTTAAGTTTACTAATTCTTTCTTTTGTTTTTCCTAAGCTGCTGTTAAAACCTTCTAGTGTATTTTTCAGTTCAGTTGTTGTGTTCTTTCCCTCTGTGACTTCTGTTTGGTACTTTCTTACGTCTTCCACCTCTTTGTTGAAGTTCTCACCATATTCAGCCATTCTTTTCCCTAGTTCTGTGATCATTTTTGTGGTGATTTTTTTCATTAAATCATTTCATTTCATTAAGATTTTTTTTCTGAAGTTTTATTTTGTTCTTTCATTTGGAACATATTCCTGTTTCTTCATTGTGCTTAATGCTCTGTTGTGTTTTTTACACACTAGATGAAACAACTTCTCTCAGTCTCGAAGGAGTGACCTCATGTAGGAGATGAACATTTTGTTGAGCTCTGCTCCAACCTTGGTCATTTCTGAAACCTTTGTTCTTTTTTAGGCAGCCTAATAAATTTTTAATAGTTGCTAGTGGTTGAGAATGTGCCAAGACCTACCTATCAGGGTCCTAAAGGAGACAGGCTCAGCACATAGGTTCAGGCTGACTGGAAGCCAGACCTGCAGACAGCAGGTTTAAAGTATGCAAATATATAGTCGTGAGGGGCTGCAAGCATAAGCCCTGGCAATCTTGAGGTGTTCTGTGGGCAACATCCACAAATATTTGGAGTCTAGGGGAGTGCATAAGCTCCTTTATGGGAGATACTAGAGAACTAGAGCAAAGCAGAGGGAGAGTGCCAAGGTGGCATCCACAGCCTACATTTCTTGAAAGTAGCTCCACTAAATGTGTGCCAAATCTGAAGCCTGCCTCTCAATCTAAAGCCCCAGGATAAAGCCACCTCTGTCACAGAAAGACTGGAAGGTGTGCCTCAGTCCACTATTGGTGCAGTGCCCTGGAAGTGGTAGCCTGCCCTGACAAGAACTGTCCCTCTGATTGCCACAGTCTTTTGGGACCCAGGAACACAAGCCCTTCTGGTCACCAGAGCCACGTGATTAAGGAGCACCCCCTATGTATCAGCCACAAAAAAAAAAAAAAAACAACAGGTACCAGATGCATGTAAAGATCCCTCCAGGAGACAGTGGTGCTCTGGAGCATGGTAGAGAGTGAGCATGAAGCTATCACTCACCCTTGAAGGTCTCCGGAAAGGACTGCTGTCAGCCTCTCTATGTGTGTTTAATTAGAAGCCTGCCCCTTATCTACCACTTATCAAGAAAGATGTCAAAGGCTGAGGCAGGGAAAATTTATGCAAATATCATTGGATGGAGACCACTAGGGGTAGTCCTAATTGACAGAAAAGCTTCCTTTTGCCTCATTCCACTTCCATTATTTTATGGACTGTATTGCGCTTTCTAGGCAATGAGTCAGAAATACATGCCTGTGTCACATTGTCTTTTTACAAAAAAAGTCTATTACAAGTTGGGAATATAGGTGTTATTAGCAGAACCTAATAATAATTTTGTAGCAGGTACCTAACCTGTCAACTGCAAGAGTGGAAGGGGACCTTGTACATTTCTTTGCCTGCACAGTGCAATGTTAAGGGAAACATAGAAAGGGCTGAAATTCCTTTTCAGTGATCATTCTGTTGATATTACTCATAAGTGACTCTCAGCCCTTATTCCCAGATAACTCAGATTTCTCCAACTATTTAAAACTTACAAAGAAATTCTTTACAAAATTTGTATTGTAGCCATGTCAAGTCTCCCCTTCAATTCTTTTATTTATTTTTAAAAGGGCATTTTGTTTTAATGTTTATTTATTTTGAGAGACAGAGCACGCACATGCATGTGTGCAAGGGAGAGGCAGAGAAGGAGAGAGAATCCCAAGTAGGCTCCACTGCTGTCAGCACAGAGCTGGATGCAGGGCTCAATCCCATGAACTGTGAGATCATGACCTGAGCCAAAATCAAAAGTTGGCTGATTAACCCACTGAGCCACCCAGCCACCCCTCCCCTATAATTCTTTTAAAGATTAAACACCTGATTGTCAAAAGTTTGAAGAGAAAGTTATCTGCATTAAATCTTTTAACCACCATCTTTGAACACAAAGAAACATAACTTAAATAACTCTTTCTATGATATGCCAGAATTTTAGATCTCTCAAAATTAGAATTCATAATATTAGTAAAATGCCATCTTTTTTACATAAATAATTATGTAAAAATGTTTACCTGAATAATTAGGTGGCATATAACATTAATAATTATGTAATAAAGATTGTACTTCAAGAATGGTGGGGATTTTTTCTCATTTTTTAGACATTGCCAAGTCAATTAAATGAATTCCACCAGAGAACCGAAACTCAATTCAACTCAAAGAGAATCTGTTGAATGCCTTAACACTTTGAAGGGGAAGCTAAACAAATATTACAATGGGTTTTTTTTTTATACTCAAGGAATTTACAACCTGGTAACAACAAAAGGTTTATATATCTTATATCCAAAGGAGGGGGAAAATGCAAAGAAAGCAGTTAATAACAGTGCTGCATATGTAGGGCATCTGCCTCTGTTCTTCAGCCTCCAGGCAGTTCTGACCTGCCTCAGTATTCACTTCTTCCTTCCAGTCAGGTAACTTCCACTCTCTCCCCCAAACTCTCCAGACTGCAAACAATCTGGGTCATTTTACATTGTATTATTACACTTCTGCACTACTCTCCTGAATCTTGTAAATTACTTATGCACACCTCTAGGAGTATGAAGGGGCTTCCCTCCTCTTATAGTCAGAAGTCCCCTCCACTGATAGAGTAAGAGTTTTGATTGACTTGAGAGAAGAAAGACTGAGCCAGGCAGTTTTGAACATGGATACCATAAATAGGTATCCATGACGGTCTGAGACAAGGTACCCAGGAGGCAGCTTAGGACAACAAGAAGGTAGGTACTAGGCATCAGGAGTTTGGGAAAGAAGATGTTAAATGGTGGAAAAGTTGCCCAGTAACCCATGTAGGGGGTTCTCTTTCAGATTTGACAGGCAGGACCATATACCTAGGAAACATACGACAACTTTACATGTTATTCTGCTCCTGGCCCCCATAAAATAAGCTAATGATAAGAGTTATTTGATTCCCAAACCTCATTTCCCACTATAATCCTCAGGTAGTTCTAATGTACTGACTCACTGTGAGAGTTTATTTATTCATTTAACAAATTTATGGAGCCTCTGTTGTGAATTAAGTGTGCCTCTGAGAACCAGATTGGAGCCCAACCTCCATCGTTTCTATAGGCAACCTATGTTCTGAATTCCCAACTACTGATTTACACCTTTGGGAGCTCTTCTCAGTAGTAAATAGAAGTTTATTTATATTCTTTCTCTATTAGAATTTGCATGCTGACTGCTCCTTAGTTTAAAAACAGTATGAAAGTCCAGAAGAAGGATACACACCACTTTATTTTATTTATTTCTCTCCCTTTCTTTGTATTTGAATTATTTGCATGCTGGGAGAAGCTCATGTGACAGCATTTTTTTAAAGTTCCCAAGAGACATATCTATCACAGTGGGGGTTGAGAAAACTATAATACAAGACAGAATATTTGATTTCTGTAACAGTCTGCACATAACAAATATGGTTTATTTTTCAAAAATTGGAAGAAGTCAAAAGTTCACTTTTTCTTAAGAAGTAGGGGGACTTCATTCTGATTTGCAGGGGTGAATAAACTCCTCCCCCAGGTATATTCCTTTTAATAATTTTTATTTATTCATTTCACCCAATTTTAGTATCTTTCCAGCATAGAACAAATATTATGATAACTAAATACTTATTTAAAAATGTCAATATATTTTTTTACAGTACACATTATATTTTTGTACCTCTTTCTGTGTTTTTAGAAACATCTTAGGCATTTTAGGAAAAAGTCCAAATTGTATGGTTCTTAATCATAATTACATTGAACTGAGTAACAGGTAAGTAAATTATTATTAGGTCAGGAAAAATCTGTAGGCTGTGTACACATTGCAGAAGAGCAAAGGGCAACCTAGTCTGTCCTCTCTACAACTCCCCCCTCAAAAAACCACAAAGACATTTATGTTTGCAGTTGCAAACTGGAAAAATAGAAAATAGTGACAGCATGAACTCTTGACAGAAACATCAGAAAAGATGTTAATCTCCAGTTCAAGTCTTCTATTTTCCTGACATAATCTTATTTGGAAGAGCAAGGGAATTTTTCTCAATGAAAACAAGCTTTGTTTCCAGAGTGGTTTTCCTCTCTTCTTCTTCTTCTTTTTTTTTTTTTTCCTCCTTAGTTAGAACCCAGCTAACGAGAGTTGCAAGTTCAGGGTCATTTTCTAAAACATAGGAGCTCAACCATACTTGATATGGTCATTCTCCCAAGGAAACATGGAGAAAAATTTCTGAACTCTGGACAGAATTCCAGAGTTAGAATTGCAAAACTCTAAACACATTTTCAGACTGATGGCCTTGTGTTCTTACCAAATGACCTTTCTGTTTGATCTTGATGAACAGTTCTGACTCCTTGGCTGGTTAAGGCAGTTAAGTTTGGAGTTTGTCAGCAGTCTTCTCAATAGAACACAAGTTACATCAATTCAGTCACCTAAATGTTCATATTCTCATGTCATATCTAAATAATTAACTCAGACCTAACTTTTACATCTCTGCAGTAGTAGATTCAGTAACTACTTAAGAAAAGTATATAAACTTGGCTGTTCATGAGTAATACCTGGGCTTTCTTGGAATCACTGCAAAAGGGACAAACCATATATAGTCAAACCATAAGAGACACTTAACTATAGAGAACAAACTGAGGGTAGCTGGAGGGGAGGTGGGTGCAGGATAGGCTAAATAGGGTGATGGGGATTAAGGAAGGCACTTAGGATGAGAACTGGGTGTTATTTGTAAGTGATGAATCATTAAATTCTAATCCTGAAATCATTATTTCACTAACTTGACTCTAAATTTAAAAAAACTAATCGAAGTAATAAAACATAATTATAGGAAAATGTATATACATAAATAAATAAATAATAGAAAAAGTTAAAAAATAAAGTGTCAAGAAAGAGAATGAAATGTATGTAAGGGAGTTGCCAGGATCTGCACCAATCTCATTGAATGACCAATGCCTTGGATTGATGTACAGAATATGTGTTTTTTAAATGTTTAACTTTCCTTGCTCCTTGGGTCAGCTTATAATGATGCAGACAATGCAGTAAGATTACATAGATTACAGATAAGTGAAAAAGATGGATCAAAGAGGAACTAAAGGTAGAAAAGTAAAATAGAGTATGGAGAAAGAAGGGACATCTAACGTGCATCGTGACAGGCTGTACAGTTGCAAGAGGCAGGCCACCTATTGGGCCCGGATCTTTCTAGCAGGCCATATGTAAATGGCAAACAGGATTGGTTATGAAAATTTACACACATGAAAATACACACATGAAATTAACCCTCTGCTCACACCATGGCTGCCATGAAGGGGTAGAGCTGTGCTATTCTGATGAGAAGGGTTACAGCACACCAGTCTGGATGGGATAACCAGGCCCTCATGCCCTGAGATGATGTCAGGTACTGGTTCAATTTCACATGCAACAGAGGGGCACCTTCCTCTTCATACTACAGGTGAAACCGAAAATCTTCAAAATTTCAGGGAGCTGAACATTATCCTCCTTATCCATCCTATAATGACCCGTTATTTCTTAGGGAGGGCAGGGGCATAACTACCTCCCCAATAAGCAAGTGTGTTCAAGAAGAGGTCACTGCCCTATCCCATGCTTCCATTTTATTTTGGTCCTGATGCATTAGACCTGGGTGTAGGAAAGTCAGACTCTGATCTACAGGATTCAGCCCAGGCCCTGACTAACTTGGGGCACTATTCTGAGAGAGAAATTTGGAGAAAGTGCCATCAAGTAAGAAAAATATAAAATAGGGGCACCCGGGTGGCTCAGTCAGTTGAGCATCTGACTCTTGATTTCAGCTCAGGTCATGATTCCAGGGTCATGGGATTGAGCCCCATGTCAGGCTCTAACTCAGTGTGGAGCCTGCTTAAGTTTCTCTCTATCTTTCCCCTCTTCCCCTCTTTTCCTCTTGTGTTCTCTCTCTCTAAAATAGAAAGAAAGAAAAATATAAAATAAATAAAAACATAATTAAATTAAATGCCTGCTAGTCTACATCAATGTATATATTTTTTTTTGTTTTTTTTTGTTTTTTTTTATTTTTTTTAACGTTTTTATTTATTTTTGACAGAGAGAGACAGAGCATGAACGGGGGAGGGGCAGAGAGAGAGGGAGACACAGAATCGGAAACAGGCTCCAGGCTCTGAGCCATCAGCCCAGAGCCCGACGCGGGGCTCGAACTCACGGACCGCGAGATCGTGACCTGGCTGAAGTCGGACGCTTAACCGACTGCGCCACCCAGGCGCCCCTAATAAGTTTATAGTTAGCATCTATTAAGCACTTACTATGTGCAGATACTTGTCTAAGATCTTTACGTTCATTCATTTAATCTTCCCAACAACCCTGTGAGGTGGATACTATTGCATGTATTGTAGATGTAGAAACTGAAGCACAGAGAGGTTAGGCCATCTCCACAAATCACATAGCTGGAAAGAGATGCAGTCAGGATTGGAACCCTAAGGGTCTCACTCCAGAGCTGCTCTCCCACCTGTGAACTCCAAAATCCACTTCTCATTCTTCACCCTTTAACACACATTTCTGGGACTACCACTTTGGACTTCCTTTCTCCTTGGATTAGCCTCCTGATTCCCCCTCCATTTAAAAAAGGGGGGGGGTGTTAAGAGAAACCCTGGAGTATTCTCTGTGCTGCCCATACATTATCCCCATATCTCACAGATATGGCTGCTGGTGATATGTGGTGAGCACTGAGCAAGTTCTGTTCTAGAATTGGAAACTGAAAAAGATGCCAGAGGCCTCAAGACAGTCTGTGGTCAGGGATATAACTCAGGATGAGTGACTATGCCTAATTCCTCATTTCTCCTTCATCCCTAGGTCTCTGTTCCTCTTTGCCTCACATCAGAAACTTAGGATATTCACTTCTCTCTTGGCCCAATGACTTACCTTGCCAGAAACTCACCAGCCTGAATTATTCTGATGATAAAACCTTCCTCCTCAGGCTAGAGCCCACTTCTTCCACCCTTCTTTGATCTCTGTAGAATTTTTCTTTTTTGGAAAAACCATGCTGGCAAACACACCAAACTCCTTCCACATACTTGAGATTTTACAGTGGCTTTTTTGGAACTCCACTGTATTTTACATGTCAGTCGATCTCTGCTGGAGAGAGACCCACAAAGACCTGTTGACACCTCACGGCAGAATTTCACAGAATGTTCTAGGAAGAGATAATTTTCTAATTATACCACCAAATTCTGCTTATGAAGGCATTTTCCAACCACTCCATTTCCAGTGGTGGGAATGTCTGAGGGTGAGGGTGAAATTAGACCCCGGGTGCATACTTTCCTTTCCTTTCTCCCTTTTTTCCTTTTTCTTTCTTTCTTTCTTTCTTTCTTTCTTTCTTTCTTTCTTTCTTTCCTTTTCTTTTTTTTTTTTTTTAGCATTTTGGTGTTAGGAAGTATTGCCTGAAAAAGTAGGCCTTGCTTTCCAAGTGCTCACCTAAGAAGGCAACCCTACAAAAATGCTATTTTCCTCAGACTAACACCTAGAAGCAATGGAACTGGACATACTGGGTTTAGGGTCCTCTAGGAAGGAAGCCCATCATTCTGTGTCCCTCTTTCCCATCTCTAACACATTTCTTTCTGCTCTTGTCTAACAGAATAGCTCTTCTCCAGCCACCAGTTAGAGACCTTTCTTTCTCATCCTTTAGATCTTAGCTGAGCTTCAATTCTCAAGGTAGCCTTTCCTGAGCCACTTTACCAGTGTTCCCAAAGTGTGGCCCATGGACCACTACATCAGAATGACCAGGTTCCAGAAAACCAAATTGTAACAAATTCCAAAGAGATTCATATGCACATGAAAGTTTAAGAATCTCTGCTCTACCTGGAGCCTGCTTCAGATTCTGTGTCTCCCCTCTCTGTCCCTCCCATGCTCACTCTCTGTCTGTCTCTGTCTCTCAATAATAAATAAATGTTAAAAAAAAATTTTAAAAAAAGAATCTCTGCTCTAAACTGGGTGCATTCCTATGCTCTACCCTCCCATAATCCTTATCTACTCCCTTATCATACTAGTAATTGACTTGTTTAGCATCTGTATTTTACATCAGACCATAAGTTCCATCAGGACAGGGAACACTCCTGAATTTTAATACCTGTCACTTTGTGGCTTATAGTAGATGCTTAATAAATACTTGTAGAGCTAAATTGAAGCAAATCACTTTCTTAGAACTGTTTTTTTTTTAACTAATCCTCAATTTCAGGAATTAATCTTTCATTTTTAACAAAAGTCATAAAATAAATAAAACAACTTGATAAGAATAATTTAGTCAGACACCAGAACCCACAGAGTGATCATGAATCTTTCTGTGTTGAATCAGACCTCATATCCATTCTGTTTGACCTGTGCAGTCACCACCAATGTTCTGAATAGCAACAGGGGTATTATCTGGTGATTAAAAAATAATTTTTGCCCAGAAGATGAGCCTTTCGTTGTAATGTCTTTTAAAAGATATTCAAGGACAAAGCTTTAAAAAAGTATTTTTAAAATCAAAATCCAGTTAGAGAATGACAATGATACATAAAGAAATTCCTGTTAATCACACACTCAAATCCCTTCTCTTGTGTGAGGAGAGCCTGGCTATTTAACTCACTAAAAATGTCATACCCAAGAAATTCTGGGTTATATGTTAAACTAGAGAGAGATGACTGAGGAATCCTGGAGCAAAGCACTGTCATCGATGAATCTGGGGTATTTCCCACATCTTGACCAGGCTACTCCGCAATTCTCTCTCCTTACCCCTCCCAAAAGAGAAATGGCATCCATGGAGGAAGAGCAGGTGGTGACAGATGGAAAGCCACACTACATATAAAATAAACCAGCTCTGTTATCTCCATATATTCTCCAAGTACCACACACTTTAATACAGATGATTATAAAATTATAACTATTTTTTAAATGCCAGTTATGTCCAAATGCAAGGGACATTGTCAAACTAAGTTTCCAGTGCCCCATAAACAAAATTCCAAAAAGCACACTGAATGAGCCAAAGTTGAAGAAATGCAAACATAGAGGAAGAGGTTTCCACTGATCTTCCAAGAGGTTAATCCACTTGGTAGCTACTGTCAGGAAGGAATGACCAGTCTGCTGACTTATAATGCTTGTACTAGGCACAGGTATTATTATTATCATCACCATCATTATTACCATTACTATTACAATTATTATTTTATAGGTGAATTACAAATGCTAAGTAACTAGCCCACGGTCACACAAATGGAAAGTACTAAAGTTAACATCCTGGCTATATGAGTCTAGGGCCCCTGCTGCCTGCACTGTTAAAGATTTGGGAAACCTCTGCTGTTAAATCATAATTTTTTGATGAACTGGGGAAACGTGAAGTAGAAAAAAAATACAATATTCTATTGTACGACGTCTGGCCCCACTCCAAGGCCTCACTTATAGAATTCCATTCCATATAGAAATTTTATTTTGGAATTCTATCTGAGTACTAACAGGCAAACCTGTCCTCAAATCAGAAATGGGGAAGGAAGTGTCCTGAGAAACTTTGGTTGCCCAGGCAATTTATTATGACAATTCTAAGAATCTTTTCTAGACTTTTTTTTTCTAATTGCAGATCTTTGCAGGGGATCAGGCCTTGATTGAACACTGCTTTTTCACTTCATTATCTCACATATGAAATCACTTCCTTTTCTGGTTCAGGATTAAGAAGGCAATTTGAAACTCTTCTTTTTGACTTTGAGAAACAACAACAATAAAAGAGAGAAACAAAGAAAAGAATTGTGATAGTCATTCAGTAGTTACATAAAAATAGAATTGAAGTTTTGTCTAAAAATGCAGAGAAAGTGAGTCACCTTAATAGAAACAAGGGTAATAGTCACCATATGATTAATTGTTTTGTTTTTAGCCCTCTAAAAACCCTTTGTCTTGTCTTCTCAAAAACCCTTTCCCCTTTCTTTCTTTTTTTCAAAACTCCTGGGAATTTTTTGCACATCTGCAAAACCAATGTCAGTTCCAGGTTCCTATTCTGGTGATGAACCAATCTGGCTTCCAGCCTCAGAAAAGGAAGCCAGTTCTCACCAGACAAACAAATGGAGGTGACCTAATACCTGAGGGAGGTGAGGGTGGGGCCCCTTATTGATAAATGGCAAAGTATTTAAGGCCTGTCTGGTCCTCAGACTAGTGACAAACTGAACCACACTAGTTTGTGGTTTATGGGGTCATGTAAAAACAGGTGAATTTTATTTTCAAAGTAAAGGGAGAGAATATGGGCTAGAGAGAATTATAAGATTAAGCTAAGGAGAATGGTTCCTTTTTTTTCAAGTTTTTATTTAAATTCCAGTTAATTACCATACAATGTAATATTAGTTTCAGGTGTACAATATAGTGATTTAATGCTTCCAGACATCACCCAGTGCTTATCACAACAAGTGTACTCCTTAATCCCCATCACCTATTTAACCCATCCGTTCACCTGCTGCCCCTCCAGTCAGTTTGTTCTCTATAGTTAAGAGTCTGTTTTCTGGTTTGCCTCTCCTCCTCCCTCCCGCTCCCACTCTATGTTCATTGGTTTTGTAAGAATCAATCTTTTTTAACAGAATTTTTTTAGGGAAAAAAATAAGCAAAATAGGAATAACGTTTTCTATATATCTTTCTCTCTAATAATGATTTATGCCTTGAAACTAAGTCTGGCTTTAAAAAAATTAACAAAAACAGCATTTGATGCTATCAATACATAGAAGTAATGTTCTTGGTTTGTGACTTCTTTTTCCACTAATAAAAATACTTGAGCCTGTCAGGTTTTTGTTGACCTCTATTAAATTCAGGTAACTTGGAAGTGAACAAGACAGAAAATCTGTACTCTTTGGAAGGGGACAAAGTTATACTTTGGAATAAGAAATTTTAAAAGGTTAGGAGAGAATGCTCTTAGGACCATTTGGGGCAGAAACCAAAATCAGATTTTATTATCCCCACCAAGAACCATGAAGAAATACTGAGTTATTTGTGACTATTGGAGTGGTACTTTCTTTGAGGAAAAAGATTCCAAACAATTCCTGGAAACTCTACCTCTCTAAGAAGATGGCATTTTTGTGAATTGAGGGAAAAGGCGTGAGCAACATATGGAGTACATTTCCCCTTATAACACTGATCTGTTTAAAATTGAGGGAAAAACCTCTTGGCAAGGTGTACTGGCCAAGCCAATGGCAAAAGTCATTTCAGTTTATCCTGATCCCTTTCCATGGTCCACCTCCCAGCCTGCCGGACGTCCGGGCCCATGATTTATAAGCCCTGAATTGAAAAACAAGCTGCTGAAGATGCCTAGAGAACCCCGCTTTCCTTTGGCATGTGAAACACAGCACTGTCTTTTGCCCCATGTCTGCAGAGATGATGTAAGGGAAAGATCTAAAGATTTTCCAGAAACAAGGTAGATTTCAAAGAGCATCAGAAGTGACTATTTCTTGAAGGATTGCCTAGCCTAAGGAAGACCTCACAGAACTGGGAATCTGGCATGGGACCTTTCCAAAGGTGGAGTGACTGCCCAGCCCAGTTTGCCCTGGTCTCTCCTGGTTTTGGCACTAAAGGTCTGGTGTCCATAGGAACCTCTCAGTCCCAGGCAAACTGGGACCATCAGTCACCCCAGCAGGAGATTCTGGATGAGTTTGTGTCTCAGATGTTGAGAAAGAAATTCATAGCAATACTGAGAACAACTTGTCCAACCTGAGCAAGGGAGGAAATAGAAATAAAAACTCTGATAATAGCAGTTAACATTTATAGAGTCCTTGTTTTGTGCTAGGCTTCTGCCATGTGCTTTGCAAATGTTATTTCAGTTAGTTCTGATTACATCCTTGAGAGTTACTTGTTACTATACCCATGTTGCAGATTAAGAAAACTGAGGAACAGAGAAATTCATTTAACATACCCAAGTTAACACAAAGAGTAAGGATAGAGCCAGAATGAATATCATGAAGTACATTGAACTTAATAACCAAGAGTTATCCCTCCCACCTTCCAAGACTCAAAATCTCCTCACACCCACATGCAACCTGTTTAAGCTTTGAGATGGAATTAGAACACTTTTTTTTTTTTTTTTTTTTTTTTTTTTTTTTTTTTTTGCTATCCCAGGAACTTGCTAAATGCGTGATGCTCCCTCAGGAACAGAATCCACAAGTTTTTATGGAAGAAAGCGGTAAACTCTTACAACAAGGTTACTTGGGTCCTGAATTAGTCAAGACCTCCAGTAACTTCTCTCTAAAGCATTCTTTCAGTCGTTGATCCTGGGCACTGGGCAACCTCTCTGAGAGCTAAGTACCCTGTCAGACAGCTGCCTGGGGGCCCTATTTAATCTCTCTTTCAAGGAGCAGTAGTATTGTTTGAATTAAGTTGCCACTATAATCCCTTGGCTTACCTTTTAAGAGTATTACAGACTCTTGGAATAGATTTGTGGAGAAAATACAATTAAAAGAAATGTTAACAGTGTTCTATTCAAATACAGAGTGTGTAGTTCCACAGGAGGAGACAGCTTGCCCCAGACTGGCCACCAGAGCATTTGTCTTATGGAGAGAAGCCGTTTTACTTAACCTGGTTTCCTGTATAAAAACAGAATGCCAAGAGCCTGTGTCTTTGATAGGAGGGAGGAAAAAAGGCAGTCTGGACGTCTTTCCAGGTTAACACTTAGAATCCAGCAAATGGAAAACACATCCAATTGGGAGTCTAACCATAGACATGTTTGAATGACAAATTCAGACTTTCACATTTTAAATGAGAGACCTTGACATATCTCTGTCTCATCGAGTCTAAAAACACATGCATTTATGACTAGTGGACTAGAGACCACCACCACACAATTGTGGCTGTAATACAAGTAGCTATATTCCTTTTTGTATCCAGACCATCTGTTTTTGACTTAGTGCTCTACTTGACTTCCTAAAACTTGACCCACCTCAACGTCATGACATTCTATTTTCCCCAAGGGTACCCTCCGCTGTGAAAGTAAAGCACAAGCATTAGGACCCGCTGGCTAGAAGGAAGCAGTTTCTAAAGCCAATCTCATAAAGTTTCCAGGTTCTCAAGGAAACAAATGACTCATGGAGCTCTTGGTGTAAGTATCTAGTGCTTCCCAAAGTTTCCACAGACGTAATGATGAAATGGAATCTATCTGAGGAACTGACCTTTGTTCTGGGGCTATTACAACTTAAATACACTTCTGCATCCTACTGACCACCTGTGAGCAGCTCCCTTTATGTTTGTTGGCCATAGTCCCAGGGATCTATTTCCATCCATCTGTCCATCATTCATCTCTCCATCCATCTACCCATTCATTCATTCAACAAATATTTCAGGAATGATTTTAGGCTCTGGGAGTACAACAAAGACCCAGACAGACAAAGTTTGTTCTTTAAAGTAGCTCATAGTCTAGTAGAGAGACAATAAATAAGAAGAAAACAATTAAATAAGCAAAATATCTTCAGATAACAAGTGCCATAAAGAATAAATAGGTGAATGCTATAGAGAATTGTGTGGGGGAGAAGGAGCCTCTTTACGTAGGGGATGCCCTTTAAGGCAGTGACATTTGGGTTCAGACCTGCATCATTTAAAATTTTGAAAGAAGAATATTCCAGGCCAAAGGAATTATAAATTCAAAGTTCTTGGGGACAGTAATAAGCTTGGTGAGTTACAGGAATAGCAAGAAAGTCGCTGTGGTTATAGGTAAATGAGCACAGTTGAGTAGGGTATAAGAAAGAGTTGGAGGTTCATATAGGGCTTTTTCAGCTAAGGGGAGTTGGTTTTTCATTCTAAGTGCATCAAAATGCCATTGGAAGGTTTGAGGGTAGAGGAGTGATATTCTCTGACTTATCATTTTAATGAATCTATACAGCTGCCAAGTGGAGAATGAGTTGTCAGGTGGGATGGGGATGAGAGAATGGTCTCAGGCAGAACATTTAAGAGACTCTTAGAGTAAACAAATAAGAAATGATAGTGGTTTGGACTACTAGTAGAGACAGTGAGAGGTGAATATATTAGTGATGTATATAAAGATAGAGCTGACAGGTCTTACCATGGTTTAGATATGGGAGATGAGGCAAGAAGAGAATCAAGAATGACTCTGAAGTACTGATATTATGCCATTGGGGAGGGGGTAATGCCATTTCATGGCTCTCCATGAAAAATTCTACACCAGGTAGAGATAATGAATCCTGTTAACTTTTCTCCACTTTATTCCATGTTTTCTTGAGACGCAAGAGGCTATTTATGCTTCCAGAAGTTAGTATCTGTAATGAAAGACTTCCAGTGCAACCCTTTTTCTGCGTGTGTTTCAGAACAAGCAAAAAGTTGTTGGGGCCAGGGCTGCATAAATGGTCAGCAAAAAGAAAATTCTTTCTCTTAGGATCTGAAAAAAAATGAAGGAATAAACAAAGGCAGGCATTCTGATTTTGCAGTCTCCTTTGCTCCCTGAAAGGGGCAATTTGATTGAGTCATTAGTCAGTGGGAATGCAAAAAGTGGCACTGGGTGAGGATTTGAAATGTTTACTCTCTAGAACGATCTGCAAAGCCTAAGGGACTCCTAGAGATTGCTTCTCTGAACAGTGTCTTCTTTTTCCATATTTCATGTAGTCTAAGACAGAATATAAAAGGTCTTATGTATTCACTCTGGGGCACTTCTCAGATTGCCTTTATTAATATAATGACCCTTTACAGTAGTATAACCCCTTTCTTCTAAAGGCAGAAGAAGTTGTACTCAGCAAACTCCCTACTATGTGGTACCCATTTGAATCTAAATTAAACCCTAGTGTGCCACCACTCAGTTTCCATACTCTGCCATACATAGGTTGGTGACTACAGGGCCAGAAGTAACCTGGTACAGAGTAGGGCGATAGTTCTGTTAGTAGACATAAACTGCAACCATTTGACACATGAACATATGCAAAAGACTTCTCTGAGAATTCTCATGTTGGTTGGGAGCACCCTGTTTATCTGAATTCCTTCAGCCAGCAAAAGTTCATCCATCAGACCAGCATCTTGAATAAGCACCCAGGGAGTTGCACTGGAAAAAATTACTTCTAAGACAAACATTCCATCAGAATGATTAGAACCAAAATGCAAAATCATTCACTCTATGAAGATAATACCTAGATTCATTGAATAATACTGACAGTAAAATTTTTCTATGCACACTCGAAAATGTGCCACAAAAAGAAAGCTTATTAAAAGAATTTAAATAAGCATACCTTTTCAACAATTTTGGAAAAAATAGAAACCCATATAGAAAAATGTAGTAGGTAGCCTTTCTGTCATATCAGACAATTCATGACTCCCCTCCTCAGAAGACTTCTTAATAGTGTAAGCCATAATTATAGTCAGTCCTCAGCATTGCTTTGCATGACATTTGAATTTAGGAAAAAGAGTATTTTGCTAACCCCTTAGTGCTGAGTGTTTGACCTTAAAGCTTGCTGTTGCTCCTTTTTTGTCTCAATCCTCGTGACTACAAATGCTATTAGTCATAAGATTGTTCAGTCACTTTTAAATTCCAGCCATGGTATTTGACTCTCTGGCCTAAATATAAAGGGAATTCAAACTCCTAATGATTTCTGAAAGGCCTAATTCTTTCATCTTTCCTACATACTTTGAATTTTCCCAGCTCCACGTGGAACCAGGACCTGTGTTAGCTTTTAGCAATGTATGCCCCTTAATCCTTCGCCAAGAAAAGAGACATTTCCTAGTGAAAAATGCAGAGGTTTGTGTGTGGACATCCCCGGAAATGAATCTCAGCATTGCTACTGATGAGTTAAGTTACTTTGGGAGAGTTGTCAAACCTCTACGTGGTGTAATAAATCATATTTACATGAAGGGATATTATATAAATGATATATATTACATGTAAAATGCTTGGCACAAAATAAGCATTCAGTATATAGAATATATTATTCATTATCACAACATCACTCCATTTATATAAAAGTAAGAGCTGACTGAACATGGTTTTCCATTTCAACCTATGCCTGGCAAGGCTTACTTTAGCCTTAAAATCTTTGATACTATGATTTTATTTTTCACGGCCACACACAGTCCTAACACATCCAATATGTTACCTGGAACAATCAATTTAAGAGAAATTCAAGCTATTTTTTTTCATGTTTATTTATTTTGAGAGAGAGAAAGAACATAAGCAGGGGAGGGTCAGAGAGGGAGAGAGAGAATCCCAAGCAGGCTCGACGCTGTCAGCACAAAGCATGGTGCGGGGCTTAATCTCATGAACCGTGAGATCATGACCTGAGCTGAAATCAAGAGTCAGCCACTTAACTGACTAGGCCACCCAGGTGCTCCAAGAAACTAGAGCTATTAATTGAGTTTAGTCTGAAAATCTATCCCAGTACATCCATTGTAAGTGCAAAAATGCAAAAGGAATCATAAAGTCCAAAATCTTAGAGTTCAAAGTGTCATTAGAAATTAAATGCAGCAACATGGATGGAACTGAATGGAAGGTATTAAGCTGAGTGAAATAAGTCAGTCAGAGAAAGACAGATATCATGTTTTCACTCATATGTGGATCTTGAGAAACTTAACAGAAGACCACGGGGGAAGGGAAAGGGAAAAAAATAGTTACAAACAGAGAAGGAGGGAGGCAAACCATAAGAGACTCTAAAATACAGAGAACAAACTGAGGGTAGATGGGGGGGGGGTTGGGCAGAGGAGAAAATGGGGGATGGGCATTGAGGAGGACACTTGTTGGGATGAGCACTGGGTGTTGTGTATAAGCGATGAACCACGGAAATCTACCCCAAAAACCAAGAGCACACTTTACACACTATATGTTAGCCTATTTGACAATAAATTATATTATAAAAAAAAAGAAATCAAATGGTTCAACAACTACTATTTACAGATGTAGAAACTGAGGCCCCACTTAAATAAGTAACTTTAACAAGATCATACAACTTAGTGGTGAGCTAATATCAGAAGACCAAGTCGCAGTTAGCTTTGTAACTCAAAAACCTCTCCTAATCTTTTTTCTTTTTTTTACCATTTTACTTAATTTATTTTTTTATTTTACATCCAAGTTAGTTAGTATGTAATGCAACAATGATTTCAGGAGTGGATTCCTTAATGCCCCTTACCCATTTAGTCCATCCCCCTCCCACAACCCCTCCAGTAACCCTCTGTTTGTTCTCCGTATTTAAGAGTCTCTTAGGTTTTCCTCTTCCCTGTTTTTATATTATTTTTGCTTCCTTCCCTTATGTTCATCTGTTTTGTATCTTAAAGTCCTCATATGAGTGAAGTCATGATATTTGTCTTTCTCTAATTTCACTTAGCATGATACCCTCTAGTTTCATCCTACTCTTTTAAACTAATGGTAATCTACTCTGGAAAACAGTAGGGAGGTTCATTAAAAAGTTAAAAATAAAACTACCCTACAACCAAGAAATTGTACTACTAGGTATTTATCCAAAGGATACAAAAATTCAAAGGGGAACATGCACCCCAATGTTTATAGCAGCACTATCAACAATAGCCAAATTATGGAAAGAGCCCAAATGTCCATCAACTGATGGATGAAGAAGATGAAATGGAATATTACTCAGCCATTAAAAAGAATGAAATTTTGCCATTTGCAACAATGTGGTTGGACCTAGAGGGTATTATGCTAAGCAAAATATATCAGTTAGACAGAGACAAATACCATATGATTTCACTCATGGGGAAGGGAAAGAAAAATAAGGTAACAGAGAGGAGAGCAAACCATAAGAGACTCTTAACTATAGAGAACAAGCTGAGGATTGCTGGAGGGTTGGGCTAAATGGGTGATTGGCATTAAGAAGGGCATTTATTGTGATGAGCACAGGGTGTTATATGTAAGTAATGAATCACTGGGTTCTACTCCTGAAACCAATACTACACTATATGTTAACTAACTTGAATTTAAATAAAATATTGGGAAAAAAATAAACTAGTGGTAATCTTTCAGAGAACTTGACTTTCCCAGTATTACAAACCAATAATAAATTTGGGGCTAGATCATCTGTTATCAGTGGGATTGCCCAATTCAGATACTCTCCAAGGACTCACCTAGCTCTAAATATTTTATTTTTCATCTTCTTGTTATTCAAGGATACCCTTCATTACATGGACACATGTTGTTCATCAATCTCCAAAATATTTCTTCTCTTCTAGCCAGACCACTGTGTTTATTATCCTACAAATATTTATTCCATTGCCAAATCTTTCCCCATATGCACAATCTCCCCTTTCTTCTGTGTTTATACAACTCCTATTCACTCTACAAGACCCAATTTCCACCTCCTCCCCAATAGCTTTCCTCATTTCTGTGGCTTTCATGAATCTTCCTCTCTTCCAAGCTCCTACAGTGTTCAAGGTGAGTCCGCACAACTGAGAATACACTTATCTGCTGTGTATGATGTTCTCCCTCATTGTTTCTTGTGCACATCTTATCTTCCCAATTATATTGACAGCCCCTTGAAGACCAGCACCATAGCTTAGACTTCTCTAAGTGCAGTGGGACAGAACACTGTGATGAATGCTCATCATAGGTACTCAGTTAATATTCAGTGGATTGGACAAGAGGGCAGAGAGGAGAACAAACATTTTCTTGATTCTGTAACCACTCTTGATTAACTTCTGAAAATCCACAAAAGTGAATACAAAAACTTAAAACTACTAAAGTTGATTGAGGTTTTGAAGTAATTACAATCAATGAGGGAGGACAGGGGAAGAAAGGAGATAGGCTACTTGTAATCCAATCCTACAATCTTTTCTTCGAAATGTAGAGAAAATCCCACTTGAGACTGCGCAGGAGATTTACAGTTGTATCTAAATGAGGTGTCTACTTCTGTATCATCAGTTTCTGGAAATAAGTCTTGTCTTTAGAAGTGTACTTTTTTGTCTGGGGTAAGAAAATATTTATTGAATCCATGTGATGAAAGACGAATAATATAGAGCTCTATGAGCCAAAATTAGTAAAAAAAGAAAAAATTCATACTTATTCATACCAGAATGCCACAGTTTCTTCATTATATAAGCATGAAGTAGCATCAGGCACATTTTAGGAAAAGGTTTCTTATTCCAGCTTCTTTTTATTTGGTATGTATTTATTTAGTGCCTCGTGATAATGATAATGATACTAATAGTAGAATATTAAATATTAAATAAATATAATTAAAAATTAAGAGCAAAAGTGCAAGAGTCAAACAGTCTAAGTTTGAATTTGGTTCTGTAATTCGGTAACTGTGTGGGCATGTTACTTAACATTTCTCTGTTTCATTTTCCTCACCTATTAGGTGGGGATAATAATAGTGGTAGCTCAGAGATTTGCTGTAAGGATTAAAGTGAGATAATACATGAAAAAAAACACTTGAGTAAGTGTATAATACATAGCAAGTACTCAGTAAATTTTATTTATTATTGGTGTTAAATACACTATCAGACACTGTGCTGAGCAGCTTCTGTATACTTTAGCAGATATAGAGTTTATAAAAGTTTACGAGTGTGTTCATTGTTATATTTCAGACATCAAGAGGACTTCCTTGCTCATGGTAGGCACTGAGTAAATAATCCCTAAATAGATGAGTGGTTTCATTTACTCCTTATAACAGCCTTGCAATGTAGTGGTCTCTCAAAATATAATATTGAGCAAGACAGAGTTCTAACCTTCAGGTCTTGTGCAGAGAAAGGGGGGACATGCAAGGAAGGCAGAGAAGTCAACAGACAATCCCAATACAGTGTGATTGTTCTGATAAGGTAATAGAGGGCATTTGGTTGAAGGTATAAGGAATACCACACTTAAACTCAAGGGAACATACAAGGTTTTCTGGAGGAAATGACATCAATACTGATGACTAAGAGTTAGTCTGATAAATTAGAAGTTCAGTAGTGGCCCCTTATCCAAGGCGGATACGTTCCAAGACCCTCAGTGGACACCTGAAACCGCAGATAGTATTGAATCCATGTTCTTCCTACACATACATATCTATGATAAAGTTTAATGAATACATTAGGCACAGCAAGAGATTAACAATAATAGCTAATCATAAAATAGAGCAATTATAACAATATACTAAAATCAATTACATGAATGTGGTGTCTCTCTCAAAATAGCATATTGTATTGTACTCACCCTTCTTCTTGTGATGATGTGAGATGATGAAATGCCTGCATGATAAAACGAAGGGAGGTGAGTGATGCAGACATTGTGACGTAGGGTTAGGCTACTCTTGACCTTCTGACAATATACGTCAGGAGGATCATCTCCTTCTGTGCCACAGTTGACCTTGGGTCAACTGAAACTGAGGCAAGTAAAACCACCAAGGGGAGGGAAACTACTGCAGCCGCGTATGGTATACCCAGAAGGTGAGAGTATGTTACTTTCTTTAACTGTATGTAGTTCAGTGTGGACAAAGTGATAAAGGAGAGAGTAGAAATGATGCTGCAGAGGCCAGCAGAGCTCTGAGCACAGTACCAGGGATGTGGACTTGGTTCTAATGGCAATGGGCCAGTTAAATGGGCTTTAGAATGGTCACCACTGATGGCTTCCTCCATCTCTCTGGGTTTTCAGAGTTCTAACAGTTGCTTTGAACTAGATTAATTGTGGTATTCCTTTACATATTTGCACATGTGTGAGTTCATATTGCTAGAATTATAATCATTTATGGTTTTCAGATCCAGGCCTGTATTTTACCATCTTTGTGACAGAGGTCTCTAAGACCAGCACTGTCTTGAGTCTTATGGAGGTTGGCAGTTCTTGATATATCAAGAGTAGATCCAACTATGTCACAGAACTTGTCACTTGGCTAACTCACTATTACCATGTAATGATTCAGTCAGTTGATCTGACTCTGCTAAAGTTACAGCAAGGGTGGCAAGCTAAGTTATTGTTCGTGACTGGCCGAGCCTCAGAATGAGCATATTTTATATTATTTTGTAGTATTAAATGACAGGTGGAGAAATATCAGAGAAGACAGTGAGTGCCAAGATGTGGAACAAAAAAGCTCCAGAATCCTATATACCTTTCATTTAATGTGTTCTTGATGCCAAGTTTTAATGGGCACGAATACTGTATTACTCTGGATGACTTCCTAAGTAGCCCTCCAGCCAACCTGAATTTCTCTTTATCAACATTCAAGTAGACAACATTACACAAGGAAAACAATGATATATAGATCTTCAGCGTGGGATTTCAAGGGAATTATATTCACCTCAAAGCAGCCTTTCATGTAAATGTATCATGGAAATTAGCATAAATATCTAAGAGAACCTAAATTAAAACAATCTTTTCCATCACCCTGAGGTATGTGTCAATTGGCTTATCACTGAAGAACGAGATGCTTACTGGTTAGTGTCTCAGGAAAATTAAAGAACAGGTCATGTGTTCAAAACTGGAAACTAGTACTAGGCTATGAGCTAAGAAAAGGTAAGCTTTGTTTCTGGAATTAAAATCCGGGTGGAGGGAACATCATTTAAGTCATGACCTTAGAAGGACAGTGAGGAGCTTCAGAGAAGCAAAACAAATGAGGGAAAAGACCTGCTGACGATTCTCTCCCCATTTCCCCCTCACTGCTTCATTTTGATTCCAGTGTGGGGAGAAGAATGACCGGTGGGAGATACAGGAAACAAAGGGCAGGAGAGGAGGAGTGGGGAACTGGAGGTAAAGAAAAGGATGACAAGATTAAAGGACTAGTGGAGAGCATTCTCTAAACCATCCATAATTTAAGGGGTAGTGCTGAAGATAGGGGAATGCAATATGCCATCCTCCTTGCTCACCACCAACACCAACACCAAGCCAGGAGGCATGCCTATTGGTCAAAAGTCCAAATGTCACTCGGGGCATATGCACCCCAATGTTTATAGCAGTGCTATCAACAATAGCCAAAATTTGAAAACAGCCCACATGTCCACCGACGGATGAATGGATAAAGAAAATGTATATATATATACAATGGAATATTATTCAGTGATCAAAAAGAATGAAATCTTGACATTTGCAATGTGGATGGAGCTAGAATGTATTATGTGAAGCGAAATAAGTCAGTCAGAGAAAGATAAATATATGATTTCACACATAATGTGGAATTTAAGAAACAAAGCAGATGAACATAGGGAAAGGGAAGGAAAAATAAGGTAAAAACAGAGAGGTAGGCAAACCATGAGAGACGATTAAATACAGAGAACAAATTGAGCGTTGCTGGAGGGGAGGTGGGGGAGATGGGCTAAGTGGGTGATGAGCATTAAGGAGGGCACTTGTTGGGATGAGTAATGGGTGTTATATGTAAGTGATGAATCACTGGGTTCTACTCCTGAAACCATTATTACTCCAGATGTTAACTAACTTGGATTTAAATAAAAACTTTTGGGGGCGCCTGGGTGGCTCGGTCGGTTAAGCGTCCGACTTCAACTCAGGTCAGGATCTCGCGGTCTGTGAGTTCGAGCCCCGTGTCGGGCTCTGGGCTGATGGCTCAGAGCCTGAAGCCTGCTTCTGATTCTGTGTCTCCCTCTCTCTCTGCCCCTCCCCCGTTCATGCTCTGTCTCTCTCTGTCTCAAAAATAAATAAACGTTAAAAAAAATTTTTTTAATAATAAATAAAAAATAAATAAAAACTTTTTTTAACTGTCACTCAGGGACAAGTAGCATGACCTGTGGGGTCCAAGACAGGACAAAATGTGAAAAGTACCATGAGAAATGTCAGTTGATTGCTAAGCAGACCGGTCAGCCAGCCAGTGATTCCAGAGCACTTACTTTGTGCTCAGCTGGTCAAAAGCCACCAGGCCTGAGAGAGGCCTGAGGAGAGGAGCATGGTAGTGGCCACAGGGCGGGTGAAGGCAGTGGCTTAAACCTCAGGTAGATGTGTTGTTTGAGGCAGACAATAGAGTGTTGGCAACCTTGTAATAGAAAGAGTGGCTCAGATTCATACAATTTGATTCGATATCTGGAATATGATTAAATTCAGACTTCCCCTGTTGAATTAGCCATTAGATTTGACGAAGAACATTTTTCAAGTCACATAGAAAATGATGTGAAATAAGGTATACCTGCCAGAGAAGGGACAAGGGAAGGCCAGGCTATGCATGAAAAGACAAAAAAGCAGAAGAAAATATCCACCTTTAGTATAAAATCCCTGAGCACATTTCAGCAGACACTGGGTTCTTTAACTGAGGGAGGTGGTGTGGCTAACCTGATGTGCCTGTTGATGTTTAATTCAAAGTTCAGTAAAAGTTTAAAAGGAAATGAAGTGAAAATTGATCACTCAATATATTATAACTGGAGAAAGAGATCCACCCCAAAAATATTTCTGCCATGGAATTTTTTCAATGTCCTACTTTTGAGAATTCTTTCAATAATATAATTTTTTTAATTCCATACTACTGAAGCATTTGAAATAAATGAATTATCTTTTAAAGGGAACTCTATGTGTCATCACATTCTCAAAATGCTCATTTTGGACTTTAAAAGACCACAGGGCATACAATGTGGGGAATATAACCAGGTGGATAAAGATAGAGACAGACTCCTTTCCAGTGGACTAAAAGCTATTTAAAAAAACAAAAAACAAAAAAACAAAAAAAACATTCATCTATAGTATCAATGATGTTGCAAAAATATTTAGGTCATAATAAACTGAAAAATGGTTTATCATAAGCAAAAACTTGTACCCTTTGACATTAGTGTATCATATAAGCAGAAGTAGGTACCCAAGAAGGCTTGTATTAAGATATGTAAGTAATACCTTAATCAAAATTTTTGTAATAGAACTTAGAGGTTGTTACTTGAGAGATCCATAAGAGGATGACACACACTGGCCATTGTGAGTAAAAAGAATGGTAGTTAAGAGGAAATAGCATTCTTTGTTAATAAAAGAACTACTTAGAATATACTCAGAATTTTTTAACATTAAAAGTGATTAAAACTTTGAAATTATCTTGTTTCTGTCCTCACTTTATAGTTGTGAAAAGCAAGGCATTTCCACATTGTGATATCTAGCCGTAAATTGCTTGCCTGAGGTGGGAAGGGCTAAGACACGGCCGTTAATACATTGAGACTATCATCTCACCCTTTCCAAGAAAGCATGCAACATAAATTCCAATGTTCTTTTAGATTTTTATGACCTAATACATAAGATCTTATTGGAACTTCAGAAATGAGACATCTTAACACGTCAATACTTGTAGAACGTACCTTGCAAAATCAACAATGGAAATTCACAATGTTAAGGGATCATAGCAGATTATCTTACCTTGAGAAAAAGGCAGTAACCAATGTAAAAAAAAAAAAGTTATAGGTAGATGACATCTGGGACAGAACTCCTTTGTGTCCAGGAAGGAAGCCTGAGGTGTGTGTTTAACAGCTGTATTTGGAGGAATGGCTATGGGCGGGTGGGGTGGGGGTTGGGAGAGAGGTGGTACTCTCCTCTCTAATGAGGAAAGAAGAGGAGGAAATGAATTTAAATTACAACCAAAGGAACTTAAGTTAGATGGAAAGATCTTATTGGCATTGACAGTTTTATGAACCCTGGAAAAGATTCCTAGGGAAGTTTTCAAATTCCCTGTCTGGATATATTTAAGAGACGAGAGATACCTATCAGCCCAGGGTGGTTGACGTAGAAACCTGCCTGGAATTCGCTTTCAGCTGAATTCAGTAAGTCCAGATAAACTCCTGACAATGTTTAAGGGTTGATGGGAGGTGGGAGGGAGGGGAAAGTGAGTGATGGGCATTGAGGAGGGCACCAGTTGGGATGAGCACTGGGTGTTGTATGGAAACCAATTTGCCAATCAATTTCATATTAAAAAAAAAAAAAGATGTCAAAGACAGTAAATGCTAGACAATGGTAAGAAATGTGGTTCCTTAGAAAACAAAAAACTCACCCAAAGTAATCATTTCCTCAGAAAATCAATTGGCGTATGATAGTTGGTTATAAGTGGAATGTAGAATTATAATACATTCTGGCTTTTGTTTTCTTTTTGATCTGGTTTCCAGGGAAGAGAAGGCTTATGAAATCTCTCTGGCAGTCCATGCCCTGCTTAATAGATTTTTATTTTTCTTCTTTACGCTGGTCACAACCAAATCTCTTAGAAGAAACTAGGCTTAAGTAGCAATACACGTGCCCTCAGAGTAAACACCTCTGCAGGAGAAAACCTTTCCCCACACTCCAAAAGAAAACTTCTTTGCCTCCTAACTGAAAGAAACAGATGATTCTGTTACAGATGAACAGATGATTCCATCACTGTCACCCTCTCCTTCCTTGCCCTCCCGCGGACTCCAGCACTCTCTCGGCCATTTGCAGTACTTATTTCCAGCTCACGAACAGCACTTGCACTCACAATTCATACCCAAATTCTCTAATTTGTTGTACTTCTCTGTTTATACAGCTGTGCATCTGTTTGCACCATTGTGTTAACCACATCTATTGTCTGGTTTTTATTGTGAGCTCCTGGAGGCAAGGAATGAAGTCTGTTTAATTTGCTTCGCACAATGCTGCATATACACACGCAGGTGGACACCGTGTGACTGTGCTTGACAGTGATGGCTCCTGGCATGACTAGACGCTCCAAAAAATAATAATATATTTAAAACTTCATGGATTAATCGAAGTTGGAGAGAGAGGACTCAATTCAAAGAGGCTGTGTAGAGTCACCTGGGTGTCTCAGTCAGCGAAGCTCTGACTTCAGCTCAGGTCGTGATCTCACGGTTTGTGAGTTCGAGACTGGCATCAGACTCTGTGCAGACAGCTCAGAGCCTGGAGCCTGCTTTGGATTTTGTGTCTCCCTCTCTCTATTTCTCTCTCTCTCTCTCTCTCAGAAATAAATACACATTAAAAAATAAAAATAAAGTATATTCTGTTGCTTTGGGATGCAGAGTTCTAAATATATCTGTCCAGTCCATCTGGCACAATGTATCATTCAGGGCCCTGGTTTCTTTATTGATCCTGTGTCTAGATGATCTATCCATTGTTGTAGATGGGGTATTAAAGTCCCCTGCAATTACCACATTCTTATCAATAAGGTTGCTTATGTTTGTGATTGTTTTATATATTTGGGGGCTCCCATATTCGGCACATAGACATTTATAATTGTTAGCTCTTCCTGATGGATAGACCCTGTAATTATTATATAATGCCCTTCTTCATCTTCAGCCTTTAATTTAAAGTCTAGTTTGTCTGATATAAGTATGGCTACTCCAACTTTCTTTTGACTTCCAGTAGCATGATAGATAGTTCTCCATCTCCTCACTTTCAATCTGAAGGTGTCCTCAGGTCTAAAATGAGTCTCTTGTAGACAGCAAATAGATGGGTCTTGTTTTTTTATCATTCTGATACCCTATGTCTTTTGGTTGGAGCATTTAGTCCATTTATATTCAGTGTTATTATTGAAAGATATGGGTTTAGACAGCAAATAGATGGGTCCTGTTTTTTTTACCATTCTGACACCCTATGTCTTTTGGTTGGAGCATTTAGTCCATTTATATTCAGTGTTAGTATTGAAAGATATGGGTTTAGAGTCATTGTGATGTCTGTAGGTTTCATGCTTGTAGTGATGTCTCTGGTACTTTGTGGTCCTTGCAACATTTCACTCATAGAATCCCCCTTAGGATCTCTTGTAGGGCTGGTTTAGTGGTGATGAATTCCTTCAGTTTTTGTTTGTTTGGGAAAACTTTTAAAAATAAAAAAAAAATTCTGTGTCATCCCAATGTCCTCCCATATGCAGCACCCTAAAGTCATAATGGGTGCCAGGAACCATTAGAAACTGAGCAGTGTGGACAAAGGTCCAGTCAACAACTGGAAAATCTGATAATTCACTGTCTGAAAGGCACAGAAAGCAAGATAGCAATTATTTGGGATATTGTCCTCCACTATGGCCTTCTTTTCTCTTGGTGTATAAGCCCAACTTTGCTGGGGTTCTCAACTCAGAGCATCATCTGTCAGTGCCCGCCGCCCCAGGAGGTTGTTATGTTTGACACTCCATGCAAGACTATCAAGTTCGTAGTGTCTTTGCCTTATTTCTTTGTTTACAGCCCAGAAAGAACCAAAGTCATATTCACCAGAATTAATAATTGTTCCTTCTTACCAATCCCTGCACAGCACCCCCAACCTTTTTTTAAATCAGTCTTCCTTACTGACCCAAGAGGACAGAGATGAGTCAATCCACGTTTCTTAGTATTGGGTTAAAATTTTCCAATGTCTATGGGTGGCTCAGTCAGTTAAGTGTTCGACTTTGGCTCAGGTCATTAACTCACGGTTTGTGGGTTCGAGCCCCGCATTGGGCTCTGTGCTGACAGCTCAGATTCTGGAGCCTGTTTCAGATTCTGTGTCTCCTTCTCTCTCTGTTCCTCCCTTGCTCACACTCTGTCTCTCTCTCTCTCTCAAAAATAAATACACATTAAAAAAATTTTTTTCCAATGTCTATTCATTCCTAAGAGTCTCAAAGTTACATCAAAGGACAAAATGATTGATGAAAATCCTTCCCTCAGGGGAAGCACAGGAAATGACATTTCATTTAATTCAACAAATATTTTCTAGGCACCAATTATTTTTAGACACACTTGTTGTGGGCTAGGGAGGGAGAAGAGAGCAAAACATAATCTATCTTCAAAATGTGTGTGTATGTGTGTGTGTGTGTGTGTAATGAGTTCATTTAAAGTTTGAACAATCTTAAATATAAGAAGATTGCTTTAATCTAGGCTCATGGTGAAGATTAAATGATGTAATATATAAGTAAAATATACTTAGCACAGAGCCTGACTCATAAGACATCCTCAATAATTAATAGCTATTACTATATTTACTGAGTTATGGCTTACTTTAGAGCAAGTTTTTGAGAGCCTCCCCCCTTGGAAACCAAATTTGACCTTAGATTATGAACAATATAGTTTGATTGTTATAGGGTTAAGGGAACCATCACATTCAAGTGCAAAAATAACCTATCATCTAGAACATTGAAGTAAGTAGCTTTCCACCAGAAATGGAGCTCAGCCATGTCCTGATGTCCTGAGAGAGTCTGGTTCTCATCCTGCTCTTCCTATGAAGGTTCTGGAGTGTTTCAGAACCTTGATCATATCCCAAACACACACAGCATGTATTTTTCCTTCCTGCTTCCTCCTACCATGATTTGGGTCATAGTTATTCCATAAGACAAGTGACTAAAAAGATACACTTGAGTTTTTTCACATATACTTAAAAGGTACATCAAATGATTATTTTAAGGCATCATTTTAATTAGTTGGCTGCTACTGAATTGGTATCATCCATTAGTCTTACATAAGAATAAATCACCTTTTAACTGGAGGTAAAGCCAAGTCAAATTTTACTCACCCAAGGCACTAAAAAACAAAAACAAAAACAAAAACAAAACACTTGCCCAAAACAAATAGCTTTGTAGGTCATCTTAGATGAGGTATATTTAATTTATCAATTACTCAATTAATTGCATAGATAAGTATATGAATGGATTATAATGCAAATGGAAATATGATTAAATCCAATGATGTCGTAATAAAGTTAGCCCAAAGGAATCCATTTACTTTGCATTTTTTGGTTCAGTTTAAGTAGTGCTCCACAATGCCAAATATTTGAAGAGAGCTATAATCTCTGGGCAAAGATGAGGAACTTCTGAGAAATATTTGATATATTTCTATCTGTTGCAAAAGTGTCAGCAAGATGCACCTAGAATGAAAATATCAGACTATTTTCTGTCAATTATCACCTCTTAAGTTGCACGATGAGGGCCTAATTTTAGGTTTCAACTCATGAAACTTCAGCTCTCCAGTTCTCTGAACTAAAGTCACTATTTCTCAAATTTTTCACACCTTAAAGTGTTAATTTCTCACTTCTACTTTCCTGATTCCAAACTAACGGAATCCAAAGATTTCAGATATACTTTAGCTGTTTAGATCTTTCCAGTCTTTTCCTCTACCAGATCATTTAGATTTAGCATTTTTGAACTGTGTGACATAATGTGTATCTTAAAATAAAGGAAAATTAATGTCTCTACAACCATAATGTACTTAAAAGAAGGCCAGTGATCCAGCAGGCCAGACCTTAATACTGACTTAGAACAACCTCAAGGAGATTGTATTTTCTCTCTTCTAATTTATCAGGACTTTGTTGAAAATTAAGAATTGATCCTGTTTTAGGGGCCCCTGGGTGGCTCCATTGGTTAAATTTCTGACTCTTGATTTCGGCTCAGGCACGATTCCAGGGTCTTGGGATCAAGCCCTGAGTCAGGCTGAGTATGGAGCCTGCTTGGGGTTCTGTCTCTCCCTCTCTCTCTCTCTGCCCCTCCTCCACTCACGCCCTCTCTCTCAAAAAAAAAAAAAAAAAAAAAGAATTGATCCTGTTTTAGTAGAAATAGAATTCTCAATCCTAGTTTTATCTTAAGTTTTTGTAAAAATCAACTGAAGGATAAAGTCGTTCTTTGGATGGGGAGAGAAAAAGAAATGGGTCCTTCAGTTCTCCAAACATTATTAATGAAACCAAATCAGATGTACTACTCTGTGAGAAGATAAAAACAGCTTCCAGAAACCTCAGATTGCCTCACCCAATTGTCTTTTTCAAAATACCACCATTTTTAAATGACTCAGATGCTCAATTTAATAGTATTATTAATCAATGAACATTTACCATGCTCCATACAACTGCCTAAATGAGTAAAGTGGAATATTGTGTTGAAAAACTTGAAACTAAACCCTGGGATAATGTCAATGGGATAAGAATAGGTTGTTCCTTCATCTTGCTGATTCCTGATTCACCAATTTTGTTCCCCATTGTGTGAAAGAATAGATTCTGTCTTCTTCTTGCCTTTACTCATTTGTTACACAGTCATAAGGATTAAGTGAAACTGTACAGATAACACAATTAGCAAGACTAGCCCAAAGGACATGTTTAATAAACATGTATTTCCTTTCTCTTCAAGAATCATAAGAATGTGGCCAGCCTGCTTTGTGGAGGAAATTCAAAACTGGTGAGGACAGACTATGTTGAAACACTTCTCCAAACTTGCGCCTGAGTGTCTGAATGTTATATAATTTCTGAAATGGTATGGCATATCTATAAATAGCAATTCAGATTTTTCTCATGGATTTTATAGAAATGGATCTCACTACTATAGAGTCTTGTGATCATCCCTGGACATTGAGGCCCAACTGCTAAGGGCTTGCAATCCCCAGAGTGACTGACAAGAGGAACAGCTTTAACTCCCATCCACCCAGCGGGGTAATTAGGACATGTCCTCATTCTAGAGGCTTGTGTTAAACCAGCCTCAAAACAGAAATCCTGTTTTCAACACTTTCAGTGCCGAAAGGGGAGTCTTTTACTAATACTTGTTCCCTATCCAGTAAATAAATCACATGTTCTGCAGCAGGAAAAATACTGGTGGGAGGTGTGTATTTTTCATTTCAAAGCAAGGAGCCTGTTGAGTGGTGGTATACTTTGAAAAGCATCTGGTTTGACAGGGGAGCTCTCATCACACTCCTGAAATAATTTTACACTGTTATGATTTTGTTTGTGGTTTTTTTCTTTATTCAAAATTGGAGCAATGTACTTAACTTTAATCAGAACCATCAAAGCTTTAAAAAATGCCCATATAATTTAAAATTTCTGCGTTTTTTTTAAGTGTCAAATGCTGTTTCTGTTGCACTGCTAAGCTATGTTTCAGAAGTACAGGAAGTATTTCCAGTACATCCAATGTATGGAACACTTACCATGTGTCAGACCAGTTCTCATTGCAAGGGATGCTACAGTAAACAAATGAAACAAGTTCCCTGCTCTCAAGGAGGGGTGGGGGGAGAGGAAGCATTGGTGTGGAGGCAGATTATAAATGAATAAAATATATAATTAAGTCAGGAAGATATAGCTGCTACTGTGCAATTAAAGATGATTAGATTAGGGATACATGAAGATGAGTGACTGACTTTGGACTGGATGGTCAAGAGAAACCTCTCTGAGGAAATGATATTCACACTGAGATTTAAATGGTGAAAACCTCAACCATGCACTATTCTTGGGAAGAGCATTCCAGACAGAACAGAAAAGGCCTGAAGGTGGGGATCAGCATGGTGTTTTCCATTGGGGGAAGGCCAGTGTGGCTGGAGAATAAAGGGCAAGGGGAAGAAGGGGTAGAATCGGGGGAGGGAGGGTAGGCAAAGTAGGAATCATATGGGGCACAGAAACCAAAGAACAAGGTTAGGTCTGTTCTAAGTACTATGAAGAGCTATCAAGTACAAGGGATGGGGGTGGGGGGGTAAGTGGGAGCATACCACAATCTGATTCACTGTTTCAAAGTTCACCCAGCTGCTGTGTGGAGAGTGGGGCAAGAGTAGATGCACTTTTTTAATGTTTATTTTTGAGAGAGACAGAGCTTGAGCGGGGGAGGGGCAGATAGTGGGAGACACAGAATCCTAAACAGGTTCCAGTCTCTGAACTGTCAGCACAGAGCCCAACTGGAACTCACAAACTGCCAGATCGTGACCTGAGCCGAAGTCAGACGCTTAACCGACTGAGCCACCAGGTGCCCCAAAAGTAGATAGATTTTTAATGCAGTTGGAACCATTGAAGAATTGTATGCAAGAAAATGGACTCATTTGTGTTTGCTTTTGTGTTTGCGATATCTCTAAGGTGTAAGGATTGGACGATGGTACAAAGGGAAATATAGAGGGAGCTAGAGTGGAAGAGATTTCAGTGAATTTGGAAAATGATGTGAATTTGGATATGGAGCTCAGATAGTGTCCTTGGATTATAAGAAAAGAAACAACACTTATTGAGACACTATTATGCTTATTTTTATATATGTAATCTCTTTTAATTATCACTACCACCAATGGAATAGTTACTTAGCCCCATTTTTCATATATGAAAATGGAAACTCAGAGAGATAAGTAAAATTTCCAAATATCCAGCAAAAGTAAATGGCAAATCCAGGATTCAAAGCTTGGTCTATGTGACTTAAAGCCCTGGTTTTTCCTATTATACTATGGTTTCCCTATGGAAACAGAATTAACAAATTATCTTTGAAATTGTATTCTAAATTTTAAATAACATTCTGTAATATAAAATATGCATATAGTTTATTTTATGGTACTGATTGATACTTAGCTTGTTTCTATTTTTACTCCTAAAAAATAAAACTGTGATAAACATTTTATATATTATTATACCTCATTTCTCATTACTTTGTCACCTGAATTCCTAGATTCTTAGCTGTATCAAAGAATATGATTTTTTTAATGTTTGTTTATTTATTTTTAGAGAGAGAGAGTGTATGGGGGAGGGGCAGAGAGAGAGAGAGAGAGAGAGAATCCCAAGCAGGCTCTGGGCTGTCAGTGCACATCCCAACACAGGACTCCATCTCATGAACCATGAGATCATGGAGCTAAAGAGTCAGACACTTAACCAACTGAGCCACTCAGGCACTCCAAATAATAGGATATTTTCAAAACCCTACTCTTGTAATATCAATTTATTTTTCAAAAGATTTGTGCCATCTGTACCCTCACTTAACCCAAACCAACATTAAATATAATTTTTTACCTTTGCCAATTTGATAACCAAACTTTTAACTCTATTGTTTAATTCACATTTCCTTTACTTACTAATGAGATTGAACATTTTTTGCATATGTTTTAGTCTTTTCATTTTATTTTGTGAATTTTATGTTCACTTAATCGCCCATTTTCCTACATGGTGTTACTACGTTTTTCTTGGTGATTTTTAAATTTTTTTTTAATGTTTATTTTTGAGAGAGAGAGGCAGAGCGTGAGTGGAGGAGGGACAAAGAGAGAGGGAGACATAGACTCCAAAGCAGGCTCCAGGCTCTGAGCTATCAGCACAGAGCCTGACACAGGGTTTGAACCCTTGAACCATGAGATCATGAGCTGAGCCAAAGTCGGCCACTTAACTGACTGAGCCACCCAGCCACCCCTTTCTTGGTGATTTGTAAGAGCTCTGTATATAAGACAACTATTAACATGGTCTTAAAAAAAAAAAAAAAAAGACTGTCTTTATCAATTTTTGCAAATAACTTTCCAGAATGTATTTCACTTTCAAATTTTAAATTTTCATTGTAAAAACATCATACATTCAGGAGGGCATGCTCCACTCATCTGTTGCTGCATAACAAGCCACCTCATAATGTAGTGGCTTAAAACAGCAAACATTTTATTTTATCACATAATTGTATGGGTCTGGGCTGGTTACTTTTTCTGCTCTTACTCCTCACTTGCCTGGCAGATTGGTTGCTCTAAAGGACCCCAAAAGGCTTTACTCACATGTTTAGTGAGATGACAAGAATAGAAGAAAGTCTAAGCTCTGCCAACATTGCCACCTGGCCCACCAACATGTGTCTGCTCCTGCACAGTGGACTCAGGGTAGTCTCACTTCTTACTTGGAGGCTCAGGACTCTAAATGGCAGTATTTTAGAAACAAGGAAGCAACTTTGTGGCCTTTTATGACCCAAGCTCAGAAGTTACATAGTGACATCTCCACTGTGCACCATTGGTCAAAGCAGACACAAATCCTCCCAGATTCAATGGGAGGAAACACAGAAGAGGATCAAAGAACTTGTGGCCATGTTTTCAATCCTCCATAGAGGCTGGAACTGTTCAAAGAATAAAGCAAACTCCGCTTTACCTTTTAATTTTGTTCATGATTTTTAATATGCAACTGGTTTTTCAGTATTTATATAACTTTATCTCTTTTTTTTTCTTTGTGAGTTTTGCATTGTTTTGTGAGCCATTTTTTTAAATTATTTTCAACGTGCCTGTCCAAAAAATCAGGGACATTATCAAATAATATATTTGGAGAAATGATTTTAAGGTCTTTAGATACTTTGAGTATTATGTATTGTAGTCGAATTCACTTAATTTTTTAATCCTTTTCATCCTTAAATTTCCATCAGTGACACATTTGAAAATTCATCTAAAAATGCAGGTTGAACCATACATTTAATTACATAATTGCTGTAGAGGCAAAAGAAAAAAAGAGGAGTCTAACTAAATTGTTCTTGCTTAATACTTTGCCACATTTCTGGCTCAGTTTTTCAAAATGAACTAAAATACAATGATCTACTTTAGGCCTGTGGAGCTAATCATCCTTTTCAGGTCTTGCAATCGTGTTTAAATATTGAATAATTTCATTCATTTTTATTTATTATTATTTTTTTAATATATATTTATTTTTGAAAGAGAGAGAGAGTGCAAGCAGGCGAGGGGCAAAGAGAGAAGGAAACACAGAATCTGAAGCAGGCTCCAGGCTCTGAGCTGTCAGCACAGAGCCCGACATGGGGCTTGAACCCACAAACTGTGAGATCATGACCTGAACTGAAGTCAGATGCTTAACCAACTGAGCCCCCAGGTCCCCCAGAATTTGATTCATTTTTAAATGGTAATTGTAGCATTCTTTCTTACAGTGTTTCAACTGGCAAAGAAAAAAGTGTCATCCCATAACAGCAACAAAAAACTAGTAAAGGACATTCTTCTGGCTAATAGGAAAGAACTCATATTAAACATATGTTGTAAACACTCAGTAAATGCTAAATGACAATACTCATCTCACGTTCTAAAAATGCCATTGAGGTCTTTTGGGTTATTTTCTCTGCTTCCAGTATTGCATTTCAAAAACTGATTTTGTCATCTCACTGGGTGCAGGGCTGTGAAAGCTGCAGAGAGAAATAAAACAAGTAAGATGTATGATACACATGTAACAGTGATCAGCATTTCTATCTCTTCTGTGTATCTGTCTCCTATTTTATTTTCACAATATCCTGGAAAAAAATGAATTTTGGAAGAAGATCTTGGAAGAAATCTTATTATCTAATACAGTTAACCACCATGAGGGGAGGGGGCTGTGTTTTATTTATTTATTTTTTCAACATTTTGTTTCCAACACAAAGCACTGTGCCCTGCACATAGCAGTGCTCAATGAATATGTATTAAAGAATACTTTGGGCAAAGGTACAGAAGTGTGTATCAGCCTTTTCCTCCTACCCAATCTGATTGTGAAGAGTTTCATTTTCATGGAAGCCGCTGTTTGTGCAGAATCCCCCTCATATTTCTCTTTATTAACTGCCAATCACACCATACAAGGAATGAACTAGAAAAGTCAAGCCCTTGAGTCCATTTACCATCATTGAACTTTATTATTAGAGATAATTTGAGATCCCATGTCCTTCTAGAGACAAAGCATTCTCAAATCACATATGGCTAACCCAGACTTTATTTATGTCTGAATATCCACCAGTTGAACCAAAGTTCAGAATGTTGTTATATCCAGCCATCAGGCCTGTGCGCATACATCAGAGCCCAAGACTTGTGTTTTGGGGACACATGTTTTATAGACATTCAACAGCTAGAAGACATTCAGGTACTTCTTCATTTCATGTTAAATAGAGAATACAGAAAAACTCTAGATCTATATTCTTCACTAGCCACAAGTACACATTTAAATAATATTAAAGTGAAATAAAACTAAACATTCAGTTCCTCAATCATACTAGCCACCTTTCAAGAACTCAACAGCCATATGTGCCTAGTGGCTACCATCTTGAGTAGTGAAATATGTAACATTTCCATTATCGCAGAAAGTTTTACTGAATATTACTACTCCAGAATATATCATTTATATCACATTGCAGAAATTTTGAATTGGATACCCAGTTCTGCACTTATTTCTTGACCAACCAATCTTATTACTGATCTAAATGTCTGAAGTTGCCCCTGTTTAAATCTTATTTGAGCAACAAGTGTAGAGAATATTTCCTAACCAAGTCCTTATGAAATATACCAAAATAAAATAAAGAGTTAAAAACACAGAGTTAAATGTCTGAAAATTGATTTTAAGTGGAGAGAAGTCCCACATGATTTGAAAAGTTGAAATTACAGATGATTTCTAAAGTATATTCAGCTAATTAAATTACAGCAAAAGGTCAAATGGAAACCCAAAAGTGTTGCCAAATTAAAGCTCTATCAGATCTGACTTGATAAATAACAAAGAATAATTTCTAACTCAAATACTATTCTATGCAAATTAGATAGAAATGTGTTGCTGGAAAAGTTTAATTTTCTTAAGTAAATCTAACTTTTCTCCCTAGGGCATTACTTCCTCATAAATTTTCTTCCTCTATAGCAAATGCCAAATCCTTTCTAAATTATCTCAAATGTGTATCAATGGGAATTAAATTAATGAGAACTTAACACATAATATAACCATGAAAAGCAATAAAAATATACAATAGATTGCTTATCTGGACAAAAATTCTATATACTGTATGTGTTAAAATAAATAAGTGCATATTTGCATACATAGAAACACAAAAAATTATTCTCTTCTAGTCTGTATACAAGGATCCCTAATATCTCCTAACAGTTCACTTACATTCTGGTAAATAATAGCAATTTTTTATTGAAGTGTGTATTTATACATCCCTATTATATAATTTCACCTTTGATGCCAAAACAATATACTTTGATAATGATTCAGCTTCTTGTTGTCTCCCATTTGAGTAAAAGCATCCTCTTTTCTCTACCTCAGAAGCTGTTCAGGAAGTGAAGCAGCATCTAGTAAAGAGACAGAAATCAGCCCCAGGAGTGCCACAGGAAGGCACAAGAAAGGACACTGGTTCTCGGTTCCTCAGGCCGGCCAAGTCTCAATGTAAGTGTGAGAAGCAATGGAGGGCAGTGCAGTGGCCCGTCCCTGGGTGGTCCATGGGCCAAGTGCAGACGGAAGGATGTTGCTGTCCGGGAACACAGGGGCGGTTGGCAGAACTGGGGTGTATCCAGCCTGCCTGCAGGTCCTGTGTCCCATCCCCGTCTTCACTGCTGCAAGAGCCTTGAGACCACGGCTACTAATGCCAGCCTTTAAAATCCCCCAGGGTAAAATACATGTGCAGAGTCTGATTCTAGCTGATTTTTAAGCCCAGGCATGTTGAATACAGTCTTAAAATAATTATTTCCATAGGACCTGACTGGGTATCCAAGTGTTCACCAGATGCTAGCAGCTAGATTTTGCAGAGGAAAATTGCTAACTTAAGCTTCTTTT
This sequence comes from Lynx rufus, assembly GCF_022079265.1. Classification (NCBI taxonomy): domain Eukaryota; kingdom Metazoa; phylum Chordata; class Mammalia; order Carnivora; family Felidae; genus Lynx; species Lynx rufus. Next base: position 111,493,567 of record NW_025814867.1, on the reverse strand, counting down.
CATGATTCAGCAGAGGGTTTTAAGTAATAAAAGATCTGGAGATTTGTAAAATAAATAATTCCAGTGCAAATGGGAAAATTAAAATAATCTTATCATCTCCCATCATGTCTGTATGTGCTTTCCTACCATTATCGAATTACTCTTAATTGGGCCAAGTTTGTTTTTGTGTTTTTTTTTTTTTCTGGCTGATACTTTATAGTTTTAAGTTATGAGCTGTAATGAATAAATGATTCCTTTCAGATGACTGAAGTGACATATACTAAATATTCCTAACAACAATCTAGGATCTATGAAATAGAGCGTGATATATCAAGTACAGTTTTATTCATATTCAGTATTGATATATCCACAATTTAAAAACAACAGCATGCCAGTACTTCTTATTCCTTAATTCATCTCTTAGTAGAAGCAATTAAAATATAAAGCACATCATTAGCTTTTGAACTTCAGTTGGAAAGAAAAATACCATTCATTTCTGAAGAGTAGACATTATCTCATAGTATCCCCAGCCATCCTATGCTTATTACCATTGCCTGGTCTTAAGTGTGACTTTTGGACACCCAACTCATTATTTCCTAATATTCAATAGTACAATGACTTTTCATAGTCTATTTAATTTTATTTAGTCATTTAAAGAGTAAATAGTTGAGATTCCTCAGATTCTTACATTGTGCTCAAGGTGTACTTGAACAAAAAGAAAAAGCACAGCATCTGGCCTTAATGCCACATGACCACATCCTGTCTAGAATGAATTCATTCAGAATTTTTGAAGAAATGCAAGTACATTAATGATTTTCCTTAGGTATCATATTTTTACTACAGGTACCTCTAATTATTTTGGCTGGATTCCATCAAAGCCAGATGTTAATCAAATGAAATATTTATAATGCAAAACCATTGAATAAAAAATATATGTTCGTTTAAGCAACAGCTTATAGGACTGAAACCAATCGTGTATTTTGGAAAAGCTGATGAAGGAGGTATGACTCTGTTACATTCATAATGTCAGGGTAAGGCTCTGAACTCAATCCAGAGAAATTTTATAATTGTTGCAATCAACTACAGGCTCAGCTTCTGGATTTCTTGTAACAAAATCTTGCTGCCAAGGACATTGATGGGCTCACCCAGTAAAAAATTACAATAATAATGTTAAACTAAATCATAAAAATGCAGGAGGTGGTTATTATAGGGCAGAGGAGAGGAATTGCTTGTAAAGTTATAGTGGAAATATCAAAAATACACTTTATTGAACTTTTTAAAAATTAAGCTTTGTTTTTAAACTAGGGTGCAAAAGCAATAAAATGTAAAGGTTACGCAAAAAATGATTTCATTCAATCGTCAACAGCAATGATTCAGCAAATGAAAATAGAAATTACATTTATTCAGCACAGTCATCAAGTCAGCAGACTTGAAGCTTATATATGATAGTTTTCTAATAAAAATAACCAGTTGAAACTCATTTTTAAGAAGGAATTTTGACAGAAAAAAGAATAAAGAACTTTCTGAATGTGTCTCTTCTTAGTGAAAATGAACTTGGTTTGTGCCTAATTTCACATAGTATAAAGCTCTAAATATTTTGTGTGGTTTTAAAGTTCTATGAAGAAATTCATTTGAAAGGAATGTAGAAAATAACCAAAAAAGTGTAAATATGAAAACCACGATTGACTTACAGTTAGAAAAATGGAAATAGTGAGAGCTAATCTGCTGTGTGCCCTTCAAAGGTAAAGAATGTCACTTTTAAAAATATTTTTGTGTCTGTTTTTTTTTTTTTAATTTGTTTAAGTTTGCTTATTTTGAGAGAGACAGAGAGAGCACGAGCAGGGGAGGGGCGCAGAGAGAAAGAGAGAGAGTCCCAAGCAGGCTCTGCAGGGTCAGCTCAGAGCCCAGTAGAAACTGAGATTATGACCTGAGCCAAAATCACGTTGGACGCCTAACCGACTAAGCCATCCAGGCGCCCCTTAAAATTATTTTTAAGTAATCAGGATTTATCCTTCAGATCATCTTTTCACTTTCTGAAAATATAGATTACTGAATCATATGTCATAGACATTTTGGTAGGTAATTTCCATATTTTCTTCAAGTTAAATAATAAATATCTCTAAGTGACAATTATCATAGAAATAAACTCCTTTCACTCATTGAAATACCTGATGTGCCTTACACACAGTAAGCACTTTAATAGTATGAAGTGAACTGAATTATTCACACTTTTGTTTAGAGATTAATGTGTCTCTTGGATTCACACTAGCAAGGTGTCTCACACATGAGAATTAATGAGCTACATCTGTAACCAAAAATATCCATGGAAAACGTGCTGAATTGATCCATATCTGTTTTATTAATCAGGCCCACTACAGAAGGGCTTTCTTGTGGTTGTACTATATTTGGGAGATAAATCGAGTGGGGAAACCACAGTTCAATTTAGAAGTTGTTTGAAACATTGAAGAATGTGGGGGTTTATGTTATATGACAGCAATAAAGTCCAATCCTTAACGGTCGTAATTCTGATTTATAAGTATATAAATATCCTGTATGTTTAATTTTAACTTCAGAGCATTATAACAGTGGTCAATAAGACCCTATTTAATATGGATTTACTTCTTACTGACACCTCTTCCTTTTTTTTTTTTTTTTTTTAATAAAAAAGGCTTGGGGTTTGTTTTGTTTTGTTTTGTTTCTTAAAGTTAGCTTGGTACAAACAGCCTTTAGTTGAAGCAGATGGCTGGAAATCAGAAGCCCCAGATTCTATCCTTGATTCTCCTACCAACTGGGAATGTGGCCTTGGGCAAGTCATGAGAGTAAATCTACAATAACAGGAGTAATAATGCCTTACATATGTATGGTGCTTTATGACCTAACAGAGCACTTTCACATACAATATCTTATTTAATCTCCACCCAGCCTCCTATGAGGAGTATGGCAATTATTAACAACCTCCATTACAGAAAGTAGAAATTTGAGACCCAGACACACTAAATCACTTGTTCACAGTCACTTCAATATCCAATGTCACAGCCAGGAACAGGCACACATGATTCCAAGCTGGTCTTTGTCTTTTTTACCTCTGCACCACACTGCCTCCCTCTGGTGCGTCCAAAGCTGAAATTACAAGAGCAGCACTGCCCACTATGGTAGCCATGAGCCACAGGTGGTGATTGAGTGCTTGAAATGTGGCTAATCCCAGTTGGGATGTATTATGAGTATAAGATACATGTGGGATTTCTAAGACTTTGAATGAAAAAGAAAAAAAAGAATGGAAAATCTCAATACTCTTTATATTGAGTGCACATTAAAATGATAATATTTGGGATATCTTGAGTTAAATAAAACATTAAATTAATCTCACCTGTTTCTTTTAAAATTTTTTAATGTGGCTACTAGAAAATGTGAAGTAATACATGTTTCTCATTGTTTCTGATGTTTGAATGGCTCGCATTGTTTCTGTTGGACAGAGCTGGACTAGAGAAGTCCATTGTTCAGAGTTTTCACAGTACTAGGCTTGTTTTTGCACCTGTCTTGTTGTGGTTGAGACAAATTTCCAAATATTCTGCCAGATTTAGAGCAATGCAGATTCACATCAATGATTTGGTCATTTTCATATATCTTCCACATACAGGGGAAAAACCAGACTCAAATTGCTCATTCATTGAAATGGGTCATGTTAGACTTGCTGGATGCTTGAAAGGCTTGGAGTAAAAGTACCATGGAAAGAACTATAAATTATATTTATGACTCTGTAACACACTTTATTTTAAAATATGTTCCCATTAAACATTATGAGTGAATGAGACATTGGAGTATTAGGTGATATAGGCAATGTAAAATAGTAATTATATATAAATTTAGTATAAAATATAGTATATTTTATTCCCCCTACCAACTCTTTAAGACATTTTATATATAATCCCTAGAGAAGTAGCTTATTCCCATTTTGAAAAATCCAACAGAAAGTCCTCAGGAAAAAACGGGTTCTTATTAGGGAGAAAAGTATATATTACAGTAAAAAATAGCCCAAATCTCTGAAAGTTAACATCTACTTGGCATTGATTATGTGCACTCAGCACAATGCTGAGAGTTAAACCAAGATTATCTCATTTGGGGATTTGAAAATTAGCAAAAGGGAGCAGAAGCTAAACTCTTAACCATTGCTGCCTTTTACTGCAATGCTATTTGAAATCACAATGCAACCTATCACAAAAGTATTAAAATATTTGGAATTGATTCCATTTAATTCATTTCAACCCCACAAATGTTTATCCAGCAAACACAATGGATTAGGAACAGTTTTAGACATTGAAGGAGTATCGGATAATAAGACCAGAGCTCTGCCCTCAAAGAGTACACAAGTTGGTAGGCTTGTGAACATGTTTTTGAAAAATACATACTTATAAATAAGATGATATGAAGGAGGAGTTACTGTTCACTTTCTAAAGGCAGCAATAAAATTGTTACCTTACTTATGTTACGATATGTTCCTATATATTGTAACAGAAACGTTTATGGCTCTGCTGGCAGGTATTGAAGCTTGTCTATTGTTTATAATGCAAAGGTTTCATGTTAGAAACAAAAAACAGGGGCGCCTGAGTGGCTCAGTCAGTTAACGAGTTCATGAGTTCATGAGTTCATGCAGAGTCAGTCTCCACGATGGCAATGAGGAGCCTGCTTGGGATTCTCTTTCTCTTCCTCTCTCTCTCTGCCCCTCCCCCACCTGCGCTCACTCTCTTGTGCTCTCTCTCTCAAAATACATACATGCATACATACAAACATACATACATACATAAACTTTAAAAACAAAACAAAAAATAACAAAGCCTCCAAAACAATGTGATATGAATTTCAGAGGTATGCTTTCTTCTATATATTATACCCATTTAGAGGAAAGTGGGTTGAAACTATCTTAAATACATTCCAGAAAAAGGAGGATGAAAACAAACAGAAAGGGATTGAAATCAAAATGGCACTGAAAATGACAAAACTGAAAACTAAAGAATTTTATAACTTTTAATACAATGATAGTAATATGTTACCTTTGAAGGTAGAGATTAAAAATTGTGTAACTTAGCTAATTATATATTAATTTTGTTTTAATTTTTTTCAACGTTTATTTATTTTTGGGACAGAGAGAGACAGAGCATGAACGGGGGAGGGGCAGAGAGAGAGGGAGACACAGAATCGGAAACAGGCTCCAGGCTCTGAGCCATCAGACCAGAGCCCGACGCGGGGCTCGAACTCCTGGACCGCGAGATCGTGACCTGGCTGAAGTCGGACGCTTAACCGACTGCGCCACCCAGGCGCCCCTATATATTAATTTTTAAAAGAAGTTTTCAAAATATAATGTAGAACTTGTTGCCAATTTCTTAATGTTCTTGCTTATCTAGAAGAAAAGAAAAAGAAAAAAGAAATAGCCAACTGTGTGTGGCAGAATTTTAGGTGTCTCTATGTCTTTATTTACACTTTTCTGTAATAATTCCAGAATAAACACGCATTGCTTTTATAATAAGTAAAAAGAAAAACTTTTGTAATCCACTCCAAAATTGACTGCAATCAAGACAGGCAAAAATCGTATCAGAGGAGTGAAATGCAAATTTTCTTCTCAATCACAAAATTTCAAAATAATAACACATTTCATAGGTTCTCCTTTCAGGGGTTATTGCACTTCCTTTGATTCAAGGTAAAGCAAACTGTGGACTATTCAAGTTCTCTAGACAAGAAAGGTGAAAACTGAGTTAGGTTTTCTCGATTTTCTTGAGACAGTGGTTTAGCCTCCACTGTGAACGCAACTGTAAAGATCAAGGTTATAAAATGAACTCTAAGTTGTTATTGCAGCAATCAGAAAAGCAGAGCATCATATAAGATGCACCTCTTCCACCTTGAAACAAATTGGCCATCCATCATTTTCAGTGGCATCTGCTTCAAACTGGCCTTTAGTTCTTAGCCTGGAGATGTATAAAATGCCATATGGGAATATATCGTATAATCACCTCTTTGAGCTGGATAAGGTCTTAGTGATCCTAAAAAGGGAAATGTAGAGCTATTCTAAGCATCCCAATTAAAAATTCAGGGAGAAATATTTGGTTTGATAACTTCTTTCATGGAAACAACATGAAAATTTTACTACAAAGAAAACTCAGAAATGTGCTTTGTGTGCCATTTAATCATGAAATCATAAATCCACAGACCATTAGAGCTGAAAGGAGACTTCTAGATTATCTCATCCAATACCAATATTTTGTAGATGAGAAAACTAAGGAGCAGAAAAATTAATTTCTCAGGAAAAAAGATGAAATCACTGAAAAATATCACAAAGAATCCAAGAATTTCTGGAAGCTTACCTAGGAACAGCTAGGTATTCCAAATCCTACGAGAACTTTAAAACCTGAGTTTTTGGTTTGGTGGTGGGTACTCGTATACAAGGAAGGAGAGATACTAGTATCGACTAATATCCATATAATATGTGAAAAGCACATTCATAGTGAATGCTTATACAGCAAAAATAAAAAATATAACAAAGCCAATGATAGCAGACCAGATCATTCACTCGTTACTTAGCTTCCTTTCTTCAGTGAGTCAAATAATTGAAATGAGCTTTTCTTTGCCACTTTTCTGATACAAATAATCTATTATCATGAGAAACTGGCTACTTCCACAGTTTCTGATAGACCAGAAAGTAATGCGACATTCAATCCTTGAGTTAAAAAAGACAGGCTGTCAAAAGCCTCCTCATTTTATGCATTTATGAAAAATATGCTTATAATAAAATTTTATTATTAAAAACATATTCCTCTCATCTTCAAATTATATACTTACTATACGTTATATACATTCTGGAACAAGTAAATATCAAGGCTCTTTTTCCAAGTTCAATATCTGGCCAAGAAATAGAAATAGTAACCCTTGATTTTAAGGAAAATAGAACAGTACATGTGTTTCTATTGTCATCTATAAAATAGGAATAGGAGTAGATTCTCATAAAATTGTTTGATGATTAAATTAATAGTATATGTAAAATGTTTAGTGCAGTACTTGATACACAGTTAATATTCAGTAAATGTCAGCTATTGCTAATAGTAGTAATATTATTATTATTTCTGACATGACAATTCCTCCACATACATACTTTCCTCAATCAGACCAATCTCTTGTGATTCCCCACAGTTTCATGGCCTCATGCCCTTGCTTATGCTGATCTCTCTTTTTGAATGTCCTTTCTTTGCTTCTGCTGAACTCCAACCCATCACCCAAAGTTTAGCTCTGGAGGCTCCTCCTCTTAGGTATCTTCCCTAATCGCTTCACCTGTGTTAGTTGCACTCTTCTGTTACCCAGGGTACCCTGCACATATGCCTCTCCTGGCCATTGAGAATGTGACTTTTTTTTTTACTTGATCCTCCCTCACTTCCAACACACACACACACACGCACGCACGCACACACACACATGCACGCACACATACGCACACACTGACACATAGAACTGAAAATGCGTCACACTCCATTTTTTTTTATCCCTGTAGACATGTCAATTGAATGAACCCACTCCTGCATAAAAAGATAAGTTATTTTTCCTTCATGAGTAGGGATTGGTCTAGAATGTGTACCTAGTGACCTTAGTTTTGAGGGGAAAATTGGGTAAGGGTGAGAATAGCTGGGAGATGCACCTTGGAAACCCTGGGACCTGGTTCTGCCACAAACCTAACCCTGTGGTCTTCAGCTCATGTAACTTCTCTGGACTCAGTTACCTTCTCGGCAAAATGAACGGGCTGTGCAAAGTATTCTCTGAGGATCCGCCCAATGCCAACATTTATATGATGCTAAACATTGGTTCATCTCAGTGGTTCTCAAGCTTTAGCAGATATCAGAATCATCAGGAGGGGCTTGTTAAAACACTGATTCCTGGTCAGCAGGTCTGAGATGGGGTACTAGTTATTTGCATTTTAACAAGTTCCCAGTTGATGCTGACGCTGCAGGTGGAAGGACCACATTTTGAGAACCACTAATTAAGCTTCTAATCTTGTGACACTGTCCCATAGTCACCTTGGTGAGAGCACTCCTGATAATGCAAATTCACAGTAGGATGGAGGCAAGTGAACCCAGGCTTCTGTGAGGCTACCATCAGGAGGACTGAGAGCCTGTGGTTGAGTCCCGGGAGAGGACTCAGAAGGCAAACGTTGCTGACCGTAACAGTTTTGTTTAAGGCCCATCTTGTGGGGAAGAGGCAGCCTGAGTTCACAGTGCTGCATGCGAGGCACAGAAAATAGATTGTGGGTTTTGACCCATCCACTGAAACCTGCTGCTGCTCAAGTCACAATGGATTACAATTGCCATCTAGTGATGGTTTTGAATTACTGCATCTAGAAACAACAATGAAATGCTGCTTTCATTTGGACACTGCTTTTTTGTTATGAAACTATATTCAAGATGAGAACCCCTAAGAATAAGCTCTAATGTACTCTGGCATCATTTACATTTATATCTAGATACTATGCGAATAAACATGTATATAGCACTTACTGTGTACTAGGCACTGCTCTAATACTTTATATATGTTGTTACACACAGCAACCCAATGAGACAGATACAATTATTATCCCCATTTTTCCAGAAAGGAAATATAACTACAATGTACAAAAAAAATTAAGAAACTTGCCTGAAGCTGCCCAACCAGTAACGTGTACAGCTGCAATTGAACCTAGACAGCTCCTGGAGAGAGATTACTCTAGCCAGCCTCTCTTATGTTGGCAATTTAAAATAGTTACCAAAACAATTGTTACCTGTAAATAGTTATCAGGCCTAAGCCAATTATCTGGGGAAAAAACTCATAAAATACATACTGAAGCAATGAGTTTTTTCTGATTCTTCCAAATGAAATCAACTGATGTAAATAAAGAAATGCTTCTACCCTTTGTCATGCAACAAAAAGAGCAACAATTTAGAATCAACTTCCAACCTGTTATGCAACCTTGGACAACTTGCTCAACCTCTCTGGGCTCCACTTTCTTCATCTATAAAGTACAAAAAAATGTAGTTTACATTCTTTGGGGGTTCTTTAAAATCAGATTGGATTTTAGAGTTAAGAGTTATCCAGTGTGTGTGATCACGAGAGGAAATGTGGAAGCAATGGGCAGTGATCAGTTTGGTTTTTCTTAAATGGTCCTACATGTGGGAAAGGAGCCAAGACAGAAGATTTGATCTTCTGATCTACTGTCCAGCAGTGCTAGCAGTAAATAATAACACTCATGGCATTTGCAGTGAAGTAGATCAATGCTTCACTTCTCTTCCCGGATGCACTTGCCTGTGTGCCCGAACTCTGCATCCCTGCCTGTTCCAGCCTCCCAAGAGTCCTCACCAAAGGGCAGGAAACTCACATCTTTGCTGGTGGATTGAAGTTCAACCCCCTTCACTTCAAATTCTGTGATCAGAGATTTGCTTGGATTTAAAAACCTGGTCCCTGCTAATCCTTTTAGCTTCTTATCTAACACTTCCATTACTAAACCATTTCTTACCTCAATAGGCCAAACAGTACAGAATGGTTACCAAAACAAAGTACTAACGGTTTCTTTGTATTGTGTATGTATAATATGCTAAGATAGGCTGATATAAAGATTCTTGATCATGAAGGAAAATAAACATGTAGACAGAGCTCGAGGAATAAAGGGTAATAATTAAAATATAGTAAAGTAAAATATCACTATCTCACTGTAATAGATTTTTATCTCATTCCAAGTACAGTAAAACTTGGATTGCGGTAACTTGTTCTGCGAGTGAGTGTTCTGCAAGACAAGCAAACATTTCGAATAAATTTTAACTTGATAAATGAGCAATGTCTTGCAATACAAGTAGTATGTGACGCTGAACACCACATGATCACAACTGAGCCAATGGTTCTGTCTCTCTCTCTCTCTCTCTCTCTCTCTCACTGCGGGATTGTGGGTGATTGTCTCCTATGTTCGGATGCTTGGTCTCAGGCCATGGTATTTGGCAGAAATCAGTGATTTTTCAGGAAGTTAGAAGATACCCACAACTAGCACCAGTGTATTTTCATTGCTTCAAAGCACCTATGGATAGTCCTTTGCTTTTCCATTCAAGGGTAAGCTTAGGAATGCTTGCTTCATTCTAGGTCAGGCTGCCTGCAGATAGAGACCCTTTCCTCTGCTGCCTTATTGTCAGTTACATTAAATACAGTATATGATAACAGTTGTTAATACTGTAGTCAACATCCGTGTGAGCATATACAATGGCCCCCATGCAGAAAAAGACTCCTTTGAGCCAATAAATAACAGTGATTCTGTTAGTGATAGCGAAAGTCATCCAACACAATAATCCTCCTCTCTCGTCTCCCTCACACCAGCCATGAAGGTTTTCAAAAGTAAGTGCAGGTTAATTTATTTTTGCTTATATTTTGTATTTTCTTCATTATTTCTATTATATTACAGTATTGTTATCATTTTTATATGAATATTTTTGAGCTGTGGAACAAATCATCTGAGTTTTCATTATTTTTTACGGGGAAATTCGCCTTGATACACAAGTGCTTTGCATTACTAGCATATTTCCGGAACGAATTATGCTTGCAAACCAAGGTTTGCAAATATATTTGCATATATTTAATGATCATAGCAAACTCAGAATTAAGCTAGGTAAGTGTTATTATCAACTTTATTTGAGCAATGAAAGAAATTGAAACAGAAATTTTAAAAAGCTTCAAAAAATAAGTAAATAATTGAGGGTCCATATATCCCAATTTTTAGTCTATGCTTGCCCCATAATTATAGTTTCTTTTAACAATAAAACCTTGACACAAAATGACTACCTTGTGATACTTTGAATTAAAAAGATTAATTAGAAGACTAATTAGATCCTAAGCATAGTAGAAAGTCTACATTAATTCACTCAACAAACATGTGTTGAGAATCTACTGTGGGCCTGGCACTGTTTTAAGTGTAGGGGATTTAAGGGTGAAGGAGGTCAGAAATGACATTCCACCTTCAGAGCTTACATTCTATCTTGTTGAAGAGAAGACAATAAACTAGAAAACAAATAAATATGTAATACTGTGTCTAGTAATAAAGAAAAACCACGACCAAGAGAGTTGAGAGCATTGCTTTAAATCAGATGATCAGGGCAGACCTCTCTGAAGAGGTGACATTTGTTCACACGTCTGAAGGAGGCCAATTCATGTAGAGATCTGAAAGGGAGTTCAAGCAAAGAGAAGTGAGTGGAAAGTCCCAGGGCTGGGAGCCAGTTGGGCTTGTTCCAGAATAGCAAGGGGACCACTGGCCTGAGCACATTGACTAACAAGATGGTGTCTGGGAAGAGGGCAAGGCCATAGTATGCATGTCTTGCAGGCTGTGGAGGCAACTCAGAGTTCATAGGAACTTCAGTAGGGAGGCACAGGAGGGTATTGACAGGATGTCTTTACTGGTCTACATCTTTAAATCATCATTCTGGTTTCTCTGGGCAGATTAGACTCAGGCCAAGAGTGGAGGCAGGAACTCTAGTTAAGCTACTGTAACAACAGTCCAGGCAAAATATGATGGTGCCTTAATAATAGTAGCTCAGGATGTATCTTTATGGAGAGGTCCTAAAACTTGTTGATATATTGGCTAAGTGAGAAAAGGATAAATCAAGAACATCTCCTAGGCATCTTAAATAGTCCAGTTCATAGAAGCAGAAACAGAATGGTGATTGCCAGGTATTGGGGGGAGAAGGAAATGGAAAGTTGCTGTCAAATGCATATAAAGTGTCAGTTATGCAAGATGAATAAATTCTAGAGATCTACTGTATCACATTGTACTCAAAAACTGCAGTAACTCTGAGAAACTATTTTCTAGGGAAATAAAATTAGTTTTCAACATTATCTTGTGAATCATGCAATGTCATTTAATCATAGATTACGTCAAAACTTAAATTTAAAATGTTATTATGCATTTACCAAAAACAATTCTTTTAATTTAAAAAAGGGCTACATAAACTCTCAGAATTTTTGATGGGGAAAAAAAAAAGAATACCTCCTAAGCTTTGAGCCTGAGCAACTAGATAAGTAGTAACATCATTTTCCAAAATAGGGGAGCCTGAGGTAGAATTAGTTTCCTAAACCTTGTAACCTTCTAATTACACTAATCTGATTTCAGAATTTTAAATTCAAGAATCGTTAAGCTATGTTACCACTTTTGAAAGAATGAGCCATGTATAGCAACAATGATACTCTGCTATCACATGGAGTCCCACGCTGAGATAGAATTCTAAACTAGACAAGCAGCCTAAGCTGGTGTGATGTTTCTAAATGTTCTTTTGTAAAAGAGTTTCAAAGACCCATGACTAGAGAATTATGAAATCATGCCTTCTGTTTAGGACATGTTTTATAAATATGAGTAATGGAAGCATAGCTCTCCCCGCTCTCAAGAAGTACAAGGTACAAGTCCACGGTTCATTTCAAAGGAATGTTAAATATCGGCCTGAGATTTATACTCTTGAGAAAGAAATGTTACAGTGGAATCAGGGAAGAAATGTGCTGGGTTTGAGCCAGTGGCTCTTTTGTGGGAACCACAGTCTTGAACACGCAGGCAGCTGTGTTGTACTGAGCCCGGCCTCAAAAGTTTGGGGACAGTGTCATCACATCACCCATGCATGATTGATAAGAGCAAGAAAACACTTTTGGAGTACAAAGACTTAGCCAAAGTCACCAGTAAATCTGAGATGGAGCCAAAACTGAGTAAACAGTAGTTTTTAAATGGACACAGAAATTTTTTGATTCATATGCAGAAAAAACAAAAGGGACACCAAAGTCCAAGGAAATGTAGTTCCTTTATCAGGCCCCACTTATACAGAGAGAACAGCTCCTTTTCAACATTTTGGCTTGTCTGATGGATACTAATGAGCTCTGATCATTTGTGTAGAAGAAGAAGCAACGAAATTTAATAGTGTATAAACTATATAAAGACAGGGGCCTGTCTTCATTATTGTGTGTCCCCAGCAATTGCCACTGTACTTGGCACATACTTAGCTCTGAACAAGTCCTCGCTGAATGAATGAATGAATACACAAAAGCCTGAATAAATGATTAAAGCTAAGGAAGGAAAAGAATCTCTTCTTTCTATTTGTATATATATATGTATATATTTGTGTATATATATATATATATTTATATATATACATACATATATACATATATGTATACATATGTATATGTATTTGTATATATGTATGTATATATATTTATTTATATATGTATATATATATATATATATATATATATATATATATGTAACCATGTTATCAGGTGAAACGTAACCAAAATGACAAGAGGGAACCATTCTTTTTTTTTTTTAATTTTTTTTTAATGTTTATTTATTTTTGAGACAGAGAGAGACAGAGCATGAACGAGGGAGGGTCAGAGCGAGAGGGAGACACAGAATCTGAAGCAGGCTCCAGGCTCTGAGCTGTCAGCACAGAGCCCAACACAGGGCTCGAACTCACGGACAGTGAGATCATGACCTGAGCCGAAGTCAGACGCTTAACTGACTGAGCCACCCAGGCACCCCAAGAGGGAACCATTCTTGTCTAACACACTCTCTTCCTCTGATGTAGCAACTCAGTTCTCACTGCCTACATAGTTATATCATTCACTGACATTGACTGAATATTAACAGATCTTTATCTCTATCTTTCAATGGTTTTTATGTGGTCTACATTTCCCACCTATTCTCTGTACTCTTTGGTGAGGGGATTACCAGCCTGAAGAGTTAAACAAAAGGTTGAATAATTGACAGGCTGCAGCTCCAGAACTTGATTTTTGTTTTGACCACCCTTTCAATTCTAAGATTCTTAGCTCCATGTCCAAGACTCAAGTTTGCCTTAAGCTTACATCAGTTTAATCACCCTTACCACTTCTGACCTCCTGCTCAAGGGCAGCCTTTTTTCCATTGTCATCATTCTATCTGGCCATAGCTGTTGAGTAGCTATGGATGGAAATGAGTAAAGGGAGAAAAATAAGAACTTAAAAAGGAATTAAATGGGATTCATCCATTCCCAGACCAAACCCTCTATAGGAGAGTATTGGAAATCTCATCTACAGCATAGACTGGCCTAGGATCCAGTCTGGGTGTTAGAGGCTGTTGGCACTCCGCCTTGAGTAAATGAGCATGAACCTGTCCTCGTATCAAATGTTCTTCGAGATCCTTGCACCTAAGCTTTTTTAGAAGTGTATATAAGTCATTCTAAAGTGAGAAAATGAACAGGATACACTCTAGTAGAAATCCAATGACAGATAATAAAATAAGTCTTTCCCATCTCCCTTTTTGATGACATTACACTTTAAAAATAGGTACATGGCGGAGCCCAAGGGAGGAATTTCAGTAAGGCAAATTTACTTACAAGTAGAATTTCTTCCAGAATACAAGAGCCTTTGGCAAACATTGGTTGGCACATTCTTCCTAAAAGGTAAAAGCCATTTTTTTTGGCAGGTTTTAAGTGACACTTAAGAGTGTCAGGCAAACCTTCCAAACCGTAGCCAAAATGCAAGTTTATCCAAAACACACAGCATCCCCAGCCAGCTCAAGATCAACAAAAAAAGTTAGGCCTAACCATTACAGAATGTTAATTGTGAAACATAATTCCTTGATATTTATGGCTCCATAAACTGGGCAAAGCTACTGAGTATTAAGAAGTATTCTGCAGTGGAGCAACTGCTTACCCTTGATGCTATAACATGTGCTATATTAAAGAGAACCACAAGTTGGTCACACTCTATCCATTAGGACATGGTTCTCTACTTTTAGTGTGCCTAAAAATCAACTGGAAGCAAGCTTGTAGAAAAATGTGGGTTTCTGATCTGGTCCCCAAGGCTATCTAGTTAGACTCTGTTGGGGGAGGGGATTGGGACAAAGGAAGGCCAGTGAGTAAGATGCACATGGTCTGTAAACCATACACGGATTGAGAATCACTTGCACCAGAGTCTGAAGTGAACACCCGAAAGTTAGGAGTCTCCATGCAACTCTTTAATCCTTGCACCCAGCACTGACACTGGAATCTGGGAGATACTCAATGAATTTTTAATGAATGAAACGCAGTTAACATTTATGAATGCCAGGCACTGTTCTAAGTATTCTACACATATTAACTCATTTAATCCTCACAAGAAGGAACTATTATTAGCCTTGACACTTGCTTGGCACTCTGCCTGCACACTGTCCAGAGTGTCATGTGGCTGGCTCTTTTGTTACATTCAACTGCTGCCTCCTCAGAAGAGTCCCCACCCGGACTGCCTGTCTAAAGTTGCATCAATGCCACTCCCGTCCAGTCGCAAGATCCTGTTCCTTTTCTCTATAGCCCTTGCCTCCATCTAAAACTATCTGGTTTGGTTTATTGCATGGGTCCCTCCACTAAGATATAAACACCATGAAAACAAGAGTCTTGCACCATGAAAACAAAATCTGTCACCGTATCTCCAATGCCTAAATCACAGTAGACACCAAAGAAATATCTGTTAAATGAATACATTTGATGAAACCATAATAAATGCAAAGTAAAGGAGTTGTGTTTGCTATATAATTTTTTAGTTCTCTCAGAGCTTCCAGAATTTATTAGGCTACATGTAAAAAGCAAACCCCAAAATGTCCTCAAAATTATTCCCTAATCCACCTTGCCCCAGGTCATAGCATGGACATGAGGGAAAGGGAAAACTAAGTAAAGGTGAAAATGGACAGTCTGGATAGATTTCTCACTCTATAGCTTCAATATTTTTTTTTAATTTTTTAATGTTTATTTCTGAGAGAGAGAGAGAGAGAGAGACAGAGCATGAGCAGGGGAGGGGCAGAGAGAAAGGGAGACACAGAATCCAAAGCAGCCTCCAGGCTCTGAGCTGTCAGCACAGATCCTGGCACAAGGCTTGAACTCGTGAACTGTGAGATCACGACCTGAGCCGAAGTTAGACGCCCAACCAACTGAGCCACCCAGGCTCCCCTATGGCTTCAATATTTTGTTTGAAATGAACTCTTAGGACATCACACAGCCCCATTTTCAAACATAAGTAGAAAACACATTCCAAGATCAAATGTACATGATTTTCTTAGATTAATCTGTTTTTCTTGGCCACACAATGACTCTGCTTTACTAGTTCAGAAAGCTGTATCTGCATGACACCAAAAGAGCTAGTTAAATCAATGAAACTCATACCAGTCATCTCAATAGTAAAAAGAATGGATATACCAGTTCACTCCAAGTGGCAAATGTGTCAGAATCATTGATTTTACCCTGTGCCAACAGATCAAAATCAGAAACTGACTGTAGACTAAGGAGAGAGAAAGAAACTCCTTTTAAATGGGTTTCTCATACAGTATGGCTCAAACCCATGGTTCCTTTTAAAGAAGCCACTTGCCAATTGACCTCATATCAATGCTAGCCACGTCCCTGCAGATTCTGACCATGGAGGAGCTAAATGATCTCCTCTTTGTGTATGGTGTGGGTCTCAGACAAACAAGAGCTAGGACTGAGGGGTAGCTGCTGAATGAAGCGTTTTGTTCCAAGCAATTTTTACCATTTCTACTAAAATGCCAGACAGTGAACGTTGTCGGTAATGTTGTTGGATAGAACATACTCAAAAGCAACTACAAACTTAAAAAAAAAAAAAAAAAAGGAAAACTCTTTTTTGGGGAAAGACATTTTAGGAATATCTTTTCACTATGATCATGTACAGAGTTAGCCAGACCTGAGTTGGCTTCATTAGTCATCTCAGAGAATGTGGATAGATCTTGGGGAGATCGTTCCATATCTGAAGAATTGCTGATCCCGAATCTCATTCATTTCAGTCAGTCACTGGGGGTTAGTATGAAACTTGGAAGTACCAGAGTAGATGCGGGAAGGGGTGGAGGAAGCGATGCAACCGAGAGTGAGATCCGTTCTTACTACAGGAAGGCCGAGATCCTTTGCAAAGACTTCACCTAGGAAAAGTCTTGCTGCCACAACCCTCCTCCCCCACAATCGACAAAGATTTAATCAGAATATTTTAAAAGGTAAAGAGGAATTTCTTTTCATTCTAAAAATTTCCAAGTGCAATCTAGTCAAAAACAAAGATGTTCACTACCCAAGCCCTCAAAACCATCTGGGTTAACTCAAAGCCAGGTTTAGCACTTTTTGTTTTCCATTTTGTGAGGAAAACATGATTTGGATTACAAATTTCTCCGAGGTTCATACATATAGCTGAGAGACTCTGTCATTTCCTTATCAGAAGCAACAGGAGAAATTCCAAGTATGAGGAATCACAGAGATTTATTGCCTCAATTCCCAGCTTGACACTTGGCTCAGCACAAAGTCTAAGCAGCCAAAAAGAAGTCCTTTACTAAGGTACGAAAGGAGCTGGCTGCTTGTGAAGTCCAGACTTGGGAGTGACACAAACGGGGGTTTGGGTTTTTACACAGCCAGCAAAACCTAGTCTGTTTGAAGTCGGATCAATTGATTTCTTGAACATTTCAAATAAGCAAAATTCTGCAGGAAATGGAAGCCAGATGCATTTTTAACTCAGGAGATCCTTGGAAGACAGGCAGAAAATAATCAAACAACATCCTCTAGTTTCATTTTGGCCCTCCTCCTAGACTTACTCTCCAGAACTATACATCCCTACATGATGTAGAGACAATGAATGAATAAACTTGGGGAAGGGGAAGAGTAGAAGTTTACTTTTTAAATAATTTAAATTTATTTAAATAATAATTTTAAATTTAGTCACATGCTTGTATTGTTAAATTAAAAAAGACACAGTGTGTGTTTGATATAAATGTATATCAATTTTAAAATACTGCGTTATTTGAAAGAGGATCCGAAACATTTTAGGAAGCATCTGTTGTAAAGCAGGCTCTGTGCTGGCAACTTTCACAATAACCCTCTGAGGTAAGTTTTTATTCTCACAGTACACACAAAGAAACTGAGGCTTACTGAGATTTACTGATTTGCCAGATGCCACAATGATTGTGAACAGAGAGGCTGAGGTAGATTTTTTTAATGGTTTTTTTAAATCTGTTTATTTGTTTTTGGGAGAGAGAAAGAGACAGAGTGCGAGTGGGAGAGGGGCAGAAAGCGAGGGAGACACAGAATCTGAAGCAGGCTCCGGGCTGGAGCTGTCAGCACAGAGCCCTGTGAGGGGCTTGGGGCTCGAACTCAGGAACCGCAAGATCATGACCTGAGCCGAAGTCGGACGCTTAACTGACTAGCCACTCTCCTAGATGGACTTACCAAAGGAGTCCCCAGCTGATCCTCAGGATTGAAATCCACGTGGAAAGAATCTGATGTCTGAGACTAAGTTTCTTCCACACTAGCTGTTGCTAGTTTCCACCTCCTGGTGCATGGTACAGAAATAAGTTGGCAGCTGGTATTGAAGTTGGATCTACTAGGTCAGGAGTACTTGGCAGTTGAATGCATGCCAGAAGTACCACCATGCCAAGTAGGCACATGCAACTTTCCCCCAGGGACTCTAAGGGAAGAAGGAAGGGGTACTCTCTTCTCTCCAATAAGCTTTGGCATCAGACATTTAAAGAAAATATAAGAAACAGGAGAAGAAGAAAACAGACTCCTCCTGCCACACCTAGCTGCTACCTTGTTAACACCTTGTTCTTTGTACTTGTGACTTTCACAGAAGATGAAATATTTCTTTCCTCTTGACTTCACATATGCTGTCCAGAAGCCCCCAGGTTTCCTGGAACTTTTGTTAAGAATTCCAGATATCCCAGCAATAATTTTCAGACACCAAGCTTTGGCTGACAGAGAGCAGATACAACCAATGTCTGGGGATTTTCCCCCTGCTTTCCTCTACTTTTTCTTCCAGTGAAACTGTCCCATTATTGGTTTTGATTTATTAATTATGATCATACTTTCCTTTCTAGAAATCTCATTTGCAAAACAAAGAAAGAATAAAAATAGTAATGAATAGTCATCCACGGTATTTTGTTAGTTCTTCTCGGCTCTTCCTTTTGAACTGTCTGCTGTTTCTTGGCCACTTCTGTGTCAGCAAAGAACATCATGGACATAGGATATTTTATGTGTATCTATGTTAATGAGGCCCACCTCTCATATTTGTGATAATTTGGGCAAAAGTACAAATGGAGGCCCACTTTCCATACATTTAAATCTTTAAAAGTTATGAATCAAGCCAACTGCTAGTTTATGTTTTATTCCTCTGCCTTGGCAAATATACATTTCTAATAACCCAGAAGGCCACGTCCAAATTTAGAATTCTCAGACTCCTTGAAGTGCAACACCAGAATGCAGAGGCTTAGGGAGATCAGCCTACCACCAGTTCATTTGTTCCCACCTCCACCTCCGGTAATAGACTATGGACCATAGGTCATGCAGGTTTCACAACCATGCATGTGAACACCCTATCGTACAGCCAGCTCCATCCACAGTCCCTAACAAAAATCTACTTCCTGGCCTCATGTTGGACCCAGAGGTTGCACACCCAAGGGATAGTCCATCTTAGGAGGGTGAACCCTAAGAAAAAGCCTCTGCAGTCACTGGAACAAGCTCAAGATCATCTGGGTAGAGAATTCTTAGGTCTTGCATATCCAGAGCAGGTCTGGAAGAGTGTGAGCTCTGGACAGCACAATCCCTTGGCTCCTTACTCGTGGCAGTTGGAGGAGGCACATTTTCAGGAAGGTCAGAGCAGAGGCACCTGTTGGCCCTATCTGAGTGATACTTAGTGTCTGCTCATTGTAATGGCTAAGTGAGAATTAACTTCATTTACTGGATGTTTTTCATCCATAGCTTCCAAGTAAGAGTGAAAGGCATCTCAGAAGAAGATTTAGAACTAGATGCTCAAGAGCCATAGTTTCACATATGGCAAAGCATTTGTACCTCAATATCACTGAAGATTATGCAATTTGCTCTTTGAATTGCAAGTGCAGTCATCTGATTTCCTGCTCCAGTTTCCATGGTCCAAGGCCAACGAAGAAACAGAATCTGTTAAATATTTGAAAGGTGACATCATTAACCATGAATTATCATCTAACATGGAAATAACTTCAATTAAGAGGAGGGAGTATACACACATATTTCATTGTCATACGTTTCTTTAGAAGATGAAACAAGCAAGAATCAGAGAAATGTACTCTGGGAAATGGGAGGGAGAGAAGAATGGGTTCCTTGGGTTTACATTTGTTCCAAGTGAGGTAGGCTATGCTCCTCCTGCCCATCTGATCCCCTGGACTGGCTCCTACCTCTATCAGTGATGATAGCAAAATAAAAACAGCTAATACTTACATCCTACTTACCCTGTGCTAGACACCTTTCTAAGCCCCTAATCAGTCTTACTTATTTAACCTGCACAAAAACCCTGTGAGGTTGGCATTTTTATTATTATTCTCACTTTATAGATGAGGAAATTGAGGCATAAGAAGATTAAGAAAAAAACAAAACCTTGCCTAAGGTCTTGTAGGAGGTTCAGAGCTTAGATCTGAACACAGAGGGATCCTAGAGTCTGCATTCAGCAACATGTTCTACTGCTCCTTGAGATGATCTACCATCCAGAGACTCACCAGCTCAGTCACTGGTCACCTTCCACTCTGCCTTGCTTCTCCAAATAAATGTGCTTTTGCCCCTAGTAGCTGAAGGTTTGACCTGGAAGATCAGTTATCTCTTTGGCTGACCTGAACTTTTCATTTCCTGAGGGATAAGGACAGTTTCCCTCTTCTAAGTTCCAATGGGCATTACCCACCAGAGGCTACAGAAACCATAACATCCCCCAAATTCTCTCAACATCTCACTGGGCTTTTTATTTTTATTTTTTAAATGTTTATTTATTTGTTTTGAGAGACAGATAGTACAAGTTGGGGAGGGGCAGAGAGAGAGGGAGAATCCCCAGCAGGCTCCCTACTGTCAGCACAGAGCCCCATGATGTGGGGCTCAATACCACAAACTGCGAGATCATCACCTGAGCCAAGATCATGACCTGAGCAAAAATCAAGAGTCAGATGCTCAGCAGACCAACCCACCCAGGTGCCCCTCTAACTGGACTTTTTAAAGAGGAACTTTAGGGGCGCCTGGATGGCTCAGTCAGTTGAGTGTCTGACTTAGGCTCAGGTCATGATCTCCTAGTTTGTGAGTTCCAGCCCCACATCAGGTTCTGTGCTGACAGTCAGAGCCTGGAGCCTGCTTCGGATTCTGTGTCTCCCTCTCTCTTGACCCCTCCTCCACTTGTGCTCTGTCTCTTTTTCTCTCTCTCTCAAAAATAAATAACATTTAAAAAATTTTTTAAAATGAAAAGGAACTTTATATATGAGAATTTACTTATTCTCTTGCCTTTAAGGTTCCCAAATGATTAGGGGTTGTATCTTATTTTTCTTTATTTCCAGTTCCTATTAGAGTTCTTTACATGAGAGAGGTGTTCAGAAACTTTGGGAAAAAAATGAGGTTTTATTCTATTCTTCAATAACCCTGAATTTTAATCTGGCAGGCCAATGAATATATAAAGAGCAGAACAACAATTGTATAAAAATTCTGAATTCAGTCATTGCAGGTGAGAATGAATATGGAAAGTGTATATATATGCCAGAATCTATTCTATATTCAAAATTCTGATTCAAAGAGGTGATATGGTGTAGTAGTTAAGTGCCTAGACCCTGGAGGCAACCTCCCTGAATTCAAATTCCATTCTTGCTACTTGCTGGTTATGGGACTGTTGACATGTTATTTAAACCCACTGTGCCTCAGTTTCCTCATAGGTAAATAGGAATAATTATGATAACAGCCTCCTTTTCAGGGGGATTTTTCTGAAGATTAAGTAACTCAATCAACACAAGGTGATTAAATGAATTAATCAATATAATGTGCTTTCAGTATTCCCTGGCATGTGGTAAGTCCTCCATGAATGCTAGCTGTTATACCAAGTCATTCCATAATTTAAACACAAATATATCTTTTAACAGGTAAAATAGTTGTATTTTAAAGGGATTGATAAAGCAGTTAATGATATCTTCTCTTTATGGTTATTAGAGAATAGTTATTATTAATAACAATGAACAGAATTCAACCAGGAATAACAGAATCTAATTCCTGCTGCCTTACACTGAGTGTAGGCAATGTAATAAATTATGCCATGAAACTATGGCTCACAGAAGCACCTGGCTCATTATCCTCCTCTCTCCTGTGCGCAGGCTGCACCTTTATGAGAATACAAGGAGCAGGGACGTCAATCTTAGCTTCAGTCAGCTACAGGTGCTCGAACACACACCAACAAACACACCACTATTGCCAGACCAACATCCCATTTAGCAAAAGGTAGCTAGGGGGACAAACAATGCAATGGGAATCCACAAGCATGTACTGTTTTGTTGACATTCTCCGCAATGAAGCCAGAGGGAATTGTAGCAGGGCAGTAATATCCAAGATGTTCCAAAGCATACACACCAGTTTAAATCCTTTTTGGAGCCCAAATTCCTTCCCTCTTAATTTTAACCTTTGCTGTACAAATTCTTCCTAAACTCCTTCTGAGGCCATTATTCAAGATGAAGCTTGAGCACTTATTGTACTACATCTAGTTGTTGTTTACTTCACTGGCATGTGGGTTCCTTTATTAAATAATATCATTAGCATGAGTCAGGGGGTTCCTGCTGACAAGGTAACCAGAGTAATGTACAGTTGATACTTTAAATCCTTTCGGTCATATCTATGTTCTTGGATTCCACTCTAAGAATGTTAACATTTCATAGCTTCCTCCTATTTCTTTGTATATTTCTCCATGTAGTCTCACTGGCCTATTATAGTTTTTCCTAAATTATTAACATTTCATTTTATTTCTACTAGATATCCTCAATACCTTTCTCTTCTCCAACACAACAGATTTCTCTTCTGAAGCCTACTCAAAAGCATCAAGATCAAATGTTTCTTTCAGGAGAGTGTTCCAAACATCATTCAACGCAAGCATTTATATATCAGATGCTAGTTCAGCAAACCCAGATCAGATTATTTCTTTTAAGGATGGTTTTGTTTATGAATATGTCTAAGGTACCAGAATTGGTTGGTAAAAAAATATATTAATATCCTATTGGTTCCTGGAATTATAGTAATAGCAAGAATGTAGCTATATAATGTTTATTATAATAGCTACCCTTTATTGAGTTTCTGCTAGTTTTCAGTTAACTATCAGTCATTTGTTATCAAATAATATCCTGATAAAGATGATTAGTCTCATTTTCTAAGCTAGGAAATGGAGGTTCCAAAGGTTACACACCTCATAAATGGCAGAGCCAGGATCCAAATTCGGGTAGCCGGGCTTCCCAGCCCACAGACTGTCTCTACTTCGCAGGCTGCTTGTCAGCACATGTTCCCCAATTAATGCAAGTCATTTAATAAGGAAAAACTGAAACTCAAACAGCTCAACCAGTCCGTGAATTCAAGGCTAGGAAGCAAAGGATCACTAGAATTAACCTAGAAATGAAAATTAAACTTTTTATATTCCCGGTTCATTGTATAATCCTTCAACAGTATTTCATTTTTCTCTAGTGTTTTTCTTGAGAAAGATAATGAATCTCAAGGGAAAATGTGCTGCTATTAAAATTAATACTCACCATAATAATTGGATTCAACTTTTGGAAGCCAGTGCTACTGATGGTTAAAGATGATGTCCTCTAGGGGAGGAAAACCCTCTTATAGCACTGCATTGCATGTTTATGCAAACATTAACTGCTTTGGTGCTTTCAAATATTTGTGTGTGTGTGTGTGTGTGTGTGTGTGTGTGTGCACTAGCTTAACAATAAGTGTAGTACCACGAAGCCCTTAAAGAGATGCTGCATCCTCCAAGCCTAAAACAATCCACGGTCCATCTTTTTCCTGGGAGTTTTATCCCATAGCTCAGAATGTGACACTTAAGATACAACCTCATTCCTTTCGGAGATGTTTTTCTCTGATGATTTGGGAACTTACCTATTTTGCCACAGTTTATTAATCCTGGAGTTGTTCAGACACAAGGTTTTCATTTAATATTTGACTTTGGCACAGAGACATTTTCAAGTTTCTCCAGCCCAAAACTTGGAAAAGAGCTAAGGAAAAGTAGCCAGGAGAACTCTACAACAATATTTTTTAAACCTTCATATGTCCAGATTTAAAAATACATACATATATCTTTTCTTTAGGAATAGCAATAACTGTGAGCTGACAAGATTTTTAATAATTCTCTTGGTAACAGTTGGTAGACCCAACATGTTTTTTGAAAGGGAAGAAAAGGGAAAGAAAGAAAGAAAGAGAGAGAAAGAAAGAAAGAAAGAAAGAGAAAGAGAAGGAAAGAAAGACGGACCTCAAATACCCCCCACTGACCCATGATGACCTGGCTCAATCCTGGAGAGGATTAGGAGTGTTCCTTTTATAAGGTCACATTTCATTAGGATGAACATTTTGCTCCAACCCAACTGTATTGCAGCCCATCATTGCCATTTCAGTTGATCATCACAAAGCAAATCAACACATAATGCATTCTGCCACTGGGCCTTAAATCATGATGTGCAAAGTAATAGAGTACATGATCTTTCAAAAGACAAAGGAAATGTCCCAAAATAAAGGAGTGAAAAGTAAAGATAATACTAATGGTAATCATAAGATACATTTCTCAGAATCAGTAAGCATGAGAAACCAACACTACAAAAATGATTTAAATTCTAGGACCTGTGAAAAGAATATTGCCACATTCTTCTTTTGAATGTGATGTAAGGAGATTGTCATAAACTGTAAAATGCTGTGAAACTCATTAGCACATGATGAAAATTTGGTTGAGACGGGCACATAACCAGTCTCATTTCAAATGAGATAAGCTATTGCAAATAGTTTAAAATCTTACTTTTTTCAAACTAAAAAAATGATTGGTGACATTAAGGTAAATTAATTGAGTTGTAAGAGCAACTTAAAGTTGCTTTTGCAAGGAACTTGAAGTTTCTTTCACCCAAAAAGTCCTTCAGTCCTGGATATGGGGACCTCACAAACCCAAACTACAAAAGCTGAACTTCAAAAGAGACTTTCTTTTTTGTGTGTGTAACTGTCCCCACAGTCAAGTACCATAACACCTGGTCTGATTCTACATGTTCCTAAGTGACCATATGAGACTCAGTGCTTGTAATCTGCTGATGGCAGAGGGGGACCTTCTGCTGGTATGGGCAGTCGCTCACCAAGGGCTGACATTTACAGATCACTAGCTACCAGACAATGCTTAGAGCACTGTACAGAGAAAAATTTCATGTACTCCTCACAACACCCAAGTGTAATATGCAGAGAGAGAAATTAACTTGCCCAAGGTCACACAGACCATGAAAGGCAGATTCTGTACAGGTAACTGCCCTGTTCCCTACCAAGATGCGCCTCACACCATCCCGCCAGTCAGCCTGCCAGTCAGATTTCCCAGTAAACTGCCTTCTGAATATCTGATACGAAATGTTAGTGTAGACCTAGCCTGGTTCAGTCTCCAGATCACTGTCCTTACCTTTCTCATTGCCTAGAGACTCTTACTGCCCATAGGTGTTCCCCTGAAGGGCCACACCTTCAGAAACTTTCAATCTTCCCAGCCATCCATTCCTACCCATAGTTTCCTCATGGGATAATAACTTCTTTTAGAGAATATAGCAGCACTGTCAACAATAGCCAAATTATGGAAAGAGCCCAAATGTCCATGAACTGATGAATGGATAAAGAAGAGGTACATATATATATATATATATACACACATGTATGTGTGTGTGTATATATATATATGTGTGTGTGTGTGTGTGTGTGTGTGTGTGTATTACTCGGCCATCAAAAAGAATGAAATCTTGCCATTTGAAACAACATGGATGAAACTAGAGTGTATTACGCTAAGCAAAATAAGTCATTCAGAGAAAGATAAATATCATATCATTTCAGGTGTATGTGGAATTTAAGAAACAAAACAGATGAACATAGGGGAAGGGAAGCAAAAATAAGATAAAAACAGAGAGGAAGACAAACCATAAAGAGACTCTTACATACAGTGAACAAACGGAGGGTTGCTGGAGGGGTGTTGGGTGGGGGGATGGGCTAATAAATGGGTGAGGGCATTAAGGAGGACACTTGTTGGGATGAGCACTGGGTGTTATATGTAAGTGATGAATCACTAAATTCTACTCCTGAAATCATTATTACACTATATATTAACTAACTTGGATTTAAATAAAAGTTAAAAATCTTGGGGGCGCCTGGGTGGCTCAGTCAGTTAAGCGTCCAACTTCAGCTCAGGTCATAATCTCACGGCTGGTGATTTCAAGCCCCAGTCGGGCTCTGTGCTGACAGTTCAGAGCCTGGAGCCTGCTTCGGATTCTGCGTCTCCCTCTCTCTCTGCCCATCTCCTGATCACACTCTCTCTCTCTCCTTCAAAAATAAAGAAGAAAATTTTAAGTTAAAAATTTTTAAAAAGAGAGAATAAATAATGTAATCTTATCAAAATTATTATTTTTTTAAGTTTATTTAGAGAGAGAGGTAGGGAGAGAGAGTAAGGGGGTGAGGGGCAGAGGGAGGGAGAGAGAGAATCCAAAGCAGGCTCTGCACTGTCAGCACAAAGCCTAGCTGGGGGCTCAATCTCATGAACCCTGAGATAATGACCTGCACTTAACCGACTGAGCCACCCAGGTGCCCCTAATCTTACCAAAACTATTAACACTAACATGTGGATGACTTAGAAGGATAACTCTGTCAGAGAGTATTTGCATTTCAGAAGAGGGTTTTATTAACCCAAATGAATCGTACTGGAGGGTATTCCATCATTTGGTTGCTTTATGGTGTCTATGGCATAAAGAACACAGGATTTGGAGTCAGAAAGAAGTTGAAATCCTAGTTCTGCCAATATCAGCTATGTAAAGTTAGGCAAGTAAATCAATCTTCTGAGTCTTTGGTTTCTTATCCACTTAAAAAAAAAAAAGAGGGCAATAACTCTTTACAGCAATATTGTAACAATTAAATAAGATGCTGTATGTCTAGCACCTAACGTACTACCTAGTACATGACAGGCATTTAATCAGTGTCAGTCTTTATAATATTCTCCCAGCACTTTACAGAACATTAGAAGTGGGAGGCTAACCCGTGCCATAGACTGCCATCATTTTACAGGGGAAACCAGATTAACAAGGCTTCTTGTTGTTGGTACGGGCAGACTTTCTGCTATCCGCCTTGTTGGCAGCCTGCCCTACATTCTTGCGCCTTCTGGAAAAGGAAAATGAGTCAGCAGGGACTTTGGAAGGCTGGTGAGACTACAGCTTTGCTAGAGACCAGTGTTCATGATGTTGGCATTGTGTTGGATTATATGTCAACAGGGTATAACCTGTTTTTTAAAGAGATTCATCAACATTGCCTACAAACTTATCCATGCACTCAACAACATGTGTTCATCAATGACTATGTGCTAAATGTTGTGCTAAGCCCTCAGGAATGCAGAAATAAAAGTGGTCGATGAACTGCCTTGTGCTACCTGATAGCAGAAGTGACAACAGAAGAGAGAACAGAAAAGAAGGACTTCCCTCTAGAGGTGGGTACATGCAGGCACACACACCCACAAAACAATCGTACTCGGAACATGGATTACCATCCACGGAGTCATGCATTCAATTATTCATTCTCCAAATTTTTACTGAGTACGTACTATGTGCCAGCACCCGTGGAAACACCATGGTGAACAAGACAGGCCAGCCCCCTTCTCTGATAGAGTTTACAGTTGGGGTAACAGTGATTTGGGGATACTTTTAACTTAGTTGAACTGCCTTCCTTAAGCATTGATGGCATGGATTCTTCTCCTAGCTTTAATCCAGAGTAATCCTAAAGAGTGAAGACACTGAAGCTAGGCCATCAGATTTGAATACTGGTATGCTACCTACTAGCTGTGTGACAATCTCAAGCAAGTTATTTAAACTCTTTGGGTCCTCATTTCCTTGTCTGTAAAATGAATATAATAGTTGTTGGGTTGTATAAAATGACGTCATTTTGGTAAAACACTTAATACAGTGTCTGGTACTTGTGTACACTTATTCAAAGTTTATTACTCTTAATATTGTTTTTATTAATAGGATCAAACAGTGCTTAAAACATTCTAAGCCCCCATGGAATATGTGTTCAATGAATTAATAATAACATGACTTCAATTAACCCCCTTCAATTAGCCAGTGGCAGGGGCAAAGGATAATACCTGGTTTCCATGTCCCAGTGAGCAAGCTATTCCAGATGTTAAGGGCAGTGGTAGCCAAGAGTGAGTCAAATCCTCCTTTAACAAGATTCTGCTGCACTTTGCATGATGCTTCTGCTCTCATTGTCATCTATACCTAAATGTTTCATGAACATGACAGGACACAAAATAAATGAAAATCCAGGCTATTATAATTACTATTCACAAAAGATCTTTTTTTGAGGATCTATAAAGTAACTTTGAAGGAACTTGATCTCCTTGAAGGAAAAGCCTTCTATAAATTGTAACACATAACCATATTTTATGTGTTTAATCCAAAAGATCCTTTAATAGATGCTAGAAATACCCATTTCCATATGCAATCGGAGCTCAGAACCAAGCAAGTAGCCAACCTTTGTGTCTCTCTATCACTATGCCCACATTGATAACTACAGGTAGATGGGAAAGGAAATGATAGACTGGAAGATAAATAGGTGGTGGAATTTTCTTCACAAGTTATGTCATAATTTGATTTTGAAGATAGAATGCGTAAAGTTCAGCAGTATGAATCTAGTATGGTTCTTCTAAAAAAATCCAGAGTGTCATTATATGCTAAATAATATGTAGGTTTAGTCCTTCCTTGCCTGCCTCAGACTTCTTGTGTATAATTCATGTTTTAATGTGCTTCTGTATAACACCAGATGCTCACAGAGATAATTCAAAAGTTATTTATGTTTGCTATCCGATGTCTTCTATTTGCATTCTTTGCAAGTCTTGTTGAGACTGATATTAAAATAAGTTTGTTTTTTGTGGATACACATCAAGGACTAGAGTGCAGAAAAGGCCTTAATCACATGCTGGAAGATGGAGGGAAGCCAGCTTGAGATTGTAAAAATGCTGGCAATTGTCATGCAAGTGAGTCGGTCAGCCTAACACACATGAACAGGAGTTGAATGTTTCCCTGTGACTAATTTCTCAGAGATGGAAAGGAGTCTGAGCAGTCAGTTCCTCAGCTAGCCAACCCTTCTAGCCTGTAAGTCATTCCAGGACAGGGACCTCATTTTCCACTCATTGTTGTATCTGTAGCACCTGGCATTTGCTAGTACTGAACAATGTTGAGTGAATGGATCAATGAATTAATCAATTAATTGGTGAGAGTATTTCTCTTCATTCTTTATATCTTAGAACTCCAATCTCCCAGTAGAGCACTGGGTTAGGATCTGGAGGTTGTTGTGCAAAGGCAATGGTCAAGCAGTGTTTATCAGGGAAAATTTATAGAGAGAGAAGCAATAGCAGTTACGGGGTTCCCTGTTGTGCTTAGCACATTCCAGGCTAGCACCATGCACAAATATATAGCAGGCCTGGAAGTCAGACTCCAGGAGAAGGAGCTTTCCACTTGGCCTTGAGGCATTTAAACTGTATGGCGAAGGAAGCACCAGCCCTTCCCCTGGCATAATCAGAGGCTAAGATAAAGGACAACTATGATATGGCAGAACATTGGCTCCATCCCTCTCCAGGCCACTCATCCATCATGGCTGAAGAGAGTGCCAGCCCTTCTCCTATCTGGGAGAGAGAGTCCAAGCTTTGGAGATGATTATGTTTGTCATCTTAAGCACAAACATAGAGCTAGGCTGCAGCCAGTTTCCATGGAGCTTTTCTGGAGGTGAACTCCTTTCCTGAGAGTCCAACCTGCAGGGGGTCCCTCTTGAATGCATAAACTCTTGCCTCTCAGTGGTAATGTGGTAGGCACAAATCAATCATGCCATCAGGATCAGCCATTCTCTTTAGGAGCTACTAGCCTGGTGACAGGTGATGGCATGGAAGCAGGTGAGGCTTCCTGCTTCCTCCTATGCCTCCGACTTCCCTAAGATACCTGTTACCTTGCATCTCCATGTTACTGTCTACCCATTCCCAGCTAGGCCAACCCACTCAGACCACCTAGACTTCCCCCGGCCGCATTCCCCTAAAATCCCTGAGTCCTAGGTCCTTGGATCCTGTTTTCCATTATCAATCACTCATTTGTCAAAAAAACAAAAAAACAAAAATAGAAACAAAAAACAAACAAACAAACATTGGAATGTATTAAATTTCCCAGATTCAGAAACTTTAACAGGAAGTTCAGGCACTTAGCAGAACTGTGAAGGAGATATTTTGGTTCTAGGTAAGGATGGGTGCTTTTTAATGCCACCCTAATGATGCTACATTGACATTTCTTCTTTGCTTATAAGAAGTCTGCCCTTGAATCAAGAGAGGAAGGAAGATGATTTGACCCATGTGCCCCACTGTGGCCTTTGAGGGCATTAGCTTTTATTTGGGCTCAGGTTCAAAATGGGCTGAAGAGGTTGTAAACTCAAAGTGAGATTCAAAAACGTGGAAGAGAGCAAGGGAGTTATGGATAGAGTTGGGAAAGAACAAGGAACAGATATGAAAGAAAAGGGGAAACAAAGCCAGATTAAGAAAGGAAGCGGGACCAATGTGTCTCTTTTTCACACATTTGTCTTTGCCTTGGGTTGCAATTGAGGCAGAATTAGCATCTTGAATCCTTCATAGTTGCTAGCATGGGGGTTCAAAAATTGTTTGTGAATGGGATGAATAAGAAAACTGAAGGGGCGCCTGGGTGGCTCAGTGGGTTAAGCGTCCGACTTTGGCTCAGGTCATGATCTGTGGGTTTGTGAGTTCGAGCCCCGTGTTGGGCTTTGTGCTGACAGCTCAGAGCCTGGAGCCTGCTTCAGATTCTGTGTCTCCCTCTGTCTGCCCCTCCCCTGCTCACACTCTATCTCTCTCTCTCTCAAAAAATAAATAAACATTAAAAATATATTTAAAAAAAAAGAAAAGAAAACTGAAGTGGTTTGTGATAAGGAGCTCAGTGGAATCAGTAGAATGGGTCACAGTGACACTACCCCAATCCTCACTGAGTGTCATCTGGTTAGCTTCACCTTTTAAGCAAACAAAAGAGAGAACAAATGAAAATAGCTCATTCTAGTGGTAATCTCCATGACAGTAGCCGAACACTGCTCCCCCCCACCCCCCCAGTCTCTGGGAATTTTTTTTTTTTTCCCTCAATATCCAGATTCTATTGCTCTTACAGCAGAGAAGCCTGAAGCCTGGAGAAGTTGAGTGGCTTATCCAAGGCCACACAAAGGCAAGTGTCAAGCTCAGGACAGACACACATATTTTCCAGCTCTCAGGGCTAGGACTGTGAGAAGAGAAAACTGAACCTCTTAGGATGTTCTGCTCAGAGCAGACACAGATTAAATATAAGATTCAGATGAATTAATAAAATATAAAATGTGGTGAAATTAAAAATAAATTGTAGACTACACAAAGTTGAAATGGGATCATGACACCCGATCCTTAATCTGTTTGCTATTAGGGTGGAGAACAAGATCATGTTCTGCTCTTCTGGAATTCAGACACATTTTTTATTTATTATTTATAAATTTAAAGATTTAAAGGAATACGAGGAAAGCTCACACAGGCTGGGCAGGGCCTCTTTATAATGTAAATACCTTTCCAATGGGGAAAAAATACTGAAAGATGGTAGTTTGTCTTCAGACAACATTTCCCAGACATTTTTTTATTGTTAGCAAAGCTCTCTTGGAGCATAACTAAGAGTTTCTGAGGAATGGTAACTTTAAAGCAAAGGGAAGGAAAATTTCAATAAGAACCAAGCTGCCCAACTCCCCCTTTATTTTTAAACAGAACCATCAAAGGGCAGCTAACGGAAATATACTTAAGTGGCATTAATTCATCCCTAAGAGGACTCTCCAAGAGTTTTATTGCTACATAAGGGAAAGCCATAAACCAGCAGGAGGAGAAAGCAAAGAAAATAAGTCTGGGGAGTCGTCTTGTGTAAGAAAGTGAGCAGGTGGTCAATAATGTGTCCTTGGCTGGCTTCCACAGCCAGGAGACAGAAACTCATGGCAAGGATGTGGCCCACAAAACAGGCAGTCACAGGGAAAGGAACCGTCGAACTTCACAAAGTGTTAATGAAGAGTTCACATGAACGTGAAATAGTACAATGCCCATCTCTCCTCCCCCTCTCCCTGCCCATCCAATTTCATGTTATACTTGACTTCAGAACCTATTGTCTGCCTCTTTCCAGTCTCTCATATGATTAGGACAGAGCAAGAAAGGACTAGGTTGGATACGCACCAGGAGAGTGAGTTTTTAGACTGAAAAGTAATATTAATGATCATTTAGTCCAACACTCTCAGTTTTACAAACAAGGAAATGGATTCTCACAGATTGCTTTCATGGATGGATTTTTGCTTGAGGTCTATGGTCCTCAATGTTAAGACTGGGGATTTAGAAAACACTTCCACAATGTAGCCGTTCAGCTCAAGCCAAATCTAAGACCTTCCAAGTAGCAGCAGAGAGGCTGACAAGCATCTTGCAATGAGTGAAAATTATCACCAATCTCAAGGTTATTTTACCTTCAACCAACACTTCCTTGTTCTTGACTAGGTTGTGGGGTTTTTAAATCAAGAAGAGCATTCTTTATTAATTTCCAAAGAAGAATGGCTATTATGTAGGATTCTCTATTCTTGTGAGCTGGCAGTGGACACCAGAACACACAATCAGGAGCGTGAGAAGAAAATAGTAGGCAGAGAGGAGAGTCACATTGATTTGGTGTTTGGAAACCGTGATGTTTTTCTCTCAACCTTCCCATCACCCAAGATCTAATTGCATTAGAAAAGAGGGGAGGGGGGCCCCTGGGTGGCTCAGTCGGTTGAGCGTCCGACTTCAGCTCAGGTCACGATCTCGCAGTCCGTGAGTTCGAGCCCCGGGTCAGGCTCTGGGCTGTGGCTCAGAGCCTGGAGGCTGTTTCCCATTCTGTGTCTCCCTCTCTCTCTGCCCCTCCCCCATTCATGCTCTGTCTCTCTCTGTCTCAATAAATAAATAAAAATGTCAAAAAAAATTTTTTTAAAAAAGAAAAGAGGGGCGGGACAGGATGGAAATATGGCACCATTCATATATTCATTTGACAAGCATTTATAAAGCCTACTTTGTACACAGTTATGAACTGGGTGCAGAAAGAATTTGCAGAGATAAGTCTGATTGGAGTTCTCCGGACCCTTGAGAGAGCTTTTATATGGAGCTTTCTTCCTCATAACCAGCTCCCAGAATTTATGACCAAAATTCATTGTTCAAAATAAAATACATTAGAGATTTGCTGCATTATCTGGGAATTAATATTTTCTATTTCAGTAAGTTCTTGCTGCTAAACATGGTTTGGGATTTATTTGGTAGTTTGGTTTGAGGTTACCTTTGCACTAACAATAAATGAAGTGTATGTTAAACTGAATCTGTAGTCTTTTAGATACAAAACTCAATGTAGTTTTGAATTAAGCTAAGGTCTGTGGCTAACTGGGTCTCCGGTGAGGGGCTGGGTGCTCAAATCTTTCAGACACAAGTCTTGGAATATGGTAAACACTAAATAAGTGTTAACTATAGCAGTATTGTTATTATCATCATTTGAGTCTCCAAAAATACCATGGAAAAGCTTCTAAAAAAGTGATCATAAAGGGCGCCTGGGTGGCTTAGTTGGTTAAGCGTCTGACTTCAGCTCAGGTCATGATCTCACGGCTTGTGAGTTCGAGCCCCGTGTGGGGCTCTGTACTGACAGCTCAGAGCCTGGAGCCTGCTTTGGATTCTGTGTCTGCCCCTCTCCTGCTCATGCTCTATCTCTCTCTCTCTCTCAAAAATAAATAAACATTAAAAAAATAGAAAAATGATCGTAAGCTGCCAATTTTCTGACCTAAAAGTCCATAACAATTACACTTGCAAATTTTACTTCCTTCAGCAATAAAATATAGCTTGGTCCTGAAGCCACTTCCACAAGGCCAACCTGCAAGAAATGTCTTAGGCTCTCTGAATTTCAAAGCTAAAGCCTTTTGAGCTGCTCAGTAGTCAGTTCACTGAAAGAAGGGAAGTGGGAAGGCATCCAACATTTGAACTAGTGCCCTCATATGGGGGTGGGCAGGCTGTACTAACAGGTGGGAACGCAGACACAATACTTGTTACCCACTTATGAGGAACTGTCTTTAAGTGTCTTCAGAATCTCAACTGATTTTCATAATAAGTCTGGAGAAGAATGAGGACAAAAATCATCACCTTTCAAATTCTTCAAAAACGGGACAGCAGTAAAGCAGTGTTGTGGGATATGTGCTCATGACACCCTCTGCTATTACTACTTTTCCTCTTCCTTCTCCATTAAGTAATATCTAACACATACAAAGTGCTTATAGACCTAGGCACTCTCCTAAGCATTTTATGTTAGTCCTTCCCTTAATGTTCTTAACAACCTCAGGAAACAGGTAATGTTATCAACCTCCCCAATTTAGTGTGAGGAAATAGACGCACAGAGTATTTAAGTAAATTTCCCTAACATCACAGTGCTAGGAAGTAATAGAATCGGGATTTAATTCAGACAGATTAGCTCAGAGTTGCTACTCAAGCATTTCCCCTGACAGCTGCTCTTTAACTGTTTCAGTAGCCAATGTGTATTTTTAGATAATTTTGAGGAAGGGGCACAAAATGGCCTCCACTTGTCTCCTTCCTCTGCTGGACAATTCCCATTTATTCTTCAACCCTTAGCTCTAGACAGTGTCCCTCAAGGATCCTGTGTCTGACCAACACTACCCATCCAACCACCCCATCTAGGTTAAGGTCTGTTTTGTCTTTAGTGGGACACTTATACTAGATCAAGATTTAATTTTCAACGATAGAGTAGAAACTTCTTGAGGATAGATCCTTGTTTTACTTTCACTTATGTTTATATATTTCCAGCTTCTGACACAGTAGCTTACAATTTCAATATATGTTGAATTTAGGGTGCCTGGCTGGCATAGTTGGTTAAGCGTCTGACTCTTGATTTCAGCTCAGGTCATGATTTTATGGTTGTTGGATCAAGCCCTGCTTGGAATTCTCTCTCTCTCCTTCTCTGTCTCCCCAAATACATAAAGAAACATTAAAAAAAATAATATTTTTAAAAAAGATTGTTGAATTTATTAATTAAACTAAGCAACAAATATTGAGTAGAGAAACAATGCCAGGACTTAGAAATTTAAGCAAATAAAAGCATGGGACACCCCCATCCAGCCTTTTAGAGCAAGAGAGATATTGAGACCATCCCGTATAAAAGTACCCAGCAGCCTAAAGGCTGGATCCTGCCCACAGAGTGATTTTTTTCCCCCTACCTGTCAGTGTTTAAAAGAAAAAAAAGAATTGAGGGGTGCCTGGGTGTTTCAGTCAGTTGAGTGCCTGACTCTTGATTCTTGATTTCAGCTCAGGTCATGATCTCATGGTTCCTGGGATCAAGTCCCATGTCAGGCTCCAAGCTGAGTGGAGCCTGCTTGAGATTCTCTCTCTCCCTCTGCCCCTCTCCCTCTCTTCTGTATGCTCTCTCTCTAAACTAAACTAAACTAAACTAAAATTAAATTAAATTAAATTAAATTAAATTAAATTAAATTAAAAATAAATTCAAAAAGAGAAAAGAAAAGAAAGATTTGGGCCCAAATTTTTAAACAAAGAGGTTTTTTCCCAATGTGTGGCTTCTCCTGAAAAATTTGAAGACCTGCCCAAACTAGGTACACAATGAGTAGTTCAAAAGCTGGATGGAGCAGTGCTCCCTAGTTCACCATGAACTCTGCCCAGCCAACTCCCTCACTCCCCTATCTCCCTGCTTCTCCAAGTACTTGGGCTTCCCCCACTCCTTCTGATTCATCTTCCTCATTTTATAGTTTAGGAAGAGGAGGCCCTGAAGAGGAGGCCACACACAAGGGTATCGTGTCGGAGAAGTGACTACACCCCAAGCCTCTCATCTCCCATTCAGTTTCCTATTCACGCTCTAGGCCCTCAAAAGAACATTTGTGAAACATGTTTATCAGTGAATTTCCATGTTTCTGTGAATTCTTGTGCCTTGTAGTGAATTTTGGTCATAAAAAGAAAAGTCTCTTACCCACTCTAAGCCTCCTTACCAGATGTATCTTCAGGAACTGGCGTTGATTACATAATTCTTTGTCCTTTCCTCTCTCCACTGCCATTTTCTCTGAAAAATGTTTAGTGAATTAACTGTGAAAACCTTATGATTTTTCCTCCCAGACAGCACATCCATCTCTCTCTCCTTCAAAATAAATTCCACCCTTAGAAAAAATGGAACTTTCAATACCAAGATAGCTGTGGTTTGGTTGCTTTCAGTGCTTTGCCTGTGTTCAAAGGGCAGGATGTTACCACGTGGGCTAATTACTTAGATGGAGCTGTGGTAGAAAAGTGGAGGATTTCAGAGACGGCCCTCTCTGTGGCTGACAATTTATCACAACTTGGTGTTTTAGGCTGAGCCCCAGCTTGAGAACTAAATTTTTTTTTTTAATTTAAATTCACTTTTGGGAACAGTCTTGTGGAATTATCTCTGCTACTCTTGAAATGTGTAACAGAGAAAGAACAAATTCACATTTACTGACCAAGAAATTGTCGAGATTTTTTTTAGTTCTTTTATAATTTGGAAATTTCCAGGGCTAAAAAGCACAACTCCAGTAGGGTTACTGTTTTGACTAGAGATTAGCTTGGAGTGGGGGCTGGAGGGGCAATTTTGGAAGAAACTGATTAATTATTTTTATTTCCAAGTGCTGTTGATTTGATTTAAT
The DNA here is from genome assembly GCF_022079265.1 of Lynx rufus. Lineage (NCBI taxonomy): Eukaryota > Metazoa > Chordata > Mammalia > Carnivora > Felidae > Lynx > Lynx rufus. Next base: position 111,456,791 of record NW_025814867.1, on the reverse strand, counting down.
GTTTTGACCATGTGGGATAGAAATTCTAGGGCTTGACTTTTAATATTAAGTCATTCAAGGTTATGTGGCTCAGAGTAATTTTAGTTAAATAAAACTTCGACAATTGAACCCTAAAAATAACCAGATCAAAAGTGAAGAAAAGGTCAACAATTTGGGACCTCATGCCCTGTACCTGTCATCTTTAAACCCGCAAAGACATATATGCACCATACAGTAATTTAATTAATAAATATTTTAGTATTAATGAAATATGGGAAAGGCTTGGGTGTGTTCCTTGGTTCAAGGAATTTTGTTTGTTTCACAGTTTCTTATAAAAATACCAAAATGAACAATCTATTGCTGTAATAGCCTGCTAATAAAAAGAAAATGCTAACAAGGGAAGTTGGCTTGCTCACTTCATCTTCTGGATATACTGATAGAGAAGTACTAAGTGCCAATCAGAGTGGGGCAGACAAAAAAAAAGATCTTCCCATGCTTTTCAGTCCTTCCTTGCCACCATCCTAGGAAAGTATTGGGAGAAACATCTATAGTGGTTAAGGGCTCTCTCTCCTGCTTCCAGGAAATGCCCATGCTGGCTAGGAACTGAGCACAGTGTTCTTTATATTTCAATCTTCTCAATTTTCAAAACTTTCACCAGAACTTTTAATTGTAAGAACAACCACTAACTCATTTGAGTTTCACCTGATCTCTCAATCTTTCTTGAGTAAGATGCTGACCGATAATGAGGCATCTAAAAGGTCAGAATTGCAGAAAAGGAGAAAAGGCAAGAGCTTCTAATATGACAGACTTCCTCAGAAAGTTGGAGTCTGTAAGCAAGCTATCTTCTCCTCTCTGTCTCTCCCTCCCACATCTAGAGGTTGCCCTAGAACCCTGACTTCTTAAACTTCAGGACCTAGATGAAGGCCATTCAGGGAACATGGTTACGTGCTCTTGTCTTTTTACCTAATTTGGTTTAAACTTTTTATTCTCTGTGACCTTAGATAATTTGGGAATGAGTATAATTTTATCACTTTATTCATTTGTTACTTACAAAGGACTACTTCAAACACAACTAGTGAGTTTTAACTGTCTGTGTGACAAGGATACTGCTGAATTCTGTTGGTTGAAATTCACTTGTAATCCTATTGGTCTGAATAAGAGTTCAGGGTGAGATAAAAGTGTTTACAGTAAGCAAATGTTCCATGAAATTTATATTTTACAGAACAGATTATGGCTATTTGCTCTAAATAAGTGATTTTACAACAACCAGTTCATTGGATTACATTAAATGAAACTTCTCCACACATTCTCCCTTGCAAAGGTCTCCCTTGCAATGTGAACAGCTTTAGTTCACATTGTGTAACTTACATAAATTGTATTAGTGAAGAGAAGGAGAAAGATGCTCTCCAGAGGACTTTCCAGTCCTTCTCTGGACACACCAGGAAATAATTGGCCTTGCTACACGTCACCAGACCCATAGAACTGGGAGGACCTTACTCTTGGGATGCTCACATCAAAGCATACTTTACTATAGAACTGCCTTTAAATTTTGGATCTTTAATTTTTCTTACAAAATGAACATTATTCTTTCTAAAAAAAACATGACTATGTCACACCTATTCACTACTCACTTCTCCTTCCTGAGAGCCATACTCTGTATTCATTTGTCATTTCCCTGCCAGGAAGTATACATCAATACTTGCTAAATGACTCTGAGGGAATTTTTGAGCTTACCTATTATGAGAAGTTTTCTTTTAATCATTTGTAGCCACTTCTTAAAGATTTCTCTAAGAAAGCTTCCATTTTTATTTAATCTTTCAATATGATTTTAAAAATTATAAATGGCAATTTTTTTGTCCCTAAACTTTGTTTTATTATTTAGGTTCTTCCTTTTGTTTCTGGTCAGGTGCAGCTTATTTCATCAGAGGAATACTTAGGGGGAGGGAGGAGCTATTCAAACTCTTCCTGTTCCATCTCCAGCCGTAAGAAGGAAGATGTGAGATTAATTTAACTTGATGACATCCAAAAGGCTTGAACATGTACATTCATGAAATGATGTATCTATGAAGTGTGGGTATGTTATTCATGTTCACAGCTACCATAGAATTTTAGAACTGGAGGGGACCTTTGAGTCACCTAGTCAATGTCCTCATTCTGCCAATGAGAAAACTGTTGCCTTGGCAGGATAGGAGACCTGCTTAGGTCAGAACTAGAATTTAGGTGCTCTATGCTCTGAGAACAATGATGTGTTCATGTTATGGGGAGAAATCAAAACAAAGCAAAAACAGGATTCCACTTTGGAACTTTCTCTTTTAAGGGTCCTTTCAAGTATTTTTTTGGGGGGGGTCCTCTCAAGTATTTGATAAACTATTTCACAGCTGACATGCTTCTATTTAGAGAGACAAAAGGAGCTAATTGTAGACCTCAAGTATGTGAACTATCATTTTAAGAAAAATATTCTCCAGATGTTTCCCACCTCCTTTGAGAATGGAAAAGGGGAAATGAGTTTAAAGTTCAGCAGGAAAGATCCAGATTAGATATTAAGAAATGTAGGTCTGTGAAATCCTGCAGTTGGTTACTGGAGAATATTGTGAAATCTCCTCTTTTGGAGAACTTGTGGAATGTGGGGGTTGGTCATTTGCTTCAGAGGGGTTATGTGGGTGGCCCATTTCTAGACCTGGGGACACAACCTAATTGAGATCTCAAGTTCTGTAGGACCCGTGAGGTCATGCTCTGCTGATAGCTATTAGTGAGGTTGTTTGCTGCTCTTGGTTATAGCAGATTCATCTGTGAAGCATATAATTTTCAAGCTGCTTTGTACTTATATCAGTCTTGGTAGATGTAAATAAGCAGATTGATTAAAACTAATGAGTGCTTATGACGATCTTGCCCACTGCCTTCATTGAAGTGATTGACCAACATCTGATAGGTTTTTTTCTTTGGGCTTCATCTCAGCATATTCACCTTGCCAGTGGCTATCTGACTTCATGAATGCCTCCCAGCTTGTGTCCCTAGTCCAAAAAGCAGAAAGTAAGGGATCCAGTCCAAGATCTCATCCTAAATAACAGAGAATTTCTTTTCTTTCAGCTAAAAAGGCAGCCTTGGTATTTGGAGGACAAGATGGAGAAAAGTGACAGTATAGTTAGATCTCTGCCTTGTAAAACAAAGTAGAAGATTTGTTAGCTAATGTATTGGAGGTCAGCTCCTAAAAGTAATCAAAGAATAATTTAAAGATTTTAAGTTGGAATCTAACAGTCTTGAATTTCAGTAAAATAATCAATTTTATAAATATAGGATGGGGAGATATCATTTGAGTTTAACATTAAGTAAAACTTAGTAAGTAGATATAAGATTAATGATATAATGTATTTGAAGTATGTTCATGGGGGTGGCATAAAGTAAGTGCTCAAAAACATAGCTAATATTATTATAACTTTTATGTTCATTGCCTCTCCTTCCCCAGCCATCCTCTAGTTCTGGTTTTCTCATATACAGTCACCAATTTTGCCCCTTGCCACCCTGGAGTATTGAACCATTCTTCCATCTAACTCCCTCAAAATCAGTTCTGACAAAAGAATTAGGTTTTCTTTGGAAGGATCAGGATTTCTTCCTCTCTGAGGAGATGAAAAAGGGGATTTATAATACATTCTATAATAAACTTAAAAAGCCCATCTGAAATGAGTTTTTTTCTTTTCTTGAGTGTTCCTCCACTGGAGGTCTCCTTTTCTGGGACTCTCCTCCATGCAGCAATCAACTCTGCTCACACTTAATCTCCTCCAGAATCCCCCAGAATTTCTCTATCCTCTATGATTTAGAGTTGCTTCTCTTTTCCTTTAAACCCTAGGTGCCAGCCCATCCAAGCACAGAAGGCTCAATTTTTTTTAGTAAAAGGAGTTTCAGAGAACATCATCTCCACAAATGATAACCATCTATCTCCTTACCTACCCTCTCCTGCTTGGTTTTTCTCCACGTTTTCCAAAACTGCCTCTATTTATGTATTTGGCTATTTTTTTTTGTGTCCCCATCAAAGCATAATTCTCAAAATGCTAAAACCACAATCCTCATTCATAAGTGAACATGCCAAAGTTTTATTTAACATGGTGACAAAGTTGGTTTGAAACAAAATATTAAAAACTTGGGGCTTTAGGGATGCCTGGGTGGCTCATTCGGTTAAGTGACTGACTTTGGCTCAGGTCATGATCTCATGGTCTGTGGGTTCAGGCCCCGCATTGGGCTCTGTGCTGACAGCTCGGAGCCTGGAGCCTGCTTCAGATTCTGTGTCTCCTTCTCTCTCTGACCCTTCCCCACACATGCTCTCTCTCTCTCTCTCTCTCTCTCTCTCTCTCTCAAATAAAAAAAAAACATTTAAAAAAATTTAAAAAAAATAAACCTTGGGGTTTTTATTATAATGAGCTGATAGAAGAAAATCCTGAGTTACATACAGTTACATACAAAACTGGTTAACATAGCAAAGAGCAATAAAACCATATCCTTTTCAACATAGTTGACTTGTTATATCTGTAAAACTAATCAATTATGCAATAAAGTTACATATCCCTAGTTAGATGATCCTAAGGTAGTTTTATTTGCATCACAGTAAAAGATCATGTAACCATCTATCTTTTGCCTTATCCAATTTTGTGATATATTTTTAATGTCCACTTCCCACCTCCCGCTAAAAGTAAGCTACATGTACCCTGCCATATGAATCAAAAAAGGTGGTCTCTCCTACTAGCTGCTCCTACCAGGTAATAAAAATAACAATAGTTGTACAACAAGATAATAGGTTGCTTTATGAATGTTTCCATCATGATTAATATTCAAATAGGAAATATGAAGGCTTTCATATTTCAACGGGTGTAGGTAGGATTCTAAATGCAGAGTGAGGCTGAAATAGATATTTTCTAAAGCCCCATCAGCACTAAGAGTTTTGACTGTGAAGATCTATCTAGAAATAGATATTGAGAAAATGGAAAGAATATCACATAGTTGCCTTGTCCTCAGCTTACAATCATGTTGAAGTATAATGGACCAAACAAAAAACAAAAAACAAAAAAACAAAAAGCAATAGGAAAAAACATAAGGTTGATGAGCTGCATTTAACTTTGTGTTAAACTTTCAATAGGAAGAGGAAGATAATGATGGCTGAAAAGGTAGGGAAGACTGCAGAAGTAGGAATTGAGTTGGTCTAGAGGAATTGTCTAGGTGGTATGAGCTGAGTTGTATCCACCAAAATTCCTGTGTTGAAGTCCTAATCCCTAGTACCTCCAAATGTGACTGTATTTGGAAAGGGTTTTTTAAAGAGGAAATCAAGTTAAAATGAGGTCAGGAGGATAGGCCCTTATCTAACATGACTAGCATCCTTATAAAGGACACAAACACACAGAGGAAAGCCATGTGAAGACATAGAGAAAGGATGGCCTCTACAAGCCAAGGAGAGAGGTCTCAGAAGAAACCCACTGTGCCAACATCTCAATCTCTAACTTCTGGTCTTCACGATTGGGAGAAAATAAGTTTCTGTTGGTTAAACCACTTGGTCTAAGATACTTGGTTATGGCAGCCCTAGCAAACTAATACAGTAGGGTTAAAATGTGGAGGATCAAAAAGAAGAAACCCTTAGAATAAAAAGAATACAATGAAGATGTGAAAATGAAGATAGACACAGATGAGGAGTAAAGTTCTGAAACAATGGTTTACATTAGTGAAAGGCACCTATAACTACCAGTGTGATAAGAAAGACTTTGTGTGTGTGTGTGTGTGTGTGTGTGTGTGTGTGTATGTTGTGTCTTAAGAGAGACAAGTAAGCCTTTCAACTTTCACATCTCTATCCAAAATTTATTTCCCCAGAGAAGTTTTACCCACCACTCTTTCCAGAACAGTGTCTTCCACCCCAAAGCATTCTCAAGCTCTTCACCCTGCTTGGTTTTCTTCATGGTACTCAAATCTGAAATTATAAAATTTGTTTTTAACTTGTTTATTATTGCCTGCCTCCCACACTAGAAAGTGGTTCAATAAGATCTAGAACCTCATTTGATTCACTCCTCTCACCAGTACCCAGTTTGTAACATTTAGTAAACACTCCTTAAATAACTATACCTAATGAATGAATTTCTCTGAGAAATGTAATCAGAAGAGAACCTTCTTTGAGAGGCATGGGAAAGCCAAGAAGACAATTCTGGTAAATATCACAGGAGTAGGATTCTGCCTGACTTCCCCTTGCTTCAGGGGTGATATATCTGAGGCCTTGAGAAACTATAGCTCCTGTGGGAGGCTCTACCCAGGAGCAGATGAAAGAGGCTTGACCACCACCACACACACACACACACACACACACACACACACACATACACACGCGTGTGTTGTGTTAGTCTCATGTGAAAGGGAAAGTTGGATTTAGGGCAAGGACTGAAGGTTTAAATACTTAAACATTCTTTTGCACAGCAAGCCAAAATCTCACGGGGATAAATACAAAGAGAAAATGCTGAGGGGCATTTAAAATAATATATATCACATTATTCTGTTATATACATCACAGGTCACATGAGGAAACTGAAATTCTCTGCAGCCCTTCCCAAATATAGGGAACCATTTAGAGCTATACAAAATGATTAGGATTGGCAACTCTGACACCAGAATGAATAACTGCCTTGGTTCAGCTGTTCTTTCCTTTTTTTTTTTTTTTTGCCCTTTTTTAACAAGTATATTTTAATGGCCATTATTGTTTTATTCATGTTAGGTTTATCATTACTGCAGTTAACCTCACATTTATTTTGGCTAGTATCTTTCTTTGAAACTCTTTGACATTTCAGTTGGTTTTGATTTGTCTTTTTGGTCACACTCCATTAATAATAACTTAAATTTGAATGGTGCTTTTCAGCTTACAAAAAAATTCCTACTATCATTTGTGCCCTCAAACAGCTCTGTGGGAGAGGCCAAGATTATAATTTATTTTTTATAGTTGCTGTTTTATAGGTAAGGAAACTGAGACCTAGTGAAGATAAGGCACTTACCCAAAGTCATAGACATGGGGAATGGTATAGCTACAACTCAACTGGTCTTCTACAGGGCATGAAACCCATCACTAAGTTGGTCTGACTGGCAAAGAGCCACTGTCTGCACACATTATATACGTTGATGTTCACGTATACTCGTGCACACGTGCACACACAGGAACACACACGTACCAGTTATCAAGTATAAATCTAAGAAAACATCAACTAGAATTCACAACATTATTGTATCTTGCGTCCTCGGTGGGGGGCGGGGTAAAAAAAAAGGGGGGGGGGCAAGAAAATCCATTACCACCATTTTTTTCCCAGTAGAAATTCCAAGGCTCCTTCCTCCCACCAGGTGTTTGTATAGTGTTACACAAATCTGATGTTCTTTTGAGTGATTTGGGGAGAACCACCACACCACTTTGACCACCAAAACTATCCTCAGGGACAAGAGGGAAATCAGTAAGGGTAAGTCAAGCGGTAAATTCTAACCAGGGCCCCTACATAAATATTCAAGTTAAAACTGAACAAAGTTTATTTAAAAAAAGAGCCAGAGAAATGGCAGATGGCAGACCTAAGGAGGTGGTTTTCAGGAAAGGCCAAGACTACAAGAGGAAATAATTGTAGTAAAGTAGGATCCCACTGGGCCTTTGGTATTCAACTGGTCTTCTTCCAGGCATTTTGCTTCCTTCCAGTTTTCCAATGTTTCGTTAGATTGTCCTGGTTTAAAAATTATTAAGTATAATCCAACACATTCACTGAATTGATGGAAGGGTGAAGGGCCAAGTATGCTAGCTTATTATTAAAGACATCACCACAAGTTTAGGGTTTAGTAATTAAATTCATTCATCCCCAAAGATAGAATTCAGTCCCAGCTCATACATTACCAGGTATTACCATGTATTTCTGGTATAGATTAATACTTCCAGCTCTCTGGTGACTGCCTTAAACCCTGAATGTTAAGGACTCTAGAGAACAATTGAGTCTTATTTTTAACAAATAAAGAACTTGAAGAGATCTGGTCAGATACACAAAACTAAAATGAGAAATAAGGTCTTAAGCTCTGGTCTTCTGAGTGAACAAAGTAAGGAATGGTGGTTTGTATAGTACGTTGTAATTTGTGTCTTAAAGGAATATGTATTATATGTGCATATTCTTAGAATACCTCTGGAAACATATGAGGAAAATGGGAAAAGTTGTTGCTTCAAGGGGAAAGGATTAAAGATACTGGAGAACAGAAGAGGATGGGAAATTCACTTTTTTCTGCTGTCAATCCCTACTAAAAAAAGTATAAGCTCTGTGGGGGCAGGGCCCATTGACCATATTATATTTATCTTTATAATCCCTAGCTGGGTCTAGCATTGTGTTTGATGAGTAGTCAATAAATTATCATTGAGTACTTACAACAGATGTTCTTTTCCCATCTAAGATAAAAATGGACCATAGGGGCACGTGGGTGGCTCAGTTAAGTGTCCCAACTCCTGATTTTGGCTCAGGTAATGATCTCACAGTGTGTTTGATCCCACATCAGGCTCTGAGCTGAGATTCTCTCTCCCTCTCTGCCACTCCCCTGTTCATGCGCGCTCTCTCTCTCTCAAAATAAACTTTTCAAAAAAATAAATAAAATGGACTACTGAGTATAAATCAATACCAATTTTGTGGCTCTTTCCAAATGGTTTATAATAATCCTTCTTAGAAAGACAGAAAATAACAGCATTCTATCTTCTCCCATTTACCAGCACATGTACTATGTAGAATACACTTGAATCAAATAGTTCTTGAGACTATTCTGATTTATGAAATGGAGAAAGTTTTAAAAATCATTTTACTGACAGATGTTTTGGGGAAAATATGGTTAGTATATTTAGAAAAATTATAAAGCAGTGAATTTTGTGGTAGAGATTCCATTAAATATTTTCTTAGGTGCTTTTTATTAACCAATTCTCCTGTAGCCTGTTCACACTCTTGGCATCCCTCTTGAATAGGATGTCGCAAAGTCAACACATATTTTCTAAGTGGAAAACTGTGATCCAGAATTAAGGCAGAAGCAAAGAAAACAAACTCACAGGAGATTGGAAATTAAATTATTTAGAGATAGTTTATTCAAAGTTCTTCAGAATATTCTGACATTAAAAATTGTGAGAACCTTGCCACTTCTTTCTCCAGCATAATGAGGACACTCCACTTAGGATTCAGATTTTCAAGTCCTTTAATAACGTGTGGGGAGCACCTTATTATGTCCTGTCAGTACCAGGGAGAACAGACTTCAGTGTGTACCACAGTTGTCCTCTAGTGGGCTTTTGTGAGCCCTGCAGTTCCCTGGGCTTCTGGGTCTTCAGCCCTGGGCATTTCCAGAGGTCTTTTTGAGTTGGTTTTTATAAACCTATAAGCCCCATTTGCATTTATTCTGTTAAATGTCAAATTGCAAAGGGTACTATTAAAGGGCTTGTACAGTTTAAGGGCTTGTACAGTTTATTCATGTGAGTAGTTACACAACCCTATTTTATGCAACTAATTTGCTTTGTAAACGCCTTTCCTTCATAATAGTACAAGATAAACTTCAATGGACTCCCGGTCCAAATGAGCAGATTCTAAACTAATGACTTTACGGTATTTAAATATTACAATGGCATTTTGGGACTGTCATATTGTACTTTCTTTCCAATTCAGAAGACTTCTGTGGTTTGCATTGTTGTTGTCTGCTTGCTCTTCAACTTTTACATTTATTTGTGACCACACCAAAGCAGCTAAAGGGCAGATGAAAAATCTCAGTCCCTGGCATAAAGCCTATCAATTACTTACCATTTCCACTTAGAATGGAATTTTGGCACATACTAACAAAGCCTGACTGGCCACCAAGTTTGCCTCCTTTTGGACAACCTACTCAATCCATTAGGATTAAGTTTAGTGCAAATGTGATACTCAAAAGAATAATGATTTAAAGAAGAGGATAAACCTTTAGCTCTTCCTTGTGTAAACAAATTCTAAATTTAAGGATTAATATGGGACCTTCCTGTTCAGCCAAGGCTGAGGTCTGTTCTATCCTGTTGCTCCACCATGCTCAGTGCACGGATTTCACTTCTGGTCCCAGATATCTGCTCTGCTTCCAGGCAAATGTATCCACATTTCAGCCAGCAGGAAGGAGGAAGAGGAACAGGGCCACTCTCTTTCAGGGTCCTTCTTGGAACTTGTACCCATTACAACCACATCCATTTGTCACATGGCCACACTTGGCTGAAATGTCTTTATTCTGGGCTGTTTCGTTCCAGCTAAAAATCAAGGGTTCCAATGCCATGGAAGAAGGCAGAATTGATATTTCCCATAGCTTATAATTCCACCAATTGCCTTCATTTGACAGTTCCTACTCTTTTCTGTTTTTTGCTTGTTTTCTCCTGAAAAGGCATCATCTTCTTCCTTTTCATTTATCTTCCACTGGTGATGTTCTGCTGATAAAGACTGTTTCCTTCTTCTCCCCCTTCTTTCTCTAAATAGACGTATCTATTGGCCTGTAAGGCTTTCACCATGTTGGTGCATTCCTTCCTTCCACAGGTGATGGCTGTGCCACCTGGCCCTCTGCAGCTGCTGGGAGTGCTGCTTACCATTTCCCTGGGCTCCATCAGGCTCATTCAGGCTGGTGCTTACTATGGGATCAAGCCGCTGCCACCACAAATTCCTCCTCAGATCCCACCACAAATTCCACAATACCAGCCTCTGGGCCAGCAAGTACCTCACATGCCTTTGGGCAAAGATGGCCTTACCATGGGCAAGGAGCTGCCCCACATGCAGTATGGCAAAGAATATCCACATCTACCCCAATATATGAAGGAAATTCAGCCAGTGCCAAGAATGGGCAAGGAAGCAGCACCTAAGAAAGGCAAAGGTAACATCACATTCCTGTGCTGTTATGAAATGGCAGCTTTCCAAAATCCTCAACTATGAGATCAGGGGAAAAGCTACATTTTATAAATTTTTATTCTTGAATGTATTACTGATATTCATTAAGTGTTCACTGTGTTCTAAACTCTATCCTCAAAAAGTTCAAGACCTAAAAATACAGACAAAATTAGTTTTCTGTTGTGCTTTAATAGCATTAAATGGCACAAAACATATTTAATAACAAATAATTTATTCTCTTACTCATTATCTGTTCAAACATTTGGCAACTATTTCATGAGCATCTATTTTTGTGTCAGACTCTTGGCCAGATGCTGGGGGGATTAAAGCAATGGGGGAAAACAGGTGATAAGTCAGTCTTCTGAATTGGGACACCAATGTTGTAAGGACCTACTGTGTTAAAAATATATATATTTGAAAGCATTTTGTGATCTAGGAGCTGGATAAATGTCACTGTTTTTAAGAGTGCTTGAATTAAGCTACTACACCTGTTAATAAACTGACAAAAGGAGACTATAAAAGGTAAGGACTGCATGACAGATGAACATTTTTCCCACTGCTTTCCAGCCATATTCATTAGTTATTCAGCACCTACAACATGCTTAGCACTGTGAGAGACACTTTCTTAAAACCTCAGTTGTTTTAGCTGGATTCTGAGGAAACCTAGCATTTATAGGAAAGGAACTGCATCGGCATAGCAATTCCCTTTGAGAAAGTGGAGGCCATTCCTACTGGTCCCTGCAAAAGCAGGAAGCTCTACTTCTGGGGTACGACTGGATTTGGTGCTAAGAGGCCTAGAGGCCAGAAATGAGAGACCTGAAAATAATATAATATTGTACGTCAACTATACCTCAATGAAAAAAAAAAAACTCTCTGAAACTACTTTTCTTCATCTGTAAAGTTAAGATTTGTTGAGAAAAATCAGTGGCATAAGGTAAGTAAAATGCTAAGTAAATACTAAAACAACATAGAAACTTCTGACTTGCTACAGTTGGTCATTCAAGAAACTCTAGATAAGAAGAGTATGTTCAGGCACTGTGCTAGACATCAAGGATTCCTGATGAGTAAGACATGACCCTGTCCCAGAAGTTCTTGATATAGTAGCTACACACTGCTTAGAAATAATATGTCTTAATAGCACTAGAATATCTACTTAGCGTAAAAGAAGCATTCCCAATTTTCTTCTCTTTAGGAGCTGATAGCCCACTTAAGGGATTATCAGGATTGTTTTCCTTCCTTTCTTGAGTGGCCTGCCTGGCTTGTGGCACTTCCTGTTCTTATTCTGATGGGTACCAGATTGCAATTGGGGAATTTGCTAAGAATATAAATTCTATGGTTCTATTTTGTTCCCTGACAGTAGCTCAGTGAAAAATATAATGGTCAGGATTAAGATATGGCTATTTGTTAAAATGAAACTTTGAGGCCATAAATTTCATTTCTTTGTGTTTCATTTCAGTAGCATAGAAGATCCGGAGTTGTATTGCCGTGAAAGGCACAGCATAATCATCCCAACAAACATGTGCTTTGTATTTTGATAACAATCTGAGAAAGCATAACATCTTTCATTATCTATTATCTAATGTTGTAGTGTGGCTATATTATCCTTGCTGCAGAGAGGCAAGCAGAGACAGTGAAGGCTTAAATGGCCCAGTCCAGATCTCATTTCAAGTCCAAGAAGAGCTTCCTGCCCCTAATCCCAGCTCAATTCCTTCTCCACACTGCTTGTCAGCCTAAAGTACCTTACTTCTCCTGTTTGAAACCTAATTTGCAAATGAGGAATATTTTATTAAAGAATTCATATTTGAGGCTCAGGAAATCCTATAGCACATTAAAGGAATTAAGCAAATGTATTTGGCTCTAGAGACAGACGTGGAAGATGTTATTAAACCACATACAAGATAAAATGCTTCTATTCTTCCCTGAATCCACAAGATAATTACTTTCATTAAACACATCTACTGCTTTTCAGCACAAGAGGAAATATTATTTAGCCACAAAATATGTATTTAATATATAAGATACATTAAAATATTATTTAGCCAAAAATATTATTTAATAGGAAATACTATTTAGCATAAAATATATATTTAAATATATATTAAATACATATAAATATATAATTATATATAAATAAGTATATAAATATAAATATATTAATATATATTTAATATATAAAATGTATTAAAAATCAAGGACATGGAAAAATACATTAGGTAGAATAAATAATAAAAAAAATAAAAACGCCAACACTGTTCAACACATACACACACCTAGAATACATGAGATGAAAATACATATAAATGTCAAGTGATTATCTCTTGAGTAGTGGGCTTATAGGCAACTTTGATTTTTCTTCATCCTTCTTTGAATTTTCTAAAATCTTCATAGCAAACACACCATCTCAAAACTTTGGAGTTTTGTACTTGGAAAAATGTTTCCTCATTACTTTTTAGCTTTTTTATATAACCAATGCTGATAAAAGCAGCTACAGATATCAGTTCTCAATAGTATTTCAAACATGACAAAACAGTTATCAGCCTGATTGTCCTTTAAGTACGGATAACACAGTCCCGGAAGATGAGCACATTATTCCTAGTCTCTCCTTTCAGTAAGTAATAGGCTAAGGTGTCAAAATTAAATAATGATCGTCATGACTTCCTTAAGTAAGGAATAATAAATATTAATTTTTCTTTCTCTTTTTTTTTCCCTCCTTGCCCCCACTCCCATTCCCTCTCCCCCAATAGAAATACCATTAGCAAGTTTACGAGGGGAGCAAGGTCCGCGTGGAGAGCCTGGCCCAAGAGGACCACCTGGGCCCCCTGGCTTACCAGGTCATGGGATACCTGGAACCAAAGGAAAGCCAGGGCCACAAGGATATCCAGGAATTGGAAAACCAGGTATGCCCGGAATGCCAGGAAAGCCAGGAGCCATGGGAATGCCCGGAGCAAAAGGTGAAATTGGACCCAAAGGGGAGATCGGGCCGATGGGGATCCCAGGACCACAAGGACCTCCAGGGCCCCATGGACTTCCTGGCATTGGAAAACCAGGTGGGCCAGGGTTACCAGGGCAACCAGGTGCAAAGGGTGAGCGAGGACCCAAAGGACCACCAGGACCTCCAGGCCTTCAGGGTCCTAAAGGAGAGAAGGGCTTCGGGATGCCAGGTCTGCCAGGCCTGAAGGGTCCTCCAGGGATGCATGGCCCTCCTGGCCCTGTTGGACTTCCAGGAGTCGGCAAACCAGGAGTTACAGGCTTCCCTGGGCCCCAGGGCCCCCTGGGAAAGCCAGGTCCTCCAGGCGAACCTGGTCCACAAGGCCCTATTGGAGTCCCAGGAGTTCAAGGGCCTCCTGGGATGCCTGGAGTTGGGAAACCAGGCCAGGATGGGATCCCTGGCCAGCCAGGATTTCCAGGCGGGAAAGGGGAACAAGGACTGCCAGGGCTGCCAGGACCCCCAGGCATTCCAGGGATTGGGAAACCTGGCTTCCCAGGACCCAAAGGTGACAAGGGCATAGGGGGTCTGCCTGGGGCTCTGGGACCAAGAGGGGAGAAAGGACCAGTAGGAGCCCCAGGAATGGGGGGTCCCCCAGGAGAGCCAGGCCTGCCTGGAATCCCAGGTCCTATGGGCCCTCCAGGTGCTATTGGTTTTCCCGGACCCAAAGGAGAAGGTGGGGTTGTAGGGCCACAGGGGCCACCAGGTCCCAAGGGTGAGCCAGGGCTTCAAGGCTTCCCAGGAAAGCCAGGTTTTCTTGGTGAAGTAGGGCCCCCTGGCATGAGGGGTTTGCCAGGTCCCATAGGGCCCAAGGGGGAAGCTGGGCTCAAAGGTTTACCGGGGCTCCCTGGTGCTCCTGGGCTGCTTGGACCAAAGGGAGAGCCAGGAATCCCAGGGGATCAGGGTTTACAGGGTCCTCCAGGCATCCCAGGGATTGCGGGCCCCAGTGGGCCCATTGGACCACCTGGAATGCCAGGCCCCAAAGGGGAACCGGGCATCCCAGGGCCCCCTGGGTTCCCTGGAGTAGGGAAGCCTGGAGTAGCAGGACTTCATGGCCCCCCAGGGAAGCCTGGTGCCCTTGGTCCTCAAGGGCAGCCGGGCCTTCCAGGGCCCCCAGGCCCTCCAGGACCCCCAGGTCCCCCAGCTGTGATGCCCCCTACACCACCACCCCATGGAGAGTATCTGCCAGACATGGGGCTGGGAATTGATGGAGTGAAACCCCCCCATGCCTATGGGGCTAAGAAAGGCAAGAATGGAGGGCCAGCCTACGAGATGCCTGCCTTTACAGCTGAGCTGACTGCACCCTTCCCACCTGTGGGGGCCCCGGTGAAGTTTGACAAACTGCTCTATAATGGCAGACAGAACTACAACCCACAGACGGGCATCTTCACCTGCGAGGTCCCTGGGGTCTACTACTTTGCATACCATGTTCACTGCAAGGGGGGCAACGTGTGGGTTGCTCTGTTCAAGAACAATGAGCCCATGATGTACACGTATGATGAGTACAAAAAGGGCTTTCTGGACCAGGCATCTGGAAGTGCGGTGCTGCTGCTCAGGCCCGGAGACCGAGTGTTCCTCCAGATGCCCTCAGAACAGGCCGCAGGACTGTATGCTGGGCAGTACGTCCATTCCTCCTTTTCAGGATATTTATTGTATCCCATGTAAAAAAGAAAAGAAAGAGAGATTTAATAGAAGAAAAGAAAATGATGCACCGAAAAAATCCAAATGAAAAATGTAATTGCTTCAAAACATTTATATAGTTGGAAAGTTATATTTCAGTGAAAATTTGAACCATCGTGTACAAATAAAAACTAAGATGCATGTTTAATGCTCTGCACAGCAGCCTATAATTGAAAATGATGGGATAGATTTATGTATCAAGTACTGACACTTGTGTTGTACCCACTGGAATCATATTAGCTGTTGTATTGTTATATGCTTCCATAACCTGCTTATTCAGATCATTCAGAATATTTCAGTATGAAAGATCATAGCTAATGAAAGTCATTTGCTCATACTGTTTAAAGATTTATCAATATGGCTTAAAGAAATGTCATTGATAACAATTACATACCGTATTTACTTGCATAATTTCCTCTGTATTTGTGCAGATATTTTGCCATGGAATGTGGGTGAGGGGTTCTGCTGTGTTACAGCCCCAGCGGGAGGGAATCAGGGGGGACCAGTAGGGTTTTAGTCCAAGGGATATTTCCCTCCTGTCAGAGGCTGTATCTTTTCTCAGTATGAGTCCTACTCAGAATTGTCTATCTTGTCTCTCTAAAAGAACAAGTGAACCAATCAACCACCGTGTAATTTACTCAGTGCCTCCTCTGTGCCTTGCACTGGATGAGACGTTTGAGGGACATGAGACAGTGCCACGAAAGAAGCTAAACAACCAGCTGGGAGACAGGGGCAGTAGTTAATTCACTTCTTTCTCAAGCGTTCTTTTTGTTTTATTTTCTGTAATTTTTTTTTCTTTTTTCTTCCCTCCATGTAATTTCCACTATGATCCAACCAACATAAGCACGTGGAAGTCATAAGAAAAAAATAATAACTTTCCAGTTTCGTGGAATGTTCATTATCATCAGTTTTCAATTGCTTACATGCTTATAAAAATCCCCCTTCCTTGCCTACCCATACAAATGACTACAATGAGGTTTCACCCATGAAGGAGCTTTAAGTGTTTCTCAGTAGCTGTTGAATTTTGAAGAAATTTCCCAGTGTTGTATATATGCAAATTGGTATGTCTGAGGTTCCAAAATCAATTTCCAAAACCCAAGTCATTTTTTACTTGGGGAGGAAAAGAAGTTTCAGAATTCCATAGGAAAATAATTTTTTTGAAAAATTATTTCTCAAGTTTTAAACTAAAAAAAATGGATGTAGTATTTTCTAGTGTAGATACTAGGAGGAAAAGGAAAGTTGTAGGAAAAGAACTGTTTCTTTAGAAGCAACCTGTGGAACAGCTATCTGAAATGTCAAATAGCAAATAAGTGCCCATGCTTCTTTTTCACCTCATACTCAGCACAAGTCAAGGGTCAATACAAGTTTAAAGAGAAAAATAAGTGTCTTTCCAGGTTTTCACTTAGGTACATATTAACTGCTTCGGGCATTCAAATCTGGTCTCAAAACGCAGACAAAATATTTCAGTCAGCTATGAGTCTGCCACTGACACTATAAGGAATTGGGGATATAATGTGGGGTTATAGTGGTGGACTCTTGTATCTCTTCCTCAAAATTAAAAGTGAGAAGTTGAGGGGAAAGGTACAGATGGAAAAATACACAAATAAATACGGTATAAACACACATGGAAATGTGTCTATGTCAAATCTGAATCATTTTAACCATCAAGAAAATCCTCCCCAACCTAATAGGTGTCTTTTCCCTTATATGGTAAACGAGCACCATTTCTTCTCAATTTCTTAAAAAGAGAAATGAGTTCATTACCAGAGGGTTTCTTATTCACTGCTAATTATATGACAAACTTTTCCCATCAAAAGATATCCAACCCAACTTTCATTTTCAAAGCAGACAGCGTTTCTATGGCCAAATACCCTTTAGGTTGGTCTTGAGGATGCTGGTTTTGGACTGATGACTATGGAGGCAATAAGGACCCACTGGGCTCCTTCAGCTAAACAGATGCATTGAAATGGCTTGGAAGCAAGTCAAATCAGCTGATCTGTAAATCCGTATTTATCTGTACATGTATGGGCTTTTTCTTTCCACCAAGTAAGAAAGTACCTCTTTAGGTAAAACCAAATTTCACATTTTAAAATACCTTCCAACTTATTTATTGGTTGTTACTCAATTGCATATATATATATATTATATATACATATATATAATATATATATATATGAAATGTGTGTGAGTGTGTATATCATCAGGCATATGCTTCTAACTTTTAGATAGGGGAGGAGCAAAATTTATGCCAAATACTGTGTATTCTACAATGGTGCTAATCTCAGAACTAAATGAATTACTCCATTTAATTTAAAAAAGAGTTTTAAATAATTATCTGTGTGTTTGTGTTTCCCTTTTAAGTGTTGCACATCCTGTTAACACATTAGTGTAAAAGCAGATGAAACAAACAACCACATGTTCGAAAATCTAGGGATAGAGCTATAATCCCTATTTAATTCAAATTCAACCAGAACTTTTCCATGTGAAATGAACAAAATTGGCATTGTTATTTGAACACAGAGTTTTAATGCAGTATGACATCCCACAGAGGAAAAGAATGTCTGTAGTGGGTGACTGTTCTCAAATATTTTGCAGAACACCATGAAAGGTGAATAGACTGGTAACTTTTTTGAGTTTCCATGATAGATTTGAGACTTGTCAATAGCAAATCAATTTTGTATTTAAATTTTTGTACTGATTTGAAAAAAAGACTTATTAAATATCTTTAAAAGTATGTTTCTCATCTTGTTCATATCACTCAGCTGACACTGAACCTCATAATTTTTTTTATCTCCCTATGTACTAATGAGCTGCTGAAACAGAGACCTAAATCATAGCTTAAACAAGACAATTATTTCTCTTTGACACAACAGGTCTGAGCATCAGCAGTCCAGTGCTCATGTGGTAGCTCCAGTCAGGGCCCCAGATTCTTTCTATCTTTCTGCTTTTCCACCCTAAAGTTGTTGCCCTCATCCCCAAGGTCCAGGACAGGTAACCATCACAGCCACATTCCAGGCAGTGGAAAGGTGAAAACATCAGGAACGGGAGAGCATGCTCCCTAATTGCTTACATTACTCCCTCCCACATCCTATTGCTCTGAATTTAGTCGCATTGCCCAAAGCTGCCAAGAGAGTGTGGGAAATTGAATATTTATTCAGGGTAACCACATGCCCAGCTGAAAATCAGGGATTCTCTTAACATGGAAGAAGGGAGAACAGATATTAGGGGACAATGAATGAGCTGCTGCATCTATCACCTCCATCATAAAAGGAAAAAAAAAAAAAAACTGCCACAAACCTCTCTTCCCCCCGCAAGAAACCAATCCTCAAATACTCTATTCTATTTTAGCTGGCCACACTAGAGCCGAATATTTTGAGGGGAGATAGTGGTGAGTAGAGCTACAGAGCAGAAGCAGACCTGTTTCAAGAATCTAAGCGTCTTAAGTATCACTGATGAAAGAATTCTGCTGTGATGATTTATCAAGCTCAGAATGATTGTAACTTACATCTATGATATTATGAAGAGATCATTTAAACCATTGCATAAACAAGTGTGTATCACCTGTCTATGGGCTGATTAACTCACTTGCTTAAACCATAAGTCTGGAAGCTCAAGACCACAGTTTCCATTCCCAATCAGCCCAATTAGTTCTATTTCATTCCACAGCTCTTCCATAACATGAACCAATCATCTTGTATGCACACACTGTTGGTCACAAAGGTAAACAGAAGGGCAGATACAGGCGACACAGGCAGGGAGGAATAAATAGTTGGAATTCAGAATGCTGGAAAAGCAAGGAGAATCCATCATCACAATGGGTCTGTAGCATCCCCTTGCCTTAAAACAAAACACAAAGCAGGCCTACTCTGCACTCGATACTACTAGTACTACGAGGCAATGTGAAGGATACAAAAGCAACAGAAAACATGACCCTTCCCCTTAAAAAAAAATCATCTTCTGTTTGGAGGAAATTAAGATGTTTGTTAAGCAAAAGATTAGTTTCCAGGTGATATACAAACAAATACAAACAGATGTGGTGTGGTGCTGAGAGGATGCACACTAGTTAGATTCAGGAAGAGAAAGACCATTCCATGCTGCTGCCTTGCTAGAAATGCTTTGACATGTCTCCTGCATAATTCCTCCTCACCCCTCAAAACACAGCTCAAGGATCACCTCCTCTTTTGTACTGCTCAAAGTCAGTCATCTTCTCCCCTGTGACCACCCTGCCTTGTATAGACTTCTGTCCCTTCACTTTCCCTACCTTGTAACTGACCTGTTACTGTCTCCCATATTTGACAGAGAGTAGCTTCTTGAAAGCAGGCACTATTTCATCTTTCATCCATAGCCCAACACAGAGTGCTGGTCCAGTACCAGGTCAGAAGGAAGAATGAAGAATGAATCTCTCAAGGCTGCTGTGGGAGGCAGTGATAAAGTCGGTATGAGTTGCTCTAGGATTCCAAGATTCTACAGAAGGTTATATATTCCAAGATTATTTAGAAGTTTAATGTGGGATGAAACTTAATAACAGACAGTGTTTTGGAGATGATTTTTAAAGAAATCACTTTTAATGGGATGGACTTTGAATAGCATAGGGACATCCCAAGAGGAAAAGGTTCTATTCCTCTAATAGGAGGAAACTGGTATTTTTGTGAGTGAGCGAGTGACTCTGTGTGTGTGTGTGTGTGTGTGTGTGTGTGTGTGTGTGTGTGTGTTTTGGGGCAGGTGGTGAACAGGGCAATTTGGGATAATGGAAATAGCCTCACTAGATTGGAGGATCTACCCAAGCACTAGTAAAGGAAACTAATAACCAAAGAAGGGTCAAATGATATCAGGCTTTACATATAGGAAAGAGGCATTTATACTTTATCAAATATGCAGTAAGAATACATTGTAGGTCCTTAAGTGAGAAAATGGTATGAAAATAAGTATTTTAGAAAAGTTACCTTGATGATTCTATGAAGAAGGTGAATTACAAGTAGTAAAACTAATGAGGAAATCAGAACCGCTTCAATCCAGAAATGGGATGGTAGGTTGGTGGTGAATAGTCCCAAACAAGTCTCATGAGTAAAGGTCACATGTCAGGTCAGGTGTCAGGATTTAAGGAATACAAAACAATGGAGCTAGTTCAAGGGTGAGGAAATAAAACAAAGAAGAATTGAAAATTGAAGAAACAGTTGAAAGACTAAGGTGAACTTGGGGACAATCCTAGGATGGCCTTATGAAGGAAAAGGAAGCTTGTCCCAAAGGTGGTTTCTTCTCATCGATACACCTGGAAGACAGGGATGGTGCCCTATCATAGACAGACACAGGTTGTCCACTAGCAAAGCCCACTCCAGGCAGGGAAATGAGAAGACAACTCAGTTTATTTACAGGCTTGTGGGATTTCCCTGATAGTGGGATGAAAATGCATTTAGTAGGAAGATGAAAGGTAGATCCACGAGCCTGGAGAGAGACCTATGGTCTATTGTAATAAGGGAGAAAAAGGCCAACTTGAAATTAGTAGCACCGTTTGCAGATAAAAAAAAACATTAAATTGCTTTAAAATATCTTTCTTTACTTATTGCAGGAATTTATTTAACAAATCCTTCATAATAGAGACAGCAAAGATAGATATCATCCCAATCCATATGTAATTACAATGAATTACATAAGCACACAGGGCCAAAAAAGAATGCAAATCAATCATATTTTACTATATTTCAGAAAAGTTTTCTTCTTAATGGTTTGTGACTAAAAATACAAATGTTCATGTCATTCCCTATCATGAAGAAGAAAAATATCTATGGAGTAAGATTTAGGGTTATCCTTCTTTTAGCAAAGAGTTACACAAAATTTCTGATGGTTTCTTTCACTTTCAAAACCAGTATTTATATCAGGGTAAATTTTATCTTCAAACAAGTTATTTTTTATGATATCAAATAGCTCTTAATGATTTTTATTATCAAAAAAAATTTTTTTGCTAATTCCTGGAGATAAATGTAATGGAATTTAAATCAAAAGTGGGGCATATCATTCCATTTTAACAAGGTATTCAGAAGTTTCTCATGTGTGTTACTGAAACACAGGACCATCTAATCAAATCTTCCATTGAGGCATCCAGAACCTTTCCAGAGATTTTTTTTTCTTTGCTATCTTACTGCAAGTAAAAATAGATTTTTATTAGAATCAAAAGCAGTTCTAAATTAAAGTTTATGAAGTCTGGGGAGGCTTACATTTCACATGCCTTGAAAGACCTAAAAGTTAATTATATAATGAGTATGACCAAGTCACTTTTCATCTAACAAACTGGCAGCATGTGCACATCTGCACTTTATTCATGGGATGAGAGATACAAGAGGGAAAGCTGATGGAATGCTTACTCTACCAGTCTCCAGTTGTCTACTAGTAATAATAGTTGCCTTTTGACATCAAAGATGAATCTGTCCTTGTCATTTGCTTTACCAAACCAGAGTCATCAATATAGAACATGTTAGGAAAGGTCTCTGGGGTCAGACTCAGAGAACAAATCTCAACTCTTCTATTTACTGGATGGTCATCTTGAGTCAATTATTTAACCTCTCTAAACTTCAGCTTTTGCACCTGCAAAATAGTAAGTAATAACAATAACTATCTTTTACAATAGTTGGAAGAACGGATGAAGTAGTAGGGTATGGTACAGAGAGGTAACAATTGTTATCATTGACTGAGTGCCAAACCATGTACCAAAAACCACTTTGTTTTTATGTATTAACTTAGTTACTCCTCATAGCTAAAGAAATTGTGCCATAGTAACTTGTCTAAGAGCTAATAAATGACAATGCCAGGATTTTAACCCAAGCATCTGGCTTCATAGTCCACATTCTGAGCTATTACACCATATTGCCTCAAGGCAGAAGATAAAACTTCTCAGCTATCTAAGTAACTACCATTGAAGGTTCAGAATAGTAGCTTGCCTCAGAAGAGAAAGAGAGATAACCAAGTTCTGAAGTTATTTCTTAGTTATTGGCATTACCAGAGACAGTAGAAATAGCCAACTACCCAGAGGACTATATTGACAGATTCTGGTGAAACTTAGGAGATAAGAGTGCAGATATACATGGCTTTATTTATTTATTTTTAATGTTTATTTATATATTTTGAGAGAGAGAGAGTGAGAGAGAGCACACATGCGAGCAGGAGAGCAGCAGAGAGAGAGAAGAGAAAATCCCAAGCAGGCTCCACATTGTCAGCACAGAACTGGGCTTGGGGCTCCATCTCATGATTGTGAGATCATGACCTGAGCTGAAATCAAGAGTCAGATGCTTAGCCAACTGAGCCACCCAGGCGCCCCTATATGTGGCTTTAAAAATTAAACCGCTGGGGCGCCTGGGTGGCGCAGTCGGCTAAGCGTCCGACTTCAGCCAGGTCACGATCTCGCGGTCCGTGGGTTCGAGCCCCGCGTCGGGCTCTGGGCTGATGGCTCAGAGCCTGGAGCCTGCTTCCGATTCTGTGTCTCCCTCTCTCTCTGCCCCTCCCCCGTTCATGCTCTGTCTCTCTCTGTCCCAAAAATAAATAAACGTTGAAAAAAAAATTAAAAAAAAAAAAAATTAAACCGCTGATGGGAATGTAAAATTAGGCAACCACTATGAAAAACAGTATGGTGGATCCTCAAAAAATAAGTAAAACCACCATATAATTGAGCATTTCCACTTCTGGGTATATACCCGAAAGAATTAAAAGGATTCAACAGATATTTGTCCATTCATGTTCATAGCAACGTCATTCATAATACCTAAAAGGTGGAAGTTATCCAAATGTCCATTAATGGATGAGTGGATAAACACAATGTGGTATACATGTGCAATGGAATATTATTCAGCATTATAAAAGAAAAAAGTAGGGGCGCCTGGGTAGCTCAGTCAGCTAAACATCTGACTCTTGCTTTAGGCTAGGTCATGACCTCATGGTTCATCAGTTCGAGCCCTGTGCAGGGCTTTGCGCTGACAGTGCAGAGCCTACTTGGGATTCTCTTTCTGCCATCCCCCACCCAGCCATGCTCTTTCTCTCTGTCTCTCAAAATTAATAAACTTAAAAAAAAAAGAAAATAGGAACTGTGACATCTGCCACAACATGGATGAAACTAGAGGTCATTATGCTAAGAGAAATAAGCCAATCACAAAAGGACAAATATTGTATGATTCCACTTATATAAGGTACCTAGTCATATTTATAGACATAAAATAGAAGGATGGTTTCCAGGAACTGGAGGAAGGTGGGAATGGGGAGTTATTGCTTAATTGTTATAGAGATTCAATTTTGCAAGACAGAGTTCTGGTCATCAGTGGTGGTCATGGTTGCCTAACAATGTGTATGTATTTAATGCCACTAAACTGTACACTTTAAAAGTGGTTAAGATGGTAAACATTATGTTATGTACATTGTACCACAATTTTAAAAATTAAAAAAAAAAAAACTAGAAGGAAAACTACCTGTTAATAGGAATAGTCCATGATGTAGAAGATAACTGGAAATGACTCCAGCAGCTTCCCTTACCACTCAGTTCACCACAGTGTTCACTAAATGGGTAAGGAATCTAAGCAGCACCACTATGGTGGTCCAGAAGCTACAAGTCCCACCCTCTGCCATGGCAGGTCTGTAGACCGCTATGGGGACTGCCACTCACTGCACCTTCTCTACTTCAATGAATGTTACCTTCCCAGGACCTTCAGACCTGACTGCCAGACAGTCCACCTTCACCCAGTGGCCCCAAAATGCAAACTAGAATTGAGTTTCCTTTCTTCTTCAAGCATAAACATGAAATCTGCATGCCAATTTTATGATTCCAAAGGTGAAATTAAAGGTAGGGTTTTTCATCCTATAATAAGGGGATCTTTATAGAGCCTATATATACTCAAGATATGAGAGAAACAAAAGTAAGTTTTGCTTCAGCCACCTGACTTCACCAGAAGAAAGGGAAAACTCACTGCCACCATAGGCAGATACCTCGCCTCAGTTAGAAAGGAAGTGAGCATGGTTGAGCAAATTACAGGTCACCAAGGAACAAGAGCTCCCTCTCATGGCTGAAAGAGGAAACGCAGCTCCACTAGCAGATACTTTTCTACCATGAATTCAGTGGGTCAGGAATTTGTAGAGAACATAGTGGGGATGGTTTCTCTCTGCTCTGTGATGTCTAGGACTACAGCAGAGGGTGAATCAACAACCAGGGCCTAAAATCACCAAGAGGTACCTTCATTTACAGGTCTGGCTATTGATACTGGTTGTCAGCAGAGACCTCAGCTGCACTATAGACAGGAACCTCCATATGTTATTTTCATGTTGCTTATTTGTGTGGGCTACTTTGGGCTTTCTCAAAGCATGACATCTGGGTTCCAAGTGAACCAAGGTAGGAGCCACGGTAGGAGTGTCACATTGTAAGGAAAGGTCACATTGTAAGGAAAGTACACAGGATGGGAAATATTAGTGGCTATCTCTAGAAAATACAATGTGCCATGTCTACCTGGTTGTCCAGTGTCTTGACTGTGGTAGATATGCTTTGGTGGACTTATATTGGGACACAAAGACCCACACATTTTTGCCCACTCCCTTAGGTCCCTCCACCTCCCTCTTCCCAGCTCTCTGCTGCTGAACTTCAAATATTGTATATCAGGCCCTTGACCCACTCAACCACACCAATCACTATTGCTCAAGACTGTTCATCCTTGGCGCCCAGGTGGCTCAGTCAGTTGAGCATCCAACTCTTGATCTCAGCTCAGGTCATGATTCCAGGGTCATGGGATCAAACCCTGCATTAGGCTCTGCGCTGAGCATGGAGCCTGCTTAAGATTCTCTCTCTCTCTCTCTCTCTCTCTCTCTCTCTCTCTCCCTCTATCCCCTCCCCAACTCACGCTCTCTCTCTCTAAAAATATAAAAAAAATAAAGACTGTTTATCCTGATCTCAGGGACCTTCTCTTTCTATTCAAAGGAAATGATTAAATGTACATCTTGAAGCTCTGTCCATTGTCCTTACCACTGTTCTTTATGGCCCCTCCCCAAGGAGGATGGTAGTACAGTAGCAGTGCATTTTCAGTTCTACCAACATGCCAAGCTTGAACCAGTCTTGAATATTTTCCTCTAACATCAGCTGGTCATAAAACCCCATGAGGCCATAGGTGTAAGCTGAGGAATACAACTGACATGGAGACCTGGGCCATTTGTTCATGTATTTATTGATGACTTATGGGCCTGCTTAAATGTGATCTCATGTAAACCATTTCTATTGTTCAGTGAATTACTGATGTGTGCACCCGACTTTATCAAACCCAGGTCCTGAAGGGCAGCTCTGTTCATAAAATTATTTATGTTCCATTGTCAAATGTTCAGTTTCTACTAGAGCTTCGTATCATGCCAGTAGTTGCTTTTTGAATGGTCGAGCTATAGAAGGCATGGCCTTACTCTAGAACCTTAGGAGTCTGTGCTGTGATTCTCCTTTTAGGTCTAGCCAGATTCTACACAGCATCATTATCTTTCACGTAGCACCTTGGGATCAGCCACATCATTAGGAACTGAGTGGAAAAGCAGTTTGTATCACAGCTTGGAACTGCTGCTGAGCCCTCTCTTCTCAAAACTAGTAGCCTTCAGGGGTGCCTGGGTGGCTCAGTCGGTTAAGCAACCGACTTCGGCTCAGGTCATGATCAGGTCACGATCTCACGTTTGGTGAGTTCAAGCCCCGTGTTGGGCTCTGTGCTGACAGCTTGGAGCTTTGGAGCCTGCTTCAGATTCTGTGTCTCCCTCTCTCTCTACCCTTCCCCCACTCACACTCTGTCTCTCTCTCAAGAATAAATAAACATTAAAAAAAATGTTTAAAAAAACTGGTAGTCTTTTGAGTCAGTTGACTTAACTGGCATCCAATAAATGCCTTTTGAGGTCACTTGATAAATGGGTTAGAGCAGTGTTTATAAGTGGCTACCTATAAAATCCAGAAGTGCATCAAATACCATTTCTATTCTTAGTGGTAGGAGATGAAAGATGCAAGAACTTTTCCTTTATCTTGAAGGAGATATCCAGGCATGGATCCAGATATCCAGATATCCATATATCATCCCTCAGGTACCCACACTCCTAAAAATGTGATTGATCAATGTTGCAGGCTCTTAAACATCTGTAACTTATCTCAGCCTTGGGCATACATGTATTTTACTAGGGCACTTAGAATACTTGCCATTTCCTGCTCCCTAGATCCAACTAATATGATATCATCAATGCAATGGATCAATGTGATACTCTGAGGAAAAATAAAGTCCTTTTGAATTATATTATGACAAAGAGCAAGAGAGCTGACCAACCTTGGGAGTGTATATAGGAAAGCATTCACAGTTTTGAGTAAATATGAACTCAATCTTCCCAAGTGAATGCAAATTGCTTTTGATTTTCTTTCCTGCTGAGGATTTTTTTTTAATTTTTTAACATTTATTTATTTTTGAGAGAGAGAAAGAGAGAGAGAGTGCAAGCATGAGTGGGGGAGGGGCAGAGAGTGAGGGAGACACAGAATCAAAGCAGGCTCCGGGCTCTGAGCTAAATCACATAGCAAGTGCTAGAGGCTATGTTGATAGATTCAATCAAAGATAACAACACCTGGTATCGACTCTATGATTACATATACCATTTAATTTTGATAGCCCATCATTTCTCATGGTCCATCTGGCTTAGGATCACCAACCCCCTGCAGCCTTTAAGTCTTTTAGGCGGACATTAATCTCTGCATTTCCACTGGTGTGAGATAGGGTTTCCAATTTACTATCTTTGCTCAGGAGTCGGGTGGAGGGAGGCAGTTTCAGGGACTTCCACTTGGTTTTTCCTACTCTAATGGTTCTTAATTCATAGATCTGAGAATCAGTGTGATGGTTCTACCAGTTGCTAAATATATCCATTTCACTTACGCACTCAGCAACTGGAGAGATGACCATAAGTTAATTGGAGTCACCATGGCACAGATTTGGGCCAGGATTTTATCACTTTGCAACTATATGCCTACTCTAATGGGAGGTTATAGGATTTCCTGCATCAATGCAGTTCACCCTGTATTCAACAGCCCTTTAAAGAGCTGGGTATTGGGGCGCCTGGGTGGCTCAGTCGGTTAAGCATCCGACTTTGGCTCAGGTCATGATCTCGCGGTCCGTGAGTTCGAGCCCCGTGTCAGGCTCTGTGCTGACAGCTCAGAGCCTGGAGCCTGTTTCAGATTCTGTGTCTCCCTCTCTCTCTGACCCTCCCCCGTTCATGCTGTCTCTCCCTGTCTCAAAAATAAATAAACGTTAAAAAAAAATTTATAAAAAAAAATAAAGAGCTGGGTATTTTCCATTTTTTCAATGTACCATTACTCTGAAGAAAGGCCACAGGTTACCTTGGAAAACGTATGAGTACGCAGTGCATACACTGGTGGCATTGCAGAGAACTTCTTCAGAAGGACTCATATTTCCTTTAATCAATGGGCTCTGGATTTGAGAACTGGCTCATATCTGGAAACAGGTCCAGAGACCGTGTTTTTCCATTTTGGCAGTTGACATCTGCCTTGTGCTCACCAGTTCTTAATTGTGTTGTTTCTGTTGTTGTTACATAGGTCAATCAAGACCCTCATTAACTTCTGATCTATCTTGCCCTTAGGAATATCCATGGTCTATAGAATATCATAGATCCCCTACATTTTAAGGATCCCTGACTGATAATTACATTTGCTTTTGATGGTTAAGTGCTGCCAACTACCTTTGCTGTCCTGAAACTCTATCACTCACTCACTGACATTATGGCATCTCCTACTGTCATCTCTGGCCTGCACAGGACAGTTACCATTGAGCCCGTCAACTATGTCAATACCTACTCACTACTGCAATCTTACTGCTTTAATGAAAGGATGTCCTCTAGGCTCTCTCAGGGAACAGTCAGCTGGTAGGTTCTCTGGTCATACAAAATAAAACCATTCTAAGAAGCCCACTACTCTGAGCCTCCTGACCCTATCCTTAATAATCTGCCAAAGTAATTCTGACATCTCCTTTACTATAGATTACCAGCGTGTCTAAGCTTCACGCTGCCATTCTTAAAGGGTGTTAGGACTTACTGAGACATTAAATCATTAGTCACTGCAGAGTGTCCCTATATCAATAACCTCTCTTCTACCCAACTTTACACACTGCTAGTCTAGTACTCTCAAGATCCATTAGCTTATGAAATTCTTGGTTCCTATTGACACATATATTAATCTGTAGCTTTTCTTGTGAATAAATAGAGACTACACTTTTTACTGTCTGTGCTAAAATCTAATTGTAGTTATTGGTGAAGAAGCAATGAGGGGAGGTGAGGGCTCAAACATGATCTTGTGAGGCAACTAAGATGAGACCTTAAATGATCTCTAGGTAATGGAAGGCCACTTTCTTCCAGCAAGGGGGAAAAGACCCTTCTCTGAATTCCCAGAAGGCTCAGAAATTCAGAGGCTCACAGATCTCAAGCACATCTGCCCAAATGTCCCCATCTCAATCTCAGAGTCTCTCTCCTTCCTTTTTTGGGACTTGACATTAGCACAGGAAACATGTCAACCTGAGCATTCAATCTCTTTATAATTCTGCCACCTTTGAATCAAATTTTTGGCTGAATGGTAAGTACAGTATGGCCTCTAATTACAGGAAGAAGAATTTCTGGCTTTCTTAACATGTTCAGAGTTGATAAGAACCTATCATTCTCTTTCCCCAAAGCTGTTAGAGCAGTTAACAACACCTAGCCAACTCCACAATCTTTATAATTACAATTGCCCCATACCTTTTAAGTGCTGAAGTTATTACACACGACACAAGTTTTCCCTTCAATCTGTACCTCATCCTAATCTGCCACAGGTAAAGTGACTGTGTCTTAGTAGATGTGATGCTACAGTACACCAGAGGTTTTTACCACTCTTTTTCACCACTACCAATCACATCTTTGCTGCCATCTAATCAGTGTAGTAAACAGATACCAAAATTTTGTCTTGAGGGTCTGCTTTCTAGGGTATTTCTAATTCTAACTATCTTAGTTTAGGTTGTTTCCAAAGCAGACCCTATGACAGACTTGGGTGCAGCTAGATTATGTGGGAGATGATCTCAGGAAGCACAAGTAAGAGAGTTGGGAAAAGAGACAGGAAATACAGAAAAGGTGATAAAGTGTCCATCTTGGGACACTTTAAGAAGCTGTGTAAAGTGCATCTCAGAATTGTCCCACCGAAGGACAGAGAACCTGGAGCAATTATCTACTAGTGCCTGTTTCCCTTTAGTTGCCCTTGGGAGCCTTAACTTCTTTAAATCTTGGGCTCAGCAAGCTCCCATGGTGCCAGAGAAGCAGACAGTAGGGATGCTCAGGGGGAGAAACTGTCAGCATGATGGAAATGGTCTACCATAATTGCAAGGAAGCTTAGACATGGGCCAAGGAAAAATGGAGCAGGGTATTCACAGTATTGCTTCAAAATAATAGTGAATAATGAAAAAAGAGTGTGGTTTGAATAAAAGGACAATGTCTCTGCCCCCCATTCCTGGTACTAACTTCTAAAACCCTAGGAATTTCCTAAGTGATAAGGGCATGAGGAGCATCTTTTGTTCTAAGATTTGGTTTTTGACCTGGGCTCCTGACACACAGAACTTCTAAATTCCTTAGAATTTCCTGCATGATAGGAGAGTCTTTTTTTCTAATAAAATGTCACTTGATGGGCTCCTGGAGTGGGGCTGGTTACCAGAAAGATCAAGTCATAATTCGAAGCTTGTAACTTTCAGCCCCACTCCCCACTCTTCCAGGAAGGGGAAAGGAGCTGGAAATTAAGTTAATGAGTCATGCCTATGTAATAAAGTCTCTGTAAATATCCCAAAAGTATGGCATTCAGAGAGATTCCGGGTTGGCGAACACATTCACACATGTGGAGGGTGGCATATCCCAACTCCTGCACTTGAGACCATTCTGGACCTTATGCATATTTTCATCTTCCTGTTTATCTGTATCCTTTATAGAATAAACTGATAACCATGAGTATTTCTCAGTTCTGTGAGCTGTTCTAGCAAATGATCAAACCCAACAAGGAGGTCATGGGAACCTCTGATTATAGCCAGTATGTCGGAAGCACAGATGACAACCTGACAATACGAGGTGGAAGGTGGGCTGTCTTACAAGACTGAGCTCTTAATCTCTGGGGTCTGTGCTAACTCTGGTTAGTGTCAGAACTGAATTGCATTATAGGATACCTCACTGGTGTGGTGTCAGAGAATTGTTTGATATGTGGAAAACCCACACACCTTGTATCAGATGCCCAGTGAGTGTGATATTAGGGTAAGAGTAAAGGAAAAATACAAGAGTGTTTTTCCCGGAATATATACAATCTATTCTGAATCTACTGGGTTTAGCACCGCATATTGTTATAACTGAAGAGACAGTTAGTGAACTAGCAATTTTACCCGGAAGGTAAAAACAAAGAGATAACAGTATGGAAAATATCAAAAGGCTAATGAACACACTGTGGCATCAGAATAGAGATAGAAATGACCAGTAGAGCAGAACATGAGGTCCTAAAACTATCCCACAAACACACGGTCACTTGGGTCTATGACAGAGCTACACTGCAGGTTATGGAAGAAAGGAAAGACAGTTTAAATGAATGGTGCTAGGACTACTGCTTTTCCAGGAGAAAAAGTGAAATTGGATTCAACCCTAATACCATCTACACAAATCAAATCCAAATACCATGGTAAAGAATAAATTTCAAGGGAACCCCTGGTTTCACACAGATGTCAAAGATGGTGTGTGGTGGGGAAGAGAGAGGGTGTGTCAGTGGTTATTTATTGTGGACAAAATCACTGTAAAGGGTCACTTGATAAGAAAAACACACTAGCAGAAAGATATCATGGCAACCTACCTGATTCATTTCTCCCCTATCATTTTTGCCATTAAAATGTCACTTAATGCCAGAGATCTGTCATTCCCCAAACTGGCAGCACATCAGATCTCCAGAGCATTCTTAAACTGAATTCTCAGGTCCCAACTAGGACTTATTCAATCAGAACCTCTGGGAGGCAGTACCTAGGAGTTTGAATTTTTAATAAATCTTTCCAGGAAATTCCACCATAGAGCCAGAATTGGGAACCACTGTCCCAGATTATTATTAGATTTCAGAATTCATTGAGAAAATAGAAGCTACAAGACAGGAATGCCATTGGGGCGCCTGGGTGGCTCAGTTGGTTAAGCATCCAACTCTTGATCTCTGCTCAGGTCATCATGATCTCATGGTCTGTGACTTTAAGTCCCAAGTCGGACTCTGAGTGGCAGTGCGGAGCCTGCTCAGGATTCTCTCTCCCTTTCTCTCTAACCCTCCCCCACTCATGCTCTTGCACGCTCTCTCTCAAAATAAAAAATAAAATTACAAAAAATAAAAAACAAGACAGGAATGCCATCAAATCTGGTTGCAATCAAGTGGCCCTGCTCCCATCATATTGTATCTCTCCATTGGCTCTGGATCTCCAACTGTTTCTCTCTGTAAGAACCTGATTCCTATAATTATCCCCTCTCTTTCTTGACTCTTAGTAGCACACATTTGTTTGGGGACCACTCTTCTTCCTTGCTTCCATGACATCACATCTGCCTGGTTCTTCTCTTCCCTCTCTAGCCATTGCCCCCTGGGCTCTTAGGTTTCCTCTATCTGATGTCAGAATAGTGGATGCTCAGTATCTTAGTCATTTCAGGCTGCCATATGCTTTACCATTGACTGGTTAGCTTTCTCACAATTCAGGAGGCTGGAAGTCCCAAGTTCATGGTGCTGGCATGGTCAGGTTCTTGGTGAGGGCCCTCTTCCTGATTTAGAGAGGGCCATTTTCTTGCTGTCCACACATGCTAGAAAAGAACTAGCTAGCTCCCTGGCCTCTTATAAGGGCACTAAATCCACTCACGAGGGCTCCACCCTCATCATCTAACTACCTCCTAAAGGCTCCATCTCCAAATACCATCACACTAGCATTAGGATTTCAACATGAATTTGGGGGTGGGGTAGGAGGTGGGATATAGTCAGTACACTGCACCCAGGAACCTTTCCTCTTCTCCGCATTGTCTAAGTGATTTCATCCAGTCTCACTTCTCTTCCATTCTACATCTACCATCATATTGCAAGCAACTGCTCTCTTACTTGGGTAACTGCCACAGTCTCCAACCTGGTCTTCTTGCTTCTACTGTTCCTGCACACTAGGCAGCTTTGAAAATTCAAGCACATCTCCCAGCCTAAAAGTCCCCCATGGCCTCCTCATTGAAATCCTTACCATGGCTAAGAAGCCTTTCCAGGTCTGGCCCTGCCTCCCTTTCCATCCTCCTGTCTTGCCATGTTCCTCCACTAACCTTTCCACCCAGGTCACAAGTGCAGCTTATTTCCCTTACAGTACTTTTATCATTTGAAATTTTCTATTGATTTGTTTGTTGTCTGTTTCCACGTCCTCTAAGAGCAAATTCATCATTTCACCCCTAAAATGTTCCCTCATTTTTGTTGTTCTAGTTTCATCAAAGATGATATCATACTTTCATTTTTTAGGACTTGAAATGATTTCTTGGTTCTCTCTTCCTCACCATTTTATTTCCAAACCATAGTAACAAACTGATGGTGATGATCTTCAATTCAGTTCTTCCTTTTTTCTATACTGTTTTTTCCCTATTCCAGTGGACGCGGGTCATTTTTGTTATGAAAGCCATAGGCAGATGGGAAACCACCTACTGGATGGGTGACTAGAGCAAGTTACTTAATTCCGTGTGCCTTAGTTTCACCATCTATAAAATAGAGAGAATAGCAATACAAGCATGGAGCAGATGCTTTTTGTGGCCCTCAGCCCACTTTGAAATCAGCCCAGCAATGGGAGAAAGTTCTGGGAAGTTGCTAGCATTCCACCTCAAGCATGATGAGTTACGTAATTCTGCTCTTCTGCCTCAGGGCTTTCTCTAGTGGCAGCATAGCCTGGGAAGTATCTGGAAATTCAAATTCCTGGTGACAACCCTTAACCAATGGTGGATGGCAGTCAGTGGATAAATGCCCTAGACTTCACCTTCCTGAAGATAATTCTGAGGCAGAGTCTACATCGTTTCTCAGAGGATTCTTAAGAGGATAAAAAACCAGTTATATAACCAGTTTAATATTCATCCTTCCTTCCTTATCTCCTTCTCCCTGCCTTTATTCCTGCCCCCTCCCTCCCCCTCACCCGATCACATCCCAAATAAACTACTTATATCCATGCCTGTTTTTAGGAGACCCTAAAGTAAAGTAGTAAATCTATCAGTTAGGGTCCAGGCAGGGAAAAAACAAACAAACAAAGAAACAAGCAAAAACAAACCCTTTAAGTTGTACAATTTAAAAAAATTTAGTAAAAGTATTTATGAAGATGAGGTAGGGTTAGGTAAACAACAGATGGCATAGAACCCAAGAACTAGTAAGAGTGGGAACTTGTTACTACCCCTAAGTCTGAGGGAGCCTTGGCCTCCAGTGGAAGGATAAGTGCCAGGACGAATATGAGGCAAGCAGGTACCTCCAGAAGAACGTTTAGGAGGCACTTGCTCTCACATTTATTCAAGTGCCAGCCTGTGAGTGAGTGCCCCTTTCCATTTTGCATATTAGGCCTCTGCTTGCGGCACCCTAGTCCCAGCCTTGAAAAGAGGACAACATAGGGTGTCATTTTTCTCTCATCCTTTGATTTCTTCCTGATGCCTCCAACCTGCTAAACCTAAATCTGAAATCAGAGCTTAGGGGAGATTTACATCAGCCTTCTAGGAAATGGAAATGTAGAGAATGGTAAATGGAAAATATCCAGTCCAGCATAGTATCTCATGGAGTTAAGATGATTAGATGATTAAGATATAAAGTACTCAGAAAAGTACCTGAAACATGCTGTTGTTGCTGTTATTATCATCCATATGATGCAAAAGTTTAAATACATTATGAGGGGTTCATGGACTCCCTAAAGTACATGTATAGACTGGGTTCAAGAACAAAGAACCTCAGCCTTCAATTAAGCTCTTTTCGTCATATGGTAGGCCTTCACAAGCCAGTCTTTAAACTTTTTTCTTCCCTTCTAACTCAGTCTTTCCCAGCCTTTTTACATCATGGCACCCACAGAAAGTGGCAATATTTTAAAAAAGAAGAAGAAAAGAAAAGAAAACGGCTATATTCAACACTGGAATGAAGAGATGAGCTACCCTCAACCTGAAGCAAATGGATCAGAAAGCTGACTTGGGAAACAAACTTATCAGGTTGTTTGGTAAATAAAACAGAGTAAAGGAAGTTCAAATTCAGTGAGGCAGTCTGTAGATTTTGAGTATCTATTAATGCCAGGTACTGTAGTGGTCCTAGGACCACAGTGGTGAATAGGAGAGATGAAATTCTAATCCAGGGAGGTGATAGGGGAGTGGGTGTGTGGTAAGAGGTAATTAAGGCATTTAAGAGGAGTGAGATAATGATTCCACTCCTTTTGTGTGGAAGCAAGACTGAGGAAAGAGAAAAGGCAGGGGAATTGGTTACAAGACTATTACAGTGGCTCAGACCAAGGTTGAGTGGTGGAAGTGATGAGAAAGTTAGTTAAAGTGTTA
This sequence comes from Lynx rufus, assembly GCF_022079265.1. NCBI lineage: Eukaryota > Metazoa > Chordata > Mammalia > Carnivora > Felidae > Lynx > Lynx rufus. The sequence goes on along the minus strand of NW_025814867.1, from coordinate 111,421,691 downwards.
GATTTGGGATATATTTTGAAGATTGATCCCAACAAACTTACCAATGAATCAGATGACAAAGCAACCAAGAGGGCGATGCTGCCACTTATTGAAGTGGAAAAGGTTAGGTGAAAGGGATTGGAATCCAGGGCACAAGAGGAAGACTGATCGTGGGAAAAGATCAGGGACAGTGGGAAAGTGAACTCACATGGGAAAGGCAGCAGAACTGTCTGGAAGCTGTGAGTGTCGTTTGACATTTGGGGTCCTGAACTGGAATTCTTAGTGAGTTCTTAAATAGCACCTAATTTAACTCTACTGAAAATACCTATTTTGTATAAGTGGATTTTTCCCTTATCTTTTACCTGTGCCAATAACTTACATCTACTTTTGTTCTTCTTAATCCTATCTCCTGGCCACTCCACATTCTAAATTTTGTGTTTACCAGTTCCTTAAAATCACATATGTATTTTTTGGTCTCAACAGTTTTTGGTTTTCCCTGTATTTGAATGGCAAAATGGCATCTGAAACTTGGCATTTAACTCAGCATTATATTTCCAAAAATATATCCATATAGTTATGTGTGTTAATTCATTTCCTATGCTTAACTGAATGATGATGCTATAATATAGCTATCCATTTTCCTATAGAAACACATTTGGGTTGTTTCTGCTTTTTTGCTATTACTAACAGTGCTGCTGTGAATATTCTATAGCGTTCAAAAGTTTCCCAAGTATATCTATTTAGGAGTGGAAACTGCTGGACCATCAGGTATGTAGGTTTACCTTTACAGGGTTGTGCCTAATTGCTTTTCCAAGTGGTTATTACCAATTCACACTCACAACAGTCAGGTCTAAGAATTCCCACTGATGCACGTACTCTCTAGAATTTGGTAATGTCTGATTTTTAAAAGAAATTTTAATGTTTATTTTGGAGAGAGAGAGAGGGACAGAGCATGAATGGGGGAGGGGCAGAGACAGAGGGAGACACAGAATGGGAAGCAGGCTCCAGGCTCTGAGCTGTCAGCACAGAGCCAGAGGCAGAGCTCCAACCGAGGAACCCCCAGATCATGAACTGAGCTGAAGTCAGGTGCTTAACCCACTGAGTCACCCAGAAGCCCCAGTGTCTGACTTTTTAATTTTGTCAATTTCTGCATTAAAAAAAGTATCCTATTGTGGTCTCTTTTTTATTTCCCAGTGTCATTTCATAAGTTTATTGGTCACCACACTTCCTCTTCCACACTAGTATTTCTTATTTAACTTTCCTTTTCAATAACCCATCAATCATCGAAATCTTCTGCCATCTACATTTTCTCATGAAAGGCACATTACTTTTGATGATTACAGATTATTTTATATTCCCCACATTTATACCTAATATCTTCCCTTTCAGGGCATTTAAGGCATACTTAAGGCATACTGATAAAGTCTAATCAGTAACGCATTTATAAGCCACCTATTAGGTGGATTTGGGGTAATTTTTTCACGTATGGCTAATCCTATCCTCATGATTAAGATCCTCTGTCCTTGTCATTTCCAAGGATCTATCCAATCATTCCTTTAGATCTTTATTCTTACAAATTCTATCTCCTGTACTCTTGTTGGTGACATCTGGAAGGGGGCTCATAGCCTACTCATCTTTAAACCACTTATTCCAAGCCCTGTGCGTGTATTTCACACAATTTCGAATGATTTTTGTGTACGCAGACCATTCTGAAAAAATATTGTCCACACTTACTTTACAGGAGGCCTCAGCACTCAGCAGCTATTTCCTGCCCATCTCTGCCAGTTCACATCGGAGGTGAGTTAAGAAGTACTAGTCTCTTACCTGTGGTTAAACAGTAACGGACTCCCTTCTTTTGTTTCACAAAACGCGGTAACAAACTTAATGGAACAGGGCGTAAGGGAGACGGACGACTCAACTCTCCGGACCATTTGTGTCTTTTCGTGGGTGAGCCCTTCCGGACCAGTCAATATTTTCTTAACTCATATAGTAAAAAAAGAGCAGTACACCAATCTACAGCAAAGGCCCAACATTCATGGTCATGAATGCTTGTGCACGTTTCCTAAGAGCAAACTATACAAACACAGGCGCCCAAACACAGACACACAAACGAAAACATACCCACGTGCTGAATTTTTTTCCCGCTGCACAAGTTCTTTGAAACGGAACAGGGAAAAATTGTCTTAGCATCCTGTTTCACACTTTCGTCAATAGCTTTTCAAGAGGGAAAAAAAAAAAAAAAGAAAGAAAAAAAAAACTAAGAAAGTTTTTTTTTAAGTTATTTAAAAAGATAATAATCTTTTTTGGAGTTATGTGCTTTCTTGTCTTTATGCTTTTCTGAGGGTGAGTTACCAGACAGATCTTGCCCATCAGTACTTGTGTGGAAACTGCGACAAGATGGGCGGGGAGGCCTGCCCTGGGGAGGCGGGGCGGTGTGTGACGTCATCGCCACGGGGCGGAGGCGACGGTGTCTGAAGAGACTCGGCGCGTGCTGCCAACGCTGGCCTCCCGGCTTGGAAGCTGCTAGAAGACCAGACGCTGTCCGCTTTCCCTTGGTGGTCCACCCACACCTAGTCCCGCCTGGAGATGGCAGACGATCTTGGAGACGAGTGGTGGGAGAACCAGCCTGCAGGAGCAGCCAGCAGCCCAGGTACCCGCTCTGCCCACCCTGCTGCAGGGCCTCCTCTGAGCTCCCTCCGCCCCACCCCAAGTGTTTCGATAAGCCTGTGCCCCTGTCCGCCTCTGGCGGTCACAGCGTTTGTCCCCGCGGTGAGGTGCCTACCTGTGGGAGTGCAGGAGCACCGCAGAGGAAGTGGTGCGAGAGCTTTATTACAACGTGAAACCGTGTGACATTAACTCAGTTCTGCCCGCCAGTCAGGAAGGACACTTTTCCCAAGCTCTTCCTTTTACATATTTAACACATAAGAGATTTTTCGTGAATACAGGGAGTTTGGGCGTATTGGTTAAGGGTAACTCCTAGATTCAGACTGCTTCTGTTCGAATCGCAACTCTAGCTCTCTTAGACTGTTTTGTCTGCTTTTCCTCATCTGTACGTGAAGGATAATAATGCTAATTGCAAAGATTGTTGTGAAGATTAAATAAAGATAATACAAATGGTGCACTTTAGCGCAGTACTTGGCACCTAATATGTGCGAGGTAAATATATACTGTTTTTTCTTGCTATCATCATCATGTTATTTGGACTGTTAGACCCTGAAGGAGGTTTAGATAGAGATCATCCTGTGAACTCAACCATTTTATAGAAGAGGAACATGAGACCTAAAGATGTCAGGTTACTGACTTTGAACTTTTCAGATTCCATAAGGGTTAATATACAGTTACCTTTTTTAATCATTCTCCAAAGTCTGCCTCTCTTCTCTACTAGATTCTAAGATTTTTTAGGACAAAACCAAAATCTGATTCATGTGTACAGTCCACTGGGCAGTGTACATGATTGACACTTGATCCATATATGCTGCAAATATTAATTTTGAAATTATGTGTTGTGAAATATCCATTAAAAAATGCAAAGTTCTACAGCATTGTTTCCAGAAGGGCATCCCTCAGGTACAGACTGAGCAGATGTCATTCTTAAAAAGGTAGCCAGTGTAATACTTCATTAAACTTTCTCTTTTGCAACTTGTTTCTAGGAAATATCGTTCTGTGCTTAAAGGTACAAACACTCTTCTTTGCAGGCTGTAGTGTTCCATATTTACTTTAATAACCCTTCCCCCCACCCCCTCAACTGAGGTGTTTAAAGCTGTATTTTATGGTGTGATTTAAGTATAGAAGTCTGTTAAGAAATTGAATTCCTTTTGAGTGGTGAAGGGGATCCTATTTCTTGGTTCTAGCCTTGCCTCTTGCCCCTTACCAGCTGTATGTCTCTCAAGTTAGTCACCCTTTAGAAGGAAAGAAATTAATGTGTATTGAGTGTCTATTATGTGCCAGATATTTTCATAAATACAAATTAATTTAATCTTCATAATATGCTTAAAAGATAAGTGTTACTTTCAATTTTATGGATAAGAATCTAAGAAAAGTTCAGTAATGTTCTTGGAAACATACAGCGAGGAAGAGGTCTGGGATGAAGTTATGCAAGTGTGCCTGAGTTTCCAAGTCACACTTTATCCCCTATTACTATGTGGCTTTGCCGAGCCTCAGTATCATGATATGTAAATTGAGGGGTTCTTAGAGATCACGTTTTTAAGGGTTTTAATCAACCAACAGTTGTAAACATTGGATCTAGTTAGAATTTTAAAGTGCTGCAGCCTCCGTCATCTAGGTTGCCAGAATTCCCATCAAGGTAGTAAGTTAGAATCACCCTGCACCTCAGATTCCTTCTAGTTGTATGATTAAGGTTTGAAAATTGTTGACTTGAAGCGTTTCAGGGGCATACGCTTAACTGCTTTTAAGCATAGTCAGCATTTAAGCTTCCTTGAGATCTGCTTGATTTTTTATTGGTGATTTGCCTAAGTAATCTGTATTGTATTTCTAAATCAGAAGAAATCACAACTGAACCAACTCAGATTTCCTTATTCTACTACATTAATGGGGTCATCCTAAAATGTGTGAACTATATTTTGTTTTGAAGGTCAAAGGGGAAATAGTGCCTTAAGTCAGAGAAAGGAAAAGATAGTTGCAATGATGCCTTTATTCCGTTGTGTGCTCTGCTACTTGCTTATGAAAGTAAACCTATTTCCTTATGACGTGTTTTCCATTCACACTTATGGTAGCAAGAAGCATTTAGTCATTCACTCAATAATCTACATCTAGAACAAAAGCTCAACATTCGCAGACATGAATTCTTATGCATGTTTTCCAAGAGCCAACTATGCAAATATACAGATTCCCAAACACTGACACACACTGTGGATGACATCTGTCTAACATATCCAGTTATCTACTTATTGTCTAAGGAAATCCACTATTTTTGCTGGTCTCATGTCTTCTTAGATGTGGTAAGTAACTGAGAGGCTTTTACTGAAGCTCTCGATCTGTTTATCACCCTTTTTGCATACATCTTAAGGCCTATTCAGGGCTTACCATTTTTGTGCTAGAATCCTGGATTGCACTGGAGACCAGCATGGGACCTAGCACCTGGTGTTAGAGAGATGGTAGCTGAATAAGTGCACACATGCCTGCTGGATGCTATAGAGTTCTTAGTCATCATGTATATAGATAGACGTATAGTTTCTCACCCAGTTAAACATTTTTGAGAACAACAGGCCATGCTATTAGAATTTTGTTGGGACTGTCCTAGTCCACCTGGGATGTCATCCTTTTGACATTATTGTTGGTGGTTGGAGTCATGGCCCAGAATAAGACAACCGAGAATTGCCTCTGCTGCAGAGTGTGCAGCCAGTCTGCTTCACACAACAGAACCTAAGAGTCATCTAATGGCATCTGACATTTCATTTTATTTCATTGTACTTATTTCCTTCCTTCCTGCCCACCTTAAGAAATTATTTGAAGTGATTTATAGTATACAGTACATGTATTAGAATCATAATTTCCAAACATTAATGCTAAAGTGAACAGATAAAACGCCTGAGGTTTCATGTAGTTGACCAAACTGCACTTTCTCAGTATGAAGCTGAAAACTGAGAATGTCATTCCCAGCATGGATCTGGGACTCAAGGAGCAGAGCCAAGAGTTTCTGCAGTTGGAATTGGTCATGTGATCGTTCAATTACTGAAGGGAACATTGATCGTTTTCCCTTTTTATCCCCAAAACTTGCCTATTAAATTACCAAGTCAAGTGTCCAGCAGGCATCTCAGTATATGAGTCTGGAGCTCCTGGGTTGGGTCAGGTCTAGAGTTAGAGATTTAGGAATGACTGGCACATGTATAGCTACTTTTAAAGAGGATATTTTAGAAATTTTCCAAATTCTCAGCCCCTATTTTTTTGAGGAGTGCTTTTCATATGCTTCCCTAGCTCATTCTGAATCTTCAGTGCTACTTCTTACCAAGCATCTAACTAGAAAACTCAAGTGTAAACACACTTCTATATACAGTATAGGGAGACTATAGATAATAATACTAACTTACATTTGTTGAGTGGTTTTTATGTGCCAGATACTGTGTTGACTGCTTTATGTGTACTAGCTCATTTAATCTTCACATGTATACCATGATATAGTTACTATTATCCCTGTTTTATAGGTGAGGAAATTGAGGCACTAGGTGGTTAAGTGGTTTCTCCAATGTTGTTTAGTTGGTTAAGTTGGAAGGCTGTGATTCATAGGCAGGCAATCTGAAACCAGTCTGTGCACTTAAATTTCTTATAATTATTCTAATTATCAGTGGTAAGAATCTCATCTCTAAAATAACAATCCTTTATCAATTACAAGAGGCTCATAGTTTACAAACCCTTTTGTTTATATGCATCGTTATCAAATTGTGTCTATTAACTCCTACTCTCCCAAAGTTTATTCTTTTAAAGAACATTGACTACTCAGAGATACAGATAAGTAGGTTGTATCATTGGGCTTTGAGAACAATCTTTGCCAGGAAGTCTAACTTGATCCTAGAGCTCAAGACTCACACACCTGGCTGTCTTCTTCAAGTCTTTGCTTATTTAATAGCAATGTCAAATGAAAATGAAAGCCATCTACTGAATTAGTTGCTTTTTCTTCAGACTTCTCTCTCAGTAAATTAAATTACCAATTACCCAATTTCACAAACAAAAGCCTAGAATATCCTGATTTATTCATTTATTTTTTTCTTTCACCCCTCATGTCTGATCTATCAAGTCTTGTCTTTGCCTCTAAGACATCATAAATCCCTTTTTTTCCATTTTTCTCCTAACTCCCTCAGAATACATGTTATCTATCGTCATCATGCGCCTTAACCACTGCAATAAACTAACAGGACTCCCAGTTTCTGTCTTGTCCTTCTATGGACTGTTCTGTAATTAGCAGCCAGAGTGACCAGAGTGATCAGATCTCATTCCTGCCTAAACCCTCCAGTGGCTTCCCTCTGACCCACACAATACAACCCAGGTTACTTACATGACTGGTATCTGCCAAGATATTCTACTACTTACTCCCCTCTAGTTTGTGCTCTTCTACCCACACCAGCCTTTATTTTGTGCCTCAGTAGGCCAAGCTCATTCTGTCTTGGCTCTTTGCAATAGCTATTCCTTTTTCTTTCTTCCTGTATTTCTGATGACTGGCCTTTTATTAGAACATTAAGACCTCAGTTCAGACATCACCAAAAGAGAAACATTTCCTGGTCAGCCAGTCTGAAGTAGCCATCTAGTTGTTCTATTACATTATCATGTTACGGTAATTCTCAGCAGAGCACTTACCACCAACTATTATTTTCCTTGTTAAATTATTACATTTGTTAGTATATTACATTTTCTTGTTAAATTATTACATTCTGGTGTGATCCCACACTAGAATATGAGCTCCCTGTGAGCAGGGATTTGTTTACCTTGTTTTTTGCTGTATCCTCAGTGCCTACATTAGTATCTGGGTCCTAGAGTAGTATCTGGGTCCTGGTACCAGTAGTATCTGGTGCCTAGAGTAGCACTCATTTCATAGCCACATCTTGAAGACCTCAGCACGGAGTTCCACATCTAAATAAATTTAATCCACTGGAAGAATTATCAAAATCTTGCCCAGGCGTTTGACAGATTTGGTAGATTCTAGTTCTCTCTGAAAATACATTGAAAATCCTTGTGTATAACCGTGTCTACTAACCTTTTATTCTAATCATATTTGTATTTAGTTTTATAAATTTTGTTTTGAAAGGAGAAAACAGAATTTTGCTTTATAATCTGATAATTTCAGGGCACTTGGGTGGCTCAGTCAATTAAGTCTGACCCTTGATTTTGGCTCAGGTCATGATCTCATGGTTTTGTGAGTTTGAGCCCCATGTCAAGCTCTGTGCACTGACAGTGTGGAGACTGCTTGAGATTCACCCTTTCTCTCTGCCACTCCCCCTCTCATGCTCTCTCTCTCTCAAAATAAATAAATAAAATTAAAAAGTAATAATAAACTGGTAATTCCTTTTGTTACCTAGAATCAATGTGACTGTTCATTTTGTTTGAGAATGCTGAAACGAGCATTGTAATTTTTGTTGTTGTATTACCATTTTATAGCATTGCCTTCAAATCATTGCTTTATCTGTGAATTCCTCCAAGAGATGAAGAAGTAGGGGAACACCTTGGATCTTTTAAACCTGAATATTTCAAGTGTTTGATTTTTTTTTCTTCTTCTCACACTGAAGTTAGACCTTTACAGTATTAATTTTATCTATAAGCAGCCATGCAGAGTAGATGTTGTAAAACATTGCTTCCACATGTGGAATTTAGACTTGGAATAATTGCAGTAGATTTTGATAACACACAACAGAGAATCAACGTCAAAATCATTTATTGAGCTCTCATGCTTGGCCCTATTTTAGACACTGTGGTGGAATTAGAGGGTAAAACATCTGCTTACATTATGGAATTTATACATTGATATGGTTCAACCAAAATACAAGTGTTATTATTTTAAGACAAATGTTCAAAGGCAAAAAACAGGGACAGGATACATTTTAAAAACTGAGAGGAAGGAAAGAGAAGAGAGCATGTGCTACATTAACAATCAATGTTCTGTACTTAAAGATTATATAACAAATGGACCCACAGAGAACCTTCATGGGCTAGTTTTACTTTACTATACAATTTCCATGGTTCTTACAAGTGATTAAACAAGTGGTTCTTGACAACAATTGTGAGCATTTAAAGATACAAATTTATACATCTTTCTCCAATTACATGCATAGTAGTTCTATAATTTTGCAAACTATCTCTGAATCTCTTGAAAAATACCAGGAATTTGGAAGGCCTAGAAATACTTCCATTTCCCCTCTCAGATTCAAAACAACACCGTAAAGTATTTTGTGGCACAAATCCTTTGACCTGTTCTTATCTTATGTTCTTTAGTTGAACACTTTAATGCATTCATAGATTTTATACATTTTACTAAATATCACAAACAGTTTGAAATATAGTTTCCCTATTTTCATCAGCTCTCACAGAATTCTTAATTGAATTCTTAAATTACTAGTATTTCTTTTAAAAATTAGTTGATTAAATTATTTAAGCTCTTATTGAGTTCCTTGCTAGTCTAAATCACACTAGACCAGAGGTCAGAAACCCTCTTTGTAAAAAGCCAGATTGTAAATATTTTAGGCTTTGCTGTGCAGTCACTGTCACAACTACTCAACTCTGCCATTGTAGCATAAAAGCAGTCATACATAATAAATATGTAAACAGATGAGTGTGGCTGTGTTCCAGTAAAACTTTATCTATGGACAATGAAATTTGAATTTCACATAATTTTCACATCTTGTAAAATATTCATCTTCTTCTTTTTTTTTTTTTTTTTTTTTTTACTATTTGAAAATGTAAAAACTATTCTTAACTTGCAGGGCATACATAAACAGATGTTTATGGCCACATTTGACTTGTGGGCTGCAGTTTGCATACCCCTGCCCCAGATTCAGTGTCAGAACCTGAGTTGTATGTCACATGTTCCTTAAAATAGGAATTTGAAACATATTCCAGAGAGGATTGCACTTTACATCAGTTACTCCATTACTTAGTCCATTATTATCAGTCATATATTAGATTAGTCACATTCTTATTAAAACAGATACTATATTCCAAATAGTTAAAAGGGAATTAGTTCAGAAATCACTGAAGCTAAACAAATGAAAGGCTGAGGAAGGACTCCAGCACAAAAGTTTCAGGTTATTAAAATTCTTGTTACAAATTGGATTTGTTTTTATTCACTTGGGTTTTTATCTGCTTTCTTTTAAAAATTTAACTTAAAATTTATATTAGGATAGATTCTTTTATTTTTATTGTTTTTCAGAGGGTCCGCATTTCTGCAGAAATAGGATTATGTTCAGGAGACAAGATTCTTCATGTTTCAGTTGTGTTACAGATCAAACACCATTTTGTTGAACTCCAAATAGTATTCCCAGTTGTAAGCTGCTTATGCGTTTTTATTGTGTCACGTATTGATGTAAAATAAGCACGGTTTGGGGTGCCTGGGTGGCTCAGTCAGTTAGTGTCTGACTTCAGCTCAGGTAATGATCTTGCATTTCATGAGTTCGAGCCCTGCATCAGGCTCTGTGCTGACAGCTTGGAGCCTGGAGCCTGCTTCGGATTCTGTGTCTCCCTCTCCCTCTCTCTCTGCCTCTCCATCATTCACGCTCTGTCCCTCGCTCTCTCAAAAATAAATAAACATAAAAAAAATTAAAAAAAATTAGCTTGGTTTTCGGTTTGTGATCCTTTTGTTGAAATAGACTTTGTTATTTTAAAGACTTTTGTCTTAATTGGATTAGAACTGTTACCATTTAAATACAGGATTTTAGTGCTTGCCATAGAAGTGTCACTATTTTCCAACTCTTTTTTAGTACTTTGTACAGTATCTTGTCTTTCTTTTCTTGCTTCTCTTTAATTTATGGCAGGTTGGCATGGCACTTTAAGGAGTCTCCTGACCTAGGAGAAAACCATTTAGAAATATCCAACATGCAACATATTTTGTGCTCCTCTACAAGGTAAAAACGTTCCCAGGGTCTTTTGCTTTTCTGGGAATATTTCTGGTGCTTGTTTTTCCTGCTTTATGCTTCTTTTCAATCTGTTCAGTTTCAATCTGTTTTTTTATTTCCTTTAGCATAATTATCAGTATTGAATGTCACCTGGCATAATTGCTTTTCCAGACCCTATCATATACCATTATCATCTCTTAGCACATTTTCTCACTTATATGTTGACTGAATGGCCCTTCTCTCCTTCATTCATTCATTCTCTGTTCACTTAACATTACCTGCATAATGCAGGCATGGCACTAAGCAGTCTACACATTTTCCCATTGCAACATCCACCTGTTATTACTCTGCACTTCCTTTTGAACTGTTTCTCTCTTATTTTTATGTTAGAGATTCATCACCTTCTTTTGTAGTCTACTCCCTTCCACTAGTCTCTTACTGCTTTTCAACTTAGGCTTTTCTGCTTTAGGCTTTTAATTCACCTGACCTCCTCTGCATTCTCCCTCTGCCACTTGCCTGCTGGGACTGCTGCACATCATCTCTCTCTTTAGATTTCATAGCTCAATGCTACCCAAATTTCCTGTTCCTCCTCATTGAAATTGGAGTGGGCCAGGGGTGTTTGTACAGTGACATGAGCACATTGAACCAGGCTTGGCTGGATGAGTGTGGACAATGGTATTCCTGGCTCCATCCCAGGATAGAAGGTTAAAGCACTGTCCTTCAGGATTTCTTCCAGGATCATGTCTCCAGTTCTTGGTGCAGAATCACAGAGATCCTTGCATCATGCTCTTCATAGAATTTTTTTTCCTGACTGCCGCTTAGTGCAATATACCTCTGTCTCTCATGTCAAAAATGTGTTATTTGTCTGGGCATCTGGGGGCTCAGTCGGTTGAGCTTCCAACTTCAGCTCAATTCATGATCTTGTGGTTCCTGAGTTCGAGCCCCACATCAGCCTCTGCTGTCAGTGCAGAGCCTCCTTCGGATCCTCTGTCTCCCTCTCTCTCTGCCTCTCCCCTCTCATTCTAGCTCCCTCTCTGTCTCTCTCAAAAATAAATGTTTTTTAAAATGCCTTGTCTTGTAACATTATTGTGTTGCTCTGTCCACACTGAATTATACACACCTTTCTCTTAATTGAGTAAGAGAGTTTTAAATGTGATGAAAGAATTACTTTAGCTTACTACTGCCAGGGGAGTGAGTCTCGCCTTGTAGATGACTGGTGGAATTCAACATTCTTAGTTGGACGTATTCATGGGTTATCAGAACTGCAAGGTACCTAAAGAATTATTCAGCTCTTTTGTTTTACATACAAGAAACTCAAGGCCTACAACGATGAATGCCAAGCTCATTGTCAAATGAGTAAAAAATTAGGATTGGAATTTGAGTCTTGCTGAGTTGACTGTGTTTTTCTATAGCACTGATTTGGGGAAGTGATGTGATTGAAGAATGTCTGATGGGATGATAAATTGTTGCCTTTTTTTAAACACCCAGGACAGTGATTTGTATCTCCCTAAAAGATCTCAGTATTGGTGACCTTTGACTCTTAAATGTCCTGATTGCTTTAGAAAGCAGAAATGCCGATTTAAAATGGTTTTCCTTATAAGTCTAGCAAAGTGATTCCATGGCCGGGCATATATAGAAAGGGCAACTTACTAGAAAAAATGGACAGAAGACTAACTGCCAGTAGTCAAGTGTGTATATTACACCAGTGATTATCAGGTCCGACACAAAGGATGTATTCAATAGTTACTCATTTTTGTTGTTCCTTTCTTCTTTGTAACTAAGAATTACCACTTTTTTTTCTCTTCCTGGTTGTAAAGAAATCATAGTGCTAGACCTTAAAGTATGATTTTAATTGTGCTGCCATTTTGATGGAAATAATCTGACTTAGTTGAAGCAGATTAGGAATTCTTGCTAGCATATCCTCTTAGCAAAATATCCAGTAAAGTTCTGTGAAATGCAAGAGTTACTTCTGAGTTCACCAGAAAACTTTCGAACCATTCTAATGAATTCAGTCATACCCCATGGTAATGATAAAAGGTCCAACTTTGGAGTGGATTACAAATAGAATGAGGAATTGGAAGAATTTGGGCTATGTACTCCTGTTTGTGTGTATATAAAAATACACACTACAGGTAAAACAATCGTAGATGCGCTGCTCTTTTAGGATCCTGTTTACCGGGTCCAGCAACTTGTGAATGCATTATTTGTCATTTTGCCGCTTCACCGTTTCTTAGAGAGATGGCCTTTCCTCTTTGGCCTTCATACTGGTAATTTTAGCTTTCCAGATATTTCTGTAGATGGATGTATCCAGACAGTGCATTGGTATGACTTACCTTTTCCCTCCCATGTGGAGGAAAGTGTTAGAGGTGACAGTCCTTATGATGTGTAGCTTCCCACAGCCAGTGTGGTGAATGGACTTATCCATAGGCCCTGGGGGAGCTTTAGGGGAAAGCTTAGTGTTGCCTGTAGATTTTGGTTTGGGGATCCGTGTTGGGATTCTCTGCTTGCATACCTCCTTGATCTTGAATTAAACAGAAGAACAAAAGGTAGTTAATGGTACAGCTGGTGGAGAACCAGACATTGTACAGGACATAGAGTCAGCCTGGGATTTGACTTCTTTGGAAACACTAGATTCTGGGGACACATCAGATTAAAGACTGTCAAGTTGAAGAAAAATACTTACTAAAGCAATTCTGCCAGCATGTGTTGAGTGTGCTGTGTGCAAGGCCCTCAATAGTAGATGGTACTAAATATAGAGATAAATTGATTGTTTCTTGCTTTTTGGCAATCGTAGTATAGTGGGAGATAAGCAAGAGTAGTGCCCAAATTAATCTCAAAGGGTCATGAGATTGTCAGTGAAATATTAATTTCAACCGAGGGGTCTAAGAGAGCTTCATGAAGAAAGTAGCATTTGACTTGAGTCTCTAAAAGCAGGAATGGGAGGGTAATTTTAATAGCAGGAATGGGAGGGTATTCTAGAGTAAAGGAATACTTTTGGCACCGGGATGAGAGAATATTTTTGGCAGTGTCACTGAGGTAGGAAATTGGGCCCAGTTGAGAAATGGAGTGACTTCAAATTAGGTTGTATTCGACAGGCAAAATCGGACCATAGACTGGGCCTAGATAGGGAAAATTGTATGTGATTCTACAAACTCTATGTGTTGGGGGAAGGGGGTGGTATGGAGTGGATAGGAAGGACAAAGTCTGGGGGAAGACACATTGTGGAAGTAGAATTGTATTAATATTTGTTCTCTGTTAATATATAAGGAGTGAGGGAAGAGTCACAGATATGTTGAATGATCTTGAGTGGGAGAGTGAGTTGTGGAGTGTGAAAGAGTAAAGGCTTGATTGAGTTCATACTCAGAGATATACTCTTATTTTCATCTATTAGGGAAAAATACTCTTGGATAAAAATACTTGTAAAAAAGATGGGAAAAATATCTCAGCTAACTGTAGTTCTCCCATTGTAATCCATATTTGGTGATGATGATTATTTTCTCCCTCTTTGGTTGCATCATCCTTTCTTTACTATGAGCTAAAAAATATAAATCTTTTAGGGATGTCTGGGTGGCTCAGTTGGTTAAGCGTACGACTTCGCTCAGGTCATGATCGCATGGTTTGTGAGTTCAAACACCGCATCAGGCTTTCTGCTGTCAGCACAAACCTCACTTCAGATCCCCTGTCCCAGTCTCTCTCTGCCCCTTGCTTGCTCATGCACACTGTCTCTCTCTCTCTCTGTCTCTCTCAAAATAAATAAATATTTTTAAAAGTTAAAAAATATATAAATCTTTTAAAAGGCATTGCGGTTTCATCATAGATTTCTAATACTGATTTTATGGGAATCCTTCTTATATTGTTTTCCATTCTATAGAAATTTGTTTCCATGTTTTTATTATACTGGTAAAGTACAGTAAAGTCTTTTTGTTTTGTATAAACATTTACTTACTTGAAATGCCGTCTAACTTTTATAGCAACCATATTTAGATTTTCAAATAAACATTACATGGACTTAGCTAAAAATATGAATCCTTCAATTAAGGATAACTATATGGTGAATATGCTTCATATGCTTTCTTTTGGTACATTTAGTCAATCTTCTGTATGCCTAGCTGCTAGAAGAGTTTTTGCACCTGTGTTCTTACTAACATTTAAAAAAAATTACTTTTATGGTTTTTTAAGTTTATATATTTATTTTGAGAGAGAGAGAGAGCACACGAGAGAGTGCACAAGAAGTGGTGGAGCAGAAAGAGAAGGAGAGAATCCCAAGCAGGCTCTGCTCTGTCATTGCAGAGGCCGATGCCAGCCTTGATCCTATAAACCGGGAGATCATGACTTAAGCTTAAGTCAAGAGTCAGACACTTAAGCAACTTTGCCACCCAGGTGCCCCATCTTATTGACATTTTTTTGATACTTAATCCTAAACATAGCAAAGATATGCTAATACTCTGATATCACTCTCCTCATTTTGTAAATGGTATTCGTATTCCTTCCTTTCATCCTGTCCTCATGGTCTCCAGTGCCAGAATACTCACTCAGTATTTTTACCTCTCAAATAGGCAGAATCTTGTTTGTTTGTTTGTTTGTTTGTTTGTTTGTTTTTTAAATAATAAAACTCAGTGCCCAGTAAGGATTTGGTGAGATGGGTGGCCTCAGCAATGACTGGGATAGTAGTTTGGTAGCATGTATCAAGATCCCTAAAACTGACATCCTGTGACTCACTCATTTTATTGCTAGGAATCTTTTTTAGGAAATAATCAGAGATGAATTACAGATGCATTATAAATAGCAAGGCTATTCATTTGTGCATTATTTATAACAAAAGTTTACACTATTTATTACATTATAATCACGTGAAAGTATTATACTATCTTTAAATAATGATGATGCTTTTGAAGATATAGGAAAATGTTTATTCAGAAATGTTAAAAACAGGATTAATGTGGGGGAATAGGTTCTACTTACATACATAAGTAGAACTTTTCTAATCCAGATAAAAGGCTTAGGAAAAAGCTTAGGGCGGAAAGCTGCCACCAAGGGGCAAAAGCTCTTGGGGTTAGCTAGCGAATTATTGTAATGGGATCACAAGTAACTTGTTATATCACCTGCAGGAAATTACTTTTCATCTGATGCCATTATACTATTGTACTTAGATCACAACCTCCACTTGCCCCCTAGACCCTTTGCTTATTACGCAAGTTAATGAGTACTGTCTGATTGTTTTCTCCATGTTCACATGTGTAAGATCTTGTTTTCTTTATGTTCACCACATAGGTAATATCTTTTGAGCTCAATAAATAAGGACATGAAAAACCCTTGTTCGTGGCTCTTATCTCCTCCCAGACATTAGCCTCTCTCGTATTCAATTCTGCATCCACTGTCTTGCTAGACAAGAGAGAACTCCAGACTCATAGTTTGCGACAGATTAAAAACTATATACATGTTTGAACTCTATGTTTGAAGAGAAAATACTAGGAGAAAATATACCAGTGCTGTTAGGGGGTAATTCTGGTTAGTGGAGTTATAGGTGCTTTTTATTTTTCTTCTATTTTCTGTATTCTCTACATTTTCTATAATAAGTGTACAACTAGGAGAAAACAACACCAAGTTATATTAAGAGATAAAAAAGGAAGGAAACATTTCAGAAATCAGAATACTATGTGAACATCAACCATATTGTCCAAACCATGAACAAGCAGTGGCAGCTGCAACTGAAATGAGTGATGGACTAATTCAAGTTGGCTGATCTTGTTGCCATAGCATTAATAGTCTTTCCAAGATAGGTTTCTGTGATATCCTTTAGCTTTATCAAGATTTAGATTGGTTCTCCTACTTAGTGTACAAAAATCTATGTTGGAATCCCATTTAAATTGTTGATTCCTGGGCCTTACCCCTAGAAATTGTAATTCATTTGTCTGTTGATGTGCCCAGACATCCACATTTTTAAAAATTATTTATTTATTTTGAGAGAATGAGAGAGTGTGTGCTTTTGTGCACGTGCATGCAGGCGCATGAATAGGGGGAGGGGCAAAGAGGGAGAGAGAGAATCCCAAGCAGGCTTTGCATTGTGAGCTCAGAGCCCCATGCGGGGCTGCATCTGATGAACTGTGAGATCATGACCTGAGCCAAAATCAAGAGTTGGATGCTTAACCAACTGAGCCACCCAGGTGCCCCCGGACATCCACATTTTTAGTACACTCTCAGTGATTCATCTGATGCAGGTGGTCAGCCTGCCACACTTTGAAAGACACTGCCATAGTTGAACCTCCTTTAGAAGTAAGCTTTAAGTTTTGGGGTGCCTTGCTGGCTTGCTCAGTGGAGCATGTGACTCTTGATCTCAGGGTTGTAATTTTGAGCCCCTCATTGAGTATCGATAGAGATTACTTAAAAATAAAAAAAGAAGTTTTTTTTTTCACTGGAACCCTGTCTTGCCTGGGTGTGGGAAGTCCAACACTGTGAAGGGCCAGGGCTTCATGGCCCCAGCATTTTCTAGGTGTTCATCAAAACCACCTGTAGGGGTTTTTTTTAAAACACTGCAGATGTCTGCATCCCATTTTAGAACCTCCTGACTCTGATTGTCTAGGAGTAGGGTATGGGCATGTGAATTTTTAATGAGCACCACAGATTACTTAGAACTTAAATGTACCTCATAAACCAATTGGTATGGAACACAATATGGTACAGCTTGTTTTAAGCTATACTGGTATGCTTTGGTGAAGACAATGTGGTTTGGGATGATGGTCATTGTAGGCTTAGTTGCTGGAAAGTTACTGGGTTCCCATTGTTTCTAGGCCATGAATAGTGCAAGTTAATTTTGTTTTCTTAATAACTTAAATAACTCTCATTTTCACTACATAGTTTTTACCTCTAGATGGCAGCAAAGGATAGTTATTTTATTAGAACAGTCCTAGATGTAATAACCAAATCTTTAAAAAATGATGCTGTGGGTTTTTTTCCCTCCATATGAATTTTATTCTTGGATGTATTTCAGTAAATGAGGTATGGAACTTCAAAATGTGTCATCTCTTGGATAATTTTTATAGAACATTATGTCAAATAGTTCCAAGAAAGTTTTATCCAAATTTGGAGTGCATATTGCAAGAGGAATCCATGCATATGTCTGTTTTAAGACCACACAGTGAACATTCTACTCAGAGTTGTAGGCTCCTGGGTTTCATCAGAAAGCAGATGTCTTGGAGGAGATTAAGCAAGTTGGAAAACTCATTCACAGAAGAAAAGATGTTTTAATGTTTTAACTCAGTTCAACATGGAGATTGAGATTTGGAATGGATTACAGGTCTGAAGGATGCCAAATTCAGTAAGGCAGCGGCGTTGGTTTTATCTAGGGAGCAGTAGAAAGAAAAGGAGTATATGTGTGGAATGTATTCACTAAATTCTTAAAATGTTGGCTTATTTGGTCCATGATTTCTTAAAAGAAACCAAGTGGTCTACAAGACACCCTAGTTACAGTAAGTCATCAAATGGCAGTGAGACTTTGTGACCAAAGGAAGTACAGAAAGGTGAAAATATTTTCTTTTATTTGAAGTCATAATTCAATAGCCCAATTTCTACCTGATCCTTGTGCTTTTTCATATTATCATAGAGGGCAAGCATCTGAAAGTATACCAGGTCAGAATCAGCATTTATGGGGGAGCTATTAGATCCTTGTTAGGCAGCTGGAGTCAGGATGTTTCCCTTTCTCTAAATGAAATTCTTTTGTAAGTGCTTTGAACTTTTTGGTGTTGCATTGGCAACATATTGTCTAAGAAAGTAGTGTTGTCTCAGGAGTGTTCCTGACTACAAGGACTACAGACCCCTCATTACACCTTTAGCTGTGGAGGTTGAAAGGATGAAGATTCCCAGAGACTTCCTGTCATTTGTGGTTTTTGGGGTGACGCAGTGAGGGGCAGATTCAGGGCTACCTGACTCCCTCGGGGACCCAGCTGTGTTATCAGAATGACAATATTTAGTATTTTGGTTTTTATCTCTTTTTAATGGGAAAGGACACAAGTATTTATGATATATGTGGTGATGAAAGGGAGGAAATGACAAACTAGAAAAAACATCTTTGAAATATTATTGCCTTTGTGTGTGTGTGTGTGTGTGTGTGTGTGTGTGTATGTGTGTTTTGTATTGTTTGGTAAATCACTACTAATTTGTATAAAGAAAAAAAGTGGAAATAATAGATAATGAATATGGCAGATAGCCCAGAGTTTCATATGCTGCTTTGGCTTTTTTTTTTTTTTTTTTTCTTGACTTTCTCCGAACTTCCTCATTATGCAATAAAACTTTATCACTAAACATTTTACAGTTTTATATGGTAAGAGGTCTTTCAAAAGGAAATTCTGCAGTTGGATTAGCTCATTCCTGTTAACCTCCTGCAAGAGAACATTTGGTTTTAAATAGAGTTGCAGCACTATGATTTATGTTAAAGAGTTGTCCAATTTCTGAGGAAGTTAGAGGAAATTGATGCCTTTATTTTATAATGTAACATGGTTTGTGGTTGTACCTAGTCACATCCCAATCTCTCTGTGGTAATTACACCATGGGCAGTGAGGGAGTCTGAGAATAAACATTGAAATATAGTTTTCAAAAATCCTTCCTAACCCAGTTGCTTCCATTTGGTGCCCAGACACATAGCATCTCATGTAGAAATAGTATGCTAAAATAAATACACTAACCTTGAACTTTTGTCTTCTTTGTTTGTCCCCTTTGTTGTTGTTGTTGTTTTAAGATTTTATTTTTAAGTAACCTCTATACCCAACATGGGGCTTGAACTTAGAGCCCCAAGATCAAGAGTTGCACACTCCACCAACTGATCCAGCCAGGCACATGTCCCCTTTCTTGTTATTCATTGTCAGATTTTTTACCTTAGATATTTTTTTCTTTTTTGGTACTCTTCCCACTCTTTCCTCCCCATATCTTCATTTGCAACCATTTAAGGGTTTTTTTGATCGTTCACAGGCTGACAGTTTACAACAGCCTTGGGTTAGTGGCTAGAGCAGAGGCTCTGGTGCCAGATAGACTTGGGATTGCATTCTGTTTCTGGCATCAACTAGCTGTGTGTCCTCAGGCAAGACTTCAGACTTGCAGACTTCAGGTTCCTCATCTGTAATCCTTATCTGGAGATTGGAGTACCTACTTCTTGGTACCTACATTCTTGGGGGTGGGGGGGGAGTAGGAGAGACCCATGGCACATCAAAGTTCCAGATAAGTGTTTGCTGTTATGAAGTTTGTCTTTTTCCTTATATCTCTTAAGATGCCTATTTCTTGATAATAATCATAACTTATTTTCTTTGGTTATTTTAACTTTCTTATTTTTCTGCTTTACCCCTTGTTTTCCCCCTCTCTAATTAATTATTGGAGACATGTTACCAAGCATAGGAGTTGAGGCAGCTGACAAGCAATGATGTTTACTGGGCCATGTTTCTAACCAATCTGACCCACAATTGTCCCTTCACACAATCTGCCCCTTCACACATTCTTTTCCTTCTTTATCCTACTTGGTCTGATTGTTATGAGTCTTTCTTTTTTAGAGTTTACCTGAAAAGATACTATTTTCTACTCTTTCTTCTTTTCTTATCTCTTAATTGAAAAAATGAAGCAGTTATAGCACCTATAAAGTCCTTTGGCCCTGACATTCTGTGAGTCTATGAAAAGAACAAATGCAAGCCAGCTGTGCCCACCAGGTATGTTGTTAGCCACATGAGCCTTTGTTGAATACCTACCACGAGCAGTATTTACATTCTGGGTAATGTAGTACAGTGGCTTTTAAACTTTATAAGCCCAAGAATGAAGCAGGCAGGTTGTTTAAATGCAGATTTCCAGCATTGGTTTCCAGAGGTCTAGGCACATGGAAATCTGTGGAGTCCTGCGTGATTCTTATAAGGGCGATCAGTGACTGCATTTGAGAAACATTGATATAAGAGTTTTAAAAATAAATGATCGCAGATTCTTCCTCTCAAGAGATTATGGTATAGGAGGGATAACAAATAAGCATAAAAAGAGGCAAAACGAAGTGCTATAATAGAGGTACAAACAGAAGCATTTTGGAAACTTGGAGGAAGACTGTGAAGAATAGGAAGGTTTTCCAGAGGTATTGGCCTTGAGATAGGAGTAAGATTTCAATAGGACGAACAAAGAGACAAGAGTATTCTGTCCTTAGGAACAGCGTGAACAAGGTGTGAGGTAAGAAAGCTCAGTTGTATGTGGGAGGATGGTCAGTACTGTGTTCTGGTGAGGAGGATACAGGGTTCGTCCAGTTTCAAAAGGAGATGAGGCAAGAGATGGAGGACTAATCTAGAAGGTTTGGATTTTGTGATATACTCAGTGATATAAGTGCGAAGTAAGTGCTCTTTTGGGTGGGTGGGGGGTGGAGAGGACTGGAGAATTGCCATGATCAGGACAGTATTGTAGAAAGATCACTAGCAACATGAGCAAAGGTTGGATTAGAGAGGTGAGGGGTTAAATGTAATAGATTAACTATTTTACAGTACCATCTGTACTGAGGTCTGGATGTGGGGAGTAGTAGCACAAATAAAAGAGGGAGGGAGAGTAGCACAAATAACAGAGAAAGAAATACCAGGGCAGAGTGGCTGACTAAATCTGGGGCATGAACAGAAAAGTGGAGAATGGCTCCCAGATATTGAACCCTGGCAACAAGGAAGGTGGTGGACCATCACCAGAAGTGAGACAAAAAGGAACCCAAAAGCAGCAGTGCACTGGGGTGTGGGCACATGCCAAGTATGAAGTATAACTGGACCTTCCATGTGGAACTGTTTGGTAGGCATTGAAAACTTGGAGATCTGGCTTTGAGAATCATCATAGAGAAATAGTTGATACCATTCAAGTGACTGAGAGCACAAGGGGAAAATATAGTTTCTCTTCATCTTCCACTCTCTTCTTCTATGATAGATACTTCTAGATTCCTTTCCCATAATTTGAGAGGTGAGTTTTGTTGGGCCCTATTCTTTGCCCACATGCACCTCTCCATCCCCCACACCCACCCTGCCACAAGTCCACCAATCTTACTGATAAGAGTGTAACTAGTTCTGAAAGGAGCCCCCAAGGAGATATTTCTTCCCAGTACTTGAACAATGCTTAGTGATTGAATCATTATCCAAGCACTGATTGGCTAGCAGGGAGGAAAGGAAATCCTGCCCCTCTCCTCCAGTGACCACACTGGCCCCTCTACCATTGTGTCTGGGCTGAGCAGACAGATTACATAAACTTGTACTCTGTGGGGGGGGGGGGGTCTGCCACTCCTTGGCACAGGGGCATTCTGTAATTACAGGATGACCCCCCCCAGAGCACATTTCCTTCCACATTGGCAGTCTGAGAAAACCTGGAATAGGGCCATAGTTGATAAGTTGGCCTAAAAAAATAGTAATAATTGTCCATTGTTCTCCCTAGTCCTCTCATTACTCTTCATAGAAGCTAAAGTCAGTGGCTCTGGCATTTGTATCTTCCAAAATTTGTGTTATAAATAGGTATTATTCTTATAATCAGAAAAAAGTTTTATATAAAAAAAACTGTGCTGCTTATGCCTGTCACTGTGAGAGATGCCATCCTTCTTCACTGAGATCCCTACCCATTTACCCCCTCCTTGTTGCCCTGAAGTTGTTTAAATTTTTCTAATGTTTTATGGACCTTTTGGGGATTGTTGAAATTTTTAGTTAACCCCTCTCTCTATAAACTGTAATTTTCTGCAGCCTCAAAACTAATATCCATGAATTCAGTCAAGAACACCATTAAAAGGCAAAGAATGGAAAAGGAATAGCTCTTTTCTTTTCTTTTTTTTTTTTTTTAAGAGAAGAAGGAGAAAAGCAGCCAACTTACTAATAGTGAATGATAGCAATTTACTCTTGAGGAATTGCTGTGAATTGTTTGAAGAGTGGCTGCAATGAAGCAAGTTTTTTTATGCATTTAATTGTTTCTGAGAGATATATTGGAGACCAACTTGAAGACTTTCCTCTGAAGTGTCAGTTTTATTTGTGATGCTTAATTCTGAACTGGAAGCAGAATTTAGAGACTGACAAAGCTGAACGCTAACACTTTCCCCCTGAGCTGGGAAAATACACAACGCTTTTTTTTCTTTCTTCTTTCTTTCTTTCTTTCTTTCTTTCTTTCTTTTTCTTTTTCTTTTAAGGTGATTTTGGGACCATCATTCTTTCCTAATAAGTTATGGTATTGCTTGAGAAATGGAAACTCTAAATTAGGGTATATCATCCAGGAAGATTTTCTAGTCTTCTGCAAAGGCCGAAGTGCCACTACCCATGGGCTAAGTTGGTGGTTTTTGTCTTTATGGTGGCTACACCTTGATCCTTTGATTGCCTTTTCTGGAGGTGTCGGGTCACTATCAGGACTGTCAAGGCAGCTGCTGTGTATAAGTTTTGATGTGCATGGTCATGATGTTCTTTTTGTGGATCATTTTTACTCACTTCTGATGCCTTTCCTCCAACCACCTCTGAGGCCCATCAGGTACCTCCTCCAAGCTCATTCTGCATGCCCTGCATTTGTGCCTTTGCTTATAGAACCCTGCTTTAGGATAGAGTGGACTTTAACCACCACCCCAGTGCTCCCTGAGAACAGTCTCCTGATGATGAGGAATTGTGCTTCTCCTTGGTCTTGCTTTCTCCCATGTCCTATCCACAGCACCATCCTGTCAGTCTTCGCCATGCCTCCCCATTTATGTGAGGCTCAGCCTCTCACATTCATAAACCTTTGTTCCCCAAACAATAACCTCAGGGAGATGGGAGGAGTTGGAAGGGGAGCCAGATCACTCTGGACCGTGGTGATCATGGAAGTTTTCAGAAAAGGTAAGGCTTGAGCCAGATCTTTCAGTGTGGATCACGTGATGAGAGAAGAGAAAATCATCCATGTGGAACAGCTGGGAGGGGGTAGGAGAAAGCCCTGTGTGTCTTTAGGGGAATTCTGAGTGTTCTGGATAAAGTGGCAGACTTGTGAGACAGAGTGCAAGAATGTAATGTTAGACATCCCGTCTATGCTCTTAAGTAATGGAGAGGATCAAAGGCCATTTATTATGCTTCCCACTTGCACTGAGGTAGCTTCTCAGTATGTTGCCATGGAAAGAGAATGGGACAACAGAATTAAATTTGTGTTATATCTTTCTCATGTCACATACTAATAGAACAACCTGAAGCAATTTTCCTTGCATCTCAGAATTAAACATTTTTTATCTTTAAAATTGTGGTGATACATAGGGTTGTTGTGAAATGAAATGATAGTGTATAAAGGATTAGTTATTTCCATTATCTCACTACCCAGAAGTCTTCACTGAAGACACAGAGTGCTCCCTGCCATTGTATTCAAGGCTCTTCACAGTCTGACAGGACCAGGCCCTTCAAGCCTACCCCTACCCCAACCATCTGAGCTGAAGCCACACTACCCTGCTCATTGTTCCTTGAACTCTGGTTTTCTCCTCTCTTGCTTGGCCTCACATCTCTGCTTTTGTCTCATTCTTGTCTCATTGGTGTCACTTGACAGTACCCTGGAACACCTTTTGTCCTCTGTTTATCTTAGTCTTCCTCATCTCCCAGCCCCTGCTCAAATCTCATCTATGTCTGAAACCTAACCCCTGAACCTTGTCCCCGGAGTAACCTGCTCCTCTTCCAAATTCCTATAGTATTTACTCTCTGTAGAATTCCTTCTCTGTGTTGTGCTCTTAATTACCTTTTAAGGTAGTCCTCAACTCCCACCCTAGATTCTAAATCTTACACTTCCATAACTGCCTCACATAGCACTGGGTAAAATTAGGTGCTTCATAAATATATTTGTTGGTTCATTCTTATAGGTGATTTGTTGAAGAATGAAGAAAGCTTGTATTCTAATAGACATTTGTGCCTCTGGTGGTTATAAGCTACTACAGAAGGAGTTGAAATTTCTGAAAGAGGACTCTTTGGAAAGGTCTAAACAGTAAAGGGTTATCTCTTAAGTTCTTAGGAATCCTCCTGAAACCCATTTTTTCCCACTAAGGCAAATGTGGTTGGTTGTCTAGACTTTTATTTCCCCTGAAGGCATGTGAGAAATGGAAGCTTATCTGAAAACATTAGTTTATATCTGGTATTGAAACAAAGGTACAGGGTATTAACACAAATACAAATATTCAAATACACGTATGCCTTGAGCCAATCTGTCAGGTTAGTGGAAACAATCCTTATGCAACTAAACTCTTCAGTGCAGATTTTTAAAGTTGCTTTGAGGCTTATATTTAGTCAGATTCAAGATTTTCATCTCTACATACCAGACACAAGAGTTTTCAAATGAGCTGTCAGATTTTTCCCATAGCAAGTCATGTGAAAGAGGAACTGGCTTATAGAGGTAGTCCATCTCTCTCATGCAGTGGTTCTCAAATGGAGGTGATTTTACACTGCAGAGAACATTTAGCCATGTCAGGAGCCATTTTTGTTTGTCACAGTTGGGAGATGCTACTTGGCATCTAGTGGAAGCCAGGAATGCTCTTAGACGTCCTACAGTGCACAGGACATCCTTCTACAACAAAGAATCACCAGACCCATACGGTTAATAGTCCTGAGGTTGCAAAACTTTGCTCTAATGAGAAAAGAGCTGATATGTTGAGGATTAAAAGGCTAATTCATAGAATCTTAAAGAAGAAAACAAATCTTTAAAGACCATCTAGTAGTTAGGACACCTATAAGTGGGAAAATGAGGAAGGAGAAGTATAATGGCTGAAAGGAAACTCATGTAGATAATTGGTTTGTTTATTTATGCTCAAACTTATTTCTCAAAGGAATTTTAAGTGATTAAAAGAGGGTGTTGAGACTTGGAAAGAATTCAGAAATCATTGGAAGTTAGAACTAGATATGATCATAGAGATCACCAAGTCCAGTTGTCTTTATTTCACAAAAACTAAATGACTTTTTTAGAGCTGCATTGCTGACTGGGAAAGGCATGAACTAACCTGATCTTCTGTTTGCCAGCCTCAAATGCTCCCTCCCAACCAGTTACTCCCCTTATCTAAATCTTTCCTTGACCAGTTTCAAGTCTCATTTGCTCTGTGAAGCCTTGTCTACTGTAGTCCTGCTTAATCTCTAGTTTATTGTGTGAATTTAGTTTGCCACTTGATTAAATGTTGTCTCATACTCTTGTTTCTTGTTTCCTTTCCTTGCTCAGAATAATAAGCTCTTCAGGGACAGTGAATCTTTTGTCTCCATATCTGCCCCAATGCTGGATAGAAGGTAGGCAGTTCAGTGTGTCATGATCAGTGTATTAACCAGTTGTATCCATGTGGTGCTTTGAAGAGAAGATATCCTGCATGTCACTGAGACATATGAGTGGTTTGTCAGTGAACCCATTCCACCTTTCCAGAGTCCTAAGGGATGGCACAGAGTGAGACAGCCTTTGTAGGACTAGGGCCTGTATACATTGTTAGTTATGCAAAGATGACAAGGCTTTCAAAAGCAAAACAAAACTCAGAGGCAAAAAAAAAAAAAAATCCTAGGTAATGTTACAGAAATATCATATAGGACCATTTGGCTATAAGGGAGAAAGGAACTTACTAAAATAAAAGTAAAAAAGCTTTCAAAAACTTCCTCAATTAATCAGACAAATTTTATTTCTCTGATAATAATTTCATTAAAAAATAAGTGAAATTTTAAAATGAAGCCACAAGTAAAGAAAAGAAGATTATCCCTAGGATAGCTGATTGCTATGCCAAAGGTTAGCCCAGAGTACATTTTTATAGCACCATTTTAAGTATAAAAACTGGTATCCTGATAGAATGTTGACAGATTTAAATGTGCTGCCATATGAACGGTGTTAATTCATTATCAAATGATAAAGTACTTAGAAATGTTGGCCAGTTAACTGGCTAGACTCCCCAAGGATTCCTTACCCCTAGTGTGTTGCCCTTGGGGGATATATTTCACTGCACAGTGGAAGTTCCATCAGTTGGAAAGGAAAGGATTTGGAGTGTAATCTAAATGAAAATGAATTTAAGGCGGTTTAGGGTTGGGGACTTTATTGAACCACTTATCTTCCTTGCTCTTTCTTGGCATTTGCCTCACTGTGCTCTAAGGTGAATGGAGTCCTTTGTTTTGGTTCATCCAAACAGCTCTCTTTAATGTGTGTTCTGGACAATTCCCAAGAAATGCCGTAGGGTTATTGAGGGCCTGGGATCTCAGGGAGAAACAGCTTGTAGGTGTCAGACAGCCTGCTACTGCTCAACTGAAGATTCAGGCATCTATGCTTTGCTACAGTTATAAATCTAAGAACCTTCCCACCTTATAAAATGGTAGTTTTTATTAAGCTTTTTTCTGAATAAAAAGAAAACCTGAGGAATGAGCTGTTTGTCATGCTAGCCACCAGAGGGCGGAACAGTCACACTTCCTTGGACAGGGGTAATTTATTTTGACTGAACAGGACTATAGTAAGAACACATTTGCTAATGTCTATCAATATAGGAATTTCTAAAATAATGAAATTACTACTTTAGGGTGCATACTAATCAGCAGAGTAATTTGTTAAAAGTGTAGCTTCCTGGGCCATACCCTCACAGATTCCAATTTGAATCTGGGTGGGACATTGGGAGTCTCAAACATGTATCTTGTATTTTACTTTGAGAAACACAGATCTTAATGTTTTGGGCATGCATTTTTGCCTGATTATGTTTTCTCTTAGGTTTACAAAGCAAAATGATTTTTGGCGAAAAAACAATAATAGAAACCAGGTATAGGTAAACTAGAATGTTGTTAAAGATCTTTTCTTGCCTTTGTCAAACAAGTTTCAAAAGAAACTCACTTTATAGAGATTCAGAATCAAAGAAGCTACCAAAACCATGCTTTTGTCTGGAGTTCTACCTCAGTCAATAAAGATCATCAAATCCTTAGGCTTCAAGCCTAATAATTTTTAATGAAATACCCCCTTTATGACCATCTTACAATGCAACATAATTTTATCCTTTGAGTGTCATGAAGACCTATGCCTGATGTCTTGGCAATGTGAGATGTAATTGCAGAGACCTCCTGAGTAGATTTATGTAATCCTTTCATCATCTTGAACGTATATAGAGAGATCTTCCTTTATATGTAAAGATCCAATTACAGTGATGCACATTGTCCTAGTACGGGTGATGATTTTATTTTTGCCAGTGCCCCCAGAGAACGGAGGCATCCTAAAGGAAAGTTTTGCCACTGTTCTTAAAAGGACAGAAGAATATGGTGAAGTCTTTTAAATCTATGATGGGATGCTGCAGCTTAAAAAGTTAAAGAATTGGAGGTACTGAGTAAAATGAAAATTGGTTCTGAAGCTGGGACTTTAGATGAAATGAAATGAAAGGAAATTATGATTTTATCAGATGTTTATAAAAACTATCTTCTGTGAGATTCCCATGGACCTATTCTAAGAATACAAACCTTCACTCTCACATATTTCATATGAAGATTTTCCAATGTCACTTCCTTTCTCCTACTTTTCAAGGTTCTTCTGTGAGTATATATGAGTTAAAAGGAAAGTTCTGTAACCTTTCAAACACACACATGGATAGAAAAATTTAATTTTGAAATTAAGGACAAAAGATCTAGAACGTATGAATGGGAAGATGCTTTTTTTAAATGTGAGATTTTATGGAAAAAGGAAGATGTTTTCTATCAGAAATGATGCTGTCCTTACCATAAATTTTAATTAGTAACACTTTTAATAATCTATATATGTTATGAGTATGACAGTATTTCTAAATTTTGATGCTGATATGAATTATTATACTAAAATAATCCTCCCAGTAGAGGAACCTCTAAGAGAAGTTCGGTTCCTTGAGGTCCAGTAAACTTCTGGTAATGTTACATTTCAGATGCCTATTAATAGTTAATATGTAGAGCATGTGATGAAATGAGAATTTGTTCATTATAATCATGAAACACAGATCCTGTGGTGTTAACATTATTGTAGAGAATTGTTCTGGCTCACATAAGAAATTGAATCCTTACCAAATGGATGAACTATTGAATAGCCCAGAGTTTTCAAACTCTGTTAGTTATAGGTGTGCCAGAAATGGATCTTCCCCCTCAGCACTTGGGGCAGCCAACAGGAACCTATCGGTTGCTCATTTCTACCTCTCCATTGTATCCAGTGCTGCGGAAGCATATTTTCTTTTTGTGCCATTATCTGACAAAGGTTGGGAAGTACTGCAAAGACTTTGTTCTTTAATTCTTCCTAGTTTTTGTCACCCTCCAAAATGTTACGTGTACCCTCTCTTGATTATTATCTAGAAAAACATCTTATGCAGCAGGATTATCAATGTCTACTTTGAAAGATGTAAAATTAAGTATGCCATTCCTTCTAAAGTTCTAGCCCAAGGTGACTTAAAAATAAAAGTAGTTTTGAAAACCATTTAGACCATCATGTATTTTGTAATACAGTTGGGTCACTGCCGATTCCCAAGATAAATGTGTTTAAACAGAAGCTTTCTCATTCATCACCAGCCTCAGCTTTCATCCAAATTTATTTAATGATGATGCAAGCCCACAGCATTGGTGTTGCAGTTCATCACCATGGAAGTGTTTCTGTCAACAAATCCTCGCTTTGCTATCATGAAATTGATTTTGCAGGGAAACGGATGATAATCATGGAAGATTTCTTTTACTTCTAAAGAACTTCACAGTTTGCCTGGGTGTCTAAATGGATTGTGTTTAAAATCAGTAACTGGCAATAAAATTGACCAAAGTAAATTAGACCGTTAAGAGGTTGGAAAAGGGAAAATGGTAATGAGCTACCTTGTCTGAAAC
Organism: Lynx rufus; assembly: GCF_022079265.1. Taxonomy (NCBI): domain Eukaryota; kingdom Metazoa; phylum Chordata; class Mammalia; order Carnivora; family Felidae; genus Lynx; species Lynx rufus. The sequence goes on along the minus strand of NW_025814867.1, from coordinate 111,392,401 downwards.
CCTTTTTTTTTTTTTTTTTTTTTTGGAATGTGATATGGAGACCAGATTTATAATTTAAAACATTCCTCTGAAAACTGTTGTTCTCTACTATGGAAATACAGAACATGCTCAAAGAGTCCTATAAGGTAGGTATCAGAATTCTTAGGATGCTTTGGCTGAGTTTTTCTCACTTACCTTGTGAATGGCATAACAATAATCATAGAGGAAACTTTCCTTAACTAACATAATGTATGATTTTTTTAAAAATATGCCTTTTCTATAACTTGTGTTTGTAGCTATCTTTGGCTTTTATTTGCTTGTTTAGAGGTTGGGGAGAAATGCAATTACATTGTAAGCTTCTGAGTATAGCTGACTTACAAACAAGGTAGGAAGCACATATCTTAAATAATCCAAACTATTTTAGGAATAGAAAGATGGGAAAAGATGGGATGGGAAAGAAGGACAAGAATGACACTTTTGCTTTGAAGCAGTGTTCAAGAGTATATATCATAGTGGCTGATTTCAGATGTGGATGCAAATATATATATATATATATATCTATATATATATCTATATATCTATGTTTTATGGGGGTTTTCATATGTAGAAGAAATACAGTCAACTCTTGATTGTCAAGGTAACTTGTATTTTCAAATGTGCTTTTTCTGGTTTTCTGTCACATTTCAAAGCTTTTTTACTTTCACTATCAGCTCATATGTGCTTAGAAAAGCAAATTAATATTATATAATTCACTTACTGTCAGTAAACATTTATCAAGTTCTTAATATGTGCTAAGCACTTTACTGGTCATCATGGATATTGAGATACATCTCAAGAAGGAAGTTAAGTTTGCTCCTGAGAGATCTTATAGTTGACTTTTCAAAGAAAGAGACATAAACTTTATTTATTTGAACCACTTCCTCTTCCTCTAATAACATGTGATCAGAAGTTGACTGTAAATGGGAAGTAGGTGCTGTTTGTTTTTAAGGAAGAATGAATAAACCTTTTGAACAGAAAATAAAATACTACACATGCAAAAATATAACACAAAATGACCAAAAAAAAAAAAAATTCAGCAAGCAATGGTAAAAATAACAAATTATTTACTGCTTTAAAATGTTAAAGTATTTCATCAAGACAAGTTGCAGTCAAATTAATGTGAGTTATGGAAAATGAAATACATAAAGATGTATTTATACAAGTGCAGAGTAAATATTTTCCATACAGGTATGTAAATGAAAAGATATACAGTAAGTGCACACTTGATAGGACTATGCAGGCAACACTTAGTTAGTTTCAGATACTCTTGGATAGTTCATGCACAAACCTTCCCAAAGTACAAGTTCAGTCAGTCTTTTGGGGGATGTGGAGGGATAATTAAAAAGGACTGAGTTCCTTGCAATAATATCACTATGGACTGGATGAGGGTGAGAGTCGTCAGTTATATATATTACTTACTGTAATTTGTGATTGTCGAGGAAGAGTTGTGGCTGTTGGTGTGATAGTAATACTGCTGGTGACTTTATTGGTTGTTTTGTTTAGTGCCCCATTAGTTAAGCCTTGAGTTCGGTTATCCTGTGGTGGTGTTGAAGGGCTGGCAGGTCTCACGGGGCTGGCCACAGCTTGCATGTAAGGACTTCCTAAGTGAATGTGGATTTTATTATCCTCAGTAGTTATCACACTTGAACTGTTGCTGTTTGAACGCTGAAACTGCCATGATGACTGCCGGTCAGGAGAGACTCTGAAAATCGCATGCTTGGCACTGATTTCTATCGGCTCTGGGGAACGTCCCTGCTCAGGAGAGCCTGCTGAACCAGTCACGGCCAAAACCTGAATAGGTGACATTGTCCTTTCTGGAGTTATAGAACCACAAGACTCTGGGGTCTGCGCTCTGGCAAAGGTTGCCATGGTAATTGGGGACATGCTTTGCTCTAAGTTCATGAGGCCTTCAGCAGAAGTTTTGGATTTCACCGGTGTTATGGAGGCATTTTGGAGGATGGTTATCCTTTGCTTTGGGGTGCCACAGTTTGGAATCACTGCAGTGCTTGTGTAAGAGTGAGGACTCTCTGTGGTTGGACTTGTGATTTCAAGAGTGGCTGTGTTTTGGACATGGTCTGGAGTAACCTTTATATGAAGTGGCTGCCCAGGTGTGTGGCTTAGGACTAGATCTCCAGGTTGCATGAAGTTGCCATTGGGTTTAGTTTGTATTTTTCCATTCTGAGGATGGCCCTCCTTAGATTTCATCCAAGGAATCCATAGTTTCCTGTTAACAGGACAGGGGGTAGATGAATTGCATTTGAAGGACAGCACTGATTCCTCATCATTAGGGTCCTCATCCTGGCCCTCACTCTCCTCATATAACTGACCATTGATGACTGCTCGTTCCAGAGGAATGAGACTCTTGTAATCGGGTGGCTCATTGTCTACTACTTCTGTCTGAACTTCTTTAGAAAATACTTGAGGGTCAGAGATGATTCTTCCATTGAGGCTAGGCCGGAGGCTCTTACTGAAATGCCGATACCTCTCTAACTCTTTAGTGAGGTTTTCAATCTCTCTTCCTAAATCTCTGTTCCTGTTTTCTTGTTGATGGAGTTTCTTTTGCAGAACTGAATGATCTCCCTGGAGATGACATATCAGGTCCTCAGTTGCCATGTATTCATGAATTTTCTCTTTCAATGCATCTACTTCTCTTGAGAGGTGTCCCGACTTAGCTTCTTCTTCTTGAAGCCTTTTGAAAAGCCATTGTTCATGGCTGGACTCTGTCTTTTCTGCTAACTTGTACTTGTCAAGTTCCATTTTAACTCGTTCCAGCTCTTCAGATAAAAATTGAGCTTTATCTCGTTCAGTAGCATACCTACGTTCTAGAGTCTCGTACTCATCTTCTGTTTTCATAAGGTCATCCTCAATGGCTTTCATATCCTTTAACTTCAGTCTCAGTCTTTCCACTTCTTGAGAGAGCTCTTTAATCTTATTGTTTTCTTGGTGTAATGCTGTGGTGGACTTACTAGAATCTTGATTTAATTTGTTTTTTAGGAAATCCTTCTCAATTGCTTCCAATGATTGAAGCCTATTTTTCAACATATTAACTTTGGACAGGAGATCATTTCCTTTCTCTTCTTCTGCTTTCAGTTTGTTTTTTAGATCATCTCTCTCCTTGGTGACACTGTACATTTTTTCTTCCACGTCAGTTTTGGACTTTAGTGCCCTTTTTGTTTCCTCAATTAACTTCTCGGTAACCGTCGTCACTTTATTTTGCTCCATTTGAAGCTGAGAAGAAGCAGCTTGCAACTTATCTTCAGTTTGCTTTAATTTTTCACTCATTGTTTTTCTTTCATCTACCAGCATCACAGTTAACGTTTTCAATTTAGTTAAGTCCTCTTTTAGGGTAAATTCTGTCTTTTCCAGCCGACTTTCAATGACTTCTAGCTCTTTGATCCTTACTTTTAAACTCTCCAGTTCTTGTGACAACTGCTTTGTGGTCATCCTTTCTTTTTCTAAATTGCATTTCAGGGAATAACATTCTTGTTTGCTCTTGTTGAAGGCATCTTCTAATCTTTCCAAAGCCATAATCCTTTTATTGAGTTTTTCAACCTCAAGTTTAAAGTCTTTACTCTGTGATGTTTCCTTTTCGAGCCTCTTATTGAGATCTCTGCACTGCTCCTCCATTTTTATGAGTTCTTCATCCTTCCCTTCCATTTCTAGCACACGTTTTCTGAGCTCCTCTACCTCAGCCATGATACCACAGTTTCCATATTCTCCCTTGTTAATTTTTTCTTTTATATCTTGTAGCTCCTCTTCTGCTTTTCGTAAAGACCTGTTTGTCTCCTCTAATTCATCGATTTGCCGGCTGAGTGCTGCCAATTTTTGTCGAAGCTGGCGATTTTGGCTGTCCTCATTGGTGAGCTTTGCCATAATTGTTTCTTGGTTCTGGTGAAACCTTGTGGTTTGTGTTTGCAGTTCTTTCTCTAGTCTGGTCGCCTTCTGCTCTTCTTCCTGAACTCTGGTTTCAGTGAGGACTAGTTTAGCATGTGTTTCCTTCGCACTTGTGGTTAGGTCTTGGATTTTCTGTCTTTGAAGGGCAAGCTGTGCCGTCAGCCTTTGTTGTTCGTCCACCACCATCAAAGCAAAAGACTTCAGTTTGGTCAGCTCCACTTTCAGGGCGGTGACCTTCTTTTCCTTTTCCTGCTCCTTCTTCTCCTGGGACTCAGTTTCTTGGTCAATTAGCTTCTTTAATCTGCAAAATACAAGAGTGCGTTCTGTTGTGTGATTGGTACTTCAGCAACTTCCCAGCTGTGACTAAACATTTATGTAATTTAGAGAGATTTATCAGCTATACAGAATATGGAAAGGAATTCCTGTACTTGACTGGCAAGGAGAATCTTGATAAACAGCTCTGTTTTGCTTTTACAAGGTGGTTTGCCCCCACCCCCTTGCTGATTGGTAACAGTTGTAGCTCACCAGGAGCCTTAGTGGAAGAGTAAAGGCAAAAATAGTTGGTTTAAATTGCTAGTGTATGGAGCACCTGGGTGGCTCAGTCACTTAAGCATCAGACTTCGGCTCACGTCATGATCTCACGGTTCATGAGCCTGCATGGGGCTCTGTGCTGACAGTGCAGAGACTGCTTGGGAACTCCTCTCTCTCTCTCTCTCTCTCTCTCACTCACTCAAAATAAACATACATACATACATAGCTAGCTAGCTTGTGGAACAGAACTAGTAGACCATCTAGCCTGAAAGCTGTAAAAATAGATACAAGTTTGAGGTTCAAGTTGACCTGGCTTCAATATTGGCCCTCCTCTACCAGCTAATTAACCTGAGCTGTTATTTAGCATCCTTGAGCATCAGTTTCCCTGTCTGGAAAATGGAGGCAATAATTGTATTATCTCAGCAGCCATTTGTGAAAATTTAATGAGATAATTGATCTAAGAGTCTCATAGTGCTGGTGCATAATAATAAGCATTTGCTAGGGTTATTGATGTTCTTTTTTATTAATGTGGTTATTGTTATATTGATAAAATTATTTGCTTGAACCATTATAATATGTATACATTATATTTGGTGTTCAATTTCTTGATAAAGAGAGATAAAATTGAGATAAAATTTTATTCACATTGCCTAGAAGTTATGTGCTTCACTGATGGACCTCTCTGCCAATTAAAACTTGGTTTACACTAGCATGACATTTTGCCAGGAATCACCCACTTCATATATATCTTTATCCCCATAGTGACTGTAGTTGAATGAGGGGAATTGAGAGGCATCTGAAGGGGTTTAGAATTTTTGTAACATGGGAAGAACATACAGTTTGATAGGAAAGAGTTTATCAATTAGAGTCAGATGGTAGAAATGACGGAGGAAAAACTCTACGATCAGGAACATAATAACTCCCTCTTAAATGATGACTATTATAATGTTACTTTTTTCTTTTACTTTTTAAATTTGTTGGCATAACAGGATGTCATTTTACATGCAATATAAATTATCTCTTCCACACACCTTTCTCCTCAGCAGTGAGGTCACAGTTTTAAATCTGTGGCACTCTTAATTACATTGGGAATGGGCTGATTATAGAGGATGTCATTACAGCTTTGCAGTATTGTTATACAGAAGCTAATACAGAATGGAATCCCTGAAGTATTGAATTAAAGGACTTGTCGTGGATGAAAAGTTGTAAATATTTGTTTTCTGATCAAGCATAAAGAGTTCATAATTTACTATTTCTTTTCTGTTAAGAATGAGTTAATTATCCAATGCAGGTCTTTAATCCTTGCCATAAAACTTTCTTTTTTAAAGCTGTTTAAGGGTTTGAAAGGACATTTTAAAAGGAAATTAATTTGGAAGAGTCTTTGTGGAAAAGTCTTTCTTAAGATCCTAATCTACTCTTTAATTAAACTACACAAGAAGAACATGTTTAAGGTAATTGTATAATGTAAGGATTCCCAACTGTTTTGTGGGGAGGATCCACTTTTATTTTTTCTGTTTTTGAGAACCTAACAGGAGGCTGGCTCGAGGGCTGTAGCCTGTGAAATTCTGAAGAAGCTGAGCTGGATGCTGGGGTGGAGTTGATGATGATTTCATCCACAGTCTTGGCAAGGAGGCTTGCCCCTGGCTTCTCGCCCTTTCCCACTCTCTATTTGAGACACCTGGGAGCCTGAGAAACATGGCGTCTCCTTCCTGAATGGTCATGGTACTTCACAACCCGGTAGTAAAGTCCATGGGCAAACTGCTTTGGTGGTGAAACAGTTACAGAAACTTTGGCAAAGCACTTCTTCCTCCCACCCTTAGCATTAGAATCATATTTAACAATGCTCTGAGCATAATTGCAGTGAAGTATTTTCCCCTCTTTACATCACAGTTCTTAGAGTTTTATTAAAGAATAGTTTCACAAAAAAAACTTTTCAGGATTTGTTTTAACTTATTAAATAATACCATGTGTGATATAATTTTCATGAGAAGGGCATGTATTTTCTTAGTATATAAAAGAGGGAAGATTATTTTGCAGTGCAGTGAAAAAAGCATTAAAACTGGTGATTAGTGAATCTTGGCAGAGCTGTAACTGGCAAAAAAAAAGATTTTGAAGAAATTTAAATTGTTTCCATTGTGTTCATTGTTTTTGACAGTAAGCATGATGCATCTTTTTCATCATGGTTGCAAGGTCATGTATCTTTTTCATGCTTTCTGGAAATCAGTTGGCATCCCCTTATGTTCCCAAGCCTCACCTTACAAGGTAGGCACATAAAACTGATAATTTGAATACATTTGCTTTCAGTAATTCCTTACTACTTGTTTCCTAACAACCTGCTATTTCCCTGGGCCAATCCCATGAGCACATCATAAGACAGTCAACAGGCTGGTCAGGTAAGACCTGTCAGGGAGAGAAATAGGAGTTTATATGCAGAAGGAATTGTACCCCCAGCCATCAACTCAGGCAGGAGCATAGGGCCAGCAACCAGTGAGAATTGAGGATAGAAGAGAGGCCCTGATGGAACCTTCTCAGAGCCAGTTGGGTGCCAGTACTGCTATTGCACATTGTGTGTGTGTGTGTGTGTGTGTGTGTGTGTGTGTGTGAGTGAGGGAGAGAGAGTGTGTGAAAGAGAGAGAGAGATTGAGAGATTGAGAGAGGTTGATTATACTACTGAATTGGAATTAGCACTTTTGGTAGAGTGAAAGGGCTTACCCTAAATCATTCACTATTTCTTGTCGTATATCCAGAAGTATTTGAAGGTTGAGATTGAGGTTAGTTTATGGACTTGAAGAAAGATGTTTCTGTGCAAAGTTAGCAAGTCCTTATAGGATTTGAAGCTGCAAGTCCGGCTGGTTGTACACAGTGCCCGAAATAAGAAAGCTAATTTTTATACTGCTAATTACTAATGCAGGGGTGTGTGTGTGTGTGTGTGTGTGTGTGTGTATCTTTTTTCTTTCAAATATATATGAAAACTTTTAGCAAATATTTGCTAGTGACTGTAGTTTAGTCATTTGAGGTCTACAATTACATATCCAAAACTTTTGAAGCCAAATGTTTTCGAAGTTGTAGTTTTTCAAATTTTAGAAAGGCACTAAAGAACATCTGTCATATAGAACAGTTCCCACCAAGCCTGTGGCACCACCTCCTAATACTTCTGTGGTGAACCATGCGATAACTGAGATAATAAATAGCCTTACATCTCTTCAGGCTTTGCTGCCAGAGGAGTTCAGATAAGAAATTCTGCCACAATTTAGGAAAAAAAAAAAGTGTTCTTATATTTTTAAAATTGCAGACAAGGGATTGTGGATGTTTGAAAATGAACGTATAGACTGTTAGTGTCTTTGGGTTAAGGAAGGTGTGGAGTTGAGGGTCCTCAAGAAAGTTGAGCCTGCTTTCTTCTTCAGTTGGATTGGGTTTGAAATGAAATAGTACCTTAATTTTCTATTTCCATTATTTTTCTTTGCTTCATAATGGGTTTTAGGCATTGATGCTGACTGACGTTATATGCTGATACAGATTATCACTGACTCTGGGTTTGCTGGCAAAAGCAGATAAATGATTTTGAGAGCTTTTAACCAGGGTACTCACAGTGTTAAAAGCAGCACAGACTTTGTGATGCAGAATGCCCAGATCCAAAATTCACACCCTCAGAGCTGTGTAGTCAAATTATTGCTCCTTTTTTCATGAATAGTTCCAATTAAGACACCTGTATGCAGGGATGTTTGTATAGTCTATGCTAGGGTTTCTCTAACCTCAGAACTATTGGCATTTTGAGCCAAATTATTCTTTGTTGTGGGGGGCTGTGCTGTGCATTGTAAGATGTTTAGCAGCATCTGTGGTCTTAACTCGCTAGATGCCAGTAGCAGCCCTTCCCAGTTGTGACAACAAAAAATATCTCTAGACATTATTTGCCCAATGTCTCCTGGCAGGGTGGGGGGTGCAGGGCACAAAATCACCCCTAGATGAGAACCAGTTATCAGTGAATGTGTGTCCTTATGGACATTTATATATGTCAGTCTGTCATTAGAGTTAGACTCGCCATCATTCCACCTTACTCAGCTTTAATTAAGCAGGTGCAACAGAAAGTTCCCACCTGAGATATATATATACCTGGTGATTATATCTTCCCTGCAAATGGCCTGTTCTTTACCAGTGCTTGTCATAGTTTAAGATGCATGTGAGAATCACCTAAGAATTTTGTTAAATTGCAGCTTCCCATTTAGTAGATGGGGATAGGCCTCAAATTTTGCATTGTATGAAGCTCCCAGGTGATGCCAGGATTGACTATGGGTAGGAAGGCTTTACTATTTACACGTTAGATGTTTTGCAGAAATGGTACTCTGATGAATATTAACTCAGCCAGTTGTTTGTTATTGATCATACCCCAATCTGTGAACATTGCCTGTATTCCTGACCTACAAGGCCATCCATTTTTTCTCACAGAGAACACCAGGTAGGAGACCATGACTAAAATCGCTGAATATCATCCAAACTACTAGAAAAAATGACTCAATATACATATCATAGGTGGTGGTTCAGTAGCTCAGTTTTCACCTAAAGAAGGCAGTAAATAATTTCAGTTCCAATTTGTGATTCTCCTCACCCAGCCCAAAGACTTAAAAAACAGGAGACTATAGTAGCTACCATTCTTTATTTAGTGCCAATGAGGTTCTGCCAAGCACTGAAATAAGTCTATGCATCTGTTGGTTCTAATTCTCATGGTAAGCTTATAGGGTTTGGGATTATTATCTCTGTTTTACAGCAATGAAAATTTAAGCTGAGATAGGTCAGTAAGGTGCAAAGCCCGGTATCACATTGCCTCTCCAACAAAGAACACAGACTTATTACCTCAACCTGCTCCACATACAGTGTCTTTCCCAAAAAATTCTGTGTGTTGGAGAAACTATTAACCTAAGGAAAAATTCTCTTTGTCATTGTGCTTGTATTCTTTTTAGTTCATATCTCATAGAGCAGTGGTTTTTAAATGTTTACTCTTCTGTCTCCTAAAATAATTTTTTATTATGTACAACTAGTTTGTTCATATAAAGAATAGTCATAGCACTTCCCTTAGCAAATATCATCTACCTTTTTTCAGCTTGTTTTGAGGTATAATTAACAAATAAAACTGTAAGATATATAAACTATATGACCTGATGATTTGGTATATATACATTGTGAAAGGACTCCCACCAAGTTAACATGTCCATCACCTCACATATTCACCTTTTGTGTGTGTGAGAATGCTGAAGTTCTACTTGCTTAGCAAATACACAGTATTATCAACTGTTGTCACCATGGTATATATTAGATCCACAGACCTTATTTCATCTTTATAACTAAAAATTTGTACCCTTTTACTTCTTGCTGTTTCCTGCTCCCACCTCCCACTCCCAACCCCTAGCAGTCTCCACTCTACTTTCTGTTTATAAAATTCAACTTTTTATTTTTTTAAGACTCCACATATAAATGTCTGGCTTATTTCATTTACTGTAATGCCCTCCAGGTTCATCTATGTTTTTGCAAACACCAGGATTTCCTTCTTTTTTAAGGCTGAATAATATTCCATCATATATATCACATCACATTTTCTTTATCCGTTCATCTGTTGTCAGACACTTAGGTTGTTTCCATACCTTGACTATTGTGAATAACGCTGCAGTGAACATGAGAGTTCAGATATCTCTTCAAGATAGTGATTTCATTACCTTTGGGCATATACCCAGAAATGGGATTGCTATATCATGTGGTAGTTTTTTAAAAATTTTCTGAAGAACCTCTATATTATGTTGCATAGTGACTGTACCCGTTTACATTCCCACCAACAGTGTACAGGAGTTCCCTTTTCTTCACGTTTGCTAGCATTTGTTATCGCTTGTCTTTTTGATAGTAGACATCCTAACAGGTGTGAGATTTCATCGTGGTTTTCCTTTGCATTTCATTTTCCTGATGACTAGCAATATCAAGTACCTTTTTCATGTACCCGTTAGCCATATGTGTGTCTTCTTTGTTTTTGTTTGTTTGTTTGAAGATATTTTTAATGTTTATTTTTTATTTTTAAGAGAGAGAGAGACAGAGCACAAGCAAGGGAGGGACAGAGAGGGAGGGACAGAGAGAGAGGGACATATGGAATCCAAAGCAGGCTTCAGGCTCTGAGCTGTGAGCACAGCGCCCAATGTGGGGCTTAAACCCACAAACTGTGGAGATCATGACCTGAGCCGAAGTCAGATGCTTAAGTGACTGAGCCGCCCAGACGCCCCTATGTATGTCTTCTTTGGAAAAATGTCTATTCAGGTTCCTTGTCCATTTTTTAATTTATTTGTTTTTTTTTTGGTTTTTTTTTTTTGCTATTGAGTTTTAGGAGTTCCTTATATATTTTGGATATTAATCCCTTATTGAATGTATATATCATTTGCAAGTCTCTTCTCCCATTCCATAGATTACCTTTTCATTTTGTTGATAGTTTCCTTGCTATGTAGAAAAAAGGTTTTCAGTTTGATGGAGTTTCATTGTTTATTTTTGCTTTTGTTTCCCTTGCCTGTGGAGACTATCTAGAAAAATGTTTCATGGCTGATGTTAAAGAAATTACTGCCTATGTTTTCTTCTAGGAGTTTTATGGTTTCATGGCTTACATTTAGGTCTTTAATCCATATTGTTTATTTTTGTGTATGGTATAAGAAAGCAGTCCAGTTTCATTCTTTTGCATGTAGCTATCCAGTTTTCCTAGCACCATTTATTGAAGAAACTGTCTTTCCCCCATTGTATATTGTTGCTTCTTTTGTCACAGATTAATTGACCATATAAGCCTGGGTTTATTTCTGGTCTATTCTGTTCCACTGATCTGCATGTCTATTTTTGTGTCTGTATCATACTGTTTTGATTACTACAGGTTTGTAGTATATCTTGGAATCTGGGATTGTGATACCTCCAGTTCTGTTGTTCTTTCTCAAGACTGCTTTGGCTTTTCAGGGCCTTTTGTGGTTCCATACAAATTTTAGTATTATTTGTTCTAGTTCTGTGAAAAATGTTGTTTGATAGGTATTGCATTAAATCTGTAGATTGCTTTGGGTAGTATGGACATTTTAACAATATTTGTTCTTCTAATCCATAAGCATGAAATATCTTTCTATTTTTTGTATCATCTTCTATCTCTTTCATTAATGTTATATAATTTTGGAGTACAGGTCTTTCAACTCCTTTGCTATTGACATAAAATCCAAAAAGACATTGTTAAGACAAATACTGAGGAGCTTAGCCCCTATATTTTCTTCTAGGAGTTTTGTAGTTTCAGGTCTTATGTTCAAATCTTTAATCCATTCCCAGTTGATTTTTGTGTGTAAAATAGTGATCCAGTTTATTCTTTTTCATGTGTATATTCAGTTTTCCCAGAACCATTTACTGAAGAGACTATCCTTTCCTACTGTATATTCTTGGCTCCTTTGTTGAAAATTAATTGGACATATTAGGATGTCCACCCCCACCCACCCCCCGCTGGGCTCTCTTTTTTGTTCCACTGGTCTATGTGTCTGTTTTTTATGCAAATACCATACTGTTTTGACTACTACAGCTTTGTAATATAGTGTGAAATCAAGGATCATGATTCCCCCCCGCTTTGTTCTTTCTCAAGATTGTTTTGGATAGTCAGGGGTTTTTGTGCTTACATATACATTTTAGGACTGCTTTTTGTATTTCTATGAAAAATGCCATTAGGATTTTGATAGGGATTACATTGAATTTATAGGTTGTTTTGAAAAGTAATATTAATTGTTACAATCTGAACATTGAATATCTTTCCATTTATTTGTGTCTTCCTCAGTTTATTTCATTAGTGTTTCACAGTTTTCACTGTGTAGATCTTCCTTGGTTAAATTTATTTCTAAGTATTTTATTCATTTTCTTGCTATTATAAATGGGATTATTTCCTAGTTCATCTTTCTAATCCAATAATCTAATAGTTCGAAAAGGATTTTTAGGAGCACCTGGGTGGCTCAGTCAGTTAAGTGTCTGAGTCTTGATTCCAGCTCAGGTCATGATCTTGTGGTTCGTGAGATCAAGCCCCATGCTGGGCTCTGTGCTGACAGTGCAGTGCGGAGCCTGCTTGGGATTCTCTCTCTCTCCTCACTCTGTGACCCTCCCGTGCTTCTGCATTCTCTCAAAATGAATGAACTTAAAAAAACAAAAACAAAAACAGGGGTGCCTGGGTGGCTCAGTCAGTTAAGTGTCTGACTCTTGGTTTTAGCTCAGGTCATGGTCTCACAGCTGCATGGGTTCGAGCCTTGCATTGGGCTCTGTGCTGGCAGTGCAGAGCTTGCTTGGGACTCTCTTTCTCCCTCTCCCATTCGCACTGTCTCTGTCTTTCTCAAAATAAATAAATAAACTTAAAAAAATAAAAGGATTTTTAAAAACTAAGTACCTTTTCACACATTTTAAAGCTGCCATCCAAAAATTCTTACTCAAGGTTTAAATAACCGCAAACGATATATATTAACATTTGCCATATAATCTAAAAGTCCCCATTGGCAAACCAGTCACCCAAATCAGACATTCAAGAAAAGTCTGACTTCATTTTTCAACTTAGGTAAATGTGTAAATATCCATCTCTTTGGCAACCATTTCACTTCTAAAAGAGATGAGGCATAGCAGCTTGCCCCGAGTTGTTCCCAGATGAAGACACAAGCACTGCTTCCACCAGTGGTTCTGAAGTTCTTGCTGCTCTGCGCTCATAGGACTCTCCTGGGTGTCTTTCTATAGTTGTACCTTTGTTCTGTATCCCAGAGAATTTTCCAGCCCAGGAAGATGCATTTGGTAAAATTTTGTTAAATTAGAAGACTGTTTTGAAAGGATTGCTGGAGAATTCAGTGCAAGCCCTTTTTCTGGTAGATCGGTTTTAGAAAGCATATGTGTGTGGATTGCAGATGTAGACATTGATTCCTTTAATGTTTCCCATGCTTATAAGTCTGGAAAGTTTTTGTGTACCCTCAGGGGTATGTGTACCCCAGTCTGAAGACTGCCATCTTGGAGAGTACTCATATTCATGTTCAAGTACTGATAGCACAGGATTATAGGATTATACACTGAATCCTGTCCAATAAAAACAGGTTGTGGAAGCTGGTTTCATGGACACAAACTGAGGTAGTTAAATCCAAACTGGCTTAAAGCAGTGTCTTGTTACAGCTTTTTATTTAGAGTTTCTATTATGGCTTAGAATTGTTGTAACTTACTGTGGTTTATCACTATTATGTGCAATACTAATTCCTTGTTTTTTGAAAAATATCACATCTGTCATCTTGAACGTTCTTTGGTACTAACCATGAAGCTGGTTCTTTACTACAAATTATACATTCAGAGGGTCTTTTTAGTTTTTATTTACACATACATATGTCAGCACACATGTGTGACTATATTTTATCTCCTCTTTGTGAGACAGTTAGTAATATTCATCATATAACACATATGAAACAGATGGTTTGTCTAAATGTTCTAATGCCAGTCATACCCATAGTAATTCATAATTTTCACCACTTTTGATTATGTCTTATTTATGTGCATTACAATCAACCCCACTAAAATACAAGTTTCTTAAGAATCGGGCACATGTCTGACTCATTTGTTTCTTCTACAAATATGTCTACTACATACCCTTACATGTGGAGAGTATCAAATGTTTTTTTTATTTGTTTACCAAAATGAATGTTTTTTGAAGGAATGAACAAATATGCCTTCCTGTGGAAAATACTGTAGCACTGACCTGAATAATTTTATTCAGCTTTAAAAGAAGATGCTCTCATGTTTACTATGTACACAGTTTTAAGTATTTTTAAAAAATGAGGTGTAAATGGCTTTCCCATTGGTGTTCTCCAAGTACATTGTTGGATTTTTGAAAGAATCAAGACTGTTGCAATATTTCTTTTTCCTTCTTCAGATTCCTGCATTAAATTATATGTGCTTCTTGTTTGAGAAGGGAGATTGGTGGTAAATGTCCACATCCTAAGCCCTTACTCTCTTTTGGTTACTTCATCTCTGCAAACAAAGGAGTGATTCTTTTATTTTTTTCCTTACAATCCAGAGCTCTATTGGACAAATATGTTCATTACACAAGTAACATTAATCAACAGCAAATGAAATTGAAAAGGAATATTCATCTATAATCTGACCACCTTAATACATCAATTATGTTTCTACTTTTCCAGATTTTTTTCCACTTTTTTTGACACCTAGCCCATATAAATAAATGTAGGGTGATTATCAAGCAGTAAAACCAATTCCACAAACCATTAATGGCACTGTGTTGTTTCTCTTAGCTGTAGAAATCAATCTGTATGTAGGGAACTTCAGAGTCAGCTTACCTTCTCATCTGTCATTTTTAGGAGACACCTACTCCATTGTATCTATTATATGGATCCTGAATCTAAGTTTTTGTTGTTATGAATATGGCAAGACTTGTTCATTTAATTTGCAAACAACAAAAGAATTACTTAGTACTGGGGCTATACTGAGATGAACAGGGGGAGCGTTCCTGTTCTCAAAGCATCCATAGGCTTTTGGGAAAGAATGAACAGATAGTTCCAATGCAATTCAGTGAAGATTCTAGAGCACTGATTCTCAAACTTTTTGGTCTGATGACTCATTTATACTCTTAAAAATTATTGAGGATTCTAAAGAGCTTTTTATTATATTTATATCTATCAGTATTTACCATATTAGAAACTCAAGACAAAAATTTTTAAATGTTTATGTATTTATTAAAAATAATAAGCCATTGTATATCAACACATTGTATGAAAAATAACTTTTTCAAACCAAAAAACTAACTGGGAATATTTGCATTGTTTCCGGTTTCTGCAAATTCCAATGTCTGGCTTTGTCAGAGCAGTGACATCACAACACCTCATGTAGCCTCTGGAAAACTCCATGTATAGTTTTAAGAGAATGAGAGTGAAAAAGATAGTGTTACTATGAAAATAACTTTGAACTTGCAGAGCTCTTGAAAGGGACTACACTTTGAGAACCACTTCTCTCAAGGATAGACAGTCTGAAGCATAAATGACAAATATGTCCTTCTCTGAAAAAGCCTTTAGTTTGGGCTATCACCTTCTGCACGCTATCACTGAGTGAGCCCTTTGCTTCATCCAAAGAGCTTCATCCACTGACCTAGTCACTGCTCCAGTGTTTCCATCATTAATAAAACTAGTTTTTTGTTCCCTATCTCAGAAAGGTGGAAGATTCTCTGCCTTTAATACCTGTCTTCCAGTTCTCAGAAAAATCCTAAATGACAAAACTGTCTCCATTAGACACTGTGTTTTATTTGAAACCATAATTTGAAATAAAGTCATGGAAACCACAAAGCTGCCTCATTTTTAAAATGCATCCATCCACAGTGCTGTGCATATCAGCTGACATTTGATTCATTTCATATTTTTTTGAAGCAGTTACAGCGAACACCTACCATGTACAAGATACTGTGCTTGTTATTTGTCAGTTTACCTTTTTCTGTCAAAACCAGCATATATACTTGCATAGCTCTGATCATAACTTATAATAGTTTCCCATCAACAAGTACATAGTGCGATCATACCAGTTTGTGCTTAAGATACATGAAATATTATATCTCTCATTCTAAGTGTGAAACTTCATTTGGAAGGGCCTCAATTTCTACATTTGCTTTTATTCTTCCAGAGCTAGTTAATACATTACTTTTTCTTCCTGATTTAAAATGTTAATCACTAAGCAGAAACTACATACATCACACTGCTTTATTCATTTTCATATCTCTTCTCATGGCTAGACTTTGATAGTGTGGTTATTATATTCCACCATATCTTTTAGCAATTCTTATCTAATATATAATTCTAATTGTTGCACTGCATTGATAGCAGCTACATTCATAGTTAAATAACCACAGAACTCTAAGCAGTTTGCAGAGTAATTACAAGCAATTTTTGGAAAGTTTCCTTAGTTTGAGATAGTTCTTGATGATCAGGCCTATAATTAGTGTTTTTTTGCTCTACTCCCTTATTCAATGGGACTTTTCACTGTTTAGTCTGATTTTTAGGAGCACTCATAAAAATAGCTATGACCAGTCTTTTTTATTCAATGTGTGCTGCTTCCTTTTATTTCTCTCACAAGTCAAAGGTTTTTTAAAATTACAGCTACAGCATACCATAGTCATAATGTAATGCTCAATTCATTTGACTTGGTCAGCAAGATCTAGAAGAACAGTAACACTTTTTTTGGCATCTGCTAGATGAATATGAGTGTACATCTGTGTCTGTTTTATGTCCTTGTTATTGAAGATCCTGTCATCATCACTGAGATCATTTAGACACACCATAAATGGGTCCATATCCGGCAAGCTGAGTTACTACTTTTCCTTCACTGTGAAACAAGAATTGGGGCATGAAGTGACAGAGGAGGTTTTGGTTGGTGTCAGAAGGAATATATTATAAAAATGGGGCACCTTGAGTTAGGACTTTTCATTATCTGAACAATTTTGTTTGGGTCCCCAGGGATTAGGGGAAGTGAAATTATAAGATACGCAAATAGTCAATGACCTATTAATTTTAAGGAGCTTGGAAACTTTTAGCATAAAAATAGGATCCTTACAGGAGCCTATAAAAACCCTCAAATTGAACAGAGGGACAGGGGTTGGGGCAAATCTCTTTCTTAAAAGCAAAACAAAAAAACAACTGAATGGAAAAAAAGAAAACAAACTGACTGAGACTAAGGGTCTCCTGGGAAGAAAAACTGCTGAAAAGTGTGGTTTTAGAACCAGAAAAAGACCACTCTGAGAGCTCACAGGCACAGAGTTTGGGGAGTAAGGCTACAAGGAGAATATTTTCATTATAAGACCATGGAATCTGGGCTAGAAGAGACTCTCCATTACTGATCAAAGGGCTAAGTGGAAACTGGAAAAGGTGCACAGTTAAGGCCTAGGAAAGGAAACAGGAACTGATACAGAAGTGACAATAAGAATAGTACATGTAAATCCAGGATAATTACTTAAAGCTTGAATTATGTGTTATCTCTTCAGTGCTATAGTCAGTTAAGGAGCTTTCTAGAAAGAACCATAGGATGATGGATGTTCATTACCACTAAGCTTATGCCTCTCCATCCCCCATTTAAATTATTCATGTTAAAAAATATCTACTCAAATAGATTTTTTCCCCATTTATTCAGATGGGTTTTTTTTTTTTTTGGCTTGTTTTGAATATATTATAGCTACAAAGGAGGAGTTAAAAAAAATTACTGTGAATACACTGCTATGCTAAAGAGCCTACTCTTCTTTTGTGTTTTTAGCCTCTCACATACTCTGAATGAGGTTTTTAATTATTTGAAAAAGATCTTTCATATGAACATTTTAACATTTTCTCTTTTCCAGACTTTCTTTTTGAATGCTACTATGCCAAAAACAAAACAAAACAAAACAAAAAAACCCTAGCTTGTCTTTCATCAGATTGAGGCTTCAGGTCCTTGGCTGACTGGGAGTTTTAGGTGGACATCTCCCTGATTTTTTAAGGTCTACTTGGGCCAATCACAGTTATGATGCCTTTCTTTCCCTTACTGCCTTGTCTCTCTCTAGGGAGAAGCATTCAGAAAGCTACCCAGCATGTGATGTCTTGGATTGTCAGAGTGTGCGCCTGTATTCATTCCTGAGAGCGCCTTGCCTTGGGACAGAGCATGCGGAGCTAGCTGTCTTTGAGTTGGTGATGGTGGTGGTAATGGGCTTGTCCCCAGGTTCCCAACACTTTAATAGTTTATCATTCTTTCCATTCCTTCCTCCTCCTTTCTGTAGTTGATTTTGCACTCTGTAATTTGTGGATTTGTGTTCTTCTGTATCTTATCCATTTGCCCCAAGGTAGCTTCTTAGGGAAAGGGCTGATGTTCTCCCTACTGCCCATCCCGTACTGACTCAGCAGTAGATGGCAGAAAACACTGCAGGCATATGAGTGGCAAGGGGCAGGCAGGATAAATGGACAGGATGTAAGTACACTCACTGCAGCACCAATGGAAAAAAGGCAATAAAACACTATAGGAGGTAGGGTAGTGCTAGGGGAGAAATTCAGATCCTGGATATCAATTTTCAGAGTTGAGTCATGGCTTCCCCACTTCTACCTAGTGTGACTGAGCGAGCAGTTTTAACCTCTATGGGTCTCACTGTCTTCATTTGTAGAATGGGGATAATACTGGCAACTCCCTTATAATAGGGCTGTTCTAAGGATTAGGCCAAACAATCCACATTAAAGCTCCTAACATATTTATTACCTGGCACAGGACGTATCAATTACTATTAGAAGTGGGAAACTGAAGGTGAAGCAACACAGAAGAGCACCTCAGCCACAATGGGCTGGCCTAAAGTAGGGGTCACCTATGAGACAGAGTCAGAGTGAACACTAGAAGGAAAGATATAATTACATAATCTGTTTACTGTTTCAGGCCATTCATGCATCTTTTTAGCCGTGCACATGGTTAGCCATGTTGATTGTCATTTTAGGCCAGAGATTCTCAGCCTTGACACCACTGACGTTTGGTGCTGAATAATTCTTTGTTTTGGGCTGTCCTGTGCATTGTAGGATGTTTAGCAGCATCCCTGGCCTCTTCCTAGTGAATGCCAGAAGTAACCCAGGAACCCCCAATCCCGGTGTCACAACCAAACTATCTCCCAACATTGCAAAAACCCTGGGGACAAAAATCATCTTTAGGGAGAACCACCATTTTAGGGCATAGGTAATTTTTTGGAAAACTTCTATTAGACCTCTTTGTGTTAGTTGTCTCTAATATTCATAGCTCTTTTTCATTATCTGCTGCTCCACTGTATTTGGGATTAGCCATTATTTTCCATTTCTCTTTGATTTATAGATCTATACCACAGCTCTTCTCCTTTTCTGGAAAAGAATAATGTTGTGAATGTGCATTATTCAGTGAAATGCCAGCATATCACAATGGATGTTAATAGTGACCTTCCCAAAGCCTCTCCAGTGATCTGCTCATCTTACCCCTATTCTTCATTCCTTGAGTGTGAACATGTATTTTCTTTGCTGGGATCAGATGCTCTTAGACTTGTCTACTTGGGTATTCAGAGGCAGCATGGGCTGACTGATTTGGTGTAGACCTGGAGGGAACAGTCTTTTTCTGTATATGCTGCTTACTGCCATGTGTGGTTTCCCCAGTGAAAAATATGGAGAAGACTACTGAGGATGTTTTAGAATGTTTTTCACTGAGCACTTCAGAAAAAAATATAAAGTAACAGATTGGAGAATACCCACATTGTCTGATATACCGGTCATTTGAGGTTTTCATATTGCTGTATAATTAATTTTGTAATTTTGTAATTTTGTAATTATTTTGCTCAATTTTAACTCTTCAAGTCAGTTTTGGATTGTAGATTAGCATTCCTTTTTTTGGGGGGGGGATTCATGACATCTTTATTTGAAAAGCAAAGGATGTTACAAAGTAGAAAAAGCAGAAAAGGCAATCAAATGTCATTGATGTGCTTTGATGGACGGGGGCTCCCTCAGGTACCAGGTTCCTGGGTGTCCCCGGTCAGGCTCCTGACTTAGCTCTCATCTGTGGCTAGAGCAATTAACATTCCTAAATATATAATACATGTTTCAAAATATGTATATTAAAAGGTAAACTGTGAGTGTCTTTCTCCCGCCTCATCCTTCATCTACCCATTCTCCTTTCCGAACCAGTAACCACTGTACATATTATTTCATATATACACTTCTAGAATGTCTTAATGAGTAAGTAAGCAAATACAAATAAAGATTCTTATAATCTCCCTTCTTTATGTAAAATATAGCTTACTGTAACTGTTCATCTGTCACCTTGATTTTTGCAGTTAAACATTGTCTTGGAGATCTTTCCAAGCAGGGGTAGGAAAAAGGAATAAAAATCAGCATGACTGCTAAATAAAATCTTTACAACTTCATGCTAAAGAAATTAAAATTTGTAGGACTTTTTTAATCAATATAGAGGGAGCATATACTTTTGCTGTTTTAAAACTTTTAAGATAAATTTTACATAAAAGACAATTTTAAGATAAGTTGTAATAGTAATATTATTTGATTATAATTTTTATAACAGCACCATGATTATTGTATAACTGTCTTTAAAATGTCTGCGTGTAGCATCTGCAATTTCTTACTTGAGAAACCGAAGCCCAGGCAGATTAAATAACATGCAAAGCCACTGTTACAGTAACCCTGGATTTGGAACAGACTCCAGTTCCCAGCTATGATCCAGTGCAGGATTTAGCTTATAGAAAGAGACAAGCATATTGAAGGTCTACTCTTTGCCACTTGATCTAATTTAATCCTTATAACAATGTTATGAGGTATTATTTCCATTTTATAGATGAGGGTAAGAATCAAAAAAACTAAAATATAGACAGGTTAAATAATTACCAAACAGCACAAATAACCGAACCAGAATAAAAATTCACTGACTGCCAAGTGTGTGTTCTTCCCACTTAACCAGAGTACATGCTAGAAAGCCCAGAGTACTGACCTCAAAAGAATTTCCTCTTTCTCCCATCCCATGTTTTTAGTGTTCATTTGTTCATTTCTATACTCTCCGCCCCCACCCCCTTGACTCCCTGATTCCTTCTACCTTTGCTCATTCTGCCAGCCATACCACCTTCCTTGTTTTTCTCTGACCACAACAGGGTCTGTGTCTTTTGTACTGGTTCCCTTCCTAGGGAGCCCCTCATCCCCTCATGTCATAGTACCATCTGGTATACTGTATTTTACTTATTTGATCATTGTCTTTCCTACTAGAACATAAACTTAATGCGAGTGGGTAGGGGTGTGTGTGTGTATTTTATTTACTGAATGGTCAATTACTGGCCAGTTTTATTCCATGCTGTATTTTTAGCTTGGTACTTAATTGGTATTCAATAAATATTTGAACAAACACCTATTCTACTTTTGAACTACGTTATTCTACTTAAGTACTATGTTAAGGATTAAGGGTGTAACTGTAAGCAGTAGACACATGATAAGTAGTTCGTTCCTTCCCTCTATAGTCTGTGAATAACAGTTAACATTTACTAAGCAATTATTATATGCCATGTACCATGATAGTCCTGGAAACAGTCATTGGAGGCAAGTAGTGTCTTCATTTCACAAAAAAGCAACTGAGGCTCAGAGAAGTTAGATTATTTGCCAAAGTTTCTACTGGTTAATGGACAGAACCAGAATGCCAGTACAGTTTTTACTCCAAATCCTGTTTCTCACCACTATGACATACATCCACACCTCCTATCTTATGTATCTCATGTACCAGGCTCTCTAGTGAATAAATGTGTTGTAATATTCTGCCTGCCAAAGGCACAGAAATCACTACCACTTACAATCCTCTGTTTTGTCATGGTATTTTTTTGTAGGTTTGTGATTACTTTGAGCCTTGATGATGAGACATTAACAGATATTCTCTTCTCTTAATCACTGTAATAATAAAGCAAGTTTAGTCATTTGGCATAAATTCATAAACATTTTTGGATGGTTTAAAAAACTGACTTTGCCAGTAATAACATCTCATGTTCCCCAGAGGAGGTGGGTTTGTCATAAATACCATTTCCGTTGAATATTTCAAGGAACTTAAAGTTCTCGGAAAATATTTTTAACAGGCAGCCTTTTCTCAGGCAGACTTCAAGGGCATAATACTACATGCCCTTAAGAGTGTGGGTGCATGTGCTTTATCATGTTAAGAATATTTATATGTATTTCTCTTATTGCTCAAAATCCGTTTATATTTAGATGCTTCTTTTGTGTCTTAATGGAGGTAAACAGACATGGATTCTTTAGAAGAGCATTCTAAGGTAGCTGCAGAATTTTCTTTGTTTTTAATCTCCATTAGTCCCTTTTTTCTCTTCCCAGATCACAGGTTATTTTCATTCAGATATTGTAAATAGGTATTTTGGAGGATTAGTTTAATTCCTTTCTCTTAACACTCTTTGGTAGGTCACTTTTCTTTCTTGTATTTTCTCCTCTTTAAAAAGTTACAATGAGTATATCCTCTTCCAAATCTTATTCTGAGCCCTCCCCCCCAAAAAAAATTTTTTTAAGCCCCTAGTTCCTGTTAAGTCTTAAAGAAAGAAGAAAAAAAAAAAGCCTTTCCTCTTTTATTTGGCTTTCTTAACGTTAATTTACTGGTTTTCAGTTTGTCAGATTTAACATAAAAGGCCAAAGCAGGGAGCAGTCATGCGCCAGAGTGGATACGTTCACTGGTTTTCACCTCCTTGTATTCTGGCTGCCTTTACAGAGGCAGTGGCTACCGTGGTATGCTTGGGAAACCAAACGTTTCCTAAGTTGTTAGTGGGAAATTAAAACTTCAGAAATTTAGAAACCACAACAACAGAGGCTTATGTTTTATCATGACTCTTGAAGTCACACAGTTTGCCACGAGAAACAGGCTAAATAGGAGCCATCAGAATGTAAAATGTGAAACATTTTGATCTCTAGAGAATCCTCCTCCCCCCTCCATTTTAGCTATAGTAAATCAGTAAAAAAGAGGCAAAGGAACTAGTAACATTTAATAGCACTGAATAGGATTCACACACAGGTCAGGGCAATTGCAGGATGAAGGTTGTTGCTTGGCTTGGCTTCCTGCTGATTAACAATCAGATCATGAACCACTGTGAACATCTTCCATCTACCCTTATCCACTTTTCCTAGTTCCTGAGGATGACTGGTTTCTGTCTTCCTCCAGGATGTTTTAGAGAGCTGGAGTATGGGCCTTATGTAAAGTTTAATTAGGTGGGAATGTTTTAATCTAGAATCCCTTAGAATGTGAGTGACCATTTTTCTTGTAGTCTGCATTTGTGTCCCCTTGTGTGCATTATAAAAATTAAAATTTTGGGGCGCCTGGGTGGCTCAGTCGGTTAAACGGCCGACTTCGGCTCAGGTCGTGATCTCACAGTCCGTGAGTTCGAGCCCCGCGTCGGGCTCTGTGCTGACAGCTCAGAGCCTGGAGCCTGTTTCAGATTTTGTGTCTCCCTCTCTCTGACCCTCCCCGGTTCATGCTGTGTCTCTCTCTGTCTCAAAAATAAATAAACGTTTAAAAAGAATTTTTTTTTTAATTTTAAATTTTGTTTAATTTTTCCCTGACAGTTCAGAGCATTTGGATTAGATTTTCCTTTTCTGCTGAGCACTGAGAAGACAGAATACATGAACACACACTTTGATCCTATTTTCTCTTCCCCAGGTTGGGTTCTTTTCAGATGAATGTGTTCTAGAGAATATTAACCTTATGTTGTAAGGAGCAGTTCAATCAAGATGTTACGGTGGTTAGCAATGGATCTGCTAGAGGTGAAAGTAGTGACATTATACTCTACTTCCCTTGGCTCTGGGTCTGCTGCTGATTTTGTCCCTGAGCAAGGTTCAGGCTCATCCATTTAGTTATGTTTATCTTTGTGATAAATCTGTGTGGCAGAGTTAAAGAAAAGGCTATAGTGCACCTTGTGTATATACTATATGAATACCCATCCATTTCTGCTCTGACCATATCTTACCTCATGATTTGAATTTTTTAAGAGAGGGCAAACTATTTCAGATTTGCAGTAGTTGAAAGAAGTGTTTTTGAAGAAAGCACTGACTTCGCTATGCTTCACTTTTTTTTTTTTTTAAATGTTTGTTTATTTTTGAGAGAGACAGGGACAGAGTACGAGCTAGGGAGGGGCAAAGAGAGAGGGAGACACAGAATCTGAAGCAGGCTTCAGGCTCCGAGCTGTCAGCACAGAACCCGATGTGGGGCTTGAACTCAAGGGGCTTGAACCCAAGAAACAGGAGATCATGACCTGAGGCGAAGTCAGATGCTTAACTGACGAAGCCACCCAGGCACCTCTCTATTCTTCACTTTTAAAGTTCACTCATTCACAGTTAAAAACAAAGAATAAAAGCAAAACCCCATTTCTCAAACAACAGCCGTGTATCTAATGGTGAGGGAATGCTGGACCACTGTGCTACTGACTTAGCTCTCTGACTGCACCTCATCTGCCTGTCGCCTCAGCTGCAAAACGGGGAAGCTGTAGGATTTCATCTCTAGGGTTTACAAAGCCTTTGATGATCCTCAAATCTCAGTTCCACAGAATAAAAATTCCACCAACCTTTAGACTCCTTCCCTCCCTTCTTTTTTGTATAGCATTTTGTACAAATTCACACATCAAAAAATGTACATTTTGTTCCATCAGAACAAATTTTGTGACTCGTCAAGGTCTCAGTGGTTCATAACTACACGGGGCATTAATGGGACCTTAACTACATGGGACCTTAATACATGGGTATTTCATGGGATTCAACTTTATTTTTGGTTCTTTATACATCAAGTATTGTATTTCAAGAAATCTTTTCAGTGTCTGACACTTAAAATGTTACACTAAATAGAAAGTACACTGAAACTGTAAAATTAATACCTAGGAAGAAGTGTTTAGACTGTGAGTTTCTGAAAAGAATTCGTTATTGTCTGTGGGTAGGATGTGATATAAGCTCTTTAGCCCATGTGGTAAGATTTGTCTTACCTATTTGTTTTGTGTGCCTCCCAGGCATGGTAGGACTTTCAAGGTAAAACAGGGAGATTCCAGGCCAGCTTTTAAGCCTTTTGCTCTTTGGTCCTTTAACTACTCAGTAACTTGTTTCTTATTTCAGGTGACTAAAAAACCCATTGGAAAGCCCATGTTCTCATAAAGAGGGATTCCCTTCTAGCAGGGAACTCAGGATAAAAGATAACATCACTTTTCAGAGTAGCTGAATTTAGGCACTAGACACATGGATTTTCTCCAGAAGGCTTAATCCTTTACTTCACTTTAGGGCTGGGTGTTAAGAACATGAGCTCTTCCAGACTGCATCCTTACAAAGCAAGCACCTCCTCTTTGGTGCTGAGGCAACCCCTTGTGCCTCAGCCTGGTGGAACCCTATATATAGCCCTTAACATAACTAAGAAGAATAATATATTTACTGAGTGCCTGCTATGGGTCCAGCACTGTGCCAACTGTTTTTGTGACATTTAATCTTCACTTTAAGGATTGAAATCTATTCTACAGAAGTCCAAATAATGGGTTTAAAAATCATAGTTTGGGTGTTCAGATGCTGTTTCAAGCCTTCTCTTTTAACCTCAGATTCCCTTTTCATAGTAAACTTCCAAGGGATGCATCTGCCATCATTTTTTTAACACTCCATTCAATAGCTTCCATTTACACTTCAGTTCCCATCTTTTCTATGAATGTTTGTTCCCTACCTTGTCTGGCTGGGTCTCCCTTTGTGAGTCCACACAGCCCTTACAATTTTGTGACACAAATACTTTATAATGTTGTTTTATACCACTTTCTAACTTTGTGTATAATAGTTTTGCTCTTGAACAAACTCGAAGTTCCATGAAGAATTCGATACCTCTGTATCCCCCACATGGGTTTGAACTTAGTTGTACTTGACTGACTGAGACGTGAGAAGAGCCATTTCTTAGGGGAGCATAACTCCCTCCTGGGCTGAACAATACCTAAAGATCTCAGGATTTGCTCTTATTATTAAAGCAGAAGAAGAAGTAAAGTTTTGTTCCTCTTGTTTCTGTCATTTCTGAGGAGGGACAAACCTTTAGTGAAATGAGGAATGCACCTGAAGACAAATTTAAATAAAGTCCAGATGAGGGAAGTTCCGCCACAGAATCTTAACCTTGCCTCTGATTCTTTGCATCTTTACCAGCCCAGTGAATTTTGTGGAATTTTAAGAAGAATCTTGCAAGGCATAATTTTAGTGGAGATGAGTGGAATGCCAAATCACTTAACAAAATTGTTCTCACCTTTATCTGAAAGATCTGCCTGCCCCATGTATCCAGTTGTATGAAAACGTGAAGGATAATATGCAACTTCAAACATAATGTATTTCTTGTAATAATATCAGAGTCTAACTATCTTGATAATAAGTGAATCAATATTATTTTTAAAGAATAGATAATCTTTCCTTTAGCAGCAAAGGATTACTTTTCACAAGACTCCAGAGTGATTTACCTCCTCTGCCATTTCAAATTGACAGACTAACAAACTAAGGCTAAGGGACTTGCTTAGCATCTCACTGTGTGGCCCTTTGTCTTTAGCAAGAAGGAACTTTCTCCTGCTCTTCTCAAGCTTCTAGGCTAAGCAGCTCCTTCCTTTTCTTCAAATGTAACAGCAGCAGTCACTTAAGTCTTGTCAACCCAAATGTGATGAATGTTTCACATTCCTTTTATGATTTCTGCTCAGAGATTTGTTTTCTGTTTTGGTTCACTTAAAAAAGAATTTTAAAAAGAGGGAGAAGAACTTAGTTCACCTTTAAACTTTTGTTCCAACCCTGGTGGGCCATGAGATACAGTAAATCTGGCAGATTTGCTTCTGTCTGCGCCGCCCATCTTGAAGGGCTGACCTCATCTTTGAGGCTGTACTTGGTACAGTGATCTGGAGCTCTCACAGGCTCCAGTACTATAGTTGTTAATCTTTTCTCTGTGCTTAAGAGTAGACTTTTTCCTCACATCCATTTCATTTTCTTAAGCTAATTTTTCTGTAATGATATGATCAGTAGCTTTTATTTTTATATAGTGTTCAGTTCTGCTTGATCGGTGTACCTACCCTCAAGGGTTACTGCTCATTATTCTCTCCTTCCCCAGTATTGAAAGATGCTTATGGTGGATGACAGTGTTTCTTTTTTTTTTTTTGTTTTTTTTTTGTTAGGTATGTGGAAGCCAAGGCTTTAGGAGGCTTACCCAGGGAATAGATGGTAGAGACAAGAAGAATGGAACTTGGATTTATGAACCTTTATTCCTACTAATTAGTTGTACTGTTGAGATAAACACTATTTGTCCATGCCAACTTAGTGTCATTAGTAAGTAAGCAAGGAAGCTTGGAGATTATAACTATATTCTGGTTAGTTGGGTTTTTTTGTTAAACAGCCCCACACTGTTTACCTTCACTTAATTTTTATGTACGCTGACCTGTTTTACCTATATTGCTTTATCAGTCCATTAAAACAAGAGCAGAGACAGGGCCATTGTGCAAGAGCTGCTGGTGATCTTAGTCATTGTCACCAATATGGTGCCAATCAGTTTTAGTAGGTGTAGCTGGGTTAATGACATGGTGTAGTGTGTAGAGAACTTAGTTGCTGGCCTGCCTGGTGCTTAGCACAGTGCCTGGAAGATATTAAGTAAATGTTTGCTGCTGAGTTACAAGCCCTAGGCTGGCTTCAATGATTGACATTGGAATTACCTAACTGAAACTATAGAAAATTCACTCCTTTTCTGTAAAACCTGGCAGATGCACTGAATGACCCATAGAAACTTGAGAGTCAAAGTGTATGCTTGGGAAAAGGCAATCTGCTGGTTTCTCTTAATGGCAAGGACAAACTGTTTGGGTCCAATGACTGCATCTTCTAGGTCTTCATATGAGGCACAGAGATTAGGAAAAACAAAGGTACCTACACTTCCTTAAAGACAAAAACCACTACATTCTGCTCATCCATATTTTGTTTCCCACCCATTCCATGCCCCATACTGTATAGTACGAAGTACATTTTACTGCATTGATTTCATCTGAGCCTGATTTGTTTTCTGATTTTTGTGCTTGTAGTCAGTTCAATGTGGTTACTTCAGATAGTGGCAGAGATTTGTTTTGGGCCCCTGAACAGAATCTCAAAGAAGGGGCCTTTCCTAGCCCATAGTTTTCTTACCAAGTAAGGAGCTTCTAGGTTGTAATTTATTTGTTGGTACATTTATTCAGCACCTTCTTGTCCCAGGGACATGCTTAGTAACTATAGCGAGGTACTTTGCCAGGCACTAGGAATAAAGTTGGTTGCAAAATTGACCCTCAGGGAGTTTACAGTCCAGGAGAAAGACAATAAACAAATAAGCAGTTAATGTGTAATTTAGTGTCATGTAGCAGTGCACTGTGTGAAGGAAAGTAAAGCAGGGTGAAGTATCACCAGGAGCTCACAGCCTTCATTAGTTACTTCCTCTGCAGTTTTCAGGGAAGTTCTCAGTTGTTTTAAAGATATTGGGTCATTGTGAGTTTTGAATGGGACCCTGCTAGCTAGGGAGGTCTGGAGAGTGTAGAATGCTTAGTTGGAAGATGCTGAGAAGAGGTCAGTTGTCAAATTAGTGGTTCGGACCTAAATGTCTTTGACATAGAGCATATATACATTCTTCCTAGAGAACCACTCAACTTTTAAGCAGAGTGAGCTTTGCCACCCAGAGGACCTTTAAGTACAGTTCTTATTTGTTTCCTTTGTCTTTCTTTTATCACCCCCCTCCATTGTAGTAGCCTGGTTTAACTCTATTGGTTTTTACCTCCCTCCTTTGCCTTGCCTTCTTACTACTTATACTCATTAACAAGAACTTTGAACCTTTCTGCTTTCTTTTTTAATGGATTTTGTATCCAAATTAACACCTCTAGTGCCAGGGCTTCTTCTGGGGCTTCTGCCTTCATCTCTTCCTAGCACTAATTTAAGGGGAAACCAAAAGCTATAGCCCAAGAATGCAGGGGGCCCTGGCTCTGCCTCTGAGTAATTTTGTGTCTCTGAGCCAAGTCATGCTGTGAACATCAGTTTCTTCTGTAAGGTGAGGCATTTGGATCAGATGGCCTCCAAGGCCTCTTCTAGCTATAAAGCTCTGTTTGCCAGAGAGAGAGAGAGAGAGAGAGAGCGCACTTCTCTGGGCCCTAGGGCATCCCATTGTTCATATGAAAAATCTTATGATCAAGTTTCTTCTCAAATTCCCATCTATGGAGTTGTGTGTTTGCTATTCTGATGTAAGATGTGATCTCTTTTACTGATAAAACTGTCCTTTAGGCTAGAATCAGTAGTTACAGACAAAAACAAGAAGGTGAGTGTATGTCTGGCTACACCTTTACCTGCCTCAATGGTACACTTACATACCTATGGCTCTACATACCTTCTTATCCACATACCCCGCCCACCCCCCCCCGCACCCCCCCCCACACAATTCCTCAAGCTTGTCGTTAAAAAATAATAATGTCTTTAAGAGTTAATCTTATTTTGGAACCAATAGGGAATAGGAATGTGAGGATGGTCTAAATGGAGAAAGAACACTGCTAATGTGTTATTCTGTTCTTGGGCTCAGAATTAAAATTGCTGCTGTCGTATCTTAATGTGCTCAAGCTTCTGAGAGAAAAAGCATGAAAAGGGAATGCTTCTCCATATCTGAAAAAGAACCAAGGGACTTTCCTTGGAGAGCCTTCCCACTTTTGTTTTTCTCAGCTTTTCCAGTCAGAGGTAATGTCAGAATAGAAGAAAGCCAGGGGAGAGATAATTTTAACTCTGCTTTTTAAGAAAAAGAAGGATGCAGGAGGGCTTACAACAGTGTTGGTGATGATCTGCTAGGAATTAGTGCATCTAACATTCAAAGTAGAAACTGACCCAGCACATATTAAACATAAGTGATGGGGTTGGTGGGCCCATAAATACTGTAGTGGTGGCAGAAAGCAGCCACAGAAGAATTTCTTTGAAAGTGTGTGATGCTGGCTGCATATGCAGTGTCCCTTCATCTTTAAATCCTTATTTAAAACATAATTTACAGAAACTAAACAATCAGATTAAATTGAAGCTACATCCATAGTCAAAAACAAATTAAATAAACTTAAAAAAAAAGTTAAAATTAATGATACGCCCAAGAGGATAAGGTAGGATGTGTTAAATTTTTCAGAGATAATGACTGGCTGTGTGAACAACAGATTTCAGTACATGAAGCAGGTTGAGACCAATATTGGTTTACATCACATATTATGCCACAATATCCAGTCTTTTATAAACAGTCCTCTTCCTGCTCCCGCCTTCCTTTTCCCCTCAAATAGGGGGCTGTATTTTTTTCTCTGTTCACCTTGTAAAAGCATTCACTTTGCTCTGAAGCATTAGATATGGACAGAACATGACTTAAGAAGAAAATGGAATTTTATTCTTGGTGCTCCATTTTCACTTTTTACCTCAAAATCCATTTATTACCAAAGTCATTTGGGGGGGGAGGAAGGCGAGACAGAGAAACCTAAAACAAAGTTCACAGCCTTTTGAGAAGGCAAATTTATGGGAATTGCAAGTAGACTTGAAAATAAAGTTCAAAGCTTGGTTTGTGTTTTCATATTGCCTCTTTCTATAGATTCCCTCACAGCATTAGGAAAATATAACAAGAATACAAGTGCTTCACATTTAAGGTCAATTGCCATAAAAGGCAAATGAATTTATTAAGCATAAAATTTGTATGTGCTTTATTTGGAAATGTAAAAATTTATATTCCATCTATCTAAAACATTTTTTCCATCATATAGATTGTCCCTAGGACTAATAAATGCTCATTCAGAGAGTCCACTGTGTGATAATGTATCCACAACAAATCTTGTTTAACTTTCAGTTTTAAAAGGGGTCTCAATGGATGATTTGTTTTTGAACCATGCTTTATAGTTAGTAAATGGAAAAAAAAGTGTGGAATATTGCAGTGTGTCATTTACAGAGTAAAAAGTGGTGCTTGCCTTTTGTAAAAAAAAAAAAATAATAATAATAATAATAAAATAAAATGCAGACCCTGGGAAACACAGCTGTTAGAGATTTAATAGAGGTTATGATTTTCAACAGATGAGCTATAGTTTATGGTACAGATGGCACTTTGGGTATAGCTGAAACAATAATTGATGGTTTCTGTTTCCCTCCTCCTCTATCAGATTCAAAAGAGTGGAATACCTTTTTACCAAAGGAAGAATTTTTCCGTTTCCAATTACAGCCTATATGAAATAAACAACTTTTCTGTGCATATTTTGTACTTCTCCACAATGACCTGGGTGTTGGCCCCTCTTTCTTATGGTAGGCTTCCCTAGATTTAAAATAATAGTTTTGGAGAAATCCTACTTTTCAGTACTAACCTGCAGTTCATATAGCCTATCTTCAAACCAAATAACATATAATTTTTCTTTTAGAATACTAAAACCAAAATCTTGCATTGCTGCAAACAAAATTAGCAAACTAAACAGAACTATGAAGCAAAAGTAGTAGGCACCAATATTATATGCTTTAAAATACTCAACCACAGGAATTACTAGAAACAAAGATAAATCCCCAATCTGGGGCATATTAAACAAATGCTGTTTCAAATGATAAATAAAATATAGATGCTATTTCAAAAGAAAAATAATTGTCAGACATTTCTTAAGTTTTATTTTAAAATGTATGTTCAGACCAAATACAGTTTGAGTGATACATGATTTTTTAATTTCCTATTCCAGTGTTTTAAATGTGACATAGTGTATTTTATTTTTAATTCTTCTGCTAATTTTTATTCTGAAATGTGAAAACATGTAGATTTTCATCCAGGTGTTCAATTATCAGATGGTAAAAGTTCATTTATAGCAATAACCTATTCAGGGTTCAGATGTAAGTTCAAAATGCCACTGATTAACAAAATTCTTCTATAGGCTTTACCTTTTAAATTAGTGTTTCTACATAACACAACAAACTGTGTCCAAAAATATTACTCTAGAGAAGCTAGCGTTATCTTTTTCAGTTTGTCATTTATCCATTTACTGGAGTTGAAGTAAAAAGTTGGAACTCAAAATCATGAGTTACGTCTGACACAGACTGCCATATGCTTTTGCTCGGAAGATTTTTTTTGAAGCTTAAAAAGCTCAACTTTTTAAGTTAGAGTCCTCCTAATTACAAGCTATATTTCTAACAGGGATTTTCTGGTGTTTTGTATGAAGATTCACAAAGGGGAGGGGGTGAGAAACGGCACTAATAAATCCACTACCATGTGGCAGTGTTTCGCACTCTGCTCTTGTCAGACATTAGGGAATTTAAGTCCGAGGAGAGAGAAGATCAGGAGATAGAGTTGTGGTATTACAATGTACTCCCTCCCCCCTCCCGCCCCCGCCCCCATTCCCAAAGATTTCTCCATACAGGCAGGATTCGGTGTGCGGCTCGCTTGGAGAATGTAATATATAGTCATTCCCCAGCTCTCCTCATTTAAAATCAAATCTGAAATCCGTTTTCTCGGTGTGAGTAAACTTTCTAAGTTTTGTGTGAGTTTTAAAAGGTTTTGAACCCAGAGTTCATTGGACGCGCTTTTCGAAACCTGTCTGCAGTTCGTGATGCTGGTAACTTTAAAAGCCACCTACAGTCAGCCTGGCTGTCTGACAGCAGTGCCCCTTGCTGGAGCGGAGCGGCTCTCCCGGGCTTACCTGAGCTGCCTGCGCCGGGGCTGGGCGGGGGGCCGGGAGGGGGCCGCTGTCTGGCGGCGCTGCGAGCGGGCTGTGCGCGCTCCGGGAGTCGCCCGAACAATGCGAGCGGGGCGCCGAGCGCGCCCGGCCTAAGGGCGTTACGTCACTGCGCTGCCTTATAAGGCGCTTCGCATGTGCGGCGCGGGCGGCGGGGGCGCCGGTGACAACCAGATCCGCAGCGGCGGCGGCGGCGGCGGCGCGGCAGCAATGCGCCTCAGCTCCGCTGACGCTCCGACCGTGTGAACGGACTGTCGGTCCCCGGCTCCCCGAGGAGGGGAGTGGGCGGCGGGCCCGGGACGCCGGCGCCCTCCTGCCTGGCTAACCAAGTCATTGGGGGTCATGGTCGATCCGCTAGTAACTTTTCTCCCTCCGGGGCTCTAAAGCTTCTGTTATTGCCTCAGATTCTTAAATGCACATCCTGTTATTCTTATTTAAACTTTTGTAAATACATTTTTGTTACATTTGTTTTTTGGTTGCTGGGGGGAGGTAGGAGAGGGAGCCAGAAGTTTTGTTGGTTTTTTTTTTTTTTTTTTTGAGACATCTCGAGGTGATTTAGACTTCAAACCTTCTCCTTCCTTTTTGTAAAGAGTAGGGGTCCTCAGAGGATAGTATTTTATTTCCTGATGATGTAACTACCAAACAATTCTTGAAGTGATGATGGGAAGGCCAGATGAAATCTTTTTTTTTTTTCAGTGTTTTTCCTGAAAGAACCTCCTAGTTCCTCATTTCTGCATGCCTGTGTTTAACGAAAGTAGTTAAAACTAATCAGTTTATTTGGCAGAGAAAAATATTTATTAAAAGTAAAGATAAGTGTGTTGTGCTGTACTTTCAAGACAAAGTATAAAAATAGAACTTTAGAACAAGTTTTAAGCCATTTGTTCCCTGCCACCAGCAAACAAAATAAAGACAAGAGAAGAAAAAAGAAACTGACCAAATATGACCGAATTAAGCATGTTACCTAGTGTGGGGCAGATTTTACTTTTATAAATTCTTTTTCTGGGAAATGAGAATTATGTTCCCAATTATTTTGCACATCAATAAGAGAAGTAATCTCTGAAAGCCCTAGCCAATTATATGAATCTGCTAAGTAAATTAGGGATGTGGCTGTCTTAATTGCAAGCTTCAAATGAATTGAGTAAAATTTTGAGTCTATTTAACTCTTTTTAAATAAACAGTAAAATAGGATTGTTTCCTGTTATGACATACATGTCTATAGAATTATTTGTCAAACAGGAGTAATGAAAATAGCTTGTATCTTTTCCTTAGTTTGGAGTAGAGAATGCCTGGTTGCATAGAATGTATAGTTAGTGAAAACGGTGAAAAAAGATACAGGGCACAGAATGTGTGTCATCTTTGTTAAACTGTGGGCTCACTTTAATAGTTCTTCTAGATCACTCTGCCTACAGAGAAGCCTGTTAAACTACTCCTGCTTTTTATATATACTGTTTTGAGAAGCTAATGACCATGCCCTTCAGCTGAGCTTAAAATTCAATATTTGATTTGTATTTTCATATTAACATTTTAGATACTGGTTTGTGAGTTTTGTTACTCGACCTTATAGTTGTGAAGTGTATTTGAAACTTTTTAGTCTCCTGTGCTTGCCTTGTACTTATTAACCATGTTTTTGAGACTTTTATGCTAGATTTGATTTATTTCAAATGAGATAAAATGACTGCTGTGAAAGTCGCATAAACACCTGAATCTCAGTTGCAGACTACTAACATAAAAAATCTTTACCCAAAGCCAGCATTTTTGTAACTGATTTTGCCCCCTTTCCCCTCATAGGTACAGAGGTTTCCTAACATTGGACACCATCTTTTATTTCTTTCCCACATTTTTTATACTCATGTTTTGCATTTATTTTCATATTTTTGACTTCCCACTTCCCCTATAAAATCTGTCAGCATTATTTCCTCCTTTTCTTTAGCTGCAGTAGCTGAAGAACAGAGAAGTTAAGTGGATATAAGACTTGCCTCTGGTTATGAAGCCAGAGAAGAGAGGATCAGGACTTCTCCTCTTTGTGTGCCTTGCCTGGTGCCCTGTTACTTTCTGAAGCAGTGATCTCTGACCCAGCTATGACTCAGCATTCCGGCTGAGATCATGGTATAGACCCATTCTCTTCAGGAACCAATAATAACATTTGTTGAGCTTTTAGTTCATGCTACTCACCATGCTTAGTGTTCTACATGCACTCCATCATTTAATTTGCATAACACATCGTAAGGTGGTATTATTCATACTTTTCAGATGAAGAAACACATTTGGAAGAGTAAAATGGCTTGACCAAAGTCAGACGGCTATTAAAGTAACAAATGCAGAGATTTGAACCAGTGTTTATATATACAGCCTTAGTCTCCTCTTAATGGTTTGCTCAGAATCTCTCAGAAGTGTTGGTAAAGAAGTGTTCAGATTTAACTGAGAAGTTTCTATGTTTCCAGACTGAATGTTAAACTAGGAAAACCAACACTGACCTTTGCAGCCCGCCCCCCCTCCCCACCAGAACCACCCTAATTATGCACTGAATAACCCTAGGGAAGTCATTCACATTGGAAACATCATGGATTTGCATATTTATTAAGACAACATTTTCGAGGATGTTGACAAGTCTTGTTCTAATAAAATCAGAATATTATGACATTTTTGCTACAGATGAAAGTCCAGGGTCTTGAGTAGGAGGGTATCTTTATCAAACTGATTCGAGAACCCTGGGTCTTGTATCGCTAACTCCAGCCAGCCATTAGTAATGTACTCCACTGGCCACATGAATCGACAAGTAAACTTTTATTTCCCTCTCCTTTCCTATGAACATTCTCTTTGAGATGTAGTTTTTGTTTTCTTGGCTTCTGACGTGTATTCATTATCAAAAGAATAGTGTTGTGAGCACGGTGCCTCAGTCTTGGCTAAGAAAACTTTTACTTTTTTTACTGAAAAATTTCCTGCCCAGTTGCTGTGTGACCCTTCTCATTTTATAAGGCAGAATTTCCTACAAATAAGTATAGCTACGAATTAAAGTCATTTCTATAATAAGTAATTTAAATTTATGATCTAAATCAGCAGTAGCTTTAAGTTGTGATTTGGAAAGGGTAGAAAGGAATTTTTCTACCGATCTAATTGCTTTCTAATGAGGAAGAGGGGTTTGTAGGCAGCAAGGATGGAAACTAGGATGTATCAATTCAGTTGAACTGTATGAATCACCTTGTTAGATAGTCAAAAACAGTTCAGTATCAGCAACTTCCCCTGGTTCAAGCTAATGCCAGGAGTTTAATACAGTGACCACGGCAACCGATGTTATTAGCAATGTCCACAAATGTTTAAAAATACCATTAATGTGTTACTAAGCATGTCAAATCCAGTTTCTCTTTGTGAAATCACTACTCTTACTTTCTTTCATGTCTTGTCTCCCTGCCTTTGTTTCTACTTGTGACTGGTGAAGTCTTCTAGTCATCCAAATAAGTGCAAGAGAAGCAGTATTCATAATGCACCTTTCTTACAGCTGCCCACAATTTTCATTACTGCTTCTTTCATCAGTTAAGGGGTCACTGCACTCTTGGAATCTGTGGGATGGTAACATTAACTTTGAATGTGATATGTTTTCTCTTTTGCCTCCTCTATAAAATAGTATACATGGAAACATTGTAACATACAAAGAAAAACAACAATTCTTATCACAGGCATTGTTCTGTATGAGAAGCTGAGTATAGTGGAGACAGATCCAGGATGGCATGAGATGGAGGCAGAGTTCTGTGGTTTTACATTGCATTAGGCTGCAGTTGGATTGGCCAGAGTGTGACCCTTTTGCACTAAAGTATTTCTGTCTCAGGGAACATTCTGACACCTCACTGGCAGGCTTCTTGCAAAGCAGCTTTGTCTCTGAGCATTGGGTAGCCTGCCATGTATCTGGTGCTGATCTCTCCTCTGCTGCTGTACAACCTCAGAGGAATGGATTGAGCACCACAAGTGGGCAGGTGTAGAATGTAAAGCCAAAAGGGAAGTTTGAGGGCAAAAGCACCTTCTCTCCATGCCAAGAGCAATCAGTTTCCTTTCTTCTTCTTCTTCTTCTTCTTCTTCTTCTTCTTCTTCTTCTTCTTCTTTTAAATAGCATTTTATTTTTTCAGTATGCTCCATGCCCATCGTGGGGCTTGAAATCACAACCCTGAGATCAGAGTTGCACATTCTATCCACTGAGCCAACCAACCACCCTGAACAATTAGTTTTGTAACTGACCTGTTCCTTTCCCTCTTCTTCCTATTCCCCAGGTGTCTTTTGACTAGTTATGTACACATAAGTGTCCACAAAAAATATACCACATCCCCAGGCAGCAAGCACTTGCACTGTGTGCCTATGGCCCTTCACAAATAGTTAATGGGCTACAGTGAACCTGGATTTACAGAGAGACCCTCTCATTCTTATCTGCAACCCAGATCTCCTGTCCTCCATAGTCCTTGAAGTTTCCAGAGGCTCTTCAACTATTCCTGTTCATACTTTAGCTGACTTTGATTTTATAACAGGGATTTATACCCTTGAAAGCAAACTCAGGCTGATTATAGTAACAATGTCAGTAATACAGTAGTAATGTTAGGGAATGGGAAGCCTGTTAGTAACATGATTTTCTGTGGCTTTAAAAATTAATTTTAAAACAGTTCAGTGCCCATGATAATTTGGAAAATGCAGAAAACTAGAAAAGACATTTTACATCCAGTCATACCACATGAATACTGCCAACTATTAACAATTTGATGTACAGTTGACTCTTAAACACAGGTTTGAACTGCATAGGTCTACTTATATGCAGACTTTTTACAGTGTAGTCCTATAAACGTATTATTCTATTGATTTTCTTAATATTTTTTCTCTAGTATACTTTATTGTAAGAATACAGTGTATAATACATACACAAAATATGTGTTAATTATATTAGTAAGGCCTCTGTTCAACAGCAAATTATTAGTAGTTTTTTTTTGGGGGGGGCAAATTTGTACACAGATTTTTGACTGCACAGGGCTTGGTGCCCTTGATCCCCACATTGTTCAAGAGTCAACCACTCTATGTTTCCTTTTAGTCTTTTTATTAACATTTGTAAAACATCTTTGTTTTTACACTGTGGGCCATATGTGTGTATTGTGTCTTTTTATCATTATTTATGTCTTTTAATCATGTTCATTGCTTTTCTTTAGAGAGTGGGTCATTTAAAAGCATATATTTGCATATTTTCTCTAGAAATGATACTCGTAAAACCAACCACTGCCTGCTGTCCCACTGACAGTGCTATAGTTTTTGTTCTTCAACAAGTGAAACAACACAGTCTACATTTAAGAGATAATCTCCTGTTGATCCAGGGACCTCCTGTTCTTGGTTTACGTGGGATACTAGGAGTTGGTTTTGGGACTCCAGTGAGCGTGCCGATAGGTGAGCAGAATGACTTGAGGAGAAAGAAGAATTGATAAGATGACGCCACCATAAGATTATTAAATGGGAAGCTGGAAAAGCCTGCTATTTAGGTCCAGTTCGTTTGCTTATTTATTTCTGCAAACAGTTTGTGTTTCCTTGGTAACTAATAATAGTTTTGAGAAACTGTTGAACTCACAAGTATTACTGCAAGAGTAAAAAAATCCTCGAATCACAGAAATTAGAGACAGAAAAGACCTATTAGGTCATCTTTTTTGTCCCTTGCCAGTACAGATTGTTCTCAGTGCTTTGTCCAGTCCCTCTTTAAAGAGACCTTGTCAAAAAGTTTTACCCCATATCTTTTTTAAGTAGTGCATTTTTAAAGAAAATAGTCAACAGAATATAGTTGTGGACTTTGATTTCAGGCTAAATATTTGTAGAGAAAGATCTCTGGGTTCAAAGTACAGTTGAACAGGTTTTATTAGTTGGAAGTCATTGGTATAGTTTAGGATGTCATTGGAATAGTTGGCTAAGGGTAAAAAACAGCTGGGTAAGTTACTTTATGTATTTTCTTTTATCATCGGAAACTCAATTATAGAAAAACAGGATAAACTTTTAATCATATAAACTCACTGAAATGGGTCTAGAAGGCCTGAGGAAATAAAGTGTTTAGGAAGTAAAGTTAGAGTAAATGGTTCATTCTAAGATTAGATTTATGAGAGAGACATCCTGTAATCTCCCTACTGTCCCCAATTCTGCTTTGTCCTTTATTTACAGTTAATTATTGCTTGATGTGAAGATGGCTTTCAGTTGTAAAATCCCCTCCCTCAGTCAAATAACTTCTTCCAAACCCCAGAAGGACAGCATAAAACTGTCTCATAGAGCAGTCAGTGGTGGTGTTACAGACTAAATGCTTCAATTCCCTATATTATAATTAAAGATGTCTTCACTGGGAAAAATGATGAACAAATTAAGAAATGTGCTTTGAGTTTTATTTTGAAGAGTGATCATTTCATTAAATCACATTTTAGAGTATAAAGGACCTTACAAAATATCTACTCTATTTATTGCCATCCCTTGTTCCCCCTTTTTAAATAGATGAGATAATTGGACCTCAGAGAAGTTAAAGGACTTGTCCTGAGGTCAAAAGCAAATCGGTGACCCAGCCACTATGTTTTATGGGCCTGCATATCTCTTTTTCGGAAACATGAAAAATCAAAAATGGCTTAATTAAATAATGTCATTAGAACTGTCAGAAAGAATATATCTGAAATTATAATTAAAGTTAGAATAATTTATCTAGGTCTGTAGTAACTACAGAAAAAAAATGCAATATTTTTGTTCCATTTCTTTTAAATTGAAGATCTCTGTATTGCTGGTAATCGAATCAAGCCACTAATATAGGCCATGGATTGACAACTCCAGCCAAAAATTTAACGGAGCAATCTGAACTTTTAATATTAATTCTGTTCTATCATTTAACACCATTGTCTTGCATGCTTGCCAAATGGTCATTCAGTACATGAGAAATGCTGTTGTCATTAGTTAGTGCTGAATAGCTCCAGGGATTTTTTACTCCCCCAACAAGTCCATTCCATTCCAAACTGAAAACTGCCTTCCTCTCACTTCTACTGACTATTCCTGGTCTTTCTAGGGAGTTATATTGAATAAATACATTGCTTTGACATGACAGTTTTTTAAATATTTGAAGACAGCTTGTCCTGAATCTTAAACTATTTGTATTTTTATAATTTGAGCCTTTTCATACCCTGTTTCTAAACGTTTGTGCTCAGAATGAACAAATTACTTCAGTATATCAGGATTATCTTCCCCTTTACAGACTTTGTAAAGTCTTTTGTATGCGTGTGTAAACATAAATTTTCTTAGCATTTCAGGTAACCACATCAGACTGCTATGTCATTGTGCTTACTGATCACCAGCCTCCTACTGATCAACTACATACCTATGTATTTTCATCATGTACTGCCTCTGTAATACAGGTTAATCCTTTCTATCCTATGCTGGTTTTGTTTATATTACATCTTTGTTACAATAACAACAATAATAGACGACACATTTAATGTTTAATGGATGCCATGTAATATATGCTTTACATATAATATCAACTTCGATCCACATAATGACTCTGTGGGAAACACAACCGAGGAACAGAGAGATTAAGTAACCTGTACAAGATCACAGAGCTAGTAAATAGTGGCACCAGGTTTTGAGTGGCAGAGAGACTTCAGCAACCTCTGGTAGAAATCATACTCAGTGTTTTGTAGTAGGATTTGGACTTAGGGGATAAACATAGAGGCATATAACTTTGTATCTCTCTTATCTGCCATCTAGTTCATTGGGCTTGCACTAAGTGATGATAGAGTGAGAATAGATCTTGGAGAGAATCTGCTTCCCTCATCTTACAGTTTACATTACTCCAGGGTAAGCTGTGCAGTATTCTGTTCAGGGATACACAGATAGGGCAGAGCTCAGGCCAGAATATGGTGCCTTTTGTACTATAGAACTCTGAAGTATTTCTGCTTTGTACAGTTTTTCTCTCTTATCTACTCCTCTTTCTTCCCTCCCTCCTACCCTCCCTTCCTCCCTTCCTTCCTTCCTTCCTTCCTTCCTTCCTTCCTTCCTTCCTCTCTATTTATGGCACTATAAGTATTAAAACAACAATAACATTCATAGAAACCACATTGAAAATCCTATCACATCATGTTTTAAACTTTTTCATTTACTGCCAACTTCTGAATCTGTAAGTTCTTTATCTTTTTAGATTATGACATATATATAAGACTTTTATTTAATATATTCTTAATCCTCTGATGTAAGTTTCACAGCTCAGGTATGCCACTTATATAAAGAAGATCCAGGGAACAGGAAGGGATGGGAAGGGAAAGGAATTGCTGTCATTTATTGAGAGCCTACTGTGTGCTAGTCACTCTGCCTTGCCCTCTGCCTTGATATCTCAACTCTCCTTCTTGCTTTTTGGGATTTGGTATGAGGGCTAACACAATATCACACACAACCTAAGGAATGAGGATTAATGGAAGAGAGTGTTCTGAATCCAGCAGGAAAAAGAGGTAATGATCATTCATTGCCTGACTACTTCCATTCAT
Organism: Lynx rufus; assembly: GCF_022079265.1. Classification (NCBI taxonomy): domain Eukaryota; kingdom Metazoa; phylum Chordata; class Mammalia; order Carnivora; family Felidae; genus Lynx; species Lynx rufus. The sequence continues at coordinate 111,351,220 of NW_025814867.1, read as the reverse complement.
TGACTTTTAGCTTTTGATTCATTTTATGTGCCGTTTATTGCATAGCTCCATTGAGGCAAATATGTGTGCAAGATGCTATGGGATGCTATTTACAGTGATTTTGCCCTTGTACTTTTTCTTTTAATTATTTTTTAGTGTTTATTTTGGAGAGAGAGAGAGAGACAGAGCATGAGTGGGGGAGGAGCAGAGAGAGAGGGAGACACAGAATCCGAAGCAGGCTCCAGGCTCAGAGTTGCCAGCACAGAGCCCAATGCGGGGCCTGAACCCACGAACCGTGAGATCATGACCTGAGCTGAAGTCAGACGCCTAACCGACTAAGCCACCCAAGCGCCCCTGTCCTTCTACTTTTAAATCCACTGAATACTGATTAAGTCTTGATCCAGAAACTTTTCTTACTTTCATTTATTTAAATTTCTTTAATTCTCTTGAAATTTGCTAAGCAAATTTCCCCTTGGAGTATATTAAACCATGCAAATGGGAAAAACTTTGTCATGGTACTGCTTTGACAGCCCAAGAACTTGAGGAATAAAAACTTTGAGAGCAAAATCCCTTCTCAAACAGTCAACTGTGGCCTAACAGTGGCTTCTTGCCAAATCGTAACTTAAAAAAGTGCTGATTACTTTTTAAACATAATCAATTCCAATGAATACTGCTCCAGTTGGCTTTTGAAACACATAGAATCAACTTTCAGTTACCCAGAATGGCTACTACCCTAGTGATGCCAGAATGTCTATGGCCCAACCCACTTATTAGCACTGGAAACCTGAAGAATCACTGATGCTGACTCTCAGTGACCTCAAATTTAGACTCTGAGATTTTTATTCAAATGCTGATATTTTCTGATAAGACGGAAGTACAAGCTTATATGATTGATTGCTAATTTGTGTCACTACTACACTATGCCACTTACAGTGTGCTATAAATTAATTTTTAAGTAAATCTTATTATCTTATGAGTAACTCAATCACATTTTATCATCTTACCTTTTTTTTTGTTTTGCAGAAATTATGAGTTCTTAGTTAAATGCGAGGATTTAAAATTTACATGAGTTCATAAACTTACATTTGGCATTTCTTTCTTATTTTAATATATCATAGACTCAAAATATGAAAGTGGTGTATGTGTCACTTCACCTCTGAAAGTTGCTGACTTCTGGTTAAAAACAGTCTCCATCCATCCATCCATTTATCCATCCATCTATCTATCCATTTGTCCTCTATCTATGGCTATCATTTACTAAAAACTTACAGAAAAGATGTCTAACTCTCTTCTTCTGTCTTCCCTCCTCTCTGCTTAAAACACATACACGTTACACAAGTACATATGCAGGCTTTCATATGTACACTCACCAACAATTACAAGAGGAAATTAAAAACAGTGGAATTCAACTGTTTAGATTAGAAATGGGAATCGACTTCCAAAAGGCTAAAAGCAGTATCTTTTCATCTACTCATGGGGACCTTCAATAACTAATAGCACTTTTTGTGTGTGAGGATTATCAGCAGTCATTTATACCACTATATTAGTAGTAGGATGGGTGGGAGGGTGATTGACTTTGATGCATGGCTTCTACATGCACAACATTTAAAATTTTTCATGCTCTCGAGAGGATAAAAGGGTTTGTATTCTTCAATTAGGTAGTGACAATGAGAAAATATTATTAAAATTCCCTGGGAAAAAAACACATATGTTTATAATGTTTTCTTATTGCAGTGGAATTCAGTGGGTAAAAAAGATACAATATTTTCCCTTCTTAGTTGAGGGAAGTGGAATATTCAAAGGGAATACTGTGGTGTGTGTGTGTGTGTGTGTGTGTGTGTGTGTGTGTGTCTGTGTGTCTGTGTGTCTGTGTGTGTGTGATGACTTATATAAGAGCTAGGCCTAGACTGCATCTTCTATGTTCTTTGAAGAGACACTCAGCAACTATTTTTTGAGCATCTTCTGTGTCTATGTATTACGATTTTGAGTTCATGGCAAGGGAGGCAGAGAGTATAAAGTATGACTCTACCCAGATTTTGATGAGTAGATAAACAAATGAACAAAAGCCAAAAACCAATTAGTGTTTAAATTGGGATGCTGAGTTTGGTGAAGGAAAAATTTTTGTAAAAGCATCAGGCCTATAAATATCTGGGAGGTCTTCATAACAGAAGTTAAAGTTCATCTGGACCTTGAAGGGGAATTAAAGAATTCCAGGAAGAAGAATAGCATGGCAAAGGAACCCTGGATAGAATGGAGTCATTGATTGACTCTTGTTGAGCAGTGCTGACCCTCTACAGGCAGTTGTGCCAGGTGGTAGACATTGCAGCCCTGGAGGAGAGGGTGGTCACATAGGGTGGGCCCAGACTGTACATGGGTCTTATCATTCAAGCAGTGTGGTTTGGATTTTAACAATGTTGTAGACAATAAGGTGCCATCGGCAGCTTTGAGCAGTTGAGTAATATATTGAAGCAATTTTAAGTGAATCATGGCATTGTTCTTTTTCAGTTGTATATTGAAGTGTAATATTAAATATAAATATATAATAAATAGAGTTAGAAATGCTCCAACCTTGTCATATATTAATGCTTCTTTTAGGTACAATCTTGGGAGAGCTGAGGGTATGGAGCAGCCTCTACTGGAAATTTTTAATTTATTTTTTATTTATTTTTTAAAGTTTATTTATTTGAGAGAGCATGCGTGCATGTATTGGGGGTGGGCAGAGAGAAAGAGAGAGAGAATCCCAAGCAGGCTGTATGCTATCAGCACAGAGCCTGATGCAGGGCTCTGTCTCTGCAACCATGAGATGATCTGAGCCAAAACCACGAGTCGGACACTTAACAGACTGAACCACTGAGGCACCCCTAGAATTGCTTCTTAATTTTTAAACATGTATTTTTGGGTAGAAGGAGAGATCTTTTTAACATTGATTATAGTATAGTCAGAAAATATAGTCAGTATGTTATCTACCTTTTGTGTTATCTACCTTTTGAAGTTTGTTAAGATTTGGTTTATGCTTAGTTTTGGTTATGTGCTTAGTTTTTATACAAGTTCCCTATCTGCTTGAAGAGAGTGCATATTCTGTAGGAGTTAAGAGCAGTGTTCTCTACATAGATAAAGATTGCTTATTACTTTTTTGTTAAAATCTTCTGTAACCTTACTGATTTTTGGCTTCTCGATTTATGAATGGCTTCGAGAGGTATGTTAGAATCCTCCACTGTGATGATGGATTAGTCTGTCCTTGTGTTTCTGTCAATTCTTGCTTCACATATTTGAGACCATATTTTTATATGCATGAAAGTTCAAACTATTTCTCAGAAATGGAATTTCTTCACCTTTATATAATGCCTCCATAGATGCTTTCCACCTTAAAGTCCCTTCTGTGTCATATTAACATAGCTGTGTAACCTTTCTTTTGGTTAGTAGTTGCCTGATGATATTTTTTTTCCAACCTTCTCTTTTCGGCTTTACTGTATTCTTATATTCTAGTGAGTCACTTATAAACAACATACCTGGGGATTATTATTGTTAGAATTGTTTCAATCCAGTCTGACAGTCATTGTCTTTTAACATGACCATTTAGTTTATATTACAGTCATTATTGATGTATTTGGATTTACTTTTGCTATCTTATTTGATGGTTCTATTTTTTAACCATCTATTTTTTTTTTGCTATTGTTGTTATATTTCATTTCTTAGTTTCTTTTGAATTTTATTTTTATTCATTTTCTCCCTCTCTATTTTGGAAGTTACACACTATTCCTGTTGTGTTAGGAATTAATTGGCCTATAAATTCTACCTCACAAGTTAAATTAGCAGTCTAAAGCTGATCAGTATTTTAATCCTCCCCCAAAAACTTTAGTTTTTAAAGTTTAACTCTTGAGTACACCCTCTTTAACTCTTGAGTACACCCTCCCACTTTACATATTATTTGTCTTATGTTGTCTCTTATATTTTAGTTTCTTTTAATTCCACAAGATGTTACCATTATCTATAATTGTTCTTTTAGTCAATGTTGGTTTAGATGTGCCAACATGTTTGCCACTTTCTTTCCTCATCATTCCTTCTTTTATTCTAGAGTTTCTTCTGGGATCACTTTCCTTCAATAGATAATGCATACTTCTGAAGTTCCTCTAGTGGACGTCCGCTCTTTGCACATTCTTTTTATTTATTTGAATGTCTTTACCCTTGTTCTTAGGAGGATTTTTACTGAGTATAGACTTCTAGGTTGATACTGTTTTGTCAGGACATTGAAGATATTATTCCTCTTACTTTGGGCTTCTCATGTTAATGTTGAAAAGTCAGTCATTGATCTACAAGTCATTCCTATTCTTTCTGGCTGTTTTTTTTATTTTCCCTTCATCTTTGATATTCTGCAATTTCATTGTGATGTACTTAAGTATAGATTTCTTTTGTCCCTTTGGGCTTTCATTGAGAATCTGAATCTGTGGACTTGGGGTGTTTCTTTAGTTCTGGAAAATTGTCAGCCAATATTAACTTGTCAAATATAGCTTCTGAATATTTTTTTCTTTCTTTACCTTTTAAAACGAAGACACGTTAGACCATCTTACTCTGTTCTTTATATCCCTTAATTGCTCTTTCAGTTGTTTTTATCTCTTTAGTTCTTCAGGCTACATTTTATAATTTCTTCAGATTTTTTTTCTAGTTCACCAGTTCTCATTGCTGATATGTAGTTATATTTTTCATTTCCAAAAGTTACACTTTTTTCCTGATTTGGCCTTTTATAGTCACCGATTTAATAAGAAATGTCAATTCCTTTTTTACCTTTATCATATTGAGTATGTTTTATGTGCTGTCTGATAATTTAAATATCTGGGATCTTTAAATATCAGCAGCTCTGATTCTATTGTCACCTCTCTGTCTCTCAGTCATTGTGCATTATGTTTTGGTTTGTTTTCAGATTTTTTAATATGAACTCCTGTATATTAGAACTCTATATGTGAGAATTCTTTGAACCCTGGGTTGCAGATTGCTTTCTCTAGAGAGGACTTATGTTTGATTTTGCCAGATGCCAGGAGATGTTTTCAGCCCAGAATCTCTAGACCCAGGTTTTTTTGGTTTTTGGTTTTGGACCACCCAGTTAGTACAAATTTGGGCTGCCAATTCTCATTTGGGCTGTCTTGTTATGATAAATTTTTTGTGGAGTTTATTTCTCCCCTTACTCCAAATGCCATAGTTCAAGGAAAACAGTTTTCCTTACTGTTCCTAGAGATTGATTTTGTTTCTAAGTCATCTTTACACTCATGATTTAGCTCTTTGCAATCCCAGCTTTATGTAGGGTTGGGGGGATGCTGGGTTTTGTCCTCTGTGCCCTCTGATGCTAAAATATAAGTTCACAGAGTTCAAAAAATGTTCTAAAGCAATAGCCACCTTACTTGCTGGGTTTTCACTTTTATTCGGTCTTGAACCATTGAACATTCCTTAGTCACTTGCTGTCTCAACGATGTGTATTTTAAAATATTTTATATATTTCATTTAGCACTTTATGTGTTTTTTGTTTGTTTTTGGTAGTGGTGGTGTTTTAGAGTTTTTTTTTAGTGAGATGAGCTTAGAGTAGCTAATCAGTTTCAGCATTGAAATTGGACATTAGCACAATATAATCTAATAGTGAAAAACAACCTGTGTAGGAAATATTTCAGATTAATATGTTAGAGCCACTTGTTTGCTCCTTTATGCTAAGAAATGGAGTTTTAGCTTAACTCATCATTTCTATTCATTGTTCAGTGTCCTAATCGGCTACTAGCAATTTTCAGATGTCAAATAATATAAACATTGTCTCAAATATAAGCTCAATTATTAGCAAAACTTTTTAACTTTTAGTCTTTGTTAGGTCTGTTTGTTAATGGGAACATAGGTCTGCTGTCTAGGATAGCTATGATCCACTTGCACTTATTAGTTACATTTATATAAATGTAATTATTTTCTTGATTTTTCACGGTTATTACTCCTTAGTTTAGGCAAACACATATTAGTCAGAGCCCAGTGTAAAGAGAGGCAGTCTTAGAGAGTTAAAGGGAGCTCCCTCTATACTTTTACTGAACAACTGTGAGAAATCATATTATTGAAGTCTCATTCCAGGTGCTTCAGAAGGAAATAATTCTTAGGGAATGATTCCACTTTCAAGAAGGTAGCCCATCTTACATTCAGGAGCTTTTCACAGTCTCTAATTTGGTATAGAATAACATGTAATGTAAGATGGCTTTTCATCTTGGAAGAGCTCCTAAGATATGGTGATTTTGTTTGCCTCCATTGAGAAGTGTCCTGAAAATAGCGCCCCAGGTCCTCCACGTAGTCTAGAATGTGAGTAACCCAAAGGAAATGATATATTAGCTAGGATGCTTCCAGCTGCAGTCAACAGACAACCTGGACTCCCTTTGGCTCAAACAATGGCAAAATATATCATCTTACAACAAAAAATCCAAACTTGGGCAGGCTCCAGACATGCCATGTTGCTTATGCTTCTCTGGCTTTTGTAGTTCTGGCCTTTTCCCCCAGGGGACTTCATCATCACCCTGGTAGCAAAATGGCATTAGCAGTTCCAGGCATCACATCCAGAGATAGATCCACATGCATCACCTAGAGGTAGAATAGGGACCATCTCTTCTGGGTTCTCCTAAGGAGCCAGGAAACTGCTCATAACCATTCCCACTGCCCTCTCTTTCTGCCCCTCCCCTCTCTTTCTCTCTCTCTCTGCCCCTCCTTCCCTCTCCCTCTCTCTCTCTCCCTCCCTCTCTCTCTTTCCCTCTCTCTCTCCCTCTCTCTCCCCCTCTCACTCTCCTTCTCCCTCTCCCTCTCTATTTCTATCTCTATCTCAAAAGAAATAAATAAAATTTAAAAAGAAGTGAATGTTAATATTGTGTCATTTGTTGATCTTTTTCTTTGGACATAATATAGCATTTTTCTGTGGGCTAAATTTGTTCTGTTCTCATAGAATATTAAATCTGTTTGACAAAGTGAATTTAGATCTCTTTAACTCTATTGACTCCATTAATACTACATGTGGAAAATTATTTAGCTAATGTGAAGAACATTATATCTCTAATTTTAGGGTTAATGTAATGGTTCATGAACTTTGAGGATATGGTGTTAATGCTACTTAAGAATCTCAGTTATATGGAGCACCTGGGGTGGCTCAGTTGGTTGAGCGCCCGACTCTTGATTTTGGCTCAGGTCATGATCTCACATGGGATCTTCATGGGATTTAGCCCCTCATGGGGCTCTGCACTGGCAGTGTGGAGCCTACTTGGGATTCTCTCTCCCTCCTCTCTCTCTCTCTCTCTCTCTCTCTCTCTCTCTCTCTCTCTCTCCCTCTCTCTGTCTCTGCCCTTCCCCTATGTGCACACACACTCTCTCTCTGTCAAAACAAATAAACATAAAAAAAGAATCTTAGCTATAAGTAATGTTGAAATTAATCATTATGCTGACCTACTAGCTCATGTTTCATATATACAGTTCTGACTTAGAAGTTCATGTAATAGCTTACTTATTTGCATTCTCCCCAGACTGTTCTTGCTCTTAATTCACTATCATTCCTTTAGCCTGAGAAAATGGAAATTAGTTTTAGAATAGAATCAAAGTAGTAACAAATCTGAAGAGATTCAATGGAAAGAAATGTTATTAAATGTTCTGCTGGCAATTTTTTACTGAATTTGCTAAAGCCTAAACTTTCTAGTTGGAAGAAACAAGTCACCTGCCTAAGGTTGTTTATTGGGATGTTACCATATTTTATTGTCAGATCATGGCTTTTTTTGATGTGATTTGGTGACTAAATTTGTTGTAAATATCACAGAAACCATTATTTCTGTTCACGTATTTTTATTCATCACCTTTGTTCAGTAATTAGATAAATGTGAGTGTGTGTATGTGTGTACAAGTGTTTGTTACATTTGTGTGTGTGTGTGTGTGTGTGTGTGTGTGTGTGTGTGTGTGTGCCTTATAACTGTATTGCAGTTGCTTTATCTTCAACTAGGAGTTGGGCGAATGAGGTCCTGAAGATGATTTTCAAGAGGGAATGACTTGAAAATTTTTAACAATAGGGTGAATAGGTGTACAGCCCTCAGGTCTTTGTGTCTCTTGACTGGGTCAGCTTTCATACAACAAAGCCTGCAGGCTTTTCCCAAAGAAGAAGTGTAGGGCTGCAATAGTGACTGTGGCCTAGAACTGGCAATGCCTTGCTTAGATGAATGCAGGATCTGTGTATCTGTTCTCTCAGGGTGTGCCTATGAGGAAATCTGGGGACTATCAGGACTCATCTTTTGCTTTCACTTATCTCCATCTCCAGTAACGATATTTTGGAATCTAGGTATTTTTGAATTTATTAATCTTCAAAACTAAGATGAGTTTGGTAAACTCAAAAATACTGTACATTTTGTAGAATTTCAAGCCTTCTCTCAATCTAAGACTAGATCTTAGCTTTCTAAGGTATGAGGTTTTAGGATTTTTTTTTCTATCATAATAGACATTTAAGAATTATGTATTTTGTTTGACGAAAGCAGATAGCCAATTCTTTTAGTGAAATTATCAGAGTTGGCTGTCTTTGTACACTAACCACCAACTGCTTTAATTTCTATGTGGAATCCTTTACTCTTTAGATAACTGATTTATACTTAAATAGAAGTAGAGTTCTGTGGTAATTGAAAACGATTTTTATTTACCAACAGCCCTTTATAGAATACATAGATACTTTAAAATAAAATTAGATTTCACCATCAACCCCAAAGGCATTTTGAAGGTAAAAATTCTGACTCCCTCTTTGCCCAATCCATAAACGTTTCTATTAACTTCTTTATAGCTTTCTTTTTATTGAAGCTGGGTGACTAGACATTCAGCATTCATTTATTAAGTACCTACTACATTAAATGAGACATATTTGATGGGAAGAAAGCCATTTAACATAGAACCAGCATATAATGGTCTTAAGTAAACTTAGTTCCTTTCCTCTCTGTAGTTATATTCAAAGTTTTGTGCTGTATGGTTGAAAATAAGGAGACAGATCCCATGCTTCAAGGAATTTATACCTTGGGTTGGTTGGAGAGGTGTTAATATGGGAGAGGAGATAGCTGGTTAAAAACTAAGTGAATTATACAAAGTGCATAAAGTACCCTTTCCATGCAGAAGAGGAAATTCTACATCTGGAAAGGTATGAGAGAAGGTGGCACTTAACAGTTGAGGTAAAGTTCTGCCCCATTTGCTCCTCTGTTGTGGATGCTAAGTAAGTACAGTCAAGAAGGAACTAGTCTGGTGTCAGGTCTGAATAGGGCATGGAGGTGGGGGCAGTGAGGTATGGCAGATTTTCACAGGTCACATTACTCTTGTGTGTTGGCGTCCTGTTCTCATTCCATGAATAACCATTTCTTGTTATTTGTTTTTTATGCTTTTAAAGTCTGTTGCTTATGGTTTCTTTTGCTCATGGAAGAAACGTGATAATGCTGAATTTAGATAGATCTTAGGGCAATTTACATTCTTCCAGCAAAAAGTGAATACCGTACTTTAAATCTTCAGAATGTAGGAGGTTCCCCCATTTTGCAAAAAGACTTTCATTTGTAAAATATTTCCCCAGAGAAACAGTGTTACTAAGTAGAGAGTTGAATCCTACACTAGCACATGGAAGCTTACTAAATCCATAATAAAGCCAAAAATCTGTATTTGGGTAGCTGCAGTGGTATGGTGATATTGTAGAACAGTAATATCATAGCTCACAAGATTTATACATACTGTGACTATTACAGCATGCAGGGGAGAACAATATTCGTGCAAATGTGTAGAGTTTAAACTGTATTTTAAACTCTAATGTGTAGCTAACTTTTTGTAAACTAGCCGGGAGCCTATGTTTTACATAAAACATGATATTTATTAGCAAATGTGTTCCAGGTTCCCACTTTGGATTACAGGTGAATACCTCCCTGCCATATCCATGGCAGCCCTTGGCCAACTAGCCTGAAGAAAATTAAGTAGCTCTGCAAATACTCTTGCCCTCCAGGTGTCATCTTTTTGAGCAGAATGTGGGCTGGCTTTTTATAGAGAGGTAACATTCACAAGTCAGGTGTTCATAACCCAGAGAGCGCCTATATGTATTTTATGTGGCCAGAAGGGTTAAACTTAATATATTTTATTCTTAATTCTTCCAGGTTCAAGCATGACAGCATGACCTTTTAGGCAACTTGTAGTTACCCATGTTCATGACTGGAAAAGCTGAAAACATTCCCCTTTAAATAAAGGACGAATCATAATTCAAGTAGCTTTGCAGTTGGCTTTATAGATTTAGTGAGCTATTGCTCAGCAGGAGTTTTTTTGTTTTGTTTTGTTTTTTAATGTATCCTGCAACATGATTGGTAATATTTGTGGGTTCTTCAAAATACTCTATTTCCTTCCTGCTCATGGACAAGAGCTTGTATTTGGAGCCATCTCCTTTTCCAGAAGAGCCCAAGATCCTGGTAGTGTCTGCCAGGTATAGTTTAAGGAATTTAGTTCAACAACAACATAATATTCATGGCAATATTTCTTGACCTATGGTTGGGTTTGAGTAAGCCAAAAGAGGATTATCAGTGCAGACTGAAGTAAGCATTTGTTTTTTGTTAGTATATAACAAAATATATAATATAGTATAACACCAGACTTCCACATTTTATCTTTGTAAATCTCTTTCATCTTTGGTGGGAAACCCCTTCCTCTTAACTAATCTCCATGGTCTTTACTTGACACAGGGCAATCAATCCCCAAGCAACCTGAGCCCATTGAACAGGTGCCTTGTTAAAAGAATGTGGTTAAATGTCGGGTAAACTCTAGCAGTGATTGCTAGAAAAGGAAAGAATGCTGATATTTGCTGAAGGTTTGACAAAGGAGCCTCTCACCTATGTTTGACAAAGCTTTAAGCTTTAAAATAGGCTTTTTGTAGAGGAGGCATGCGGCTCAGTAGAAGAGAGAACCATTTGCTTCCATAGTAAATTGTTGCAGTTCCATATTCTAAACCATGAGTCACAGATGTCTTTATGATTACACATCCCTCCCAGCATATGAGAAATATACTTTAGAGAACAGGAAGTTAAGAGAAAACAGAAGTGTGAATAACTGCTAATGGTGCTCTCTCTGGCTCCGTTCCGTCTGCCATTTCATCATACATAAAGGGTAGTTCAGAGATTCTTTCCTGGCAAATAAGTGGCAACATATGTTTGAAACAGTGAATGGAAACTATAGGGAGAAAATGACAGGCATATGGCAATAGGAAGGCAAGGGAAAATTTGTTGCCCTAATGTTAGCCACATAATTGGTATGCTCTTCTATAGAAGGGCTGTTTTACTTTAAAAAGTCTGCATGCCCCATTAGTACAGCATTTCTGTGTGTGGAATGTATATATTTTCTAGGTTTGTTTTGTTTTTTTCATGAATGGCTGTCACATTAAGCTATTGAAACTCCATACAGAGGTCTTGAGAGAAAGGTTCTCAAAGGGGGAAGACAGAATCTAGTCAGGAAATAGGACCCTTTATTAAAGTAGTAAAAACAAAAAGTGGGGAAGCACTTAAGAACAATTACTTTGAAGGGCTAAGAACAGAGAAATGGGCCCCAAATTTTGTCTTCAAGCATGCTTGTCTTTTAAAAAATTCTACAATGGCAATGTTTATGATTCACTTGTTGCCATAGCAAGTAAACCCTTGCAATGTGTTAAGATTCCATAAGTTACCTTAAAGGGCACAGGTTTGATGTTTTGTTACACATTGTGAAAGCACAGCAATTTACTTTGAAAAAATAATTTTCTTAACAGAAAATATCAATGGATGCTAAAGGCCCTGAAGCCCATTTCCAGTTGTATGTCATACAAGGCTAATAGTTAGGAAATGTGTTTTCAGCCTTTAAAATTTTATCATGGCTTAGTGTTATATTGGAGACAAGTGTTGGAAAGAAACATAATTTGTTTCTCAGAACAAATTTTTGTTTTGTTCTGTTTGCTGAGAAATGATTATGACAATATCATTAGTATTTGTGTTTCTAAGATTTAGTTAACTAATAAGATTTTTGTTGTTCAGATTGTGGGGAAAAATCAATTGGTGTTATTGATTTGGGACTTGACAATGAATAATGGTAGCATGAACATTAATGGACTTATTAATTGATGACTTATTAATATGTATATATCTGCAAATATGACTTAAACATGTGTCAATCCTGTAAAACCCAACTATTCTGTATCTTGTGTCACAATATCCTGCTTTATTATGATTGGCATAATTGGCATGCTTTTTTATGTCTGGTCTCATGCTTTAAAAATGGATACCTAAAAAGTTAAGCTAAACAAAATGTTTCATTTGTAGTCAGAAATGTCTATATACTCTACTACATAGTATAAATTTCTATATATACTATACAGTTGACCCTTGAACAAGGCAAGGGTTAGGGCACCTGCCTGCACAGTCAAAAATCCACATATAACTTTTGACTCCCCCCAAATTTAACTACTAATAGTCTACTGTTGATGGGAAGCCTTATCGAGAACATAAACATTGATTAACACATACTGTTTATGTTATGTGTATTATATACTGCATTCTTACAGTAAAGCTAGAAAAGAAAGTGTTACTAAAAAAATCATGGAGTCGACTGGCTGGTTTAGTCAGTGGAATGTGCTACCCCTGATCTCGGGGTTGTAAGTTTGAGCCCCACATTGGGTGTAGAAATTACTTAAGAATAAAATCTTTAAAAATGAAAGAGAGAAAATCATAAAGAAGAGAAAATATATTTTCAGTACCATACTGTATTTATTGGGAAAAATATCCACATATAAGTGGACCTCCGCAGTTTAAACACAAGTTGTTCAAGGGTCAACAGTATATATACATGTAAAATAAAACAGGACATGGCAGAAAGAAGACATGATAAAGTTTTATACCCTGCCCACTACCAATTTTTATACTACTCACAAGCTAAGAATGGTTTTTACATTTTTAAATAGTTGAAAAATGTCAAAATAGTGAAAATTACCTGAAATTTAAATTTTAAGTGTCTGTAAAGTTTAATTGGAACACAGCCACATCCATTTGTTTACATATTATCTGTAATATGCAGGCTACATTCCTGCTATAACAGCAGAATTGAGTAGTTGCAGCAAGACTATCTGGCCTGCAAAACCTAAAATATTTAGCACCTGGCCCTTTGTGAAAAAGTTTGCTGACCACTATTCTATACCTTTTTACAGTGTAAAACAAAGTGGACAAAAGGCAACCACATGTTTACTTTTATATATCTCCACTAATTTGTGTTCATTTGTCTGAACCAAATTTTGATTTTCTGTACTTTTTAAAAAATCTTGAATAATTTATAATATCTGAAGATTAATATTATCGCCAAGACAGTGGATACCTTTTGATGGAGTACTAAAGTGATATGCTATGTTTGAGGGAAAATCTAAATAGAGAAGATAGGAAGACAAAATTTTGTTTCTGAGACTGATGGGAGGTGATGAGGTTCTAAACTGGTGATATTTAGTTTTCTATTTTCTTGTCATATCACCTTCTCTTATTCTATCTTGCCCAGAAGGAGGATATCCAGGATGAGTGTTGAGGATTATGGGATTGTAAGAGAGCCCCCACCTCCTCCATTATGTGTCAAATTTTTTTGCTTAAGTGCATATGGCAAAACATACCACCCTGAAAATATCCAGTGCTCATGACTAAGTGAAGTTTTCCTTGAGCCTAATCACCTTGAATAATTGAGGACTGACTGTATTAAGAAAAGATATCCTACCTCCAATATGGATTCCTCATATTAATATTTAATTTAATATTCTGTTTTCTTTTTATTTCTTGAATTAGCCGTCAAAACGTATTTCTAAATAGACTTAGTCTAATTTATCAGACTCTCAAAAACAGTCTTGGTTTAAATGTTACTTATTTGAGAGTTTAGATGTGATACATTATTATTATTTTGTTGCATATTTAAACATTTTAAAAAGATTATTAAGAAAAAGAAGCTGTATTTCCATATTAGATAGCATTATTTTTTGAGGTGTGTTGTGGGTATATGGAATGAAAAATATTACAAATCTGTTATTTCACATGGAATTACACAATGCCTGGAGGCTATGTTTGCTCTGATTCTTTATGTCTAATCTTATCTTTTTCCAAAATCTTTCCTTTTAAAAATGAAAACCTAGAAAGGTCAGCTAACAAAATTTTTCTTTTGTAGTGATAAATTAATAACAGATGGACTTTTGACATGCATACACTCATACATAAAAATGTATGTACATTTTTCACATCATCCTAGTAGTTTTTTTATTTTAATGTGTTTTTGTCTATCACACAAGAATATCAGAAGAAGGTACAATTAAATGAGATATATTCCATAAACAGTGAGTCTGAGGCTTTGAGTCTGAAACTCTCATAGAAGTTAGGTACATTTAAAGCTACTCTGTTGTAAGATGAGTTAATATTAAAATGGATCAGATTTCTGTTGGTATTTCAAATCACTTGAAAAAGGCTGAACACACATAAAGAAAAAAATATAATCAATATCTCTTTTTATTTAGGGCCTTAGAGACAGCTACAGTAGATGTGCTTTGATTATATTAGATGGCGATATTATGTGTGCATTTATTTAGAGGAACTTGGTTTTTTCCATCTGAAAATAGCAATTTAAGAGAAAGTAGTGGGACACCTGGGTGGCTCGAGTCGTTTAAGCGTCTGACTGCGGCTCAGGTCATGATCTCACTGCTTGTGGGTTTGAGCCCGGTGTTGGGCTCTGTGTTGACAGTTCAGAGCTTGGAACCTGCTGCAGATGCTGTGTCTCCTCTCTCTCTGCCCCTCTCTTGCTCGCGCTCTTTCTCTTTCAAAAGTAAATAAACATTAAAAAAGAGAGAGAAACTAGTTTCTGGTGTTCGTTGATCTTTATTTTGTAGCATATAAAAAGTCTGTTCAATTTTATTTTGAACATAACATTTGATTATAGTTTTCAAAAGAAGATTGCTGGCTTCTGGTACCAAATTATTACACTTTGTAGGTGTTTTGGACAGTTTTTACCGTGATACATCCCTTTAGCTTTAATGAGCATTACTGATGCCCTAGCGTTAAAAATGGAGATCACATATTTTAAGATCATACAGGAAATATTCCATCTAATTCTTTCTACAAAGAAGTTGTCCGTGAATTATGTTGACTGTATAACTAAAATAATTAGAAGTTATTATGTATAAAGTGTTCAGGTATTTGTGGAATCTGTGTGGTAGCTGTTGTGATTACTGCTGTTGCTTCTTTTCTAGCAATTTCCCAGTCCCTATTGTATTCCTCAACAAAATATTTCTAAGATAAAGTGTGAGGAATAACACTAAAGGTGCACTGTTCCTGCACCTGAAATTCCTGAAATTGTTCCTGAAATTGCTACAATGGACAATTTGTACTCCTACTTCCATCTTGAGTGTGACTCCACTATGGCCCACCTTCAAGGTATGTTTCCTCAGTGCACATTAACATCCCAGGGATGATAAGCAAGGCTCTGGAGTCAGACTCCCTGCTTGGCTCTTGAGCTCTCCGTTTACCAGTTATGTAATCTCTCTGTGCCTTTGTTTCCTCATCTATAAAATAGGGATAATGGGAGTAAGTACCTTGCTTATTTAGTTGTTGTGAGTATTAAATGAGTTGTGGCCTGGAAGTACTTAAAGAAGCACTTATACATACTAAGAATTCAACTACTTAGCTCTTATTATACATTCCTAAGATGCCATCTATGGTGTCCTGTTTGTATTGGATCTTCGAAACTCTCTAACTCCATAGTCAGAATCAAATTGACATTATTTTAGGATGAAATAAATGTAAATGTGCATGAAAACTTTTTGGAAATTTAGGATGTAACACCCATCTAGAACAGTGTTGGCACACAGGAGGTACTCCGTAAATATTCAAAGAATTAATAAATTAAAAAATTAAAAATATTATACCCATATAATGGTGATATCATTCTTAAAATTCCTGACTAAATACTCAAATCAAAGCCATTCAATTCTTAGATTTAGGAGAGATCATTTCATTCGAATCTGTGTTAATGAGGTGTGAAAAACAAAGATGGTGATGATAAGGATATTAATAACAGCAAATATATACTTGGCATTCACTGTGAGTGAAATACTATTCTAAACACTTTATATGTATATAGATTAATTCATTTAATCTTTACAGCAACCTATAAGATAGGTACTACTGTTATCCCCATTGAATAGATGAAGAACTTAAGTCTGAGAGTTTATGAATAACCAGGATTCAAACCCAGGAAGTTTGGCTCCAGAATCTATGCTCTTCACTCTTTGTGATAAACAAGCTATAATTTCATTACAGTTATTTAGTCCAACCTTGTTTTCCCTACTTAATGTTCATCAAAACAACCATACAGTACCAAAAGTGCTAATCACTGCCTATCCCTCCCTCTTTCTGCTCTCCCGCACAAGTCTAAAGCACTGGTACTCAAACTAGGCTGCACAATTGAATTACCTGGGGAGACTCCCAGTACTGTTGATGCTTAGGTCTTAGAGATTCTGGCTTAATTGGTGCATGCTGGATATCAGAATTTTTAAAAGCTCTCCTGGTGATTCTAATATACTCAGCACAGTTTTAGTCCATTTGTCTAAACGAAAATGAAATTGGTGTGAGCCCTAGAGCACTCCTGAGGGGTTAGGACATGAAAGTAGTAGGCTCTGGATCCTTGAGCATCCAGGAGTTGAAATTCAAGCCAGTTTGCATTGTTTCTTGTTGAGAATTGTTTCCTTTGCATGCAAGAAATACTGGTTGGAAATACCAGGTGATAGTGGATTCAGAATTTACCCAGGGATTAAATTGTATATATTATTCTTTTAATTTGTTATTTTTAAAAACTCAAGTAGGTTGGTTTAGCATCCGACTCTTGATTTTGGCTCAGGTCATCATCTCACAGTTCTTGAGATCAAGCCCTGTGCCGGGCTCCTCACTGACAGCATGAAGCCTGCTTGGGATTCTCTCTGCCCTGTGCACACGTGCTCTCTCTGTCTCTCTCTGTCACTCTCAGAATAAACGCACATTTTTTTTTTTTTAAATCAAGTAAGTTTTAGCATTGTTACAGTCTTGGGGCCCTACATGGCTATTGAAAATTTGGAGAAGCAAAATGGCTACAAGCAGGAATAGGGTAGTGCCTTCCTTTAGGGTTACCGGTTTATTGCTCCAATGAGAAGAGTAGCCTGACTTTACTAAACTGTTTAGGAAAATTGATATTTATTTCAAATGTTTATGGTTTATCATCTCAGAAGATTAATGCCAAATCCTCAAAAATGTAGTGACGAGCGATGACTCATTTTAGCTCATGTCAAAACAATGCGCTTTTGTAATTTGCCTGTCTCTGGGGAAGCTATTAAACACTAAACAAAATGCCTCAGAATGAAATTGATTGAGTGTTTTAAATTATGTACTTTTGCTTGGCTATTAGCCAGAAGTTCTTTGGGAAAACTCACTACACATCAAGACCTGTGAATTGTGCTGACAATGATACTACATAGTTTATGCTGCTTCAGTACCAGCGGTGTGTATTCTAAAGTAAAATAGTCAAACAAAGCTCAGTCTTTTTGATAAACAATTTGTGTTAACTCTACTCTCCGCCAAGTGATTTTTTCTTTGTTAAACTCTGGACAGGATATAGCTAATGGAAAAGATATTTTTGTCTGCATTATCTTGTTGATAAATAGCACAGATTCCAACAAGCTAAAGAATAGTTATTATATAAATGTATTTTAAGATTTATACATTTGTTTCCTTGTAAGTACAACCATATATCTTGTCCCCAGTAGAGCTCACCATAGTGTTTTGCATGTAGCAGATACACAAACTTTGTGTGTTATTGATAATAATGATACCAACAAATAAAACATAAACAGTAGCGTATAATTCCCTATGGTCTGTCAGTACTGTATGAAGTCTTTTAAAAATCAGTGTTGAGGTGCCTGGGCAATTTCGGTTCAAGTCATGATCTCATGGTCCATGGGTTCGAGCCCTGCATCTATGCTAACAGTACAGAACCTGCTACAGATCCTCTGTTTCCCTCTCTCTCTCTACTCCTCCCCTGCTAATGCGTGTGCACACGCTCTCTCTCTTTCTGTCTCAAAAATAAACATTTTCAAAAGCACAACTACATTTTATTTTTCAGGAACAAAATACTTAAATGACTGGCTTGCTTTCAGTAACTTCCTAAGTAATGAGGGTATTTACAATGTTAGGCTATATATATATATATATATATATATATATATATATATATATATATTTTAGATTGGATATTGTTAAGAAACACCTTTATCAGTATAATGAACTCTTAGTAGTAGTAACCAAAACATTCATAGTACCATCTGACGCTTTTTGAGTAGGCAGTTGGGGACATGGTCTCCTGGCAACCAAAAGTATGGGGCCACTTAAGACCATTTGTATCACATCTGGGAAAGAATAGGTGCTCAGTAGATACTTGTTGAATTGATGTTCTACTCATACTCATCTCTTATTCTAGAAGAATCAATTTCTTCAGATGCAGTTCCATGAAAGAACATGGAAAAAGGTAATGAAAATTAAATGACTTCAGAGTGATTCTGTAACATGGTGATAGATATCATCCCTAATGAAGTTATCCTGATACATAAGTATCTAGCTTTCAGCCTGTTTTGAGATGGAAAATGGTGTGAAGAATGGTAATTCAAGTTGGATTTGAAAACTATAGTTCAGGGGTACCTGGGTGACATAATTGGTTAAGCATCCAATTCTTGATCTCTGCTCAGGTCATGATTTCATGGTTCATGAGACTGCGCCTGGCATCAGTCTGCTTGGGGTTCTCTCTCTCCCTCTCTCTCTCTGCCCCTCCCCTATTTGCATGCACACACACTCTCAAAATAAAAAAATAAACCTAAAAATTCTTTCTAAAAAAATAATATATAGGATAAAATGGTCAAACTGCTGCATTCTGTTTATCTTCCTGCCCATATCTAGCTCTTGCCATTAAGCACGTTATTTATCTTCCCCAGCCTCAGCTCCTTCATCTGTTAAGTGCTGCTAATAGTAGGACCTATTTTGTAGTGATGTTATGAAAATTAAGGATTAGGTGAAAAACACTGGCATGTAGTAAACACTCGTGTGTGTGTGTGTGTGTGTGTGTATTTACACATGTGCATGTTTTAAAGCATTTGAAATATTGTTTGGGTGGGCTATAAAAGAAATAGGTTTAGAAAAATTTGATAGACTTATGGAAGAAATCCAAAATTGGCTATGAAGGGTAACTTATCTTTTAGGGTTTCATCTTCATAGGCCCCAGCATGGCTTCCTTGGCTGCCACTCTCAGGGACAGGGACCCTGGTTTGATTGGATCAGTGACCTGACCCAAAAAAGTATTTGTTTCTGTTTTTACTAAGATGCTTCACACAGAAAACTATGCAATGCTGCTTTCTTATTTCCCAGGCTGAAACAATGAAATGATAAAACTATAGTCCCCTGCTGCTTCATTTGCTTGTACTAATTTGTCCTAAATGAAAAACTCTTCATTTGGTAATAGAAAAGGATGGCTTCAAGTAATAGAAACAAGCCCAAGCTAATTAAGTTAAGCAAGATCTTCAGCCAGGAAAAGTAACTACTGAGATATGCATCTTGTTTTTCTAAGCAAATGCTCCTACTTTAGAATCTGAGTGGGCCTTAATTCATTTACCTTGTTTGAATTGCCCACTTTTCATACAACCACTTTACATTTCTGGCAGCAGTGAGTGTGCTGAATGTTTTTGTTATTGTTGCTCTTAATGATAAGTGTGTCGTTTTTATTCTCACTATAAACAAAGGTCTGTACGGACCATAGACCAGATTGTTTCACCATTGCAATGTGGTTATTTTGTTATTTCCATCATTTGCTAGTATTTTGTTCCTAATCTTGGAGTAGATCTTTCAGTAGTGACAGAGAAAAACTGCTTTGCAATCAAATATTTATAACTACTTTAAGTAGTAGAACCTGCCTAGTAAAAATGTATTCCGTTTCTATATCAGGGCAGTTTTTTTGGCACTGTTTTTTCAATGAACAAATTAAAATAGAATCTTTAAAAAGATATTTAACATGCTCCTTTAAAATAGGATATCCCATTTAAAATGAGGTCAAAGAGCCTCCCAAACATTATTTTTTGTTAGTTTGACATCTTTCTGTTACAACCTTGGAAGCCTAAAGGTTTTTCTTACTTTTCTTTTGCATTTTTTTTTCTTTCTTTATGGCTGCTCATTGCTTCTCAGTCAACCTGAAATTCAGGCTTATTTTAAGTCCCATCACTGTCTGTAATGACTACCTCCTCTTTGCCTCCCATGCCCACTTGTCTTCTTTGGAACTTGGTAGTACTCATCCTCTTGTTATTCTAGTGTACTCTGTCTCAGTTGGCTCATTTCGCTCCATTTCATTGTTTCTACAAGTGACCACCCTCTCTCTTCCCTCTCAGTCTCTGACAAGCTTCTTGAAAGAATACTATCACACTCAGTACTCACCACCCTCTTTGGATCCTTGAAATCTGGTTTCATCACCTGCCATTCTGATGGAATTGTTACTTTCAGAGGTCATTGGTGACTTCATCATCATATCCAACAGGCTATATTCTATTATACTTCATCCTTTAGCTTCCTCTGTGACTTCATTATCCCACTTAACACAGTTACCTGCTTACTCACTCCTTGAAATTTTCTCTTTGGTTTCCAAGACACTGAACTCTCCCAAATTCTTTTTCTATATCATATTCTGCTTCTTTTCTAATTTCCTTGATAGCTTATTCTCCTTTTCTCATTCTCTAAATGCAAACCTTTGCCCAGACAATCCAGCCCTTTGCTTTCTATACTACTTCCTCCTTGGCACTCTAATCTATTCCTACAGTTTCAACTTTCCTCTCTACACTACAATTCCACATCTTTATCGTTAGCCACTGCTTGCCTGACTTCTCTCTAGCCTGTGCAGTTACTTCTAGATGTCTCACCATTTTCTCAAGCACAGCATTCCAAAACTGCCTCTCCCAGTCTTTTAATTGCTGTTATTAGGACCAATCTTCTTGTCACCCAGACTTTTAAGAGTTATTATTTTTTAAGAGTTATTATTTTAACCACTCTGACTGGTGTGAGGTGATATCTGAGTGTGGTTTTGATTTGTATTTCCCTGATGAGGAGCGACGTTGAGCATCTTTTCATGTGCCTGTTGGCCATCCGGATGTCTTCTTTAGAGAAGTGTCTATTCATGTTTTCTGCCCATTTCTTCACTGGGTTATTTGTTTTTCGGGTGTGGAGTTTGGGAGGGGAGGGTGGGTGATGGGTATTGAGGAGGGCACCTTTTGGGATGAGCACTGGGTGTTGTATGGAAACCAATTTGACAATAAACTTCATATATTGAAAAAACAAAACAAAAAAAAGAGTTATTTTAAGACTTATTGAGTCCAGTCATTTATACCTTTTGCATCTTCAGATTGTGTAACATACCTCATTTTATAGCTTCTAAGCATTATCTTTCCATTTTTCTCTTTTATTGAGATATAATTTATATTTAGTAATGTGCACAAACATTAAGTATACACATTGATGAGTTTTTACATAGGTATGTACCTGTGTAAACTCTATCCAGACCAGAATATAGAATGTGTCCAACTTCTCAGCAGACTTCCTGTGTGCCACCTTCCAGTTGGTAACTACTTTCTTCCCAGGAGGCAACTACCATTTTGACCTCTATTACCATAGATTAATTATGTCTGTTTTGAACTTCATCTGAATGGATTCTCATATTAATGGAAATTAAACTTCAGATAAATGGAATTTTATATTGCTATCAGAAATATAGGCAAGTTCCACTTGGTCCACTTACTCATCAACACCTGATATTGTCCTCTTAGTTTTAGCCCTTTTGGTAGGGTTGTAGTGGTATCTCATTATAGTTTTAATTTGCTTTTGTCTGATGATTAATAAATAATATTGAACTTTCTTTTCAGATGCTTATTTGGATATCCTCTTTCATGAAATATCTTTTAATTCTTTTCCTTTTTTATATTGGACTGTCAGTCATTTTTTTTTAATTGATTTAGAGTTCTTTATATATCCTGAGTGTCAGTCTTTTGTTGTTTATACATATGCAGATATCTTCTCCATATCTGTGGCTTGCCTTTTCATCTGATTATCGTTGTATTTTTGATTAACAGAAGTTATTAATTTTAATAAGGTACAGTTTATTAATCTTTTATGCTTGTTGCTTTTTCTATCCTTTTCAAGAAATCTTTACCTTCTTCAAGATTATGAAGATAAACTAAGGCTCGGAGAGGTTAAGTGGTTGGCACTAAGGTTGTGGCAGACTGTTAGTTGTCTTTAAAATGTCAATTGGCAGGGGCGCCTGGGTGGCGCAGTCGGTTAAGCGTCCGACTTCAGCCAGGTCACGATCTCGCGGTCTGTGAGTTCGAGCCCCGCGTCGGGCTCTGGGCTGATGGCTCAGAGCCTGGAGCCTGTTTCCGATTCTGTGTCTCCCTCTCTCTCTGCCCCTCCCCCGTTCATGCTCTGTCTCTCTCTGTCCCCAAAAAAATAAATAAACGTTGAAAAAAAAATGTCAATTGGCTCTTTCTTCCTGGATATATATGGCCAATCATTTCTAGCTTGCCCTGTATTGGGAAGTGGCTATGTTGAGTTTGGATTGGATCAATGGAATATAAATAGAAGAGATGGTAATCTTCAACTTGAAAGCAAGATAGCTTTCATGTATTTTACCCTTCCCTCCACCCTCTTCACCACCACCTGCCCCCTAGTGTACTGTAACATACACATAATAGGGTTGCAGCTCTGATCATGTAGATGAAGACAACATTCTGGATGGTCCCTTGGAACAGAACTCATTTACATTTATTTAAATAATACTTAAAATTATTTCAATAAAAAGGTAGCTCAAATGCTACCTTTTCCTTCAAGCTATTCCTGATCCCCTAATTAGTATTCACCTTTTTTTTCCCACTGCCTGAATGTTTTCTGCCCCTGAGGACAGGGAACATTTTTTGGTCTACTGCTTTGCACATGATAGGTACTGGGTAAGCATTTTGAAATAAATTAATAATAAATTAATAAATAAACTAGATGATAAGTTAATTTTTCAGAAGCTTAAACTGCATTTTTAATATTAAGAACTGTTGATCTAGTCATGCGTGAATGTAGCTTGAGAAGTTCTATTTCCACATTGGTTCTGTGGCTTCTCTGCAGTGAGGTTCTGACTAAGCAGTTCTGAATCAGAAGATTTGCTGTGCTGTATCACTTTCATCTTCTGTAACACAGCTCATGCACCTGGGTATCTTGGTCCTAATTGCTGACATAGTGTGACCATGACCTCATTTGACCTTTCAGCACACAGGTCCTTTTGACTGCTATATAGTGAGAAGAGGCTCACATGGAAAAAGCGATGCTGTTTTCTATTTGAAGCAAATGATTTGACTTAGACAACTATGTGACAACTGGCCTCACTCGGGTTCTCTTGGCATCTTAAAAGAACATTTGAACCATATTTGAGATGCCGTTGTGTTCCTACCTTCAAATGCTACATTTGGAGATTCTGATTCAGTATGTTTGGGATTGGGGCCAGAAATCTGCATTTTTAAATAGTTCCCTGGCAACTCTAATGATAACTTACTTAATTTGGGAAATCAGTGGAGAAGTATCAAGAGCTCAGATTCAAGAGTCCTAATTCTTCTCTATAGCTACTATCAATAACTTTGGGAAAGTTACATAGTATCTTCAAGGTTCAGTTTGATTATCTGAATATTATGCGGACCGTAACAGTACCTACTTTAAAAGAATGTCATGAGAATTAAATGAGATCATCCATTTGATATGCTTAGTACAGTGTTTTATAGTAAACATTCAGGTAAAATGGTAAAACATTCAGGTAACTACCATTGCTAATATTATTATTACTAATTATCAAATTATCTATAAGAGATCTTTCTTTGTATTGTTTTTGTTTAGAATGTACAAAATAGAATCTACTGTCTCTACAAAGAAAGGATTCATGTTGTGTTGTGGGTGTGTGTGATCGTTCTCTTAATGAGTTCTTTGTTTTAGGTGTTTAATTAAAATTCTGTATGGGATTACTCTGACCCCACTTCCTTTTCCTTAATAATTTACCGAGTAGCCATTATATGCTTTTTTTTTTTTTTTTTTTTTTTTTTCATTTGAGGGACTGTTACTCAGTGTTTTGTACCTGTGAGTGCTGGGAGGGTAATACAAAGAGGTGCTTACCTGAAATGTTAAGAACTGAATGTTCTATTGCAGCGTTTCTCAAACAATTAGATAGTTAAAATGTCATAATTTAGGGACTGGAATTGAGGCTGTGGGTAAGACAAATGCTGAGACCCACCTTTCAAGTTCTGGTCTCTTAGTAAAATTTTTTTGTGTGCTTCAGTGTCAGAGAATGGAACTGAGGTAATCTGAGCTAGGATTTGGTGGTGCTACCAACAAAGTAAACTGAGTTTTGATGTGTGTTGTGTTTCATGTATTCAAGGAAGAGTGATGTGGAATCCTTGGGGCAGGAGGGAGGAACTGGGAATAGGGAGAGTCATGGTATCCCAAAGGTTTTAGAGCCACTCCCTTGTACCTCAGTTATTTGTTATGAATTTACTCCAAAAGGTAACAGTAAATAATGAAAAGTTAAATTTTGGAGCAGAAATACTCTTTCATGACAGGGGCAAGATTTCTTTTAGGTAAAGCAGAAACTCTTTAAAAACTGTCTAACAGGCCTAGAGAATGGGTGGATTCACTTGAAGAGTCTTCTTTGCATAAAGAAGTAATACTATCACTAAGAATAGGGTGTCAAAAAAAGACCTTTGCCTCCATGTGTTGTATGCCTTTCATCTGCATGGATTGAAAAGTCCATAATACTGTAAATTTTAGTTAGCTCTTATAATAACTTATAGCTGCTATCAGTTCTGCTTAATTTGAATAACTCTGACTTGTATTTTGCCACAATTTGATTATATTTGCATTCCACTGACTACTGAATTCTCAAATTGCTTAGAAAGTAGGGGATGAGAGTCAATGGTCTACAAGTTTAACACTTCAGTGAGCCCTTCACAGTCAGAGTTCATTTATCTTTATCAACAAAGAGCTGTCCTCATCTGACCGGAATGGATGAGAAATTTCAGTTCTTGGGGCAAGAAGAGTATTTAGAGCCGAAATTTCAATTAGAAATAAGGTTGACTAGTTAACAGTTAAGGGCTTCATTTTGGGGTCAGGTTACCCTCTTTGCTCTTTCAGGTGTTGGACATTCTTAGTTATTCAGAACTCATGGAGTTCTTACATAGAGTTGGTTTACATATAATTTCTACTCTTTGACTCATATGAACCTAAATCTTCTCTAAAAACCTGTATGGATTTCAGAGGCTTAGAAAGGATTAAAAAGCTATAAAATTTTAAATAACTTCATCCAGTGAGCATGTTTACCTAAATGTGTCATCAAACTTCTCAGTTTTCTGGTTAGAAAACCGGTTTGGGACAGGCTGACTCACACTGTGGACTGATAGAATGCAAACACATTCAGAATTCTCCTGGCGAGACTAATGCAACAAAAACAGAGTTCTGTGAGCTTTTAGAGGTGAAGTGTTTCATTTCTCTAATAAATCTTCCTATCACTGAGAGCTTTCAAAATAAACACATGTCTTCACAGTTGTTAGGTACTGTGAGGTGGCATAGGCCTACTACTATATCCAATACCCTG
The DNA here is from genome assembly GCF_022079265.1 of Lynx rufus. Taxonomy (NCBI): domain Eukaryota; kingdom Metazoa; phylum Chordata; class Mammalia; order Carnivora; family Felidae; genus Lynx; species Lynx rufus. The sequence continues at coordinate 111,325,501 of NW_025814867.1, read as the reverse complement.
TGCCACTGTCAGTCAGTTTACTTTGAACTTTGGTCTTCTTCCCTAATTTGTCTATTTACTTTTTTATTGAAGTATAATTAACATACAATGTTATATTAGTTTCAGGTGTACAACATAGTGTTTTAACTTTGTATACATTGCAAAATGGTAACTTTAATAAATCTAGTTACCACCCATCACAGTACAAAGTTAATACAATATTATTGGCCATATTCCTTCATGCTGTATATTACATATGCATGATGTACTTACTTTATAACTGGGAGTTCATACTTCTTGATCCCTGTCATCCATTTACCCTCCAATCCTTGACCATCAGTCTGTTCTCTATATCTATGACTCTGTGTTTTGTTTTGTTTGTTTCGTGTTTTGCATTCCACGTGTAAATGGACTCAAGTGGTATTGGTCTTTCTCTGTCTGACTTACTTCACTTAGCATAATACCCTCAAGGTCCATCCATGTTGTCACAAATGGCACCCCTTGCAACTCTTAAAGGAAATAATTGTTAAAGATAATCTGGGAAATATTGGTAATTAGCCCTTGGGTTCGTAAAGGTAATGCTCTACAATTCTAGATATTATCCCCATATGTAAATAAACATTTTATTGGGTTTGCATTTCACTTTTGATCCTTAGATCTCAAATTCTTTGCCCAAATAGTTATTCACATTCTTTTCAATTAGCCCTTGTGCAAGGAAGGTAGATAGCAAGAATATTTCTGCCCATTTTGAAGATTAAAACATCAGTACAGAACTCAAGCTATTTTTTTTTATCAATTTGCTCAGTACATTTGAAGGCAAATTCCAAAGATGTCCAAAGAGAGTGATATTCTCTAAGACTATGATACTCTGAAAGTAAAGTTTGCTGAGTAGCTCTTTTCAAGGACAAAGGGATGGAGATTGGAATGTCTTGGCAGAGTTGAGAGTACAGTCAAAATAAATAGACACTCCTGTTCCTTTCTCTTTTCCAGTTAGTTATATCTCATTGCCATTTGTTCACATGTTGCTGTAATTAACTAATTTTAGGCCAGGCAAAAGAGATTAGGTAGCATATTGCACACCCACACCTCCTTTTCTGGGATTTAGGATGGAATGAGTTTTTCCATTTACTCTAGCCAAATGAACACATATTGTACAATCCCATTTTGCTATGAAGTAAGTCTTTATCAGGAAATTGTACTTCTGTAGGTCTTATCCCCTATGGTGTTTTGCTTATAATAGTAGTTTTCTGGTTATTGTTGTTATTGCTATTATTTATTATTATTATTATTATTATGCTTTTTCCAAATTTGACTCCAGACACACACCTAACACACTGCTTTGTGTATGCTATAGGTGCTCTGACAAATTCCCAATGGCAAGTTGTGATCTTTCTGCACAACACATTTCTCTTGGGCTCAAGATAAAGAGGAAGCCTGGGGTAGTGGCACACAGTCTGCACAGTCTAGCCCTAACCTACTCATCCTCGACAGGGACTTAATTCCACAAACTTGTCTTTTCATTCCTTTGTACTTATGGGTGCAATTTTCTGCCTGGAATAAACTTTCCCCTCTTCTCTGCCTGTTAAGAGTGTTACTCAGCCATCAAGCTAAAGCCTCCCTAGGGCTGGGATGCCTTCCCATTCCCTCCATGAAGAACTAATCAATCCATCTATGGGATCTGTGAGCACTCTGTGTATGCTTCAGTTGCAGCCACATTTAATTGCCTCATGCTACTACTGTTTTCTACTGGGGCCTCAAAGACATGATCTGCATGTTATTCTTCCCGCCTCCCCACCGTTCTAAGTGTCATGCATAGTGTTAGGTTAAATGGATGTTAGTGAGTGAATGAATGGATGACAAATAACCCCTTTTTTCTTTTTTTCTCATATAGAACAAAAATACTCTTTCTCCTCCCCCCCCCCCCCGACAGATAATCATTTGCCTTTGATCATTTCCCCTTGGGGTATACCCAGATGCCTATTTCTAAGTCCCTATTCTTTGGTTCCTGAGTATGAGCTGGCATTAAAGGATCTTCCTTTATAAAGTTTTAAGAAATTAGCTAACCTATATCTCATGAGAAACATCCATTATCATTAATAGTTTTATCTTTCTTATGGCTGAACAAACTGAAAGGATACAACTTGACAGAGATTGTGTTGAATCTCTAGATCAATTTGGCAGATATTATTACCCTTTGTACAATATTAAGTGTTTTGATCCATAAACATGGGATGTCTTGCCATTTATTAGGTCTTCTTTAATTTCTGTCAACGTTGTTTTGTAGGTTCCAAAGTGCAAGTCTTAAGCTTCTTTTGTTTAATTTATTCCCAACTGTTTTTTTTCTTTTTGCTGCTATTATAAATGGAATTGTTTTCTTTTTTTTTTTAATGTTTTTATTTATTTTTGAGAGAGAGAGAGAGAGAGAGAGAGAGAGAGAGAGAGAGAGAGTGCAAGCTGGGGAGGGGCAGAGAGAGAGAGGGAGACACAGAATCTGAAGCAGGCTCCAGGCTCTGAGCTGTTAGCACAGAGCTCAATGCAGGGCTTGAACTCAGGAACCATGAGATCATGACCTAAGCCGAAGTCGGACGCTTAACCGACTGAGCCACCCAGGCACCCCAGTGGAATTGTTTTCTTAATTTAATTTTTTGTTTGCTCATTTCTACTGTATAGAAATACCAGTGATTTTGGTATATTGATCTTGTATACTGCAGCTATACTGAGCTTATTTATTAGTTTTAGTAGTTTCTTAGGATCCAGTTACTATCATTAGTATTATCATTGTATTAGTTTAATTTCCAAAGCAAAAGATATGTGGAGATTGTTTATCTTTCCTAAAAGGCAAAGCATTAATTTTATTTTGTAGGATTGTACGTTAGCTATTTTATCTGTGCCTGGATCAAAGTTTTGTGATGATTTCATGTGCTACTTTAAATATTTATATCTTCTATCTTAATTTGATATTTTGAAGACAAACTTTATTTCATCTATTAACTACATTAGCATATCAAAATTACTATCTGTTGAGATCTATAGTCTTACTATAAAATTTAGAGTAGTTTAGAAAAGAAAAAAGTTATCTATATAATTTTCTCTGAAAGAAGAAAGTGGCCGTAGATGGACAGTAACTGGCAGGTTCATAATAATATACCTTTTATTTTGCTTTATTTCTGATTCTCTAGAAAATATCTGGTGGCAATATGGAGTTCATGGATGATGTCTTGTTCACCTCAATGGCAGTACCCTGTCCAAAATAAGCATCATCCCTTGTTTGGGGAAACGTAAAGAAAGCATATGTCCTCTTTGCTTTTAGAATTGTGCTACTTTGATTCCTCAGGGGTCATTTTGTTCACTTCATCAAGCGACTGCTGCAGATAAGTATAAATTTCATTTGAACTGCAGGAACTGCTGCTCTTGGATCAAATCCCTGCTTCTTCTGCTTTTACAGCCCTGTTCTGCTAAGAGATCTGCAGGCCTCTGAGGAAGGTGCTAACAAGTACATGGGTGGGATCTATAAACCTGACTCTGGAAGTGTCTCAGTGCTGTCCACCTCCTCCCATCGCCACTACAGTCACTACAGTCTTCTGTGATGTCTTCAGGGTCTGCATAAAGACTTCCTTCCTTGCGGGTTTTCGTTCCTCATTATGCAAAGAGCAAAAAACATAAAGTTACCAATGGCTAACTTATTTCTGAAAGAAAATTGGAATTAAGAGTCATCTGAAGTCATTGAGAGCCAATTCCCTGAACAATGTTTAATAGTTTAAAAAAAAAAAAAATATATATATATATATATATATATATATATATATATATATATGTAATCTAAAGCCTATAAATGGGGCCTGGCTAAATGAACTGCACCTATAAAATGAAATAATATGCAGCCACTTAAAAAAAAGGTAGAAAGAATATAGTATGGTCTCTTTCATGAATTGCTGATGTAGGCTTACAGTGATTTTTTTAGAAAAATGCACAGGAAGCTGTTAACTGTGGATTACTTTGGGGAGTAGGAAGTGAAATGAAAGGAAAGTTTTAATTTTCATTTTATACTTTTCTGTTCATTTAAATTTTCTGTTTTCAAATGTTATTATTTGTTCACTTATTTTTTTTTTAGTTATTTCAAACACTTATATAAAAGTAGAGATCATAGGATAATAAACCCCCATGTGTTCCTCATGCAGCTTCAATAATTATCAACTCTTAGCCAGTCTTGTTTCTTCTGTACCACCCTGCTGAAGGGTAGCAGAATATACCACTCCAAAATATTGCCTCTTTGACATAAGGATTATTTTGAGTTAATTATTTTGAGAAACAGCAGATGCAGAAGTTCTGAAAATAAGAGTAGAGTTAACCTTTTGTAAGAGAAATTTACATTTATGGAGGAACTCTATTTGTAAGGGTATCTCCCTCTCAGTACCAGCAAGAGAAGGATGAGTAAATCACAAGAGAATCTTATCAGTGGAGAAGGCTCCAACTTCTGGTAACTTCCCATAACTAGCTGCCCCTCCCCCATCCCACCTGTCTTTCTTTTTTAGCTGATGATGGTATTTAAGGTGCTAGCTTAAGTCCTCTTGCAGAGTTACTCATTTTCCCTGGGTATTTCCCATGTATATACATGAGGTATACATGTTAATAAACTTGAGTTTTGTTTTTCTCTTTTTAATCTATCTTTCATTACAGGGGTCTCAGCCAAGAACGCAGAAGGATAGAGGGGAAATTACTTTTTCCTCCCCTTCACTATGCTCCCCACTACATACACTATTCTGAAGCAAATTCCAAACATTCTATCATTTCTTTTAAAAATATTTTCAGACTGTATTTCTGAAAGATAAGGATTTTTTAAAATATACATCACAACACCATTAATACATATTAGAAATAATTCCTTCATATTGTGAAATATTACAGTGTTCACATTTTCCTGTTTTTCTCCACCCCTTTCTATAGTGTCTTCAAATCAAGATTCAAATAAGATCTTGCATTGCACTTTATGGAAATGCCTAAATTTCTTTTAACTTAGAAATTTCCCCTTGGTATTTTACCCTTGCACATTATTCACATTATTTATTAATGGAACTAGGTCACTTCTTACATGGAATTCTCACAGTACTGATTTTGCTGGTTACACCCCTGTGTTGTCATTTTATTGTGTTGTTTTTTTTAATATATATATTTACATACATTTGTATATATATATTTGATTTTGAAGAAATTTAATGTTTCTGTATTCATTCAGCAATGTAGAAAAGGTGGAAGGAAGTTCATATCTTTGGATCAATATAAAAACATTTAGAAGCACAAAGAAGAATAACATTTCTATTCTTGCCATCAAAGAGTAAGGGACTTTTAGGGAGAGGTCTCCACTAAAACCAACAGCTCCTTTGAAGTCCCTATAGCTGCTACTACCAATTACAGTGCTCATGTTAGTGACTATGCTTGAAGAGAGTTATACATTTACTTATCCTGTAAATACCAACTGGGCATTCTCTGTGAGGTGCTAGGGTTACAGAGATAAACAAAACAAGGTGTGTCTGCTCTTGTGGAGCTTACATACAAGTGTGTGAGTGTGGAAGAGAAGTGGGGAAGAGAAGACAAACAAGAAGCCATGATAAACAGGCTTGTTCATCTCGTCTGCACTTCCTAGTATTGTGTCCAGTGCTTATCCTCTTATTCAGTACACATCTTCTGTTACAGGGTCCAAAGAATATCTGTCCTCTTTGCTCGTCACACATATCCTGTTCTTCAGAGCTGGACTTCACCAGTCTGGCTTCTCCATTTCTGGATCAGCTGTGTTGTAGGGCCTGTTTCCTCTTTACTGGTGATACTGAAATGATTATTCTGACTAGATGGACTTGCCCCTCACAGGTTTTCAAAATCTCCACCATTCCCTATTGCAAAGGTCCAGCCTGCTCCTCTCATTTACCTTACCCTGCTGGCCCCTGAAGGCATTTGAGGTTGAAGGCTGCCCCTGCCTTGCCCTTTTATGTTTCAGATATATTTTAGATGAAAATAATTATTAGTGAATGTAGCATCTATAAGGAAGTCTGAATGGGCTACCATCAATTTAATAAAAGCAGAATTTGAGCATTATTTCTGAAATATTTTGGAGTAAGGATTCATCTGAATTCTGTTTGTATGTTTGTACTTCCCTCACATCCTCATCTTTGATATATATCTGAAGCACAAAGAAACTTACCAACTTTTTTTGGATCCTTTGCATGGTTTGGTGGGTTATGAGGACTAAGCCATGGTGCAAGAAAAGTTTGTTATGAAACCACAAATCTCCTTGGATTCCTGAGGTTTCTTTCTGGAGCTGAAAGTGGGAACTAAGTGACTGTGCTGCATGTTTCCCTAACAAACACAATAAAATCTGTCTGAAAAAATACAGGCCTATTTAAAGGAGACAGGGAAGCATGTTTCAGGATTAAACTCTTCCAGTTTAGAATTCAGTTCCTGCCATCCAGAGGTTTTTTGGGATGAAGTTTTATCTGATTTGCTCTGCTTTGTTATTATTGAGGCATGACTCACTTAGAATTCAACACACATGAACATTAAGGAGTGATTTTTTTTTTCTTCTAACATTTTTGTTATTCTGTGCCTCTTACTTTGTTTATTGATAAAAATTTTAGCCTTCAAAGTAGTGGTGAGAATAAGCCACTGAATTCTTCTGCATGAAGAAGCCACGGGAGTTCTCCATCTGTGTCTCCGCAAATAAACACATAAAAAGACCATTCATTTAATCTAAATCTGTCCTAACAGCTCAGTGCAATCATGTTTGAGAGTATGGCTATAGAACAACTGGTATGTTCTTGAGGAGATGTTTAGCTTGAGTTTTGATTAGTCAACAAATCTATTTAGAAAAGGAGTAATTTGACATAAAGCAAATGACAGATGTGCTCCACAGGGAAATGTTTGTTTTCTTTTTAATTACCATTTATATTGAGTCCTCACTGTTGACACCACTGGTAAATATTCAATTTTGAGATCTCTGATATCTTTGAAGGATATGTTCACTAACTAGTGTTGTGGCAGCCACATGTGATTCTCTTTTTCCTGTATTTTTCCTTTAGTATATGTATTCCAGTGTTTGTTATGGCATCACATGCCTTGAATGTCATTGTTACTCAAAACAAAACAAAAAAAATGCATGATATAAAGTGACAAAAGTGTAAATTGGAAATTACTTATTTTTAAGAAAACACATACTCATCCTCCTAAATTCTGCTAACGTGTTTGTTCTGAAACATCTTCCGAAGATATACAAATTACCAGTTCTCCAGGCATCTCAGATATTTTAAGCTGCTACTGGGAAATTCATTGAAATAAATGGGAAAATTCTGTGGGCATAAATGTATGTGCACGATAAATAGGAAACGTGAGGAAGTGAGAATTGACAAGTAGAAATTGAGTTAGATTAGAAAAATTGGTTTGAAATTCTCACACACTCCAAATCAACTGAATTTTTAGAGGCAGAATTTGACAAAGTGAATTTTAGATTCTGTGGTGTTAAACAAATCAAAATTGTCAGGACCATATAAGGCACGTGCTATAAGTGTAATAAACTATTGTTGAGTCTGTCATGTGGTGAGAAAGGTGAGCTAGCATCCTGGATTTGGACTCTAATTGATATGGGATTGTATGGAGAGAGGAGGGTTCAGACCTTTTAGAGAAGAAACAGAAGCAGTCTTTGGAAGATCAATGATGCTAGGCCATCAGAATCTGAATTTGATAGGGAAGAGGAAATATAGTGAAATTACATTGACAACAGCAAAATACTCTTTCAAGAAAATGTTAGGATTATGTTTTTAATGATATGTTAGATTTTTTTTTTCTTCAGAAATAACACATCTCTAAAATAAAAGCCCAACCCAAGTCAGTGGGAAAGTCTGAATCATGTTACTAACATCCACTTTACATACTTTTTAACATCATATCATGTTTAAAATGAGGTCAGATTCAAGATTAGTCCCAGGCAAAATTATAAAGTAAGAAATGGGTACTTTCCTTCATTGCTAGTAATAGTATAAATAATCTATTTGTAGAGCACAAATTAGCTACAGTTTTTAAAATCCTTAAACGGTTCATAACTTTTGACCCACATCTAAGGATTTATTATTCTAAAGCTACAATTACGAAGGTGTAAGAATTAATTGGAGTATGAGACTGCTCATCATCATAGTGTTCCTTATATTAGTGGAAAAGTGGAAGGGATCTAAATGCCCACAATAGGGGATTTGTTAAATAAATTATATCTGTATGATACATTAGAATTCATACTCTTAAAAATTATGGTATAGAGGAGGAGTTGGTGATTTAGGAGAATGTTCATGATGTTTTTCTGAGTGAATAGAAATAGGATACAAAAACTATACAAAGTACAAATTGAGAAAGTTAAAATCCCCTTTTAGGATCATTTCTTTCACTTCTCCATGCTCTGGACCCTACAGGAGGAACTGTGAACAAAACAAAACAAATGTAGGCCCCCTAGTGTGATAGTGGAAATATCTGATTTTTCACAATCATTTTAGGCCAAAAGATGTGATTAGTGTGGAGCTCTTATGACATTGGCAGACCAGAGGAGCCATGGAATCTTTTAGTGCACTTAAAAACTGCCATGTTGTATGATTCTTAATTTTGCATACGTGGTAGGCTGTGCTCTTTATAATACTGTTGCATTAATGTTTCTGTTTTTTCTAAGTAAAATGATTTCCAAAAGGGGGAAATAGGTCTCCATGGTTTAAAAGAAAAAAAAAAATCATTGAGCACTATAGTGCTCAGCTCAGTGTTACATTGTTAGATCATTAGGACGTTTAGCAATACCCCTACTCTGAAGGAAATAAGATATAACCAGCCCTAGAGAATGATCCTCCTTTGTGCCTTCTCTATATTCTCTGTTGTCATCATACCTGCAACACATTGCACTTGTTTTTATAGCTGTCTCTCCTATACTGAAGGGTATGCCCCCTTGAAAGCTCCTGTTCATCATCACATCCTTACCACCCAGTACAGGGTCTAATTAAATGCCTTCCTGGCAATCCAAAAAATGCCCAGTGTGGCACTGAGTATATAAATAAAATACTTTAAAGAAAGGCAAATCTGAAGAAAGATGCTAATGCTTACTGAGTGCTTCCTGTGTGTTAGACACCATACTTAACACTTTATATGCATTTTATAGTTTAGCAATTGCAAGAACCTCTGAGATCCGTATCATTTTTCAATGGATGGTGAAACTGAGATTAAATAGATTAAGTATTTTGTTCAAGGTCAAATAGCTAGTGAGAAGATGGGACCATGGCTGAGATTCGTTATCCTAGCTCCAGAGTCTATATTTTTTTAACTCCTAATACCTTTTTTGTGCAGTGATGTTTACTTCTAATTTACTCATCATTTATGCCAGGCATCTGCATCCTCAGCTGGCCAAAACTCTTTGGCTTTATCCTCTCATGAGAGAATAATACACTTGCCTGGAAAATTTACCTGCAAGTTGCAAATTCAAGATACAGTTTCATTCTAATGTTCCACCTTACTTTCCATTTATGAGGCAAAACTTCTATTTTGACATGGTGTAATGACTCTTCTTTCTCTTTGTATTTTATAGTCAGATGGAACAGAAGTTTAAGGTTGCCACATTCAGTCTTTGGCTTCCTGTTCTAAAGGGCTCTTAAACTAGTAACTGTAAGCCAGGAGGATGTGTTTATCCAGTGCTTACTGTAAGTCCTCCATTCTCCTAGGGCTGTGCTGGCTGTTAGATAATTATAGTCCTTAGTATTCTTTTTGTCTGACCTTCCATATTGTTGCAACAGTAATGTCAGTACCACAGAATGAACCCTTGAATCTTCTTTGAATCATTTACAGATTATTTGCGAGTGTCTTGTCTTTTGAACTATGTTATTATTATGTCTTAAATTTCTTCTGGACCTCCCACAACACCAACCATAAAACTCGAGTATATAGTAATGATTTTAGGGAGAACAGCACCAAATATGTTATCAGGAGAGCTAGCTTCTGGTCTGGCACTACTACTATTTAGCAACAAGATTTTGTGCTTTCTTAGCTAGGACTCGATGGGCCTCACTTTTCTCAATTCAAAAATCAGAAGGTTGGTCTTGATAAGTCTTTTCTAGCTTAAATTCGGGATTCAGAGACCTTTGTAGGGTTTTTTTGCAGTTATTTGATTTGTCAATTCTTTGTAGCAGCATTCACAGGAATAGAAAGGTCATAAATTGACCTGGATTTACAAAGATGATGCTAAGTTCAGTTTTGAATATGTGACATTTGAGAAGTGATAGGGTGTACCTACATATAGATATCCTTTAAGAATGGAAATACATGGGTGGCTGGTTGGTTCAGCTGGTTGAGCATCCGACTTCAGCTCAGGTCATGATCTTACAGTTCACGAGTTTGAGCCCCACTTCAGGCTCTGTGCTGGCAACTCAAAGCCTGGAGCTTGCTTTGGATTCTGTGTCTCCCTCTCTCTCTCTGCTCCTCCCAGCTCATGCTCTGTCTCTCTTTCTCTCTGTCTCTCTTTCTCTCTGTCTCAAAAATAAATAAACATTAAAATTTTTTTTTAAAAAAGAATGGAAATACAGACTTGGATTTGAAGTTGGTAGAGGTACTATCATTCTCACTGACCTCTTTCGATAGTGTGACAGTCATAGACTTAAGGTACAAAATACTTGTAACAGTCACATAACCACAGATTTTTAGATCTGAAAGAGACATACATATCATATGGGCTGTCCTGTTTGTCCTATATACAAGTTGGAGAAATGGAATTTGCCCAGACTTACATAGTAGTTACAGATCTAGTCGGCAGACCAGAGTCCCCTATCTCCAGGTTCCTGGTTCATCCCTTACTGTGTTTGTTAAGTTTCTACTTTGACTGCTTTTTAACATCTGTAATATTCTTTTGTGAGCAAAATTCACTAATCATTATATGTCCAAGTACACACCCAACATTATTTGTTAAAATTTGGTGTAGCTTTCTGGGAAAGAAAAGCAATCAAAATACAGTGTCATTACTGTATCTGAATTTTGATCTCTGTAATGAAATGGTGTTATATGAAAAACACTGAATTGTGCAGTTAAAAGGTATAATTTTGTGGCATATATTGAGAGCCAAGTTATGGTATACAGTCCTAAATTGTTTTTGGTACCTTCATGAGGTAATTAATCTCGTATCCCTACCTACCCAGATCCTGTTAGGTCTGGTGTATATGAACAGTAGGCTGATCACATTGTGATTTTCTATAGAGTTATGATACCGAAATAAATGTTTGTGTCGGGTCTCCATTTTGTTCTGACAAAAGAACTGGATACCCATGACAAAGGTCAAATGGAGATCTGGCATCTGTTTCACTACTTGCAAGACATAGTCTCAAGAATATGTAATACATATAACTCCTTGCCAGAAAACTGAAAGGAAATGATTGCATTTGAGTACAATGTATTCTGCAACAATACTTTAGTGTGCATGAAATTTAAAACTGCTGGCTTTCTAAATATGATTTTTTAAAAGTAGATTTAGTTTATTTATTTTTTAAAACATACCCATTGTGTCATACTTTATGGGATAGTCTTAAAAGGCGAGATTTAAGACCAAAGAAACTAAAAAACCTAACGGCAATGATTGCAAGATATTGAATTTTCCAGTAAAGTACTCTAGTGTAATGTGTTTGTTGGTTTCTCCTGAATGTTCTGTTTTCATGAGCATTTCATGTTATTATGTCATTTTATCATAATGGTGCCTTTTTTCCCTACCCATCATGATCTCACAGTGCCTTAGAATCATCAGTATCAAGTCGTAAAGTCTTCAATAGTGTCTCGGTTTTATACATACACAAATTAGTCAGGGTTTTACATAGGTAGAGACCACATCTACCTCCTTCACCGAGTATCTTCCACAGGACCTGGCCTGTATGTAACAGACATTTAATTAATTGTTGTTTTGGGTTATTTTTTTGTTTTTGAGTGAATGAATGAATGGCATGCAGCCCTAACTAGCTAACTAGTTTAATTTTTTAAAAATGTATAAATTAATATACTCATGCATTTATATATATTTGAGGAAGTATCCAAAGCCTCTGAAAGGAAGATTTGATGTTTTTGACAACAGCCTTTAAAAGTAGTCAAATTCAGGGACACCTGGCTGGCTCACTTGGAGGATTATGTGATTCTTGATCTTGGGGTCCTGAGTTCGAGTCCCATGTTGGGTGTAGAGATTACTTAAATAAATAAACTTTTAAAAAGTACTCAAATACCCTCAGTTAACAGGAAAGTCAATATGGCTCAGCTTTTTATTCACTTGTCTGATGCCAATCTGCAAAATAGGTCTGTCATAGTAGAGAAGGGTTGATGATGGAAATTTTTCTTTATAAAGTTCCCTCAGCCAAAGGAGAGGTAGAAGTGCTTTGTTCTTTACTAAAACCCGAACATCAAAAGACTTAGCCCAAAGTATGGTCGAGGGAGCAACCCTTGAGGCTGGGTCCCTGATGACTTTCCTTCAAAGGCCTCTCTGCCCACTGAGCCACTATTCTATCTAGTAACATTGGGCAGGACAGGAACAAGAAGTTAATTCTACCTGTAACTCCTTTCTATGTGGCTTTTGAGAAGCTACCATTTGAACTCTTACTTTATAAAGTCATAGTATCAATGCTAACCTATTTGGCCAAGATATTATGAAAAGTAATTTAAGGCTTTAAAAAAAAATCCATGGTTGAAGCCACATTTTTATACAGACTTGTCATAACAATGTTTGTTTCTCACTTTACTGGTTACTTCAAGGCCCAAAATGCAGTAATACATATGGTTAATATACATGGTTTGTTTTGTGTTCTGAAAAAGTATGCATGGTTTCAAAAAAAAGGGAAACTTTTTTTTTTTCTTCACAGCCTTTCCCCCACTGAAACTGAAAAAGGAAAAAGAAATTATGCAAGCTTTTTTGAAGGTGCAGACAAATTTGGCATTTCACTTATGGGAAAATTTTGCAAAACTGTACTGACTAAAAGTGATTTTTGTTTTGGCTTTCCTGTGAAGCCATCCAGAAAGGTCAAAAATTACTGGCATTGCTTTTGTATGAAACATTTCACATAGACTCCACTTGTAATTCAGCCAAGTACATAATTCAGGTCATCGGTGACACACATATCCATACATTGGAGCTGGTCAGTGAACAGAAAGTAGTCATGAAATGTGGATATAATATTACCTGATGGATAGACCAAGTTGTACAGATTACAGCAAAGGAAACTTTGCATTAACATGCTTGGGAAAGGTTTCCTGAGTTGATCCCTGCCCCCACCCTCCCTCAGTGGGAAAGCCAATTGTTTAGTGATTAAGACAAAGACATCACTTGGCAAACATTTTGGCCTAAACTGTGTGATATCAGTCTCCTTTAGGGTTTTCCACATAAAACAAATTCTCCAAAGAAAACACAGAAATTGAATGTAAATTTGAAATCCATTTTTATACCCTTTAAGGTCTCTTTAACTTATCTCAATCATGTATTTCTTAATTTTTATTTTATTTCTAAGTAGATATTATCCAACATTAGTAAGTGCTAAACATTCACAGTGGCTTTTTTTGGAGTTTCAATCCAATAGTCCTTTATGGTTATCCTCACCCAGCTCCCTTTTTATGGGGGTTATGATATCTTTCTTTGTTTCTGTGTCCTGAGGGTCACTGATTTGGGAGTGGCTTCCATCACTTTGAGGTAGGAAGTAAACATTATGCTTTGACCCCTTAGGACAAGTTCGTCTTGCTTTTGTGAAGAGTGGCTGTGTGCTCAGCGGAAGTACTCTCACTGAAGTTAGAAGGACTCTGTAATGTTGCGCGTGTTTTGTCACTTGTCACTGGGGAATGAAACAAAGGAGTGGTATTTCACTCTTGTGTAAGCCCCTTCTCTGTGTATATTTACCAGAAATTATTAGAGTTCTCCCACTTGCTGTTTTGTTAGGTGGGTTTCATTTAATATGTTGATGCGCATGGCCTTAAAGCAGGTATAAGTCCTGAGACCCACGGTCTCCCTGTTGGAGGCAAGGAAGCAGGGAGCACCAATGCCACAAGAGTGCCAGGATATGGGAGTTGTGTTGTGGGTGTGCTAAGCAGGGGAAGAATTGTCTGCATATCATGTGAGTTGAAAATAGGTTTAACATTCTCATATCCAAAGAGTTCCATCTGGAAGCTGTTCCTTGGCAAACAGAAATAGGTGAATATTCTCATATCTTCTGGAATGGCTGCTACATAGGGAATAAGAGTCACTCCAGTCACTTTTTCCTATTTTTTGGTAATGGTATATTCACTTTCATTATTCTTTAAGACAGAGAAGCTTTGTGTCTAAGGTTAAAATATATGATCTTTTAAATTCTTCCTCTTAAACCCCTTCTATATATGTAGAAATGGCATTCTTAATATACTGATTCCATGGTGTACAATTTACATTCACCTCACTGTTTTCCTTTTCCTCTAGCACATGGCCTTTATTCCCACTGAATTTTTGTTCCCATTTCTCAGTGTTGTTCTCTTTGCTGTCTTGTGGTTTAAATAATCTTCATCATCTGCCTCCCAAAATTACAGTGTTAAAACTTCTCCTAAGCCTTCCACCAGAAGATACTTGAGATACAACAGTGAATTTTAAAACCGTACCTCAGACAGCCCTCCACAGTCCTACCCTAAATCTGCATCATCTTGCCTTCTCTGTTAATGTGGGAAGCCCCCTGGGCAGGAGCAAGCAGTGCCTCTATGTTCTATGGCAGACAGCACTTCAACCATGGTCAGTACATTTTCATAAAAATGAAAGATGAAAGGAAGTGTCTGTGTTCAGCAAGTTAGTGCCAAATAAGTGTGGAGGCCAAATGAGGCCACGGGTGCCAAACCACAGGGGTTCGAAATAATATTTAATATAATATTGTCTCATTGAATAACAAATCTCATATTGTAATGTCTGAGTCAAATCTTCCCTTGGTGCCAGACTTCTCCGTACTCCTTTTATCTTTCCCTCAAGATATTTCAAGTTCATAAGGGGCAAGGTAACAAGACCCCCTTCTAGGTAGTGAGTAGGAAACAAACCTGATGAATGTGGAATGAAGTGAATGGGTGTGAGGGCCATGGATTCTCTGGGAACCTGACCAAGTGTCTACCATGATGTACACTGAAAAGAAATGGAAGTTTGCCATTAACCTAGCTATTGTGTAACTTCATTTACCTAGCTAAAATATGAATTGTAAGTAGTTAGATAAAGTAGCTGAGACTATTAATATTTTAGAATAGAGAGCTCATAAGTAATTATATTTTTCTGTGATTGTTAGAATACAGCATCATGAAGTACACATGGAATAACTAAAGTGAAAGGACAGTTCAGTAAAAACTTGACATTGCAAAGATTGGTTATTTCCTATCTTTGTATTATTAATATAGAGCCTTAATTGTCCTTTCCATTTCAAATGGAGGCTCATACTTTCTAAGGTGGCTCAGAACAGACGGGCAAAATGGATCAAAATAATCTGCCCTTCATATGGTTATAAATTTTTTACCAACCAATCTCCTTTTTTGCAGCCAAACTTCTCAAAATAATAGTTCACACTTTAAGCTTCTACATTCTGATGTCTTATTTATCTGTCAAAGCATTGTGATTTGGCTTCTGCCTTCACTTTATTAAAAGGGCTCATTAAGTTTTCCTGTCTTCCTGGTTGCCAATCCTGGGACATTTTCTTCCCTTTTTTGTATTATTTGGTGCTATTTGACTGCTCATTCCCCCACTTTTGAACTATCTCCTTCACCAAAATCCTGCAACAACAAAAACCTGTGCACCATTTCTATATTTTGTGCCTTGATGAATAGCCAGGAGTGTTTCTCAAAACTCCCTATATTTCAGGGCACCTGGGTGGCTCAGTCAATTAAGTCAGACTCTTGATATCAGCTCAGGTCGTGATCTCAACGTTGTGAGATCGAGCCCCACCTGGGGCTCCACGCTGAGCACAGAGCCTGCTTGGGATTCTCTCTCTCCCTCTCTCTCTTCTTCTCCCCCACTGTGTGCACGTGCACACACTCTCCCTCTCTCTCTAAATAAATAAGTAAACATTAAAAAAAAAAAACCTCTGTGTATGTCTTCCTCTGCTCTCCAGTCTCATTAGTCATTCATTAGTATTGACTATACGTCATAAATATTTCTTGTTCACACCGTGATGTCTCTAACCCAATAACCATGGGAATATAAATCTTCCCCCAGTCTAAAGTTCTTATCTTTACTCCATATTGCCTCAATGGCTCTTTAAGAAAGCATACCTGATCAACTCATTCTTCTCACAGTTTGTTATTTATGCCTTCTTGCCAACAATATAAAACCCAACTGCTTGTGGCTAGCCTTTGCTTTTCTCATCCTGAAATTACACCTTGTGCTGTAGCCATGTTTCCAGAAAGCTTGAGTTCCCTCACTTTTCATACGATTTTCTTACCTCTATGCTGTGATACTTATTTCTGCCCCTCCCTGGTCTATAGTTTCCATTCTTGTTTACATAGGACTAGACCCCTGTTACCTCTTCTGTGCAGCTTTCACAGGGCACTCCATCGCAGAATTAGGTGTCCAGCATTTATGTTTCCACAGTTTTTATCATAGCTGGTTATTCTTGCATTATATTGAAATTATCTTTAAACATATCCCTTTCCTCACTCTAGACTGTGAGACCTTTCAGAGCAGAAGCTGTGTCCTATGCATCTTGTATTCCTGTATCCCTGGTATAAATGCCAACTCCATAGTGAGAGGTTGTAAGAGTTTGTAGAGTGGATCTTTGTCTTGTCCAAAGAGGCCTTACCTTTCACATTCCTGTTCTAGTAAGCTTATGAATTCATCACTCTTCTCCATGTATTCTTTATGTTTTCTCTTTTCTTCCTCCAACTCCAATATGGTTTGCCTGTGAGATTTTTCTGCCATTAAAAGCTGTTCCAAGATTCGTCTATGAGATTCTTTATGTTTTTCCATGACTTTGTCCAACTACAAAAAGAAAATGCATTTATAATGTGTTAACTGTAAATCCTTCATAATACTGCCATCTTTCATTCACTCTTTTAGAAATGTCTAAATTTTGACTAATTAATTTGGCAATGGGTTTCTGATATTTTTGTTTGGTTTTTATCATTACTGTTGTTAACTGATACTTTTTGATGCATTTCAACACAAATGTAATCTTTTTACTGTCATAGTTTTTTGTTTTTTCTCAGACAGAATAATTGGTGCCTCTGTAGATATCAGAATAATTTACCCAAACCCATTTTCTGACACTTCCTCCTCTCTCCGGAAAAACTTTGTCAGAGGAATGATGTAAAGTAAAGAAATCCTTAGATAATGTTTGATTCTGAAGCAGCCTAGCTGCTCTCCTGCCCTAGCCCTCCCTCCCTTTAGTAGGCCTGTTGGATCCCGTGGTCCATTATTCACTGAATTTTGCTTCAAGGTGTTTACATATTTTAAGAATTCTTGTTAATCAATTCTGTGTTGGTTATGTAGTGTTAATGTGAACAGATGTTAACACCAAGTCCTCTCTGGTTTCTGTGGCCTACTTATAGCTCTGTTATAAAATGATCACCCTATGCCTGATTTATGTGTTTGTCTTCCCTACTAGACTGTGAACTCACTAAACGCAGGGCCTACGTTGAATTTTTTAAAAATTCTTAGCATCTACATCAAAAAGAATGAAATCTTTCCATTTGCAACAACATGGATAGATCTAGAAAATATAATGGTAAGCAAAATAAGTTAGTAGGAGAAAGACAAATATGGTATGATTTCACTCATGTGGAATTTAAGAAAAAGAACAAATTTAAAAAAGAAAAAATAAAAAGAGACAAACCAAGAAACAGACTTTTAAGAGAACAAAGATAGGGTTACCAGAGGGAAGGTGGTTGGGGGGAGGGATGAGTGGAATAGGTGAAGGGGATTAGGATTACACTTGTCTTGATGAGCTCTGAGTAATATATGGAACTGTTGGGTAACTGTATTATACACTTGAAACTAATATAGCACTGTATGTTAACTATACTGGAATTAAAATTTTTAAAAAAATTCTTAGGATCTAACAATGCCTTGCTTATAATAGGTGTAAAATGATATATGTTTAAAGATTGAAAACAAAACAAGCAAGCAAGGAATCAAGCAACAAAAAACAAAAAACATGAGGAGAGGAGACTGATTAAAACAGAAGTGGCTCAGGATCTTTAGCCAGTGATAAATTAAGATCCAATTAAGAATGTGGTTTGGGGGGTGCCTGGGTGGCTCAGTCAATTAAGCGTCCAGCTCTGGATTTTGGCTCAGGTCATGATCCTAGGGTAGTAGGATCAAGCCCATGTCAGGCTCTGCGTTGACCATGGAGCTTGCTTAAGATTCTCTCTCTCTCCCTCTGCCCCTTTCCCCTACTCACTCGCTGTCTCTAAAAAAAAAAAAAAAAAAAAGAAAGAAAGAAAAGAAAAGAAAAGAAAAAAATATATATATAGTTTAGAAAGCATGTGACTTTCTAGATTAAATAGTAGGTGCTATAGTTGGTAGTATTATTTGATTTTGCCCTCTGCCTTTATTGTAAAATATTGAAAAATTGTGACTCTGAATTTGAAACCAGTTTAAATTGTATATCTTTAAAAAGCACGTACATGACTAGAATCCAAGGCACAAAAAGGTCAAGTTATTTCAGAAAAAGAATAGAACAAAGGTATACCAGCATATAGAACCCAACTAATTCCCTCGGACCTATAAACACTTAGGCTGGTTGTCTAGTTTTCTAATATAGGTTTATGAGGTGCTTTAACACACACACACACACACTCACAGAATACTTCATTATACCAAACAGGTGTTGATGGTTTTTAATAAATATAACCAGTACTTTTGTGGAAGCTGAAATTGCTAACTTGTATTGCCTGCTGGCAGAGTCACTGTTAACTAATGACCATCTTCTGAGAGGCAGGTTGTAGTGCTCATTTGTCCCCGGTCTCAAGCCACAATAGCCCTCTGAAAATTTCTTACAGTTCTCCAAACATTACAGTGGATTGTAAAGGAAATTCAAATTAAATGCTTTTCGAATTTGAGAGTGAAATAGTGATAGGATCAGCCTTACTTTAGGAAAGTTATCAGTTAACTTAGAAAAACATTAAACTGAGAATAAACTAAGGGTTGATGGGGGTGGGAAGGAGGGGAAAGTGGGTGATGGGCATTACTACATGCTGTTCAGTGCAGCCACTAAGGAGCTTATATTTGCAATAGGAGTAATTGCAAAGCTATCAAGTAGTGACCTTACAGAGCAAAAGCTCCCAAAGAAAAGAGTCACTGATTCCAGAGGCCTTTTAGCTTACAGTTGAAGTTTTATTCTGTGCCTTAATTTCTCCATGCCTAGAATGCCTCTTGGGAAATAGCCAGTTATTTTCAAGTCAGTTTCTAATACATACCTGACAGATCACATGATGGACCTCATCCTCCCTGAATTCATTACATTTCCCATTACCTGTGTGTGTGAGTTTAGCCAAGCCACCTAACCTTTTTGTACTTCAGGTTCTTCATTTATACATTAAGAGGTTGGACTTCTAAGATCAATTCCAGTGCCACGATTTTCTCAAGGCAGGAAGTGTTTTTTAAGTGCCTATTATGCTATATGTACTAAAGTACTGTGGTAGTTGCTATGGGGAATACAAGAGAAGTTTGAAGTCTCAGTGGGTATACTCCTACTTGGAAGATAAGACACACACATGAAACAATTAGGAGCAGTATAAGGTGGTACATCATTAAGTACTAAGGGACTACTAGAGAACCATTGCCGCTTTTTTTCTTTATCCCTACTTGCAGGTTGAATAATGCCTGGAGAAGAAACAGGAAGACTTATCCATCATTTCAGGGAATGCCCAGGGCAGAATGATTGAAAAGGTGGCTCTTTAATGTTTACTGTGCAATGGCAAGCTTTCTGCT
The DNA here is from genome assembly GCF_022079265.1 of Lynx rufus. NCBI lineage: Eukaryota > Metazoa > Chordata > Mammalia > Carnivora > Felidae > Lynx > Lynx rufus. The sequence goes on along the minus strand of NW_025814867.1, from coordinate 111,305,586 downwards.
TATCATTTTAGCTTCCCAGATATTGTGTCCTACCCCTAGCCCAGCAAGGCACCCAAAACTTAAAGCTTACTTCTAAAGGAGGTTCAACAATGGCAGTATTTTTCAAAGTGTGGCAGGCTGACCACCTGCATCAGATGAATCACCCTGAGAGTTTATTAAACATATGGATGTCTGTCTCTCCAGAGGCAAGGGAAACAAAAGCAAAAATGAACTATTGGGATCTGATCAAGATAAAAAGCTTCTTCACAGCAAAGGAAACAATCAGCAAAATTAAAAGGCAACCAACAGAATTGGAGAAGATGTTTGCAAATGACATATCAGATAGAGTGTTAGTATCCAAAATCTATAAAGAGCATATCAAACTCAACACCCAAAGAACAAATAACCCAATGAATAAATGGGCCAAAGACGGGAACAGACACTTTTCCAAAGAAGACATCCAGATGGCTAACAGACACATGAAGAGATGCTCAACATCACTCATCAGGGAAATAGAAATCAAAGCCACAATGAGATGCCACCTCATACCTGTCAGAATGGCTAAAATTAACAACTCCTGCAACAACAGATGTTGGCAAGGATGTGGAGAAAGAGGAACCCCTTTGCACTGCTGGTGGGAATGCAAACTGGTGCAGACACTCTGGAAAACAGTATGGGGGGTCATCAAAAAATTAAAAATAGAACTACCCTATAATTCAGCAATTGCATTACTAGGTATTACCCAAAGGATACAAAAAATGCTGATTCTAAGGATCACATGCACCCCAGTGTTTATAACAGCACTATTGACAAAGTATGGAAAGAGCCCAGATGTCCATCCACTGATGAATGGATAAAGAAGATGTGGGGTATATGTGTGTGTGTATATACATACCTATACATATATACATATATACATATATACATACATACAATGGAATATTACTCAGTGATCCAAAAGAATGAAATTTTGCCATTTACAACAACGTGGATGGAACTAGAGTGTATTATGCTAAGTGAAATAAGTCGGAGAAAGACAAATATCATATGATTTCACTCATGTGGAATTTAAAAAAAACAAATCAGATGAACATAGGGAAAGGGAAGCAAAAATAAGATAAAAACAGAGGGGAAGACAAACCATAAGAGACTCTTAAATACAGAGAACAAACTGAGGGTTTGTTGGCGGGGCATTGTGCGGGGGATGGGCTAAATGGGTGATGAGCATTAAGGAGGGCACTTGTTGGGATGAGCATTGGGTGTTATATGTAAGTAATGAATCGCTAAATTCTATTCCTGAATTTAAAAAATATTTTTTAAAAATATGGATGTCTGGGAGTACCTGGGTGGCTCAGTTGGTTAAGCATCCGACTCTTGATTTTGGTTCAGGTCATGATCTTGCAGTTCATGAGTTTGAGCTCCATATTAGGCTCTGTGCTGACAGTGCACAGAGATTGAGAGCTTGAGATTCTCTCTTTCTCCCCCTCTGTCTGCCCCTCCCCTCTCTCAAAATAAATAAATAAATTTTATTTGAAAAAAAAAGAAAAAAGAAAAGAAAACGACTTAATTTGCTATGGCACCAAAAAATAAAATAAAATACTTAGGAATAAACTTAACGAAGGAAGTGAAAAACCTGTACTCTGAAAACTATAAAACTTTGATGAAAGAAATTGAAGATGACACAAATGGAAAAATATTTCATGCTTATGGATTGTAAGAATTAATATCGTTAAAATGTTTATACTATCAAAGCCATCCTTGTCAAAATCTCAATAGCATTTTTCACAGAACTAGAATAAATAATTCTAAAATATTTATGGAACCACAAAAGACCCCAAATAACCACAGCAATTCAGAGAAAGAAGAACAAAGCTGGAGATATCATAATTTCAGATTTCAAGATATACTACAAAGCTGTAGTAATCAAAACAGTATAGTACTACAGGCACAAACATAGATGTAATAGATGAGTGAACAGAATAGAGATCCCAGAAATATACCGAAACTTATAGGGTCAGTTAATGTATGACAAAGGAGGCAATAACAGACAATGGGGAAAAGACAGTCTCTTCAACATACAGTGTTGGGAAAACTGGAGAGATATATGCAAAAGAATGAAACTAAACCACTTTCTAACACCATACACATGTATACAACACACACACACACACACACACACACACACACCTCAAAATGAATTGAAGACCTAAGTGTGAGACCTGAAACCATAAAACCCCTGGAAGAGAACACAGGCAGTAATTTTTTGACATCAGCTGTAGCAACATTTTTCTAGATATGTCTTTTAAGGCAAGGGAAACAAAAGCAAAATAAACTATTGGGATTACATCAAAATAAAAAGCTTTGCACTGTGAAGGAAAGCATGAACCAAACAGGAAGGCAGCCTACTGAATGGGAGAAAATATTTACAAATGATATTTGATAAGGGGTGAATATTCAAAATAGACAACTCAACACCCCCCCACCCAAAGTCAATCACATTGAAAAATAAGCAGAGGACCTGAATAGACATTTTTCCAAAGAAGCCATTGAAATGGCCCAGAGACACATGAAATGATGCTCAACATCACTAATCAACTGGGAAATGCAAATCAAAACCACAATGAGCGATCACTTTACACCTGTCAGAATGGCTAAAATCAAAAAGACAAGAATAACAACTGTTGAGGAGGATGTAAAGAAAAAGGAACTCTCGTACACTGCTGGTGGGAATGTAAATTGGTATAGACACTGTGGAATACGGCATGGATCTTTCTCAAGAAATTATAAACTGAAATACCATGTGATCCAATATTTCCATTACTGGGAAAACTAATTCGGGAGAATATATGCACCCCTATGTTTATTGCACTATTGTTTACTATTCTTTGTAGCAAAGATATGGAAGCAGCCTAAGTGTCTATTGAGAGATAAATAGATAAAGAAGGTGTTGTATATATAATATACAATGGAATATTATGCAGCCATAAAAAGTGCTGAGATTTTCATCCTTTACAACAATATAGATGGACCTGGAGGGTATTATGCTAAGGAGAATAAGTCAGACTGAGAAAGACAAATACTTTATGATTTCACTCGTATGTGAAATCTAAAAAACAAAGCAAATGAATAACAAAAAGCAGAATCAAACCTATAAAAACAGAATGAACTGATGGTTGCCAGAGGAAAACATGGTAGGGGGATAGGCAAAATGGGTGAAGAGGGATGGGAGATACAGGCTTCCAGTTATGGAATGGATAAGGGATGGGAATAAAAGGCACAACATAGGAAATACAGTCAATGATATGGCAATAGTGTTGTATGGTGGCAAATGGTAGCTAGTGAGCATAGTATAACGTAAGGAGATTTTGAATCACTCTGTTGTGCAACAGAAACTATTGTAACATTGTATGCCAACTATACTTAAATTAAAAAATATATATTTTAAAGACCTTTGGCTTTTTACCATTTTTACTTAAGCCTCCATCATGCTTCTTTTCATGTCAGGTAGTTTTGGAAGGACTGGATGTTTTGGGGGTCTTACTAACAGGAAATTCATTTGGTTTCACAGTCACTTTTGTGTATAGTCAAGCTGTTGCTAGACATCTTGGCATAGGAAAGGCTTCCAGAAATTTATTAGCCACTGTGCCGCCTCACCCAGCCATTGTCAAATAAAGATGAAAGGCCAAAGATTATATCCCAAGATGAATATGTCCTTTGGTTCCCAGCACTGGAAGTTTATGGATTGAAAGAAGAAAGTTTCAAAATATCTGGAGCCAAAAGCTAGTCAGTCAATGAAAATTTCCCTTTCAGTTCCTGGCTTCAGAATTTCTGCTTCTAAGTAAGCTTTTTACTTTCATGTAAGACCATCTATGTGTTGAAGAGTATGTTAGTTAATTTAACATTTTTCTGTATTTTTTAGTAATACAATTTCAAAGGATATGTAGTCCACAATGTTACTGAAATGGAATTTCTTTATGTTCTACATGACTAATTCATACTCTTCCTCTGGATCTTGGGTTGCCTGATTCTTCTATCTTAATTTGATCTTCCATTATACTCTCTGATAGTGCTTTGTGGTTTTCACCATAGAAATCAATATTATATATAGTTGTATACTTACTTTCTGTCACTCTCTTAGACATTAAATATGCCAAAGAAGCACAACTGTTTTTATACGTCAACTCTTCAGTAAAATTTTTTTAAGTGTATTTATTTATTTTGAGAGAGTGAGAGAGGACACATGAGTGGAGGTGGGGCAAAGAGAGGGAGAGACAGAATCCCAAGCAGGCTCCATGCTTTCAGCGCATGGAGCTGAAACATGAGGCTCAAAATCATGAACTGTGAGATCGTGACCTGAGCCAATATGAAGAGTCAAACGCTTAACTGACTGAACCATCCAGGAGCCCAACTCTTCAGTAAATATTAAATAAAAGAATAAAATGAAATTTAAAAGCTAAATTATACAGTTGCTTAAAACAAGTAGTTTAAGAACTGTCCTAAGGAGTTGCTAACAAGATATGCAGATTATTTTATTACAGTACCCTGATAAATCCAAAATATATTTTTCTTGATATCTTTTTTGGAAGAACTAAGAATATGTTAGGCAATTAATTTCAATATCTTTTTTTTAAGGGAACTTCTAATATAGAACCCTAGTTTGGAAAGGAATAGGAGGTAAAAAGTGTTATAGACTCTGAGTTCTTATGTCTTCTCTTTCTCTTGACAGCCCAGCTACCCTGTCACTCCATTCCTGTTCTTCTAGCTCACATGCCTCTACCAGTCTTTCATCTTAAGTCATTGTTCCTACCATGTGACGTAACTGAGAGCAGTGAGTTCTTCTAAGCAATTTTGCCTTAAGTATAGATGAATCCCCTTTAGTTTGGTTAAGATTGTTACGTTTTTCAAAAAGAGCATTGTGAAGAAAATAAAAGGTCATGGGATGTTAACACCCCAGGATGGGAAAAAGCAAAAGAAGAATAATTATTCAGCATGCAGATCCTTATTCTGCAGTAATTCAGGTACAGCCATGGATGGTCTTGGTGAGAAAGCTGCCTAGGGAATCCTACTTAAAATTCCCCCGTATTGTTTATTCTCTGGATACTTCCCCTTGCCTCATTACATCCTCGATAGAAAAAGAGGGCAGACAACTGAACTGTTGGGTAACTAGACTTATGTGGGCTTCAAGGGATGATGGATAGACTGATAACTGAGGAGGGAGAAACCTATAAGGCAGCAGTAGAAGGCAAGAGAAGAAAAGTGCGCAAATCATGGAAGTGAGAATGTGAGAAGTGTGTATACATAGGGGAGTATGTATGTGTATGTGTTGTGGGAGTAATCAAATACAGTTGGATTTGTAAAGGGCTAAATTATAGATAACTTTCAGGGACAAGCATTTGTAGAGAGTTAGGTTATTTCCAACTTTGCATGTGTTTAATAGAATTATTTTGAAACTAAAGCTTTTCCTAGTCATTTCAGTGTAAATTTGGAATCATTCCATTCATTTCACACTGAAGTATTGAGGGGTTGTCCCATTTTTGGAGTTTTTTAAGGATATTTTCAGCGATCATCAGTTTGCATTTGCACTTATATGGGTTGGGGAATTTGTGCCCAATGCTGTTTCACAGTCACTATGTTGGGAGCCAGGATACGGTTTTAACACTCTTGACTTGAATGAAGCTTCAGCTCCTCTTTCTCAAATTTGGATTAAAGTGCAAGTCAACAGACTTTGGGTGGTCTCACCTTCACCCCTCAGAGAAGCAAATCCACATGACCAAACTCCTTCACAATTTGGCAAGACAGTAGTCTTCTCTCATGAGACACCCAAGACAAGAATAGCAAGGACATTGGAGGTCAGTCCTGAGGTAGGTTGCCAGAGCTTATGTGGGGGAAATTTGTCCAAAACTTGCTTTCACTCTCTCCAGCCTTAACTCATGCTCCTAGTTGTTTCCCTTTTATAAAAATGAAAAATTATGAAATTTTCCATTGAGGTCTCAGAGGAAAATAGAAGAATAAAATAAGGATGCCAAAGAGTTTTAGAAATGTCAGCAAGGAAAAGAGCAAGCAGTACCACATCTTCATGTAGTGGTGGCCATGTTGGGACTTTTCCTCTTTGCCATTGTCATTGCTGGGCACTCTTGATAGGGGAAGATCTTTGCTGTTATTAAACTTTTGAAGGAAAAAGAGGATAGCACTCATCTAAAATACATGCTTTCTAAAACTCCATTTCTTGGACAGTTCTTCAGATCATTTCCATTCATGCTCAGAATTTCTATGACATAATACCTCAGTGTTTTCAAAGAAATTAACCTCTGTGCTTGAGCTTTATCTGTTTTGTATTATAGCCTGTATAGCCTTCAAGTCCCCAGAAGTGCCATCCCGTGTGTGTGTGTGTGTGTGTGTGTGTGTGTGTGTGTGTGTATGTGTCTGTGTGTTTGTGTCTCTATGTGAGTGTGTGTGTGTGAGAGAGAGAGAAATTCTCTTGCATTTGTCAGCTTTCAGTCTCATGTCAGGGAACAAACCTACTGGAAACATCCTGTATGATTTATTCTCCTTTTCTTTCCTGTAGAACATGTAGTATTTATCTAGTTGGGAAGATTGTAAATGTGTTAGAACACAAAACTGTAAATAATCAAAAAAGAATTATATGTCATGCTCACCTGCCAGGCCTAGTGCTTGGCTGGCTAGTGAACTTTTCCACCTTCCAGGTGCACACCCCGATGTGATACATACCTCATTCATTGGTTTTTCATAGATGTCCTCCTGCCAAGGGGCAGATTTTGCTTGAAAAGCATCTCGCTGGAGAGCCTCTAACACCTTTTTTGGAGTGACAAACCCATACTGAGCTTCCAGCAAAGCCAAGTCCATTTTTTCAGCCTTTAAAATGCCTATGACTTCATCTCGAGCCTGTAGGAACAAAAGGCATTTCAGAAAGCTTGCTTTATCTACCAGCAGTCTCTGAAAGTGATCTCTTGTGAGAATTGAGTGCTTTTTTCTTCTATTTCAAATATAAACAAATCATATTTGTTTATATTGCCTTTTACAAAAGGTAGCAAAACTATGTCCCTTCATCCTTCTTATAATCTAATTATACATTAATAATATTTGAAAAGTGATCACTGTGCAACATGGGGGAGACTCAACATTTTTTACTGTTTGACAAGCAGATAACGTGATACTCTTTCTATGGGCTGACATGTAACATTTTCAAGGGTAAGAAATAAGATTCTCCTATATGTATAGTAGCTGTTTTTAATTTTTTATGCAGGTTAATAATGCTAGGGCAAGTCTAGGAGCCAGTTCACATGGGGTATAAAAGTGCCTTTTGTTATTTAAAGCAATCCAGAAGTCGTCTGGTATTATTCATACATGCCTGTGCACTGAAGCTCATGAGCAGCACGGGCAAAGGATGTGATCTTTCACGTGTTGCTTGCCAATTGCATGTCATAATGAGAGCCCTTTTACGTAGGATTAATTGCCCTTCCAGTTGGCAGAAGACAATTATGTGTATGTGTACTTTCTTTCATGTACATACAGGTATGAACCACAGATCATCTATTTCCGTGGCAGCATACACACCAAATTCACAAGCAGCCTTCTCCTTGAATGTAGGGATAATTTTAAGCCAGCTGACCTGTAGTTCTCCTTCCAGAATGCTCAGAAGAAATAATAGATCATCTCTTGAGAGGTCCTCTCCTTGGTGACCGATACCACCGTGTGACTTAGGACAGGGAAGAATTGCCTCCGACTCACTGGTGGGGTCTTTGTCTTGCTGCCTCTGCTTCATGTCCTCAGGCCCTTGGAAACCATGGCCTTTACTATGTCTTGGAAACTGCTTTGGGGCTGAGCCCTCTGTGTCACTGCTTCTGGAACGCATTCTTTAAAGCCTGAAAAGAAGGAAAACAATTTGTAACTCCTAATGGAAGTGGAGTTTTAATAAGGGCACCTATTACTGCTTTAACAGGTCTGCACTCTTGCTCTATTTACCTCAGCCAAAGACTCGATCTTTCTGAAGTCTACAGCAGAGAATGGCATTAGCAGATTCATAAATCACAGTTTTATTTACACTTCTGTTTTTAAAATCAACATTTTAAAAAGGTGTTCTGCTTTGATGAAGGCCACTTATGTCCATGGGTAAACAGACTATATTTGAACTTCATCCACCAAGTATTTCATCTCCGGGATCCAGGTCATGCCTCTAACCACAGCCCAAGTGTTTACTGGAGTTAAGATGTACTTAACACAATTGTAAAATAGTAAATTTGCTAATTGTTCTAACTTTCTGCAGATTCACATTATAGTATTTCCTTTGGAAGCTTTAAAAATTTTTGAAATTTCTTAATCTTTGGTGCTTTAAGATAGAAGCATCAGAATTACTGCTAGAAAATACTTTGGGTTACATTGTTTTGACAAGGAAGTCCAATATTAAAGGAATGAAGCCTTGGTCTCTGGCTGTATCCCTGACATTCTGCTAAAATCCCACATCTATCCTTGGATACGTCAAGGATTTATTGTTAGGACACTTATCTCCAAAACAAGAGACAATGCTGCCTATAGTAGTTGGCCACTATGGAAAATATAAAATAAATGCATATTTGAGGGACACATTAGCTCACATCTGATTATATTATTATCCAAATTATAATAGCAAGAAAAATTGTTCCAGCTTTGAGGTTTTTAATGAAAAGACAGTTTGCATTTTTTTCAGTTTTAGAAAAAATGCTACAGTGAATATTACATTTTTTTTTCCTGTGTACATTTCTCCTTTAGGGTATAGGAGTGGGATTTTTGGGGGTGCATAGTGTATGTTCTCTTTACATTTAGTCGATTTATCAATTTTTAAATTAATTTTTTTCCTTATAATTTGCATTAGACACCAAAACTTGATCAGTGACAGTAGAAAAGAGTGTGAAGACCGTGGACTCTGGGACCACACTGCCTGAGTTCAAATCCCTACTTCATTATTTGTTGGCTGTAAAACTTCGGGGAAGTTACTTAATACCTCTGTGCCTCACTTTTATCATCTGTAGAATGACAATGATAGAATGTTTGTAACCTAAAGTTGCTGTGAGGGTTACATGTCCGCACACATCAGATGTTTGCAACATGCCTGGTAGAAAATTGGCACTCTAAATAAACATTAGCTTTTATTATTAATATTATTATTAACTTTATTTTTATTTCCCCAAATTGTACAGTGAGTCTATATGCCTTTATAGTTAGGAAAAAATTTCAAGAAGAAAAGCAAGTATATTTGATTATCTCTGTCATCTAATGAGGTGTGAGGTATGAATACAGAAGGGGGAAGAAAAGATTACAAGAATAGCTTTGTGTCTTTGCTGGGTACTCTGTTTAAGAAATAATTCTCGGGGGTGGGGGGCGCCTAGGTGGCTCAGTCAGTTAAGCGTCTGACTTTGGCTCAGGTCATGATCTCACAGCTTGTGGGTTCGAGCCCCACGTCAGGCTCTGTGCTGACAGCTCAGAGCCTGGAGCCTGCTTCGGATTCTGTGTCTCCCTGTCTCTCTGCCCCTCCCCTGCTCACACTCTGTCTGTCTCTCAAAAAATAAATAAGCATTAAAAAAAAAAAAAAAGAAAGAAATCTCCGGACGCCTGGGTGACTTTGTCAATTAAGCATCCTACTTCAGCGCAGCTCAGCTCAGCTCATGATCTCAGTTTGTGAGTCCGAGCCCTGCATCAGGTTCTGCTAACAGCTGGAAGCTTGGAGCCTGCTTCCGATTCTGTGTCTCCCTCGCTCTCTGCCCCTCCCCCACTTGCACTCTGTCTCTCTTTCTCAAAAATAAACAAACATTTAAAAAAATTAAAAATTTAGGGGAGCCTGGGTGGCTTAGTCAGTTGGGCGCCTGACTTCAGCTCAAGTCATTATCTCGAGGTCTGTGAGTTGGAGCCCCATGTCGGGCTCTGTGCTGACAGCTCAGAACCTGGAGCCTGCTTCGGATTCTGTGTCTCCCTCTCTCTCTGCCCCTTCCCCTCTTGCACTCTGTTTCTTTCTCTGTCTCAAAAATAAAATAAACATTCAAAATTAAAAGAAAAGAAAAATAATTCTCACCAGCCTCAATTTGCTGGCACCACTTGGGAGACCTGAGTGTCAGAATAGTTTAGAAACCTTGAGGACTTCAAAGCCAGCCAGCTAGGCCTTGTTCATCCCTCATCCATCCTTCAACAAGCATTTACTGAAAGTGTGTCATGCGCTTTGTTGATTATTTATGGTGTGGCTTTCTTGCTTCCCTTAATACAAATGATACACTTTTACTTAAAAGTTTATAGAAATAGTTCCTAAAACCGGGATCATGAGAAGTACACTGAACAAGAAGTCAAATGAAAAGAATTATTTCATGAGGCACCCAGATGGCTCAGTTGGTTAAGCATCTGACTCTTGATGTTGGCTCGGGTCATGATCTTACCACTTGTTGGTTTGAACCCCGTGTTGGGCTCTAGCACTGGCAGCACAGAGCCTGCTTGACATTCTCTTTTTCTCCATCTCTCTCTGCCCTTTCCCCACTCACACTCTCCCTCTCTCTCTCAAAATAAATAAACATTTTTTTAAAAATAAAATTTATTCACAAATCACCTGTGGGACTTAGTTAAAACATTGACCCTCTGTAAGCCCAGTGTCCTTATTTGTGAAGTGAGGGAGATGGGGAGGTGATCTCTATGACCCCTTTCCCCTATAGTATATGACAATTCTTGCCAGTGTGCCTTTCTTCTAGCATAGGCTATCAGTAGTATATTTAGAAGAGACAGATTTGTGGATCTGTGTCTTACAGAAATCCACAGAAATCTAAATGCTATAGGGGATGATAATTTCCACAAGAAAGAGATTACAGTTAGAAGACAGTCCTTAATGAAATAATCCCAGTAAGAATTTTCAGCTGAGAATTTGTTTTTTAAGTCTCCCCATAACAATCAAGCTATAAAAGCAGAACTTGAAGATGTTTATTGTCTTACATGTTTATTATTTATATAATAAATATACATATTTATGTTTATATATATTATATATATGTTATATATAATATATGTATAATATATATACTATATTGTTAATATATAATATATATCATATATTATATTGTTAATATATATGATATATATTATATGTTATATATGTTATATATCATATATGTGATATATATATAATATGTATACATATTATACATATATATACATATTATTATATGTTTTGTCAGCAGTAGGCCAACATCGCTGATAACTAGTGAAACACTTTGCTTCGAAGTTGTGGTTTGAAACATTCACTTTCAAATTTTTCCGAGTCACATAATGTGTTTTCTCTACAAGTTATCATTCTCACTTCCCTCTATCACACATTCACTCTATTAGACATTGGAAATTGAAAGATGGTGGTGGTGGTAATGATGATAGCTAATACTTATTGAACACTTACTACATGCCAGGTATTCTTCTAAGCATTTTACATAACTCATTCAGTTCTTGCAGCAACTCTATGGAGTAGGTAAGATTCTTCTCTCCATTTATGGTAAAGAAATGGAGGCACAGCTAACTTACTGAAGGTTGCACAGCTAGTACCTGGCAGAACTGCGATTTGAATCCAGGCAACCTGGCTGCAGAACCTGTACTCATAAAAATCATGCCATAATGCTATTATGCTGTACTGCCAAAGGCAAACAGTTACAGATACTTTGTGGAATGAATATAGACACCCTATCTGAAACATACTTATAGCCTTGCTAAGTAATTACAGTACAGATGAACAATCATCGGGGGTAGTAGTTATCACAGATTCTTCCCTAGATAGCCAAGAAAGAATTCATTTATTTGAGAAAAGCAAAGCATAGAGAATTATATTTTTGTGTAGGGATGGAAGGTTGAGGTTCTGTGGGAGATATGACTGTGGAAAACCCCATTATATGTATGTGTTTATAAATAATGTATATACATTAGCATAGTATGTGCTATGTACCTTATGAAAACTTGTATATAATGTACCTTTTGAAAACATTCAAAAATAAAAATGAAAAGTATCAGTTAAAAATTATATATCTAATTATTTTCTCCTACCCTATTGAGTTGTCTTAAACATCCCAGGAGAACCCTTGCTCTGACCTATAGGAATAATGGAAGGTTCTTAACATAGACTAGATCTATTTAAAACAAATAAATATTGTACTGGCTTCAACAGCACATGAACTAAAAAATTGATAAAATAGATAATTAAGTGCCACTTTATTTATAGATTTACTCACACATGAAGGACAGGGCCATCCATGTCTTCTGTCCAATATTATTAATCTCCATTTGCATCTCCCATGGGGTATCTGACCTGGTGCTTCATACATAATGGGTATTCCACAAGGTGACTGGTTTGCTTCTTCCACTTTGTGGCCTACCCCAAAACTTAGTGGCTAAACAACAATAGTTCAAAATTCTGTGGGTCATTCTGTGGCTTAAGTCATCTTGCAGCTCAACTGGGCTTGGATGGTCTGAGATGACCTTATTCACATATCTGTCTGTCAGCCAGTTGGGCTAGTAGACCTCAGCTGGATCATCTTATCTCTACTCCTGCTCCACTGGGCTCTCAAGCTCTGGTAGGCTAGACCAGATTTCTCCACATGGTGGTCTCAGGGCAGCATTCCAAAAGTATGAGAGCTGAAACTTTAAGGTCTCGTTTTTATTGGTGAGACAGCATCACAAAGCCCAGCCCCAATTTAAGAAGTGGAGTAGTAGATTTCACCTCTTGATGGTTGCAGCTGTAAGGTTACATTGCAGAGGAATGGGAAAAGTAAACTACAGCCATTTTTTAAAAACTGTAGGTCTACAACACTTACAGATCCAGATTTTTGAGAAAATTGAATAAATGTCTAGTTTTAAAGAAGTAAAATCTATTTAGTTCTTCTTTTAGTTTCTCAGAAGCTAAGGTTTTGTGGAGGTTTTGGGTTTTTTTGTTTGTTTTTTTAAATTATTTTTATGATGCGTTCCTGTGCTTTCTCTTACCCACATATTTATATGTGGAACAATAGCCTATTGATAAGCATCAAGTTGTATTCTGCTGCTAATCAATAAGGATTTCTCCAGATTTTATCCAAGGTATGCCTTCCAGAATTCCAAGATTATAGAAGTTTCTATAATCTCATTTTATGCTTAGCATAAGCTTAAGCAATGCTTAGCAAAGTAGTTTGCTAACCATTGCTCATGAGTACCCTTTGAGTTTAAGGCAAGCCAAGCTGCTGCAGAAAACTTGATTAAAAGTTTGTACACATCCCAGCTTCCCTTGCCTCACTTTTAAGGTGAGTTAGGTGAAATCTGCCAGGAGACCACAAATCCTTTGGCAGTGATGACATTTATAAGTGATAAAAATGAAATGACCTGGAATATATTGACACTTTGTTTATTCTTTTTAAAGTGATTAGGGTTTTTCAAAAACTGCTAATCCTCTTTGGGGGCCGGAGCTGGTAGCATCAGTGTTCTTGATGGCACACACATTGCATTTGTGAACAGACCCATCATGAGCAGACTTCTGGTCTACTGAGGTGTTATATGTCTCCGCATGTTTACAGTGGTGGAGTTTCCTTGCCCTTCTGCCAACAACCACAAAATGATCAGTAATGAGAAGTAATTAAGTATCAAGAGGAAGAAAACAAAGACATGAATTTCATGATACTTCATGCTTTGTATTATCAGTGACTTCATTGTTTCTCTTGGCAAAATTTTAATGCATCTGTGCTTGGCCCAGGGGTGTGTACTGAGGAAAAGAAAAATTTTGTAATAGCAACAGTGGTTTGGGATTTTCAGGTTAAAAAAAAAAAAAAAAAAAAAAAACGAATGGAAAGTTGCTTTTGTTTATACCAAATAATGATGCCTTACTCTTTTCATAAAGTGCTGGCAGTGACCTAATGCCTGATGGTTTTGCAAGGAGAAATCCTGCTTAGTTGCCAGTTTAACACAGCCCAATGCATTGTTATCTGTGATTATCATAGCTGTAGAATGGCAGCCCTCAGGAGTGTAAGAGAGTGATAGACTGGGATTCAGGAAACCTGGCTTCCGATCTCAGCTCTATTTTAAATAGCCAGATTCTGGGTTGTCACTTCTAAAGTGAAGACATTGGGCTAGGTTGGCCCTAAGAGGTCATTCAGGATGCAACAAGGACCAGGGATTCTTTTCCTTGACTTCTATCCTGTTCCTCACCCCCTAACAGATCCCCTGACAGCAGGATTTGGGCCTGAGACTAGATGATCTCTGAGGTCCTGGGGCTTCCCACTTTAGAATTATGTGATTCTCTGTTGTCTTGTATCTATGGATACAAATACAGTTCATTTGGCCCTGAGAAGCAGATTCTGTTTTGTTTTCCTGTGTGGTGGCCTCGGTCAGTTTTTCTTGGGTTTAAGCTGGTTGAAATCATGGTGGGTCTTGGTAAAGATGTGTCCTTGCAGGAGAAGGACAAGTAAAGAATTTGCAGCTATTTACTTAATTTAAAGAAATGGATAAATATAAATAGTGACCTATTCAATCTACCACCTCCCTTCAACACACACAAACTTCTAGTCAACTCCTTACTATACTATATAAGTTACATTTTCTTAATCATTCTTTATTAATTTTATATATCAAAAGTTGCATACTATACATAATTGGGTGCTGTTTGGATAGTTTAGTCTCCATGTACTTGTTTATTTTCTTGTCTGAATGTTGGAGAAGAGGATATTTAACTTGTATAAAGGAACCTGGAAAAGCCTCAGTAAAAGAAATTGTTTTTGGTCTTGATCACTTACTATATTGAATTAGCTGAGCAAAACTCCGATTTAGGGAAGAAAATATTAGTAATAGTTGTAGCTTACATTTATTCCATACTTAACAAATATAGGCCTGTTCTAAATGCTTTCCTTTGATCAACTCATTTAATCTTCACAAAACTGTTATTCATCCCCATTTTGCAGAGAAGGAAACTGAGGCTTGTAGCTGTTTAGTAACTTGCTGAAGGTCATACTACTAGCAAGTAGTACATCCCAACTTGGGCAGCCTGGATCCAAAGTGTCCAGCACATTACTATGCTATATCTACTTAGGATCTTATAAGAAAGCATACATAGTAAAGGAAAAATCCTAGTTCAACATTGTTATTCACAAACATTTATGAAGTACCTGCTATCCAGGTATTGTGCTAGGTGATTTGTTCTAGCTTATTTTTAGGCTTGGGTGTGGCATAGGCATAGCATAATAAAAGGATTATGAGATTGTGCAGTTAGACAGATCTGGGCTTAAATCACAGCTCCAGTATGTTAGCTCTGTGGCCGTGGACCACACATAGTTACTAAATCTCCCTGAGCCTTCAAATGTAAAATGAAAGTAATGGCACCTGGTAATAGATTTATTGTTCATGCTTTGTGAGCAAAGGTCCCCTGTTTATGTCTGTATCCCCAGTGCCCAACAGATTTGGGCATCAGCAAGGATTCACTGATTGATCAAATCATGAAATCCTCAGCAGAGCTGGTTGGCTCTGAGTAGGAACTACTTCATTGTAAAGATGATTCATCTGGCTAGAAATTTAGAAGAATGGTATCAGGTGTACCTCATTTTATTGCGTTTCATTTATTATGCTTTGCAGATACTGCGCTCTTTACAAATTCAAGGTTGTGGCAGATCTGTCAAGAAAGTCTGTCAGCACCATTTTTCCAACAGCGTTCCTCACTTTATGTCTCTTGGTCACATTTTGGTAATTCTTGCAATATTTCAGGACTTTTCATTATTATTATATTGTTATGGTGATCTGTAGTCAGTGCTGTTACTCTTGTAATTATTTGCGGTAGCACTAACTGGACCCATTTAAGACAACAAACTTAATCAGTAAATGTTTTGTGTGCCCTAACTGCTCCACTGACCAACCATTTGTCTGTATCTCTCCCTGTCCTCAGGCCTCCCTATTCCCAGAGGCACAATATTAAAACTAATCCAGTCAGTAACCCTCCAGTGGCCTCTGAGTGTTCAAGTGAGAGGAAGAGTTGCACATATCTCAGTAAAAATGATTAAGCTTAGTGAGGAAGGCATGTCAAAAGCTGAAAGGCTGAAAGCTAGACCCCTGTACCAAACAGCCAAGTTGTGAAAGCACAAGAAAAGTTCGTGAAGGAAATTTAATGTGTCATATTGAACACAAGAATGGTAAGAAAGCAAAACAGCCTTATTGCTGATATGGAGAAAATTTTAGTGGTCTAGATAGATGGTCACATCAGCCACACCCTTCCCTTATGCCAAAGCATTATCCAGAGAAAAGCCCTAACTTGCTTCATTTGTATAAAGACTGAGAGAGGTGAGGAAGCTGCAGAAGAAAAATTCGAAGCTAGCAGAGGTTGGTTCATAAGATTTAAGGAAAGAAGGCATCTCTGTATCGTAAAAGTGCAAGGTGCAACAGCAAGTGCTGATGTAGAAGCTGCAGCAAGTTCTCCAGAGGATCTAGCCAAGATCGCTAATGAAGGTGAATACACTAAACAGATTTGCAGGGGAGATGAAACCGCCTTCTATTGGCAGAAGATGCCATCTAGGGCTTTCATAGATAGGGAGGAGAAGCCGGTGCCTGATTCTAAAGCTTCAAAGGGCAACCTGACTCTCCTGTTAGGGCTAATGCAGCTGAAGACAGTGCTCATTTACCATTCCAGAAATTCCTGGGGCCCTTAAGAATTATGCTACAAATGCAACAAGAAAGCCTGGATGATAGCACATCTGTTGACAACATGGTTTACTGAATACTTTAAGCCCACTGTTGAGACCTACTGCTTATAAAAAAAGATTCCTTTCAAAATATAACTTCTCATTGACAATGTACCTGGTCATCCAAGAGCTCTGATGGAGATATGTAATGAGATGATCATTGTTTTCATGCTTGCTAACACGGCATCCATTCTGCAGCCCATGGATCAAAGAGTAATTTTGACTTTCAAATCTCATTAAGATACAGATTTTATAAGGCTTTAGCTGCCATATTTAGTGATTCCACTGATGAATATGGGCAAAGTACATTGAAACCTTCTGAAAAGGTTTCTAGACACCATTAAGAACATTCATCATTGGGGCACCTGAGTGGCTCAGTCAGTTAAGCGTCGACTTTCGCTCAGCTCATGATCTCATGGTTCATTGTTTCGAGCCCCGTGTTGGGCTCTGTGCTGACAGCTCAGAGCCTGAAGCCTGCTTCAGATTTTGTGTCTCCCTCTGTCTCTGCCTCTCTTTCTCTCCCTCTCTCTCTCTCTCTCTCTTTTCAGAAATAAATAAACATTAAAAAAATTTAAAAAAAGAACATTCATGATTGATGAGAAGAGGTCGTCAACATTAACAAGAGTTTGGAAGAAGTTGATTATAACCCTCATGGATGACTTTGAGAGGTTTGAGACTTTAGTAGTGAAAGTAACTGCAGATGTGGTAGAAATAGCAAGAGAAGTAGAATTAGAAGTGGAGCCTGAAGATGTGACTGAATTGCTGCAACCTCATGATAAAACTTTAACTGCAGACAAGTTTCTTCTTATAGATAATCCAAGAAAGTGGTTTCTAGAGATAAAACCTACCCCTGGTGAAGATGATGTGAAGATTGTTGAAATGACAACAAAGGATTTAGAATATTTCATAAACTTAGTTGATAAAGCAGTGGCTGGGTTTGAGAGGCTTGACTCCAATTTTGAAAGAAACTTTACTGTAAATGCTGTCAAACAGCATCACTTGCTACAGAGAATTCCTTTGTGAAAGGAAGAGACCATCAATGTGATAACATTGTTGTCTTATTTTGAGAAATTGCCACAACCATGCTAGACTTCGGCAACCACCACACTGATCAGTCATTAGTCATCAACATCAAGGCAAGACCTCCTACCAGCAAAAAGATGACAATTTGTTTAAAGCTGACAGATATGGTTAGCCTTTTTTTTTTTTTTACAAATAAAGTATTTTTTAATTAAGGTATGTATGTTACTTTTTTAGACATAATGCTATTGCACAGTTAATAGACTATATACAATATAGGGGCACTTGGGTGGCTCAGTCACTTAAGTGTCCAACTCTTGATTTCAGCTTGGGTCATGATCTCATGGTTCATGGGATTGAGCCCTGAATCAGGCTCTGCGCCGACAACCCCGAAGCCTGCTTGGGATTCTCTCTCTCTCTACCCCTCCCCGCCTTGTGCACATGCACACACACTCTCGAAAAAAAAAAAAAATAGACCACAGTATAGTATAATCCTAACTTTATATATACTGGGAAACCAAAAAATTTATTTTACTCACTTTATTGCAATATTCACTTCATTGGGATGGTCTGGAACTGAACCTGCAATATATCTGAAGTATGCTTGTACTGAGAAACTACTAATAGAAGTAGCTGGTATGTATAAACCTCTTACCATAGGCAAAGTGCTGTTTTAAGTGTTTTATATTATCTTATTTAATCTTAAAGAGTTTTAGCCGGAAGTAAAGACTGTTAAGAAAAGTGTTGGTAAAGATAAATTAAGGGTGGAGACTCTCATAGGAAATGTCAAAGACAAATGGCTATCAGTATCAGGGTAGTGCTGGTGCCTCTACAAAGTTCAGAGAGTGTGTGTGTATGTGCACACGCTGTGGGGAGAAGTGACTCTAGATCCCCAGGATATATCAGAAACCTCCAGTTAGTATCACTGATCTTGAAAATATTTGACCATGTATACCCTGACCTTACCCCCACATACACACGTAAAATGAACTGAACATCCTCTACCCGCCTCCTTTTTATTTGACAGCACATTTAACAATCATTAAAGCTGTTTTTATGTATGTGGCATTTTATACAGTGGTGTCATTTAAACTTGGTTTGGTAGGAAAATGCAGAGGTGAATTATTCTGATGGTGAGATGGCTGCACAATGCATAGGGAGTCTGTGCTGACTGTAGGATGCTCATCTCTAAGGGACAAAGCTGGCGGTGAGCCAGGGCCTAAAATTTGAATGTGTTTAACATCCCATACTTTGCTGAATTTAGGGAGCAGGCTGTCTGCTACCTTTACATTTCCACTTGGGTTTACCCATCTTTCTACATGGAACTATTAAGCTATAACTTAGTTCCCTCCAAGGGGAATGGAAAGAGATGTAGTAAGATTATGGGGTTCTCAGCAGAGCTGGTTGAGCCCTTAATATTAACTGTCTCATGGTAAATGTGATTCATCTATGAAAATACTGGCTATAAATAGATGTTAATAGTGCCCAGCAAAACAGCCAGGTTGTACTAGCATGGCCACATTAGGGAAAAAAATCTTGTTGAGGATTTTATTTGGTTTCTCTTAAAATAAAAAAATAAAAAATGTCTTTCCTTTTATTGCCCTAACCACCCACACTTGAAGACACTAAACTCAGCCAACTGCAGTAAAGCTATCTGATGACTAAAAAAAGACACATTGAAAACCAGATAACCTAATTTAGCATTGGCCACCTTTATTTTTTTTTCTTCTATTTTCAGCAAAAATCATTGAAACATTTCCTTAATGGTATTTTTCCTTGTAGGGAGAGCATGGACAAGGCTTCAGAGGGGGGAATGAAATTTGGAGGGGGTGGGAGGGAGGGTGTGCTTCAGGTTATATTCCTAACAATTCTGTGTCCTCAGAGAAAGTCAAAGGTACAGAAAGAGAAGAATCAAATGTAAGGTTTAGAAGGCAGTGTAGTAGTTATTTCATCCATCCCCCACAGGACCAGCAATCAGTGTTTTCTGTTACTCACTGTTCCGCTGTTAGAAAAAGTACTTCCTTGTGAGCTGAATTCAACTCCCAGGAACTTCGTTCATTTATCCTGCTTCTTCTTCCAGAGCTAAATCAAATAAGGCTACTCTTTGAGCCACACTGTAGTCCTTCAGTGGGAAGGGCTCTATTCTTTATTCCAAATGAAACATTCTCAGCTTCCTCAGTGACTCCTGACACCAAGTTGTCTAGTCTTCCTCACCCAATCCACAGTCTCACACACATTTAGATTATACCTGTTTAGACCTGACTACTCTTCATTAGGCTAGGTTGCTTCTTAAAGAAATGCATGGAGTTGGGCATAATTTCCCAGATATTAAACACAACTAAAACAGTGAATTGGTGAAAGTATGTATTTAGGGAGGGTCTCAGTACTTCTTCTGATACTGGATTTCAGGTGGAATTTTAGGTATAGATCCAGAAATTTGATAGTAGACATTTAAGGAAGACTTATTCCCAGTTCAGCTTACCAGCTTACCAGGTCGGTGCTTATAATGATACTTTCATATGTACATTGCTTGATGCATCAGCAGATAGGTAATTGTTTGCCCTGTTTTTCAGGATGAGGAATGTGAGATTCAGAAAGCTTGGATAACTTTGGCTAATAAACCTTGGACCAAAAATGATGAAAACGTAGGTGTTCTGACATTCTTTCTCTCTAGGCTCATGCTAGATTAATCCAAGCTCACATGTTTTTTTGTTTTGTTTTGTTTTGTTTTGTTTTGTTTTGTTTTGTTTTTTAAGCTTGTATGTGTTCTTTGGTTGCCTGTCCACTAAGTGCTGTAGTCAGAGAAGCTGCCACACTGTAGATACAGAACAAACAGCCTGCCAATGAGGCCTAATAGAGCTGACTTACATCATGGCTTTTCTTAGCTATGTGTTCTGAAGAAAGGACAAAAAGAAATATAAAAATCTCCCAGAGTATAAATAGTTGATTTATCCAAATTTTCCATTACAAATCAGTGGCTCTTTAAAGATTCTTTTCTCATTTAAGGTTGACACAGGGCTGGGAATATTTTCCAGATCTTTGTGGAATAGAACAGAAAATTATTTTCATATAGTCCAAATTAGCTTTAAATGCATTTCTAAATGCCACTCTCACAGCACTAGGTCAGACCTCTTGAAAATCATATGATTCTTTTAACAGTTTTCAAACTACATCACTTTTCATAGTTTTTCCAGCTCTGCTCTCTGTTTTTTCTTAGAAGTATGATGATATTGAGCCAGTCATTTAACCTTTCTATTCTCTTTGAATTTTTGTCCCTTTGGCTCTCGGAACCAGTTTTGTCAGATCCCTTTATTCTGCAACTGAGGCCCAGGGAGGTTAACTGATGTGCCCATGGTCATGCCTACAGCCAGCACCAGAATCTAGATCTTACCTACAGCCCTGTTGATGTTTCCTCAGCAACAGTGCATTTTCAGAGACCAACTCCTGTTTCTGGAAAGATATGAAACCTAAAAGATACAAATGCACCTTTGAGAGTACCCAAAGTCTCCCACAAATGTAATTTTTCTCCGCTTCTTCCTTACCCACTAGGTGATTATAGGCCTGAGAATGCCTTTAGGCCTCCTCTTGGCCAGACCAACCCAGCACAATGAAGAGCTCAGAGGTGAGAAAGAGGTTCAGAGATCAAGGGTTCCCATCTGCAGATTTTAACTGACTTCTTTTCTTTCTGTTATCTAAGGACCTGTGACATAGCAACATTGTTACAGAGAAAATGTTGCAACTGGTAAAGTCCCTGGGCTGTACTGGACCTTGCAACCATTTTACTTCCCCTTTCCCAGCATTTCCCTGTGCTCAGTTTATCTTCCTATAACTGGGGGAAAGTTTAACTCCTTGCCTCCCAGGCATATGAGTATAGTCTGACACATTTACAATTTCTCTTATTAGAGGAAAAGAAGGAAAATGACTTTTGTAAAACTCGAATTCTCTGCCAGATGATATGATTCACACTTTTTCTTATCTCTTTTTTAAAATTCAGACACATGGAGTTAGTATTATTCTCTTTATTTTACAGATTAAAAAAAAAGTGAGGTGTTGAGAAGCTAACAAGTCAGTGTGGTAGAAATGTAGGTTCAAGATTAAATATAAAATACCAATAAATAAATCATGTCCAATGTAGAAAGTGTTTGGGGAACATTTGAAAGGAAATGACTAGCCTGCCACAGGAGCTAGGTAAAAGCACCTGAGAGAGAAGTTGGGCCTTGGAGGATCAGAGTGTCCAAGTCATATGTACAGTTTGAAGATAGATGAAAAACACAGCATGTGGCAAATACCAAATCATCATTATGGCTGAAGCCACAGAGGTGTTCGGTGGTTAAATTAAGATAGAAAGGTAAACCATAGGCATGGATAAGGCTGCTCATCACAGGGCTGTTCATAATAATGAAGGTGAAACACCTAAGTATGTAACAAATAATAGGGAATAATTAAATAAATCCATGGAATATGTAGTACTGGCCAGTTAGGCCAACAGCAAAAGTCAAGTTTTCAAAGAATATTTTTTTTAATATTTATTTATTTTTGAAAGAGAGAAAGAGACAGAGCACAAGTGGGGAAGGGGCAGAGAGAGAGACACACACACACAGAATCCGAAGCAGGCTCAAAAGCCTATGTCAGCACAAAGCCCAAAGTGGGGCTGAGACTCACGGATAGTGAGATCACGACCTGAGCCGAAATCAGACACCCAACTGACTGAGCCACCCAGGTACCCTAAAGAATATTTAATAATATGAGAAAGTATTTTCAATATGTGATAAGTAAATTGGTTTTGTTTGTTTGTTTGGTTTTGGTTTTTTTGGTAAGAAGACACTAACATCCAGTCACACATGCTTTCACATTTTGGGGCCTTTTTTCAGAAGAGAGACAAGGATAAGTAAGTTGAAGCCTTGAAAGTCATTAACAAGGCAATAGAAGGTTATCTTATTAGTAGCTGATGTGATTGTCCCTGGGGTATGAGAAAAAAAGACCGAGGAAATTTGAATGTGGACATTGTATTAGATGATGTTACAGAGTTACTGTTAATTTTATTACATGTGTTGATGGCATTGTGTTTAGATGAGAGAATGTCTGTTTTATTTTTCCAGATAACATAATGAGGTATCCAAGTGTGAAATGTCATGATGCCCTGGGCTTTATTTTTAAATACTCCAGAAAAAATAAAAGTATGGGGTAAAATGAAGTAAATATGGCAAAGTGTTGAGGATTATTGAAGATGAAGGATGGGTACATGGACTTTGTTACATTCTTCTACTTTTGGTGTATTTGGAAATGTTCGTAAGAAAAGATTTTAAAAGAAAGCACCAGGGACACACACAGTATTAGATGGATAAACATTTTAAATAGTTCTTTATAAAAAGGAAAAAAAGAGTGTAAGGTGGAGAAAGAAAGAAGGCACTAAGGTTTGAGTGTTAAGCAGAGACAGAGAAGCCAAAAAGTGAGCTGTATCCTAGGAACCAAGAGTGAAAATTATTTCAAGGAGCAGAAAGTTGCTGTGACCTCATTTTTAACAGTATTGCCACTGGTCAGAACAGTTTTAGAACTCCACTTTTGTAGTTTTCTATTTTGGAATATCCCTCAGCCATGGCAGATTCTGGTCCATTGAAAGTGAATTCTGACCATGGGGAAAAGTTATTGAAACCAAATCTAGTGAATCAAGTTACAGTTGGGTCAGCTAATATTGTTTTTGGTCAAAGAACCAATTGTGACCCTAAAATAATGGGATTAGCTTTTTTGTATGTGGCCTTTGAAAGGGCTTTGAAGACATTTCCAGTGTATGTCAACCATGACACTCTTTTAGAATAAATTTTATAAAGGAAAACCTTTGACAAATGACATGTTTGAATTTACAACTTAGAGCTTTTGTTGTATTCTTTTTTTTTTTTAATGTTCGTTTATTTATTTATTTTGAGTGAGAGAGAATCCCAAGCAGGCTCCATGCTCAGCACGGAGCCTGACTCAGGACTCAACCTCACGACCATGAAATCATGACCTGAGCTGAAATCAAGAGTCAGATGCTTAACCTACTGACCCACCCAAGTGCCCCTGTTTTGTTTTTAGTATTCCATCTACTTTAGTTACATATCAAATCTTTGGTGTGCTACAACTTCTGGTTGTTTTGTAGAATCCCAATATAAGCAAAGAAGTAGGAAACAACATGGTGTATGGCAGGAGAAAGAGTGCAGTCTCTGGGGCCAGCCATAGTGAGTTACAACTCTTCCTGTATCACCATATGCTGCTCAGTTTGGGGCAAGTTACTTCATTTCTTTAGGACTCAGTGTCTTGCGGTGTTGTTGGGAAGATCATATGTGTGAAGCATCATATGTGTGAAGTACTGTGCCCAGTGCCTGGCACATGACAGGAATGCATAACTCATCCTGGTGGAGATATAATGATACAATTTTGTCTGTTGGTTCATCAGACATGCCTTCCCTCTTGTGATGAGTGAGATAAGATAACTATTGGATTTTAGCATCATGAGGACAGTATATTACTCAGTGCTTTACCTCACTGAACAAGGGTATTCTTCTAATCAGTGTTAAACTGGTATTTTCAGAGAGTGAGTTATTTTGTGCCTTGCCAAGATGGAGAGTGGCAAGCTGAAGAAATTGGATTTGGCCAGGAACCGGTGCCTATTATTCAGGAGAGAGAGAGAGAGGGAATTATGATCCTGGCGGTTTGGAGGGACTTAACATAAAGTGACTGGCTTCTTGGTCCCAACTAGCCATAACTGTCCCACACAAGATGATGAAGAGCACTGATTCAAAAAGGTATGCTTACCCAGGTTCTCGTTAGCATACCTCTTCTAACACAGCAGCACAAAGCTTTACTATCTTTCTGGCCAGGCACTGTGCTAAAGCACTTTACACTCATTATTCTCTTTTTTTGCATGCACTATCAGGCAGATACTATTAATCTGTGCTTCATGGGAAAACCAGAATTGAAAGAGGTTAAGTCAGTCTGCTTCAAGCCACAGAACTGGTAAGTGGCACAGCAGGAATTCCAGTTGGCTTCAGAGCCCCCCTAGTCTTTGTAAGCCTATGGTCTATTGCCTGAATTCGTTCTTATTTGGAATAATGATCTGTTTAAAGATGGGAGACACATCTTCTCAGCATTCATGTACAGTTTTGACTGTGTCAGCAAAATCGAAAAGCCTAGTGCTCTTTCACCAAAGACTTGCATCATGACATGATGATAGGACAGAAGAACATAGAAAGCACAAGGGAGAGAGAAAACTGTCTGGGCTAGGTCTCAGATTAGGGCACAGTGTGAATTAAGGTCCTGCTCCTTCACTGCTCTCCATTATTCCACTTATTCTAGGTGGTAGGAAAGAAGTTGTTATAAGGCAGGAGGCCTGCTTAAGTCAAAAAGCACCAAGGAGCATCAGAATGCATCAAGGGTAGTGTGTCTTTGGCTGCACCCTGTAAGTTTGGGTCACACTACCTTCAGGATTCTTCAAACTGACATCAGGGTTCTTCTCATGTTCTCTGCTTTCAAAGGTCATCCAAGCCCTCTCTGAAGCCCCTAGTCCCATTCATCTGTATGGAGGAGTACTTTTTGGTGTTCTTTAATTATTGGAGAACCCCTTTTCCAGCTCAGTTGAATAGATCTGGACTTCAGATGCTCCAGAGTCCATGGGTCTTAGATACATTGAGCTTGGGGATTTTACCCACCACGTGTGGTTCCATATAGCCCTTTGTTAGAAATAAAGTGCCCAAGACAGCCAAGAGTACATGTTGACCAAGAAGGTTGGCTGCTGCTAAGTACTGTAAGTAAGTAAATGAATGTCAGAAGCTTACAACTAAGGGAGAGAAACAAAGCTTCATTACCCTCCCTTGAACATGTTGCTTTGGATGTTTTGGTAATGATTGTGGAGCATTTACACACAGACTAAACTAAGTTCTTTGTGTTCTTTGCAAGGAGGAGAGCTTGCCAACTCAATTTCAGTATGAAAAGCTCAGACAATTATTCTTTTGGCATTTAGGGGCTGCCCCTGTTTTCGTTGGGGTTGGGGGTGGGCAGCCTGCTGACACAGGAAGACTTTATAAAGAAGGAGAAGGCAACTTTATCCCATACTTTTTAGAAAAGAACCCCTCCTCCCCCATCAGGGTTCTCATGTCCCTACCTCCTATGCTAAACCTCTGTAACAGAGCCAACAGAAGAAACCCCTAGGCTCAGAAGTGCCATATTCATTTCAGTGCCCACAGCTTGTGACTCATTCACAACTATTTTCATTTCTTCTGCTTAGCACTTCACCATGAAATTGCGTATTTCTTTTGTGAGTGTGTGTGTGTGCAGATGGTTGATGGTTTTATTTCAAGTGATAACCTTGGAAAGATAAAGTTCTTGAAATTATGGCCTTGGTCCATGATAAAATATATGGTTTGCAGTAATGGTTCTCAACCTGTCAACCTGGAACCCCTGGGAGATTTCAAAATTGTCAAAGAGGTCTTCCGGTCTGTATTCCAAAAGCATTGTAAGCAAATGAGGTTGTTGGGGGTTTTTTTGTTTGTTTGTTTGTTTGTTTGTTTTGTTGTTGTTGTTGTTTTTTTTTTTTTTTTTTTTTTTTTTTTTTGAGAGAGAGAGCACAAACAGGGGAGGGGTAGAGAGAGAGGAAGAGAGAGGATCCCAAGCAGGTTCCATGCTGTCAGCACGGAGCCCAATGTGGGGCTCAAACTCACGAACCATGGGATCATGACATGAGCCAAAAGGAAGAGTCGGACATTTAACTAACCGAACCACCCAGGTGCCCCTAAACAACTGAATATTAATGTGTTCCCAGAATAGCTATAGATAATATTGTGCGATAGCATACAAGCCATGTAAATATTTTATGAATTTGTTGTAGGCTTTCATAGTTCTAGCTTTTTTTCAGTCTGAATAGGAAAGGCTACAAGTACTGCCAATGGGAAATTAGGAAGATTTTTGTTATGGAAAAGGAATTCCCATCCTGGAAAGGATGGATAAAGATTGTTTTGTTATAGCAGCTAAATGGGAGGCTAACCTGTTTTCTTGTTATTGAACTTTTAAGTGCTCTGATTTTCCTGATCCAAATGGTTTTGGGTCTGGATCAGAACTCCCTGTTAGTTCCAGTAGCAGCTGAGGAGTAGCTGAAGGCATTTGGCCTTATAGACTGTTGATCTTAAAAATTAAGGGTGTTTTTTTTTGTTTGTTTGTTTGTTGTTGTTGTTGTTTTTTAATTAGTGCCATAAGAGCCTTCATGTAGCCAGCCTATTCTCTTTGGTACAGGTTACCATACAACATGATTACTTTCAGGTGAGAAACTGTTGCAGTTTGACTTAGTTGGGGCCTCATGATGAGGCCTGCACCCAGAATATTCTCTTTTTTAACCTTCAGTAGAGACTGCTGCTCTAGCACATTGGCTATAGTTTTTTGTTTTAAATTGGGATTTTCTACCTTTTTTAATGTTTATTTAATTTTGAGGGAGAGAGAGAGAGAGAGAGACAGAGTACAAGCAGGGGAAGGGTAGAGAGAGGGAGACACAGAATCCAAAGCAGACTCCAGGCTCTGAGTTGTCAGCACAGAGCCCCATGCGGGGCTTGAACTCACAGACCACAAGATCATGACCTGAGCCGAAGTCAGCCGCTTAACCAACTGAACCACCCTGGTGCCCCATTGGCTATAGTTTTTCAATAGAAGTTTGCTGGCTGTATAATGTAAAGCACTAAATTGCCAAGTGTGGGCACTTTTTCCATCAGGGGAATACAGGTGATTCATTGCACAGGTGCTCACACTTGCCTGCCTTCTGCTATGAGTGCATTATTACTGTTGTTTGAAAAAAATTTTTTCTTACACAAAAAGTAATATGTGTGAAGCACTGAAAATGGCCAAGTAATCATAAAGAATAAAATTTTAAAAATGTATCCTTGGGGCACCTGGATAGCTCAGTTGGTTGAGCATCCAACTCTTGATTTGGATTCAGGTCATGATCCCAAGGTTCTGGGATTGAGCCCTGTGTAGGGTTCTGTGCTAAGCATGGAGCCTGTTTAAGATTCTCTGTCTCCCTCTGTCTCTCTCCCCCATGTGCACATGTGCTCACTCTCTGTCTCTAAAATAAATATTTTTTAAAATGTACCCTTAATCCAGCCATGCTGACGTTTCTACTTTTCATCTTTTTCTATAGTTTCTTGTGGGCTTTCTTCTTTTCTGTGTCCTTTATAATGTGCATGTTGTTTTTGGAACATTATCCATCATCATTATTCTTCCATGCCACAATTTTTAATAGCTGCATAGTACTTCATTGTATGATGGTGCAATTATTAATCATTGTCCTATTACTGAATATTTAATCATCATCTTCAAGATCCTTCCCTCTTTTCTCCCCACACTTTTACTTTAGAGGCCTGTCCCCTATCAATCTAGAAGGGATCCAGAGCTAACAAGGAACCTTAACCACTTATCTAGACTTTAACTGGCTAGAATCCATGAAAACTGTCCTTGGTTCAGAACAATATCTATTTGTTGTTTTAAAGTCATGATTTTAGCCTCAGCAGGATTTAATCACAACTCGTAATTGCTATTCTATCTCCTCTCTAAATTCTTTCACTCCTACCAAATTAAAAATATGAAATTGTTTTGAACACTTTTTAAAAAGTAAAAATTTTCACAATATATGTAAATCAAACCATCATGCTGTATGCCTTAAACTTATACAGTCATATATTTCAGTTATTCCCCAATAAAACTGGGGGAAAAAGAAGGTAAAAAATATAAATATAGAAATCATAAGAGACTGTTAGAGTAGACCACTGTACCTCCTCTTGAAGCCCTGAAAGTTGAGAATTTGGAAATGAAATTGGAATTGGAAAACGTACCCAAGTAATTCATCTTTAACGGTAGAAGGACATTTATTTTCACAAATGTTTTTCTCTTCATGCAAGAGACTGCTATTACATTTACAGATTACTTCATTGTGTAGACTTTAATTCAAAAAATGAGAATCGGACTTGGAGAGTATGTTTCAGACAATAGTAAAAGCAAAACTGTATAGACATTGGTGGTGTTAAGATAAATATTTTTTCCTTTTAAGGTAACAGCTTTCTGTTTCCAATCTCTAGAGTGACTGTGTCATCATTTTAATATTCCTTTGTTACCAAAAGATAGTACTTTGTGTGTAAAACATAGTTACCAAGCAATGTACCAAAAGCTAAATTGTTACATGAGCTTAGGATGTGCAGAGAAGGACCAAATTGGCTCAGAAAACGGTCTCAGAATCATAAAACATCATCAGAGTTGGAAGAGCCTGGAGATGGGTTTGCCTAGCTTCTTCCCAGCAGGCACTGGGGCAGGAGCACCTTCTTTGTACAATCTCTCTGACAAACACACATCTGCTCTATGAACACTCATTTTTCATAACTGTATGGTCTTAAAATTTTGGCTAGTTCTTTTAAGATGTGTCCCAAATTCTTTTGCCATTTTATCTCCCAGGATGCTGTTATTAATTGAATGCCATCTGATAATATAAATTATGGTGAGTAAATTTCAAAGACTTGGGAAGAAGATTTCCTAAATATGAAAGCAAGGAAAAATTCTCTCCCCAAACTGAACAAATGATCAGAGTGATTTATCATTAAGGGTACAACTAAACAGAGTTTTCCCATTTTAAGCTCCTGGTTCTAGAAGTACTGAGGCTGGGCCTACGAAGAAACCTTAGACTGTATCCCCAAACTCTATTTTGATGTATTAGTACTATTTCTGTTTTTCATAATTGGTAACTAGCTTCTTGCTTGATTATTTAAATGTGCTTTAGGTTTTTGGCCTTCAATTTTTCCCAAATGCTTAGTTATATAGCATGGTTTGATTCTTCATTTAGGGAAGCCAAGAATCCACGACTTGTCTGTATTTTTACCTATAATACTACTTTAAATAGGCCACCTCACCCTCAGTGCCTTTTATCAGTTGAAAGAAGGAAAAATAAACAATCCAATAGCAACCTTGGGCTCCTTCTGGCAGTACTCACATGGCTACATTTTTAAAGTACTTAATGTTTTACTAAAAAGGTACGAAGGAGTATATGGTGCTGAAGTTAGTATTTCCTAATCAGAAAGGCATAATGATATACTCAAAATTTTATTAGAGTTATACAATACATTTGCAGTGGTTCTTTAAGCCATTCTGTAGCTGAAGTATAATTTTTACTTTTTTTTAATTGCATCTGTAGAAATAATTACTTCCTTTGGTATTGGCAATCTCGCCCTCCACAAACAAATCATAGTGATTACTAATGACACACTTAGCAGTGGGTATGCACCATATGCCCACTTGCTGGGAAGAGGGGCAGGTGTCAGGCTGACTTTGGTTGTTGCTGTTTTTTAATTTATAAATGTTCTTAAATATGTCATTAAATATTATCCGGAATAGCTTTTTTATTCCATAATCAAAGGTATGATTCTACCTTTGACTTACGTATTTTTGTTACCAGCTTAGGAAGATTGGGGTTAAGGTCATTTTAAGGTGTTAGTCATTGGGCCATTAGGTTAGAGAACAAAAGTTGGTGAAGTTTACAAAGCACTATAAACCAACAAGGAGGCACCTACTATAATTGCAGATAAGACTTTCTCCACCTTTACTTCCTTATCTAAATCTTCTATTGCTGGTTTTCCTCGTTTCCCTGTTTCATAATATACATCCGAAATAGACGGTCTTACTGGAAAGGAAGAAAACAGGATCAGAATTCCTGCTAGATTTTAGGAACTTGAACATCATCTTATTGAGTTCTCCTGACAACTCTTTGGTAGACATCTGATTATTCTCATTTTTACAAATGGGAAAACTAGAACTCAGAAAACTTAAGTAACTTGCCCAAGGTCACACAGTTAAGAAGTGGTTAGCCATGCTTTATGTGTCTTGTTCTTGGGACTTTCTCACTTCTCTTTATTACCTCCTGTTTTCAGTAGTTTCCCCCAGTTCCTTCCCTTGCCTTTCAGCTACAAAATGCTATTCATCAAATAGTATAATTACAGCTTACAATTTTACCGTTCCCAGCAGGAGACAGCCCACAGCTGTGTGAATCTTCCTCCTTAACAGGATTCCTGATATCCACCTCCCCTGACAGAAAGAGGGATAGAAGCAGCCCAGATAATTCTCTTTATACATGTTTAATACAATCACAAAAAGCTGCTTAGTAAATCCTTTTGTTTTTTGCTTTTTAGCTTATTTTATTATTTTTCCCAGTTTTGAGATATAATAGACTTACTATATTTGTTTAAGATGTATAAGTAAATTCTTTATTATCTTGTTTTCCTTTTTTTTTTCCCCTCATTGAATAGAATGATGAAGACTTAGGTGAATATTCAGAACAAAGCTGTGTTTTGGCTCAGAATTTTAAAAGGAAAGAATGAAAAGAGCTGATCATGAAGATAATAGTGGCCTGAGGGGGAAAGACTGTCAGCCAGGGATTATTACTAAGTGTAACTCTGCCCATAGAAAACTAAAAACTTATTAATAGGACTTTCAAGGCCCTACTTGATCTGGCTCAGAATTTCACCTCATACCTCTCCCTTCTTCACTCTTTCTGCTCCAAATGTGCTGGCTTGCATTTAGTAGCTTATACCTGCCTTTCTCCCTATCACCCCCACCCCCACCCACGCCTCCAACCATCCCTGGGCCTTTGTCCATGTTGTGCTTGGTGCTTAGACCTCTTCCCTCTGTTCTTTACTTGGCTAACTCCTCCCACTCAGCCCTCAACCCTCAGCTCTAGAGACACACACTTGAGAAATCTTCCCTGACCTTTTTGACTAGGTCATAACCCCATTTTACACTCTGGTGACCCCATGACCTCTTTTTTACACCACGTACAGCAGCAATTTTACATATATCTGTATTATCTAAAAAATTTCAGCTTCCCCCACTGGACTGTTAATTCCATGAGTGCAATACATACTCTGTTTGCTCACAATTAGGTTGCTGGTACTTTGTACATAGTGCGTAATCGGTCTGTTGAATGAATGAAGAAATCAATCACTCATTGAGTTTGTCTCATCATCAAATGGCCAGATTTTGTTTTAGTCCAGTATCCCTGACAAAATTCACATGGCCTTAACCCAGCAGAACTCATGTGTTTGCAAAGCTGTTGGATATTAGACATTCAATGGATATAATGGATGTAATGTTGGATATAATGTTTATATCCAATATTTGTAGATACTCATTGACTGATTGATCCAGCAGGTGCCCTTAGATCAGGAGCCAGCAAACTTTTTCTGGAAAGAGCCAGATAGTACATTTTTTTAGGCTTTGTGGGCCATTTAGTTTCTGTCACGACTACTTACTCTGTCTTGCCAGAAAGCATCCATAGAACAATGCACAAACGAATGGCATGACTATGTTCCAGTAAGACTTTATTTACCAAAATAACCATATTTTGCTGACCCTTGCCTTAGATGTTGCTATGAAACATTCATGAGGGATGCTATGGAATAAATTGATCTGAAAAAGAGATTCCCCACACCTCTGGATGTTTACAAAGTCAGTATTTATTCCAGAGGGGTATGTATAATTGTGCATAAGACCTAGTGTCCACTCTAAAGCTGTTGAATAAAAATTAAATAGAAGAGATAGATGTGGCACAGGCACCACTAAGGGCTATGAGAGCTGTGATGTTACATAGACCTCAGTCTCCTGTAGATGTGATTTCTTCATTGATTTAATAAGGGGAATAAGGAGCAACTCCTCTTTGACATCTGATGTCTCTGATTACAAAATTTGTGTCCTAAATCAAACTAGGGCA
Organism: Lynx rufus; assembly: GCF_022079265.1. NCBI lineage: Eukaryota > Metazoa > Chordata > Mammalia > Carnivora > Felidae > Lynx > Lynx rufus. The sequence continues at coordinate 111,273,135 of NW_025814867.1, read as the reverse complement.
GTTTCAGTGGAATTATTTTTAGCTTTAGCTAGGTGTCTAAATTATTTTTATAATTAGCAAATTATGGTATTACACTGAGGAATTCAGATATTTTCCTCAACTGTTCTTCAGCATTTTGTCTGTTCAAATCCAGGAAAAAAGGTCTTCTCTTGCTGATTGTACCCCAACCCAGAAATTTCCAACTCTTAGAACCTGTTTAAAGAATTCAGGATCTGAAAAAACAATTCAGAATCTGTGGATGCTGGCTAGCTTGGTCATTCTGGAACAGAAGCCACTTGGAATGGATCATTTATATTCTCAGTTTATTAGAGTTACAGTGCTAGAAAAGGCTGTGATATGGTTCTTCTAGAAATAGATACATAGCTTTTAAACACATAGAACTATACAGGAAGTGCCCATTTCCTCTTCCCGCCCCAGGGTTCCTTATAATGTCTATGTTTACTGGTTTGTTTTCTGTTTACTAATTTTGAGTGAAGAAGAAAGAAACACTTAGGTTTTTTATTAAATTGTGCATTAATATTCCTAAGAGGAAACATAAGAAACTTTCTCATGTATTGAATTAGAAAAAGTTGAGGTGGTTGAGAATATTAATCTTTACATTTTGAATTGTTTTTCTGCTGGGAAGTGACAAAGAAAATACTATAAAAGTATACCCCAAAATGGGCAATAGAATTGTAAGTAGATTTGGGAATAATCCAGAATAACATTATATTAATTCAGTGTTGTTATTGAATTGGGTGGTCTGTGAAGGCAGATTTCCCAGCAACGGCTGTGTTTCTTGTGCCAGAACTTTTTTTTTTTTTAACCATTTTGATGGATATTTTAAAGTAATTCGTACTTCCTATTTAAAGTTCAATGTTGTGTATATGGACACATTTGAGATACTAAATAATATCTTTTTGTATTTTGTTTTCTACCTCTACGTCAAATTATAACTAATCATTTATTTGCTCCTCTTACCTGCTTCTACCTCCTACCCTATTTCTAGTTTTTGCTTCTACATGTATCAGGCACAACGAGGTTCTAAGGTGTGAAGTAGTGTTGTTAGTGTGGAGGTTTTGAGAGAGCCATTTGAGGTATAAGTGCTTTTACCGGTTTTGTCTGAATTGAAATTGTGTAAAAATTGTGTCCCAGAAAGGTTGACCTGTCTCTATTTCATGACACCATGGACCATCTTACCTTTGAGTGAGGTCCTAAATCTCCACATTGAAAAGAATAAATCCAACCTGCCTCTTCGAAGAGGACTTTATTAGTATCTTTGTAAGGGCTCTCCCCCATTGTCCTGCTCATGGGAGGGTGCTATAAATATCTTTGAAACACTTCTTACTCATCACTTCTACAGGAGGGTACTTTTCACAGATATGAAACTACAGTGATAGCCTTCCTAGGAATTCAGTTAATAGTGATCAAGAATTGCCTCAAGCAGCCATCTACATGAGCAATTGGCTAACTTGTTCAGTTATTCCCTTTTATGAGGACTTGTCTTTTTGATGCCCAAATCATCTGCCCATGCTGGAATCAGAAAGCAATAAGGCACACCTCCCACACTGACATGCTCTCTAGTTAACCATTACCTCCTTTCTCACACAGTCTTCCCCTGAAGTCTTCTTAGAACTCACATTCCATTTTTTGTTGTACTCTTAAAGAGAATTATCATGTGACCCTCAGAGGAATAGGAGCTGGCATCTTGGTTTGTAGCAGCCTTAAGCTAAGTAAGCTCTTTATGAGGAATCATCTCACTAACTCTGGGAGTATAGGTATTGGTCTTCATATTTTATAGGTGAAGAAATTGAGGCTCAGAGAGGTGATGTACATGCCCAACATCACATAACTGACAAGTCTTAGAGCCAGGCTTTTTGCCCACATCATCTGATTCCACAGCCCAGATTCTTTCTAGTACCTTATGGCACCCTCAAGAACAAAAAACAGATTTCATGGCAGATGTGCTTTGAGCCAGTATCTCATGTAATCTTTTCATCTACCCTGTGAGGTAGGCACTGTAGTTGTTCTCAGTTTACACACAGACATGTGAAATTAAGTAACCTATTGATGGTGGCCATACATCAGTAAATGGCAGAATCAGAACAGGAACTCACAGGCTACTTGGCTATCAACTTTTCTAAGCCTCAGTTTCCTCAGTGTAGAATGAGAATAATAATGGCACCAATCTGTTAGGATTATTGCAAGGACAAAATGAAATAATCCTTATAAAGTGCTTAGCACAGTGCCTGGCACATCATAAGCCCTCAATAAATGTTAGCTGTGGTTAGTACAGCATAGCTAAGGCAAAATCACTTTGAATACAAAAAATCCTGCAATTCCACTATTTTATTTGACTCTTACAAAGATTGTGATATATCAATAGTAAATGAAAGGGTGTCTTCTCTCACTTAAAACAAAAAGTTAGATCAAGTGCTGGGTAATTTGTCCTTCATCACTAAACTATTACATAAGTAGCTTCAAGGCCCCTTCCAATTCTGTGACTGTACCATTCTAGTGATGGAGAGCTATTTTTTCTATCAAATCTTAACTCAGAACTCAAATCCTCTCTACAGTAATGAAGTGGTATGCTCATACCGAGGACAAAACAGAGCCCATTAGCAAAGCTGAGTGCAGACTTTGATTTTTCAGAGGGTAAATGACAAGGAGTATAAACAGTGAAGCCTTTGGAGTATTTATTTCTCATGGAAAGATAAGACACCTACAGCATTCTTATGATGGAAGACAAAGCCCAGATAATTGATTTTATTAGCAAAGGCATCTAAGAAAATATTTGTTTTGTGCTTGGTGCCGGGGATAATAGAATACAAGTCGTTATTAAACTGGAATTAGTGGCCCAATTTAAGTCAGGAAACCAGTTTGCCAGAATAGTTCCCAGAAATACTTGAAGACTCTAACAAGGTGTATGCCACAGTCAGAAGGTGTGTTGCTTGTGAAAGTATGTGAAAGGTTTTTTTTTTTTAAACAGTGGCTGAAAGTCTGCACATTTTTCTTGATGTTTATTTTAGAGAGAGAACGTGTGTGCGCACAAGCAGGGGAGGGGCAGAGAAAGCAGGACAGAGGATCTGAAGTGGGCTCCACACTGACCATAGAGAGCCCAGTCAGGGCTCAAACTCACCAACGGAAGATCATGACCTGAGCTGAAGTCGGATGCTTAACCTGCTGAGCCACCTGGGCACCCCTTGAAATTTTTTTGTTTCTGTTATGTTCCCCTGGAGCTCTGTTAGTTGTGTCTGCCTAACTGGTGATCATAAAAATTACATCTTCAAGCACTGATGGTCAAGATCCTCATTAGTGTAGCCTAGAAGGTAATGAACGACATGGAGTTCCCAATTGCCCCGTTCTTCATTCTCAGTTTACAGATAGGACTGTTAATACCTTAAGCAAGGCCCTTGCCAGGAAACTGCACCCCTTCTCACCCCTGAACTAAATGCATCTTCTCTCTTTTCTTGTGTATCCTATTGTAGACGTTTAACATAGAGCTTGCTGCATTGCCTTATGTTTTGTTTACTTGCCTGACTTCCTGACTAGACTCTGGAATCCTTTACTAGGGCTGCACAGTGCCTAGAATTTCAGAGTTGCTTAGTAAATGTTTATTGACCAAATGATTGACCAATGTAAAGAACATATCTTTAAGCTTCCAGTTTCGAATGGGCCCTGACTATCAATAATAGTTTCATTCATCCCTCCTTGCCTCTGCCTCCTAAACCATCATTCTAAACCTTTTGCGCTGTTCCCATTCCCACAGGCCTCTTGCCCTTCACAAATTAGCATCCTTTGTTCCGCCCCTCCCTAAACCACCTCCTTCAAAACCTCCCCCCTCTTTAAACATTTTCCTCTCTTCCTGTCTTAAAAGGATCTGTGCTCATCTGAACTTTAGATCATAGGCATCTTCTGTGGAATCTTGCCGTATCAGATACCTCCTTCCCCTTGTGTGTCTTTAGTTTCTTTTTCATTCCAATTCTTTTTCTGTAACTTCATAACATGTCCAAACATCCCATTTTCTAATAAAATCTTTGCTTTCATGACTTTCCCCACTAATTGCCAGTTTCTCTCCCTAGTTCACATTGCCTGAACTCATACTGTTAGTCTTTTTTTTTTGTTTTAAGTTTATTTTGAGAGAGATAGTGCGAGTGGGGGAGGGGCAGAGAGAGAGAGGAGACAGAATCCTAGGCAGGCTCCTTGCTGCTAGCACAGAGCCCGACGTGAGGCTCATACCCATGACACCGTGAGATCATAATCTGAGTCGAAACCAAGAATCGAACGCTTAACCAACTGGGCCCCCCAGGGATCCCATACTGTTAGTCTATTAACTTCCTGTCCCCTATTTGTACTTCAGCGTCTGCCCTCGCCATTGGTTTCCTAATTTCCCATTTTGGGAACTTCTTGGTTTTCATGTTCCTGGCCATGGATTTAAGAATTCCATCTTTTTCCCAGCTATCCAGGCTAGAAATCTTGGTGCCATTTTCCAGTCCCCACTCCCTTCCTAACATACTGCCCTATGTAAGAATAAAAATACTTGTGTTTATATTTGTAAGTTTATTTTTACATGGTATACAAAAGATGCTGTATAAAGCAGCAGAGTGATTTGAAAACATTCATCAGGGCATTCTGATTTGGCAGTTTGATGTTGGTACAAGCAAAAGGCCAAGCCAGTGAGAAAATACGGAAAATAGTAAAACTAGTGAATGAACCACATGTATTGTATGCAGCAGCCTATTCTTAAAAGGTCTGATTTCCGCACATTCTAAGCACTAATAAAAGTATCTAGTTGAAGAAAGACCAACCAAATCAAGACTTGGAGCCAGTATGTTCTGGTTTTTCACAAATGGTTATGACAGTTTTTTTTGAAATGCTAACACAAAATTTACTATTTACGTATGTATACAGGATTCTAATTATGTTTCTGTGTGGTAATATCAGAAGTCTTTAAAGGAACAAAGCAGTGTTTTTAATCACTTCTTCAGTACTGTATATAATTGGGATTTTCCCCCTTCTGGGACCTTCTGTGAACATCTGCAGAGTGGTTCCACCCTAAGTCTGGAAGTTAAGCTGCTATAGTCAGTCTTCCTTTATAAAACTGAGCCATCTGCCCCCTTGATCTGGTTTGCCCCTACTCTGTGAATTTGGCTTTTTTTTAAAAAAATAGAATAAAGAATGTTTAATTTGAATTTAAGGAATAGTAAGAGAAGGGGAAAGTAATCAGCTACCCAAAGTCCATTTTACTTACCCCTACTTGAGCAGAGCCATGAAGATTAGAACTAGGGCTTGTCAGTGACCATGAAGAAGTGGTATGTTACGGAGGCCCATCAGGAAAAGTGCTGACATAGGACTTGATCCTACCTTTCACAGAACTTACAGAGAAAGGACATGTTTGGGAACCAAGAAGAATTGTGCCATGCTGTATGTACCACACAGTAGGAGGAGTCCCAGGAGATAAGTGTCGAACAATGAGTAAGCTTATCATTTCAGAAAATACTTGAAGTGAAGGTTGATTCGAATCTCAGTGTTCATGCAGGGCAGAAAGAGAGCTGGGGGCAGAGTAGGTATAGTGAGGAATAGAGGCATGAACCAGCAAAGCCTGTTTGGAGACCTGCAGAACAGAATGTGGGTCTAGAGCTTGAGGTTGTAGTGAGGATTGTGATGTTATAAAGGAGGCAGAGAAGGGATGGGGAAGACATCAGTATGAACTAGAGAGAGAGCTATACTGGGATTCATCTAGCTTCCTAAGAGGTTTTTACTTTATGCTTAAGGTAGTGGGAAGCCATCAGATGTTTCTAAACACGTCTTTTTTTAGCTGAAAGGTGGGGATAATGAGCTTGGATTACTGAGTTTTTATGATGAGTCATAATGTTTTAAAAAATATTATCATATAGGGGCATCTGGGTGGCTTAGTCAGTTGAGTGTCCCAACTATTGATCTCAGCTCACGTCTTGATCTCAGGGTCATGAGTTCAAGCCCCACGTTGGTCTCCATGCTGGGCATGAAGCCTACTTTAAATACACACACACACACACACACACACACACACACACAATTGTATAAATATTCAAGCAGTTTGCATTTGCCTCAAACTTTAAATACTCTAAGTTCTGTATAAATATAAAAAGAATGAAGAAGAATTAGTTTATTTCGTTCTTATCTGGTTCTAATTCATTCTATGGGTTGCATCAGTTCTCTGGATTTACTGAATCTTGGTTTTCCAGGTATATTTTTTTTTTTTCTTTTTGCGGACTGACAAGTTGAATTTAGTAATCCATAGACCAAAATGCTACATCCCATAAAGAGGTCTTGGAAAAATTAGAAACAAAATTAGTTGTAATAAAGACACTTTATTTTTAATAGACTCCAAAGATAGAGCAATAGAGGGTCTCCAACGAATTATCAAAGCAGCTTCCAGAGGATATGGGATAATTGTGTAGAGAACAATTAATGGAAAGGATTGTACTAATGTAATTTTTTTTAGAATTACCCAGCAATGTGATTATGAGCATGGGACCCTGGCTGAGACCCCAAGCTCATTTACTATGGTGGGAATAAGGTAAGAGGTGCAAAGGAACGGCATGGAGGGTACAACAAGTCTGTGCCTCTTGGAGAAAGAATGTTGGGATTATCCCTAGTTCTTTCATCTTTCATTTTTTCCTGCCTCCCTCCTTCTTTTGTACACTAATTTCTTACAGTGTGCACAGCATCATGCCTCTCGTTATTACTGATGGGCTGCCCCACAGCCTGGGCTAAATTCAACTTCGGAAAAATAGTGATAACTCAGCCTGCTAGGTACCAAGGCAAGCAGTTCTTTTCTCTCCAAACAAAATCACTGAGATTTTCTGTGTGTTTTTCTAGCTAGATAGTCACTTTTGCACACCTCGTTTTAGTTATTCCTCTCAGTAATGCTATGGAGGTAGGTTTTAGGATCCCCATTTTATAGATTGAGGAAACTAAGGCTCGGAGAAGTTAAGTGCCAGGACCTAGATGATGATGATGATGATGATGATGATGATGATGATGATGATGATAATAATAATGATAATAATGTCAATCCAAAGACTATAACTCCCAGCCCAGCCCTCTTTCCACAGCTGCTCCTCAGTAATGCAGCCCAGGTATTTGAGATATTTGGACACCTGTGGATGTGGCATTTCTGGTAAGGAATATAAAAGCCCTGTGGCTACCCCAAGTTACAGTGTGAAATGAGACTGCCTCCCACTCCTCCCATCTCCTGCAGATCTTTCCCAGATCATTCTTGGGCCCTTTCCTCTATCCCTCTCTGTTTCAGTCATTTTGCCTGCTACCTAATCACTAGCGTGCCCTCAGAGGTGGAGGAGTTAAGGAACTGGAAGGGGGGAGGGGAGGATCACTTTCACATTTAGGGCTATTGTTCATGCTTCCTTTTGGATGATGTAGTCGTTTCTGTTTCTTATTTTATGTTTGCTTACTGTCTGAATCCATGTCAATTTATGTGCCCTTGGCTCTGAACCACGTTTATATATTTTTGTGTTGTTAATATTTTTAATTGGTGTTTTTAAAGTAGATGTACTCTGCGTGTTTGGCAGACCAACAAAGTGGAATGTAAAAAGAGTTGGTTTTTTTAAGTAACCATATAAGGTGAAAAGTCCCTTTTTGTGTGGGTGCATGTGTGTGTCTGCAGATTGCAGGTTTTATCAGGCACGATATTCGTTAATATTTATTGTAACAGTTTACAGTGTGGCCCCTTGAGTCCCTCTGGATTATGCACAGCCCGAATGAGGTAACCTTGGAAAATGCAATAAATCTGAAGTTGAAACCACTTTAATGGGAAGTTGCTTGAAAGTTGTAAAGTTAAATTGCCTCCTTCAGGATGAGGGAGGTAGTGTGGAGAATGCCCCAGGGGACCTGGATTTGCTTCTTGCTGGTCTTGTCCCCTATGTTGGAATGCTGGGTTTGGGGTTGGATTACTTTGTTTTTTTAAAAAAACCTCTTACTGTTCTTTTGCCCCAGTACCCCATGGTGTGGTAGGCCCATGGCAGCATTAATATGTGACCTTTGATCTTCTCTCTTATGCATATGGGGCAACTCTTACCCTACATATGCATACTCAGGTGCCCAGAAGTAGAATTTTATTAGTCATAGAATCTTAACTTTGCAAGGAGACTGGGTTATCACCCAGTTCTTTTTTGCCAGGCCCTGTGTGAACCCCTCCGATTATATGCAGCTGAATACTGGCCAGCATATCTTTTGCTCTACATTTTAGAATGTTCTTCATCACATTGTATTGAAATGTAGTTCCCCAGAGCCTACACCACTGGTCCTGGTGCCTGTTTTTAAAGCTACATAGAATAAATATTCTTCTTCCATGATTTTTGAAGATGTTTGAAGACAATGACAGTGATCTTGCCATGTCCCCTATTTAGGTATTAAGCATCTTTAGATCTATCAGACTATTTTCTTTTTTTTTTTTTTTTCAACGTTTATTTATTTTTGGGACAGAGAGAGACAGAGCATGAACAGGGGAGGGGCAGAGAGAGAGAGGGAGACACAGAATCGGAAACAGGCTCCAGGCTCTGAGCCATCAGCCCAGAGCCTGACTCGGGGCTCGAACTCACTGACCGTGAGATCGTGATCTGGCTGAAGTCGGAAGCTTAACTGACTGAGCCACCCAGGTGCCCCAATCAGACTATTTTCTTATGTCCTAATTCATTTGTCTATTTGTAGGGTACAAACTTTGTGTATATGAGACACAGCTAGAGACTAGGGAAGCATTGAGAACAAAGTTGGCCATGATCCCTGCATTTGGGGAATTTCTGGTGTAATTAATAACAGAATGATAAGGGCTACAGAGAGGCACCGAATCAGCCTTGGTGATTGGGGATTGAGGGTGTCAAGGGAAGGTTTCTGGAGGACACACCATATAATCAAAGTCCAGAAGAGTACTGTGAGCCACCCCAGGGAGCAGGATAAATGAAGGAAGGAGGGTATTCTAGGTAGAAGGACAAGCCTGTTGGAAAGGCTGAAGGTGAGAGAGTACATGGGGAGTTCAGGGAAGTGAGAGTGGTTCTGCCTGGGTGAGATACTGTATGGGGATCTTTATCCCTACTCACCAGCAGAAGTACTGGAGCAGAAAGCAGGACTGACAGGTGGTGGGGTGGGGAGATGAGGTCAGACATTACAAGAAAGTAGAGAATGATAGATAGTCCTGATTAGGAACGGTATTAATTGTTCTCTTGATTACACAATAACTATGGGAAACATAGCAAGTTCTGTATGAGATCATACAGGTTTGGAAATACTTTGCATATTATGTTTTGTTGTTAGGGAAAGAATGTATTCAGTCCTTAATTAGGGTTAGACAGACATGGTTCATTCAGTGACAAGGCCATCTCCCCAACAATGTATTTGGAGAAACAAGAGGAAGAAAGTGATAATACAGTTTTAACATTTTTATAACTGTGAGAATATTTGGGTTACTTCCATACATGGAACAACAGCAGTGATAATAATAATAGTAAACACTTCTACAGCACACTGGAACTGGCCCTGCTATACTAACAAATTTAACGCCCACATGAAGCAAATACCTGTATTGTCCCCAGATAGAGAGCTTAAATAACTTACCATAGGTCAGAAAGCTAAGTGGCAGAGCTTGTATTTGATTCTAGGCCCTAAGAATATGTAAGGAAAGATTTAGGTTATAGATAAAAGAAATTTACTGAGCCTGCAAAATTAGAGATCTTTACAAATGGCTCCTGCCTACTGTTGATGGTCACAACCACATACTCACTGGTGTGGTCATGATCAGTGAAAAAGCAGATATTCACCAATCCACGTTTCATGCCTTACCCACAGGCATCACTGTTTAGAAGAGATCCCACTCCTGATGGCTTTCAGGAGTTGGTCTGGGTTTTACTAGCAGTTGTGGCTGCCTGCAGCTTCAGTTGATCTCCCTGCCTCCTGCCGCTGTCATGGAGAGTTTAGCCTGCCTAAAGAGGATAGGAAAACTAGGGTAACAAGGCAAGGTTTGAAATATCCTTACTTCTAGGGAAACAGAATTGCCTAGCAGTGTTACCAAGCCAGGCCAGTTATTGCTGGCAGCCATGTATATACGGTTGCCCCAGCTTTCAAGCACGTGTGATTTTTCTCTAGGGTTGATTGATTACGTTGTAAGGGTGTACAGGCAAGTGCTTCCTGGGGACAGAAGGGGTAAAGATAGCTAAGAGAGGCTGAAGTAGTGATCCATGGAGTGATGACCCTGTGCTGCCAAATAGGGAAAGAAGTGAAAGTAGGAGTGTATTGATGCATAAGGATGTAACAGAGGAATAAAGAGTTTAGGGTCTCTGTGGGTCCAAGGAGAAATGAGGTGGGACAGTTGTATGAAAGGATTGGAAAGGTAGCAAAGAATGTTGAGCAAGTGGGAATTTTAATTTTTTTTCAAAGGAATATGCTTAGCACTCCTTTCCTTGGTCAGTGTTCTCTGAATATGTATCAGTGTGTTTGTGACTTAATTGAAATGTGTGATAACGAAAACTTTAAACCTAGGTAAAACGAAGCAGGTGAAGCCAATCTCTTCATTACACATGATTTTATAATCTTCAGATAATCTTCAAATAATCTTCAATATTTGAACATGGTGATTATTCTGTTGCATGATTAAATGAAAGCAGAGATCATAGACTAGTTCTGTGATGCAAATTCACACCGTAGATTTATATGCCCAGTAGGAGGTACCATCTAAGAGTTATACACAATTCTCAGTCCTCTAACTCATTACAATTCAGTTAGATTTTATATTTACCCATTACTGTGTATCTTCATTAATAATCCTATCTTTTGCTGGATTACAAGTTCCTTGAGAATAGAGGCAGTGTCTGTGTCTATCTCTAAGTTTCCCTTACAGTGTATAGCCCTATATGAGGTATATGGAGCTCATAGATCTAGGGGGTGTCTTGTTGGCTCAACACTTCAAGAAGATCAAGGACAATCCACTTATGTTACAGATGAGGCAATAAGAGGACCTGACAGTAAAGTGATCTGCTAAGGATTCGGGGCTAGATTAGTGAGGAAACCTGAGCCACACCCAAATTCCTACCTCTGTTCTTTGTACCATATCTTGTCGATGCAGCTCACTGAATCAGGATTTTGGCAGTGATCTTCTGTATGTGTGTCAGGCCCCAAAAGGAAGTGTTCCCTAAACTAATGCTCCCCAACCTGTGTTTCCTGATATGACTCAGAGAAAATGGTGATATTTGTTTAGGACAATCAGGTAAACAGAGGATCATTTTAGAGGGCAGTTGAAGCAAAGAGTCCCTGAGAATAGTGGCCCCAGGCATTGCCAGACTGCCTAGGGGGTTATATCTTCATATACCATTCATCCACTGCATTTCCAACAACAACTAGAAAACACTTCCCTAAGTTAACATTACGTCAGTCCGTAGTGTGCAGACACAATAACTTCCCTGGCTTAAGACCTTGTGTATGAACATTGCTATTCAAACAAAAAAGAAACGTGACCTTCTTTATTGTATTTATTGGAGTACTTAAGACATTTATAAAAATCTAGATCTGTAAATTATGATAAATTATAAATTTATAAAATTGCTTTGTAACTAAATGTATTTTCTAGTAATTACCTTGAAAGACTACTCTGGTCCAAGAGAATATATTTTCTCAGCAGATTTAAATCCTACTAGTCAAACATGTCACTTAGTCCCCAGTGTGAGATAAAGGATATGAACTTAATAAATTGTGAAACAACAAATACATTAGTCAGGTGTGTTTCTTTTGACACTGAGTAGTTCATGACCTTCTTTCTTGTGTTCTTAATATATATGGGAATTGTGTAATTTTTGATCAAGGATGAAAGGTTGGAATAAGTTTTTGTCAGTGCCGACTGTCATATTTAACTGTATTGCTCTGTCAGGTGCTGTGGCATGGGTTCCTGCCAGCACTGTGTTTCCTGCGGAAATAGCACCATGGTCTCTCAAGGTCATGGTTGATTTTCCAGACGTTTAGAGTTGAGATAAATAATTAAGTTGCAACTCTGAGTTTCTCTCAGGTATTTGTCTGGATTTGTTTGTATTTTAACAAAGAAATTGATATTTATAGGGATAACTCTCACAATATCTCTTAAAACAGATAAATTAAAGAATCACAATTTATAGATAAAATAAGTCCTCAGAGAAATTGTTTCTTCATTTGGGAATAGGTTGGGAAGACACCTAAGCAGACTGCATAGGTTGGGAGGTTGAAAGGAAGAATGGGGAGCTGAAATGGTAGACTCTGGAGAGATCTCCCACAGTGAAGTAGACTCCCCCTACCACCAGTTCTTCCCTTCTGTGCCTCCCATCCCACACAGCCTGAAAATCTGATGATACAGATTTTTGAAGCTTCAAAATGCCATTTGAATGTGGTGGCATCTAAAATATAGTTATGGAGGGCAGGGCATTGAGTAACAGTAATAATAGTAGCATCATTTATCAAATGTTTATAAAGTTAGTAGTGATCAGGAAGCCCAGTCTGTCAGATTTCAGCACTAGGCTGCATGGTTACTCTTCCTGATAGAGGGCTGGATCAGTTACTGAGGGTCACTGGAGGTAGAGAAGAGGGCAAAGAGAGGGATACAGTGAACCTGAAATAGTTGTTTCTGATCTTAAGTGTAGGATAGCACAGGAAGAGGACAGCAGGAAGTAAAATGAGGCACAGTTTTTTTTAAATAAACATGGGTATGGGTTACTACCCCCTCCCCTGTCATGACTAGGGTGTGAGTCCAGTGGTGTGTTTGAGCTGGTCCTTACTGTCTCATGACTGTTAAATTTTCAAGAACTTTGAACTATTTGCATTACACACAGTCATTATTAAAAATTAAATTCTTGTAATTGGTATTAAATAAACAAGTTCTTGAAAACAAAGATAACAAGTGTTCAGAACTCATCACTTCCTAATTATTTTAGTACATTGTGCTCTTGAGGTTATTTATGTCTGTTCTCTTCCCAGCTCCATGTTGAGTTATGTCATTTTGGTAGCTTGAAATTAACCATCATGGGAATATTTTGCATCTTGGAAATCAGATGCTCTATCAGGATTTTTTTTTTCTCAGAAAGCCAGTTGTTAACCATTTACTAGTACACCACTGAAAATTCTGATTATGTGCCAACCAGTGGGACATACAAATGTGGCTTTTATCTTAGTAAAACTCAGTCTGTCGTTTCTATGTTATAAATCTTCATCCTACTCTTTGCTGCCTACCTGAACTGAGGTTAAGACAAATCAAAGACCTAATGAATTTGCAAATTTCCTCCCCTCTGTCTCCATTGCATATATGCCTACTAGCAATTAAAGCTATCATTTCAGCAAATTGTGATAGTTTACATTTCTATTCATCTTTAAATCCCCAGTGCATACTGTACATTCAGTTCTTTATCAATTATTAATAAATTATGTGGTATGCCCTTCCCATAGAATCTACACATATCAAACATCAGCTGTAGTACCTTGACAAACTTCTGCACCTCTCCTTAAATATAGGAAACAAGTTACCATGTTTTTTTGCAAAGCAAAGTTTTGCTCCCCCCCTCATTTTCCTTTACTTCTTTACCTTCTCCACTTTCTTACTCTCTTTTCTCTTCCTCTTCTCAGTCTAAGTCCTGAATCTTTCCAGATAACTGTGATTTTGTTGTTGTTGCTGTTATATAAAATTTTAGGGCATGAAACTAGATATAATTGAGTCTAGCAGATTTCTGTTTCTCCTGAACGATTGTTATGCAGGGCCCATCAAAAAAATTGGAGACTTAGAATTGTCCTAATAAATGTAGTGTGTTATATTTGAAAAACTATTTGGAGGGGCTCCTGGGTGGCTCAGTCAGTTAAGTGTCCAGCTCTTGATTTTGGTTCAGGTCATGATCTCATGGTTTATGGGATCAGGCCCCACGACACTATCAGCGCAGAGCCTGCTTGGGATTCCCTCTCTCCCTCACTCTCTGCCCCTCACCTGTGCACATGCTCGCTCTCTCTCAAAATAAATAAACTTTAAAAAAAAAAAAAGGGGGAAAACTATTTGGAGAGTGGGATCTCTGTTAAGTTAAATGGACCACCTGTACTAGATGTGACCAAAGAGAATGAATTCGGTGGAGCATGCTATAGTTGGATGACACAGCAGCTTACTAGAACTGAATTAACTCAGGCTGCAAGAGCTCTGGGCTGCCTTGAATGAGAGCCCTGAATAGAAGTTACATGGAATATGCCTGACTGAACTTCGGTACTACCCCAGATGCTGCACAGGAGGGCTTTAGATGGCTGCTAGGTGCCCATTGCATTCTCTTTTGGTTCCCTTTTGAGTAGGAAAAATTGATGAGGAAGGAGGGATGGGACAAGAACAGACCAAAAAAAGGAAGGATAAACTTCTTAGACTCTCTTCACACCCCCAGAAAGACTGAAAAGCTTGGCTTAGATCTGGCTATGAATACAAGCTCAGGACTCTTGGAGTATGTTCTTGGCTTTTCCCATTACCTCTGACTTTGAGCAAATCAGCTCACTTCTCTGCCTGTAAAATAATATTCCCTCTGACATGAATACTTACCTCATGAGGTTATCTAGAGGATAATGTTAGTAATAATGTCTTAATGTTTACATCATTCCTTTCACAGAGAGCTCAAAGCATTCTATATACACTGAGATTGAAACTTCTTATGAGAAATGAATATAAGTATTTATTTTTTTGGAAATAAACTTAGGTCATAAGAGCTTAGATTTAACACATTGCAGGAGGACGTGTGGTACACAGTGATCCACTGGGTCGAATGAATTTTTATTCTAAGAGTCCCAACTTTCCTCCTTGTTTTATGAATTGAGGAAATACAGTGAGTCCATATACATGGATGGGACATCCTACGTATGTCATTAGAGTGGTCTCTTGTGACACATCGGGAGCTTGAATAATAGTCAGAACATCTCTGATCACATTCTTTGGGACCTTGATTATAGCATAAAGACACCTGGGAAATCTTAGCGCTGAACTACAGAACCCCACTGAAGAATTCCAGAGATAGAAAATGTAAATATGGGAGTGTTTTCTCTGTTAATTTCAGCTCGATTCAACCAATATTTCTTGATTGCCTATCATATATATGATTTTGAGGGATGTGATGAAAGAGGCATAGCGTGCACAGAAATCTAAACTGGCATTAACAAAACAAGGGAAATGAAATTTACAAATAGATATATATGGCATTGCCGGGGAAAGTTAGAAAAGTACTACAGGATTTTAAATGTTTAAAGAGGGGAAAGATTACATCTAGCTGAGTAATCATAAGCATTTATTACCCATGTGCCAAGCAGTCTGCTGTTCATTGGAGAGACCCTAATCCCTGCTCTGGAGATCTGGTAGAAAAGACATGTACAAATAGGTAGTTTTAGCATATCCTAGTCAATGCAGTAATCAAAGGTACTCAGTCCTGCATGGAAATTTAGAAAGGCTTCTTGGAAAGCAAGACTTCTCATAAAGTCTTAAAAATTGAAATGAACATGGGAAGGTAATTACAAGCTGGAAAATTAGCATGCCCAAAGGCCCTCAGTGTTTAGTTTGTTTGTTTTCCAATAGGAAATGACAAACTATAGAAAGTTTGGTATTACTATAGCCTAAAGTTTAATTGGGCTAGTAGTGAGAAGTAAGTCTTAAGATAGGACTTGTCCTGCATATAGGTCATTAATAAATACTATTTGGGGGGGGGGATAACCAATGAATGAATATGTTGGATTTAAGTCCCTGTGGGCCATCCAAGTAAATATGTCAGGCATTGGGAGAGAATCTGGGCTGGAAATACAGATTAGGAAGTCACCCCATATCAATGGTGTATAAAATCCAGAACAAATTAGATTGTATAAGTAAAATGAACAAAGCAAAGTACCAAGGGTAAAACCTTGAGGAATACAAACATTCAAGGGGCAAACAAAAGAAGAGAAACCCATGAGGGAGTCTGAAAAGGAAAAGTCAGAGAAATAAGAAAAAATAGAAGAGAAATTTGATACATGTTCATCAGGTAGGGCATTTCAGGATATGGAAATTAAGTATGTATAAATTGTCTCAGTGAAGTAGAATATGATGTCATCTGCTGAGAAGGATGTGGTATCAGTTGGGGTTTTGAGCTTGGTGACAGTTTGAAAACATTACTGAATGAAATAAGAGCAAGCTAAGCAAGGATGAGTAAGAAATTGAGCAGAATTGATGGCCTACTTGAGATTAAAGTTTCAAATTTATAGTGGCACCAATGCGAAAGCTGATTTTCTCCAACTATGCTCAACAACTATGTCATAGAAATATAGAAAGTGTATTTTTGAATGGATCCTGTTGATCCTGTAATGAGGTTTTTGGAACAAGGGAAACAAAAGGTCAGAGGTCCAACGTATATAAAGATACGAAGATATTAGTGAGAAAGTGGTCTGGTGATGAGCCATTACTGTCCCAGCTGGATATAGCAGTGAGGCTAAGAAAGAGGTCCAGAAACTATGGTTTTCCTGAGATTGAAGAGCAAAGGTGGTGAGAACAAAAGAATGAGAGAACTGGAAAGGTCAGTGATTGTGGTCATCTTCAGATATTACATGGGAAGCAATTCCACTTGATAATCAGTTCCAGGACATGACCTTGGATGTGGGTTATCCTGGCTGTGAGGAAGGTAAGGAATTGGATGGATTGTTTAGATGGATGGTAATGTCACCCATTATGGTGAGAGAACAAGGGAGACGTTAAAGGTAATAGCCAGGTGCTCTAGTCTTGAGTAAATATTGTAAAGGGACCAGGAGATTGGTAAGAGGACATCAGTGTGATATAAACTTCAACAAACAAGGGGCTGTTACACCAGGGGCATTAGGGAGTAATGTTCAGAAACATCTAGGGGAAGACAGAACAACTTTTTGAGTGTGTGCTATTTGTTAAGCTTTGTTTTAAATGTTTGGGGGATGCTTGGGTGGCTCAGTTGCTTGAGGATCCAACTCTTGATTTCAGCTCAGGTCATGATCCCAGGGTCATGGGATCAAGCCCCACACTTGGCTCCATGCTAAGCATGCAGCCTGCTTAAGATTGTCTCTCTCTCCCTAGCCCCCTCCCCCCCACTCACATTCTCTCTGATGATGATGATGATGATGATGATGATGATGATGATGATAAAATGTTTGGTTGGACTATAAGAATTTGCTGATATTTGAGCATTTGGACCTATAAAAATAGCAATTTCATGTTGTTCAGCATCATACTTTATACATATTAACTCATTTTTTCTCACAGCTACCTTCTGAAGTAAATTGCCACTTAGCAGCTAAAGAAGCAGAAGCATAGAAATAAGTAACTTGCCCACCGTCATCTCCTAAGTACTAGAGCCCAGTTTCAGACTTGGTAGTATCACTTCAGAGGCTGCAATCTCTCTAAGTAGGGAATACCTACCCTACCCCCACAACCCTTTACGCCTTGCAGTGTATAAGTGGTGTGACACTGACCTCCTCTTGCTTATATAATAAACTGAGGTAAATGCCATGAGATGAACATGGTTCCCTAGTTATTTCTGAAGTCTCATACATACATGCTTTGTGCTTCCCCACCCCTTTCTCTGTGTGTTTCCCTTTACTCCCAAATTTCCTTGTGGCAGAACACTTTCCCCACCTCCTTGCCTAACTGAAACCTAGCATGTCCCTGGTTTCCTTGTAGGAGTTTACTAGTGGACAAGCAGGGGAAGGAATTCTAGACATTGCACGTACAGGGTAACAGGAGTTTGGAAAAGAGCAAGGAACACAGTTCATTCAGAAAACGACAAGACATTCTGTATGTGGGACATGAATCAGAATGGTAGAAGTCAAGTTTCCAAGAAAGAGTGATAGAAGGAAAGTCTGAAGCTGGGGTGAGTCTTGGAGGACTTTTTACCACTTTAAAAAACTTAAACATCATCCTCTATGCTATAGTTGAAAGTGTAGAAAGATATGCTGAAAGATTTTAAGCATGAACAGATTATAGATAAATGTCAGCAAGGATGCAATTAAAAGGGGATAAGATTAGAGGCACAGAGATGAGTTAGGAAGCTGTTGTGATCATCCATGTGAAGGAATATATGCTTAGCAGTGATCCTAGCCATGTGACTGAGGAGGAGGGGGTGTATTCACAGGATATTTAACAGCAGGCATTGGAGGTTTTGGTGTCTAAGAGAGTGGATTACTGGAACCAATAACTCAGATCACCACACAAGAAAAGAAAGTTGATTTGGAAGGAGAGACGAGGAGTCTTCTTTTTCTATATGTTGAATATGTCTGTAGAATCTAGGTAGAAATATAGGTCTTGGATTCAGGAACCAAGCCTCATAGGAGATACAGATGAAAATATGTTGGCATCGCTTGGTGTACCTGAACCTCACTTCTAAAATTGCCACTTCCCCCGTCAGTGTCTGTCCTATAGCCACTCCTAATCTAAGTTACTATGAGAGTGTGGGAACTGAGATCTCGGTGGGCTATAGCTTTGAGCCAGGTCCTTGAGCAGGGCCATACTCTGTGGAGTAATAGGAAGATCTGGGGTAGGTCTCAGGTACTCCCTGACTCTCCAGCTGCTGAGAGCAGCCCTCTGCCTGCAATATCACTCCCATAAAAGGGAGCAGAGTAGCTTTCTAGCGTGAATGAATGAATGAACGAATGATCACATTGGGTCCTCTGCATTTAGATCATCCTAAAAAGCCACCTGCACAGTCTTCTGGTGGGTCTTGTGTAGGTAGAATTACATAGCCCTAGCTCCTCGCCTAGTATATGTAGCCTAGGTGAAAAATGTGCGTTAGGCACATAATTAGCACACTGACAGGGAGTATATTCAACAAATGGGTAAAGTGGTTAAATATCAATAATGAAGTCTGGCTAAACAGTAAGTGAATCAGTACAAATATTATTAATGAGAGGATCTGGTTCTGATAGGAAAAGGATAATAATATTGCAGAGAAAAAAGGTATAGACAAATAAATACACAAAGTATAGAAAAAGATGTCATTCAAACAAATCTTTTCCTGGGCTTAATAAAATTGATAAGGAGTAGGAGGAAAACCAGTCTTTGCCTTCCCTTATGTTGAAATAAACTTGACCCAATGGAGTACTGTAGTCCTCTTCATTTGCTGAACTTTACTTAGATTCCAGGGATTTGCATGTGGAAAACTAATGCCATGGTAGGATTACCAGACTGTAAATTCATCAAGAAGTCTGATGATATCATAAACCGTGAGAAGCCAGTGTCCAGCAGCAGCATCGGAAACCTCCCAGTTTGATTTAGCACTGGTAATCCATTTTATTCCTTTCCATTAGTTATTACAATAATAACAGATTGGCGACACAGTCCCATTTTCTACCTCTACTGCTGTCTACTTCTGGGCACAGCTGCTCCCAGTCATTCTTTCCAGTGTAAATAATGGTTCATGTTTCCACAGGCTGTCGCGAGATCTTTCTATGCTTGTGAAATAAGCCCATGTCACCACCGTTTTGGGGAAGATTGAAGGTACCAGTAAAGCCAGAGAACTGCATAAGAAAGCCAGAGTTACAACCCCCTCCCTAAGATGTTTTTTTGCTCTTGAAGACATTTAGATTGACTGGGTGTTAATGATGTGAATTTCCATGAGTGTGGGGCAAGAAAATTCTATCACTTGCATCTGTCTAATGCAGGCCTTTTACTTTAGAACTTTTTCTTTCATGTTAGATGTAAATAATGAACTCCTTTGTTGTGAGAGGGTATGTTACAGGCAGTAAACACTTCAGCAAAGAGCATCTTTTGATCTTCACAGCTATGGCAATAAAAGCCAAGAGCCAGAAACAGGCCAGAGAATTTGGAGCAGAAACCACTAAGAGCTTTCCTTTTATCTAGTCACAAAATTAGGTGCAGAACTATAAGAGTAATGGACGGAATGACAATTTTTAAGAAAGATGAAGGGCAAAATGAGGCTACCTGGATGAAAAAAAAGCTGAAATTTAGATTTCAAGATCTGTTTTATTTATTTTTTTTTTTAATTTTTTTTTCAACGTTTATTTATTTTTGGGACAGAGAGAGACAGAGCATGAACGGGGGAGGGGCAGAGAGAGAGGGAGACACAGAATCGGAAACAGGCTCTAGGCTCTGAGCCATCAGCCCAGAGCCTGACGCGGGGCTCGAACTCACGGACCGCGAGATCGTGACCTGGCTGAAGTCGGACGCTTAACCGATTGTGCCACCCAGGCGCCCCTCAAGATCTGTTTTAGAACTCAGTGAATTTGGTGAGAAATTAGGAACATTATGTACTCATGGCATAAAGGAAATAAATGAAAATATTTCTCTGTCTCTCTCTTTTCCTGTGATCTCTATAAGGAATTAGTGGATGTGTTAAAAACTCTTAAATACTGGTTTGAGAATTCATTTTTAATAAGAGGTCAGTAAGTAAACACTGATTTTTTTGTGTGTATGCAAAGTAACACATTTCAAAAGCTGGTTTGTTTTAATACCTTAATTCTATAAATCCCATCTCAATACGAGTGTTAATTGAGTCTCTTTCCAAATATTGAACTATATACTCATATAAAACTAATCTAAAATATACGGGTCTAAATACATACGCAAATTATTTTTTTATTTTTTGCCTATTTTGACTTTATTTTTTTTAATTTTATTTATTTGAGTATAGTTGACTCACAATGTTAGATTAGTTTCAGGTGTTATTTGGTTTTTTATTTTGGTTTGGGAGTGGGTATTTGAAAGGGGGAGAGCAAAGGGGAAGAGAGACAGATTGAGGGAGAATCCCAAACAGACCCCACGCTCAGCACAGAACGTGACACAGGGTTTCATCCTACGACTGTGAGATCATGACCTGAGCTGAAATCGAGAGTTGGATATTTAACCGACTCAGCTACCCAGGTGCTCCTCAGGTGTTATTTTGACATTTTTAATTGTATTGCCAGATTTTATTGGTAGACATTTAATGTCTGCTTAATTATATGGAACATACCAATATCTCTGTCCCCAGTCTTATAGAATTCATCCTCACATCCTGTAGGTAAGTAATAGACTGAAAGCAAATCCTCCCCACCCCCATCATGGTTAGGAGGATAACGGACACACTACACACTTGATAAGAGAGAAATGTATTTGCATGTAAACAGTGGTTTAGGTAGCAGTGAGCAAGGTAGAAATTTTGGATGTAGGCATCCTGTCAAATGTTCAGTACCTCTTTTCCTAGGCCTAGTATTTGGGGTCTGGGTGAGGGGGGGTGGGACAGATTTGGTCTAAAGTTTAGCTGTCCTTGATTGATAATGTATAATTCATAAATAACTTGTAAAAGACCCTACATAGTTTACAATTGTATTTTATCCCAGTTTTTTCCAGTCTTCAGTTCCAAATAGCTGGCTGGATTGTTCTGTGATAAAAGGAAATCTGAAACTATGTACCATATTCCTTCCAAGCTTAAGACCAAGAAGGTTCTCTGAATTTTCAGAGACAGATTGCTCCATTTTAATGGTCTTTTAATTTGAAAGTTAAACTCAATCCTTCTAATTGCTTGTAGGTATTGGACAATATGAATATTTCCATTGGATAATATGGAGAGGACAATTTATCATTGAAAGACTTGTCATTTTTATCTTCGCTGAATTGGGTGCCAGTATATACAGTTTGTACTTTCAAGCACAGGTTGATTTATTATGATGTGGACCTGCAGTTTTTAGTGGGCTTCATAAAGCTGATATTTCTTTGTAATTTTAGTAAAGCTTATTTTTTTTTTAAACCTTGTTGACTTTAAGTCTGTCAAGTCAAACAAGTTAGAAAGCAAGAATAGGGGCACCTGGGTGGCTCAGTCAGTTGAGTCTGACTCTCGATTTTGGCTCAAGTCATGATCTCATGTTCGTGTGATCGAGCCCCACGTCGGGCTCTGTGCTGACAAGGCGTAGCCTGCTTGAGATTCTGTCTCTGTCCCTCTGTCTCTGCCCACCCTCACTTGTATGTGCACTCTCTCTCTCAATATAAATAAACTTTAAAAGAGAGCAAGAATTAAAACGCAATTAAAAAGAAAGAGCTTATAGTTTTAGGACATGTAATTAAAATTCATTCATTATATTAAACTGAAGATTATAATTTAGCCCTCAGGAGGCAAGAAGAAAAATGAGTACATGAGCAAGCTTCAAAGAGATAGATAATGAACATTTCAGTGTTCTCTTTCCCACCTCTGGGCATGGACTCTGGTGTCTGCCATATCTGGGTCTACCACTTCCTACGTCTGGAAACATGAGTGTGTTGTTGAACCTTTTCTAAAGGGAATCCTCAATGCTTTCTTAAGACAAGCTCATGAGATAAGAACAACAATCAGTAGTTGCAATCAGTAATATTGACTGTCTGCTAACGTTCCAGGGACTGTGCTGAGCATCTTAGTACATGATCTCAGTTAAGCCAGTGAAGCACTTTCTACCTAGCAGGCTTTCAACTTCCACCTGCTTCTGCTCTTCCCCATCCCAACTTTACCAGATTCCTTAGGTGAAAGGGATTTCTCTTATGTGTTCACGTATTCACTTATCCGTTTGTGCATCTATTCAACAAGTACATAATGAATTCTGTCTAGTTCCAGGAACCATTCTAAGTGCTGGAGATACAGCAGTGAGTGACCAAGAGAAACAAAGTCCCTTCTGTTGTACATTCTAGTCAGGAGACTAATAAGGGACAGGCAAATAAATAAATACAATATTTCATATAGGAATGAGTGCTATTAAAAAATAAACTAGAACAAGCAGTTAGAAAGTGACCCCAGTACTAGGGGATCTGGAGGAAGAGAGAGTTCTATTTTAGGTAGAATAGTCTGGGAAGAGAAGCATTTCAACAATCCTGAGTATATTTGTGTCATTTCATGCCAAATACTCAGTGGATTATAGAAAGAAAGTTTTTTAAAAATCGACAATATACATTTTTGCATATGTTCTCTGGGTAGCAAGCAAACAGTAATACAGTGTCTTACTTTTTAAAAAAAAATTTTTAATGTTTATTTTACTTTTGAGAGAGAGAGAGACAAGAGTGCAAATGGGGGAGGGGCAGAGAGAGAAGGAGATCCAAAATCCAAGGCAGGCTCCAGGCTCTAAGCTGTCAGCACAGAGCCTGAAATGGGGCTCGAACTCACGGACCACGAGATCATGACCTGAACTGAAGTTGGACACTTAACCGACTGAGCCACCCAGGTGCCCCTACAATGTCTTACTTTTAATGGATATAAAGCACTTAGAGAGTAGAGCATAGTAAGGCGTTATAAGTGTGTGATACTATTGGTCTATTTGAAGAGAGGAAAAAGATACGGTGACCTACCTATGCTACACATTCCTGCTTATAACTAAACAACAGCTATACAGAAATCATGCATACAGGATAGAATTGGATGATAATATGGTGATGCCTTTTTATTGGGTGTTGTGGGTAAATTATTAAGCCATGTCCGAAACAAACATATTGACACCATGAACTTAGGAACAGTAACTCCACAAGGGAACTGCAGCCAGATTGCTAGATTGCTAGGTCTAGGCTTTACTCTAAAAATTAACAGTCTAAGCCCAGTGGTTTTCTTTTAACACTTTAAAGATGTTACTTCATCGGCTTCTGGCTTGCACAGCTTGTGGCAAAAAGTCTGCTACAATTCTTTATTCTTCTTTATGTACTGGGTCTTTTTTTTTTCCTAGCTGTCTTCAAGATTTCCTCTTTATTTTTAGTTTTCAACAGTTTGAATGTGACATGATTTTATTGTTGTTTATCCTACTTATGATTCTCTGGGTTTTTTGGACCTGTGATTTGAAGTCTTTAATTGTTTTTTGGAAAAATTGTGACCATTGTCCTTTCAAACATTTCTTCTGTCTTGTTCTCTTCTGCTCAGAAGCTTTCTCTGGTTTCCTACCATTTCAGTCTTTCTCGTGAGAACCTGATGGGAACTCTGGGAAGTGGGTTTGAACACCCTTGTAATTGAGGCTCCCAAGAGTCCTGGATTCTTGCTCCAACCTGTAATTGTCCTTTAGCAATATCTTATATATATAGCAGAATTCTTGGCTGTTTGTAGTGCCTGATGTCTCTTGCTCTGTGTTCTGCCACAGGTGAGCCAGTCCACAGGTTCTAAATTTCCTTGGAGGATCCTGTCCTTTCTTAGACTTCAGGCTATTTACCCTGTGACCTCAGCTCTCTGGGCTCAAGGAGTGTTATGTTTTATATTTTGTTCAGCTTTTTCCTCTTTTTAGTGTGACATTCTTTTCTGCTTTCTTTTTTTTTTTTTTAATTTTTTTTTTTCAACGTTTATTTATTTTTGGGACAGAGAGAGACAGAGCATGAACGGGGGAGGGGCAGAGAGAGAGGGAGACACAGAATCGGAAACAGGCTCCAGGCTCTGAGCCATCAGCCCAGAGCCTGACGCGGGGCTCGAACTCATGGACCGCGAGATCGTGACCTGGCTGAAGTCGGACGCTTAACCGACTGCGCCACCCAGGCGCCCCCATTCTTTTCTGCTTTCTATATGCTAGGTGAAATCAGAATTCCAGTCCAATGGTTTTTAAATGGTTCTACTCTGTGCTCTTTAGGAGTTCCACAAACATATGATTCAAATTTTATTTTATGAATATTTTACCTGTCTAGGAATTTTAATAAATCACTAAAATGACTTACATACCAAAGTCATCACATTGGAGAGTTACCAACTTAAATAACTATGTTGTTCTGTTCATTTATTTTGTTGGGGTTTTTTTAGACCTCATGAAGTCTGCCACTACGTCACATTATCTTTAAACTTTAATACCAGCATAAACTTGAATAGGAAGGGTGTAGCTCTGCATACCCAAATGCAGCCCTGTGTGTATCCACACATGTAAAATTGCAAAAACAGGGGTCAGTCTTTGCAACCACAAATACACAGCAGTCAGTTAAATGTCAGTGTCTTCACAGCACACCACTTACTTGTGTAGTAACAAGTGAAGGGCTAGTATGCTGCATCATGACGTCAAAATATTAGTACATATTGTTCTTTTCTGGATTTATACTTATGTAAATATAAGCAGTTTTCACATATTTGTAATAATTCTACTTGGAGACAAAAAGTGTTGCTATATCTGTTTCAAGCCTTTTTTTTTTTTTTAATTTTTTTTTTCAATGTTTATTTATTTTTGGGACAGAGAGAGACAGAGCATGAACGGGGGAGGGGCAGAGAGAGAGGGAGACACAGAATCGGAAACAGGCTCCAGGCTCTGAGCCCTCAGCACAGAGCCCGACGCGGGGCTCGAACTCACGGACCGCGAGATCGTGACCTGGCTGAAGTCGGACGCTTAACCGACTGCGCCAGCCAGGCGCCCCTCAAGCCTTTTGATTAATTAGGTTGGCTTTTTAAAGAAAGCTTTAATTTTTTTATGGGGCACCTGGGTGGCTTAGTTGGTTAAACGCCTGGCTTCGGCTCAGGTCATGATCTCATGGTTCATGAGTTCAAGCCCTGTGTCAGGCTCTGTGCTGACAGCTCAGAGCCTGGAGCCTGCTTAGGGTTCTGTGTCTTCCTCTCTCTGCTCCTCCCCCCACCTCACACTCTGTCTCTTCCTCTCTCTTTCAATAATAAATAAACATTAAAAGAATTTTTATTTTTTTTAATGTTTATTTATTATTGAGAGACAGAGGAAAACAGAGCATAAGCAGGGGAGGGGTGGGTGGGAGCGGGGGAGACACAGAATCTGAAGCAGGCTCCGGGCTCTGAGCTGTCAGCACAGAGCCCAATGCCGGACTTGAACACATGATCCATGAGGTCATGACCTGAGCTGAAGTCAGATGCTTAACCGACTGAGCCATCCAGGTGCCCCAACATTTAAAAAAAGTTTTTAAAAGCTTTAATTTTTTTAAAAGTGAAAACTGCTTTTATCTGTTTTAAATAAATAGGTTCTACATAATGTTCGGTTTTCAAGAAAGAATTCCACATAATACACATGCCCCCACTCTAACCCCCAAAATAAATTTTGTTTTCACTGGCTTAGTTGAAAGAATACTACTACTACTACTACTAATAATAATAATAATAATGGCAAACACTTAAACAGAACTTCCAGTGATTTACATAGTGTTCTAAGAATTTTACATATATATTATTTAATTTAATCCTTTGACCAACCCAATGAAGTAGGTATTATTATGATCACCACTAGTCAGTTAAGGGAAACAGGCACATGGTGTTTGTGAGATCACACTATTAGTAAATAACAGACCCAGGAGTCAAACCTAGGCAGTCTGGTTCCAGAGTATGGGTTCTAACCATGAATCATGAACTGTACCAGGTGAATGTGAAAATGGAAGTCTGAACTCATTGTGAAATATTCCTTTTCCTGTACAATAAATCTCTCTCTCTTTCTCTCCTTTTCACCCCACCACCCCCATCTCTGTTTCTCAGTCTCTCTCCTTTTCTCTAGCTAGATTTCAGTTTCTCCACTTGTAGATTAAGTGATAAATGTGTCAGTTATCCTTCAGGATACAGTGATAACTTAATAAGTTAACTACTTTTAGAAGTACTGTTATGGTTAGAAAGTAAAGCACAAACACCTGTAGCATAATTGTTGAAAGCAGCTGGGGTTTGGTCTGTTCCTTTTTTTTTTTTTTTTTGAATGAATTTAAGGTATTTTATAGATCAACAATCTTATTCATTCTACTACCTCCACTTGCTACTTGTGGACATTTCATTCAGTCTTCATTGAACAGACTCTCACTGAACATTCTGTAGGTGCCAGAGGCACTGAGCGGTAAGGACTGGAAGATTAAATAAGTAGCTTAAGACATGGCCCCCCACTTGTAGGCATTCTCTGCCCAGGTCACAGGTGTTGGTGCTCACAGTTGAGGTGTAGTATGTGCTTAAGTGACAGTCAAAATCTTTGCTTTGAAAGAAAAGCCCCTAAAGAATAGTATTTAATTTTAATAATTATTGGTTGGGGCTTGGACTTTTTTTAATAAAAAAAATAATATTTCTAGGATGAAGAACGTAAACAAAGCAACTTATTTGTTAGGTAAAGCAACATTTTAGAAAAGTCAAGTCATTGAGAATCTTATTAAATCAAACCCTTAGTAACTGGAACTTGAAAAGACTTTAAAATTATTCCCTTTTGAGGTATGCCTATTGGTTTTATTTTGGCTAAACATGGAAGAATGAAAAGGAAAGAAAGCCAAATTTATCTAATGCTGTCATGTAGAACACTCTAGTTACAGTTATCTTCATTCTAAACGTCACCTGGTGGTCTACCCAGATATAAAACAATACAAAGTAGTCAAAAATGGACACCTCCCTAGAAAGCCATATTTTGCAGAAAACACATTTGAAATTTTTTCCCATCTTAGGAGACTAGATATGTAAACTTGAAGTTCTTAAAGATTAGATGGTAATTTTTGTTTTAAGATTTTATTTTTAATCTTTACACCCAACATGGGGCTCAAGCCTGTAACACTGAGATCGAGTCTTCTGCTCCACCAACTGAGCCTTCCAGGCACCCCCAGATGGTAGTATTAAACATAAATATATAACTTAGAGTAGTCATATTTCTTTCAAAGACTGGCCTGTATTATTTGTATATACAGCATAAATTGAAACCATTCTGTACACAGATTTAAGAAACTCCTGGGGTGCCTGGGTGGCTCAGTCAGTTGAGCATCCGACTTCGGCTCAGGTCATGATCTCGTGGTCCATGAGTTCGAGCCCCGCGTCGGGCTCTATGCTGACAGCTCAGAGCCTGGAGCTTGTTTTGGATTCGGTGTCTCCCTCTCTCTCTGACCCTCCCCCATTCATGCTCTGTTTCTCTCTGCCTCAAAAATAAATAAACGTTTAAAAATTTTTTTTTATTTATTTATTTATTTTTTTTTTATATGAAGTTTATTGACAAATTGGTTTCCATACAACACCCTGTGCTCATCCCAAAAGGTGCCCTCCTCAATACCCGTCACCCACCCGCCCCTCCCTCCCACCCCCCATCAACCCTCAGTTTGTTCTCAGTTTTTAACAGTCTCTTATGCTTTGGCTCTCTCCCACTCTAATGTCCTTTTTTTTTTTTTTTTTTTTTCCTTCCCCTCCCCCATGGGTTCCTGTTAAGTTTACAGAAATCAGTTGCATTCTTATACACTAACAATGAAGCAACAGAAAGACAAATAAAGAAACTGATCCCATTCACAATTGCACCAAGAAGCATAAAATACCTAGGAATAAATCTAACCAAAGATGTAAAGGATCTGTATGCTGAAAACTATAGAAAGCTTATGAAGGTAATTGAAGAAGATTTAAAGAAATGGAAAGACATTCCCTGCTCATGGATTGGAAAAATAAATATTGTCAAAAAAATTTTTTTTTAAAAAGAAACTCCTTTATTCGTAATTTGACTATTTTTATGCCTCTTTGTTGGGTAACACTTTCCATAGGCAAGTTTTGCTGAATTTTTTTCTCCAAATAATGATAGAGAAGCCTAACCACATTGTTCAACCTTGTTAAATGAATGAAAAATGTGAATATTTTTATGATAGTGTGACTTGTTACTGTAGAGCACTTCAGCATTACTAGTGCTAAGTACTAAAACCTGTGTCCATTTGAGGTAAGAGCAGTATACATAGAATTTCTGGTGAACTTCTCCCAAAAGTCATTTTCTAATTAAGTGCCTGGTTTGAGAGCACTAATGAAAGTGATCCTAATGAGCTTGCAGGTGAAGAAGAGACCAGTGTAAGTTAGCATGATGACCTGAGTCCAGGAAAGGCAGAGACTGGTCTCCTGAGTTTAGATTAAATGTTTACCAGCCATTCCACACCTTTTGCCCCAACCAACAAATGTCAAGAGAAATAGTTAAATGTTGAGATTTTCTGCTATTTCTTGTGTTCTTGATAGAACAGCTTGGGCACTGGCATGGAGGGATGAAGCAACCTGGCATGAACTGTACCCAGTTGTATTGTTAAGACCATAGGACTTAGAGGAGCAGGCATCAGCATAGCATGGAAAGAAAGTCTGTCACACAATGCTCCTGACCATTCCAGAGACAGCAGGAAGCCAGAGAAGAGATTTGAACCAGGAAGTAACATTAATGGCTTCGCGTTTTTGAAAGGTCCTTCTAACAGTTGACAGGAGGGTAAATTAGAGAGATCTGAGGCAGGAGAAACAAATTAAAGATATGTTGCAATGGTTCAGTATAATAGGAGGGCCTATAGGCCATGCAAAGGAAGTCAGAGAGGAGTTGGATGGATTGAATATGAGAAATATGAAGAAAGGTTGTAAATATGCCTAAATGATTTGTTCTCATGGGCCTTTGAAAGGAATAAAATTCTTCTTTGGTGTCTCCACAGAATACATTTCAACAACAACAACAACAACAAAAATAGGTGATTTTAGCATAGAGACCCTAAAGTGTGTAGCAAAAATAATAAAACATGTTAACCAAGCTATTTAACTCAGAAAAATAATAGAACTTTTGAATGGAGCATGACACTGCTGAGATCAGGACTGTTGGATGGGTTTCTTTATAGACCAGTTAACATGTTTCGTTTGATGGCCTAATCCTAGCCAGTCATTTGCAAATGTAGGTGGAATAAGGAGGAAACCATCACTAGAAAGCCAGTTCAAAGCACATAATATGCATATATACATCATTAACCTAAAAGGAAAAAAAAAACTGCAAGAAAAATAGAGGCCAAACTTTCCATGTGCAAATTATTATGTCAGCTGGTCCTCTTTAAGATTAGTATTTCATTTTGAAGTCCTTCATAATTCCACCTAAAGTCGTTCATTACATAAAATAAGAAATGGACATTTCAAAAGAAAACACTTTTTTTAAACCTACCTCTGGAAAATATTAGAAATAAATTCTTTATAGTAAAGCATTTAGAATTTGTATATTCAGAATAATATATCAGTATAAAATGTCATCTTCAACAATACCCTTGTAGGAACAAAATAAAATTTGCAAGTCTAATAATTTCTTAGAAACTATTTAAGATTAGAAAAAATAAGAAGGACCTGAAATTCCACTGTGTTCTCTCTTTATGGCCATCTTTTGAGGAAACACTAAAAAAGCTCTTGATATATGGCTCAAATATAAAGATGCTAACTAAATTTATCAGAGTTAAAAGAGTCTATGATGTTCACTTTTCTACTAGGATAATTTCTGTGTGGGAACTAAAGTTCAAGGTGATGAGCCAGCATTAGAGTCTAGTTGTTCATAAATAGAAATGGTTTGTTTTTCTTTCCCAGTCTTTTTTTAAGCTTAATCTCATGAGAAACAAGAGAAAATCCTTTCTTTATGAAAATTCCTCTTGAAAATGGTAATGTTTTATAAAGGGAAAGATTAAACTTGTCATTGTTTGAGAGTTAAATATCACCTATATACATCACTACAAAAGTCATTCAAATACTGTTAGCTCTTTATTCTTGCAACCAACATTTATGGAACAATGACGATATTCATAGCACTGTTCTATTGCTCTGGGGATATAAAGATGAATGGAATGTGGTCCTTCGCAGCCCTGAAAGAAGGCACAGTTCAGTTAGGAGACAAGTTCACAAATAACTATAATAAGAAATTGAATTTGTCTAGTGCCTCCCCCCCAAAGAGATACAAAGTACTATAAATAGTGAGGTAGAAAACTCATTTGTGATTGAGAAAATCTGGAACATTATCTTGAAAATAATGACATTTAAACGGAGCTTGAAAAGATAGGTAGGAATTGTTAAAGCAGCATCGGAAGATAGGGAATTCTGAGCAAAGATCACTTCGAAGTTGGAAAGCTGGGGATATGTCTTTGAAATGATGAGAAGTCTACTTCAGTTGAAGCAGGAAGGGTAGTTAAGTGAGACAGTGCCCTAGAGCTTTGGAGATCTTTGGCATTTATTGGACACTCAGAGCAAGTTTAGCTAGATAGTTAAGAATCTAGGAGCTAGAACCAAATCGCCTGGGTTTGAGACCTAAATTTTAGACTAAATTTTAGCTATGTGACTTTGAACAAGTTATTTAAACTCAGCTTGCTCATCCATGATATCTGAAACTCTTACATTGGTTTTTTGAAATTTAGACATTTTCAGCTTTTAGAAAGATTATGTTGTATAGTAATCAGATGTGTTAGACAACCGCCCCAACAAGGTCTGAGGCAGTGCCTCATAAACAACGCATTTGTATTTCCATAGCAAGTGATATGAGAATTTAGAAGTGAAATAAAAATGATATATACTCTTATATGCATTCAGTTCAGGTTTTATCTGGTGAATTTGTTACAAACTTATTTTTAAAACTACTGGCTTTCAGTACTTTTTCAGTAGATTTTGAAATTGTATGTAAGGGATTGGGGCCCATGGTAGTACCATTCTTGTAAGATTGTTATGAGATGCAAACGTGACAATATATGTGTGGGGCTTGTACCATGCCTGGCACTTGGAAAGTATTCATTGTTATTCTTTTTGCATTGTTAGGTACAAGTAGCTTGAGAGAGTAAGTGACATGAGAGAGTAAGTGACATGTCCAATGTCTCTAGCAATAGGGCAGTAGACCAGTATGGGAACTGCTCAGGCGAATGCTTACACCATGCTAGACAAGAGTCATGTAATAGAAAGGATTCAATACTGGTTAAGTACTATGTTTGGATCCGTCCAGCCAAATGAGGTATAATGAACTTTGGTAGAATAGTGAAAAAGAAGAGCTACTGAGATATAGGGCTAGGGAGGAGGCAAAGATGATCCCAAGGATTCAAGAACAAATGACTTCTATTTTGTGTGGGTACATA
Organism: Lynx rufus; assembly: GCF_022079265.1. NCBI lineage: Eukaryota > Metazoa > Chordata > Mammalia > Carnivora > Felidae > Lynx > Lynx rufus. Next base: position 111,241,424 of record NW_025814867.1, on the reverse strand, counting down.
CACCCCACACTGTCAAATCATTGCCCCATGTGTTGTATTGGTAAGCCTCACAAGAACTCTGTGCTGAGGTGTGGTGCTTGTAGTAGTTTTTTGATACCTGACACTAGTTCTTTCACATCTCCTTACATTTAATTGTGCTCCCTTCAGTGCCCCAACCCTAGCCTCCTGGTAAACTCCAACTTAATCCTTAGGATTAATTAATTAATCCTTCCTTAAATTAATTTGGCACTGGTATCTGTCACAGCATTCATAGGTTGCTGTATCTCCTCATCTATGTATTCTGTCTCCCTACTCATTCTCATTAGTATTCCTAGCACCCACAATGATATTTAGGGGTCATTTAATAGAGATTTAATGAATATGTGAATCCCCATTTTACAAGTGGAGAATTTAGTATTTTGATAGTATGTCCAACACTGTGCAGTTTAGTTGGAATTGAGAGTTAAACCAGATCTGCCTAATTCCAAAGTCCATGTTATTTTCTCATCTTCCTCCTAAAGGAAGAAAAAATGTACATAGGTATTTATTTACACATGCACAGGGAATAAATACTAGTGAAGCTGCAAACATAAATGATTTTTGTTTTGTATTTTTCTAACACAGTGTGCTCCTTCAGTCATTTGTAAATTTGTATAAACAGAAGTTGACTTTTTTTGGTCTTTAAATATATTGTATATGTAAATCTAATAATGATCATTGGCTTAAAACACGAATAATACAGAGAAATGGAAAGAAGTTGGTAAAAATCACCCAAAATCCGCTATCCAGAAATAATGAGCTTCATTCTAGGTATTTCTCATGCATTATAGACCTATGTTTACAATTTACATAAGTGGGATATGATGATATTTCCAGAAATTAAATAGGAGATTTGTAACTCCAATACATATTTTGGTGTAATTGTCTTATCTTAAAAAAAAGAAAAAAAAAAAAAAACCTCACACATGCTGGGTATATTCCACTTTCAGACCTCTGGACCAATTGCTCATACTCTGCCTAGAATGCTGTCCCCCAAGAGCCACTGAGCTAATATTCTGAACTCCTTGTAGTTTTGCTCAGGGCTGATAATTTCAGTGAAGTCTACCTGACCATCCCACTTCTGCATTTCTAGTCCTCTCTTAGACTGCTCTTCCTTTTTATCCCCATAACACTTAACCACCTTCTAATTTGTAATATCATTTAGTTGCTTATTATGTTATTTATTGCCTGGTTCTCCTACTGGAATATCACCTCCATGGAGGTGGGAGCTTTATCTTTTTTTGTTCATTGACACATCCCTTTTCTTTCTTGTACATGTTGTTCATCATGTACATGAAGATGTACACAAAGCACCTAGAGAAGTGCCCAGCATGTACGCATTCAATAGAAATTTGTCAAACGAATGAAAATGTTACAGAAGAGTTCTGAATACAGTTTTCTGGCTGGTTAATTGAGACCTTGTCATCTCCTTATTTAGTAAATTTATATGAGCTAATGAATTTTTTATTGTTTCGTGAATTCAACAATTATTTAGAGCTGCAGATATTTTACATTTTCATCAAAAAGACAACTCATTGGCCCTGTATGTTTCTGAACCTGCTACTGTTAGGAACTTATTACATGGAAACTAAAGAGTTTGCCTAGAGAATATGTGAAATATGTTTCATATCTGATCAGATAGTATCCTGCACTAAGTGCATCATAGTTAATGTAGACCTTTTGTTCTGTGGATATTCTATTCATTCTGGAATCCAGGATACTTCATACTTTATCAGAATTCAGATCAAATAATTCTCCATGTTTTATTCTAGTACTACTTGGTAATACTTGATGTATAGTTGGAAAGAGTCTATGCCTATGAAGAATGTAGAAACTGGGGTAGAACTTCATAGAAGTATTCTGGTATATGTACTTTTAATCTATGCCCTTTAATAATATTATGTGCAAGTGCACATTTTCCCATTTCTTTGCTATACCATGATGTCTTTTCTTATGCTAGTCTTATTTATACATTTTGCATCCACTAATTTAATCTGAGGCTGTGTGTTTATTAGTCAATGCAAAATTTCATTCAGGTAATTGTTAAAACCATTCTGAATCATTGAAATGTTTAATCATGGAAGCAACCAGAGCACTGTTCATTTGCATGACTCTTGTTAATGCCATATGTAGTATTTCACAGAATGATCCTTCCTCATTTTTCAAAAATGTGCTTATAAAATTTGTGATGACAATTGAACAGCCCAACCCTATGAAATGGTAATTTATACAGCAATAAAAAATAAATAAATCCATGTATTGTGGGCTTGTAGCTAAAGGCAGCTGTGTTAAGCATGTTTTTTACATCGAAGTATTATATACAGTGCTGTTTAAGAATGTGTTGCACAGACTTTTTTTGAAGTACCCCCACATTAGCTGTGCTTTGGTACCCAGTCTATGAATATGAGGGAAGATATTGTTCTATGTCCCTCAGGAATGATAAACACAATAATGAACATATCAAGAATGCCTTTCTTTCAGAGGAATCAGAGCTTCTGTATAGCCACTATCTCACTTGCCTTTAGCACCTTTTGAAAAGAATTTCTCATGGACATTGTTCTGTAATTTCTCTGAATTATTGAAGTAACCAAGAAAGATGTCTCTGGCATTGAGATAGAGAAATCGAAGCATCACATTGTCTACCTAGAATCTCCATTTACAACTGTTCAAACCAGTATTCCACATAATTCTACAGTAGTTCCTGAGAAAAGTAAAATCAGAGGATGAGAGCAAAGAAAAATAGACTATCTGATGAAATGAGTTTAGAATGTAGAATAACGTGCCAAAAGAAGTAAGAATATGGGTTTGGCCTAAAAACAGACTGGAGAAAGTGAGAAGAGGAAAACAAAACAAAACCTGCACTACATGATATGTCAGTTACCTAATAGATTTTCTTTTGCTATTGGTTAATCTCTTGACCTCTGTGACATGTTAATCAGCATGAAGAAAGGACGTGTGTGTGTGTGTGTGTGTGTATGTGTGATCATATATAAAACACACAGTAAGATAAAACTGACTTATAACATATATTCAGGTATGAAATAATTGATCCAGTTTTCTGGAAGTACATCACAAATTGGCTTAAACAGACTTTTTTTTTTAGTGAAATTGGAATGTGATTGTTTGCGAGCCAAAAATGCATTCTTTGAGTACAACTTTACTACCAGCAATTCATTTATTTATTATGTAGGATGTCTTGTCAAACCAAATTAAAGGTTATATTTTGTCTTTTCCACAAGCAATCTAGAGCCAAGAATGAAAACCACATAATATATTTTTAGGATTAAACCATTTATTACTGATAGATAATGGCAGAGCAGAAACAGAAGGCACCAGTTAGTCTGCATTAGCTCATGAGCCCTGTATAAGTTTTTTGTGAACTCTAAAGGTTTGTGAAATTCTATCACTTGCATTAGCTTTCTGATAAATTTCTGATGTGGTCAGTTGTCCTCTTTCCCTGGTCATTGCGAGTCATTCTGCACACTGCCAAGGGGCTTCTATTCTCAGGGGATCTTTGCCAAGAATTTTCCCCTTAGGGTGCTTTTTAGAAAGAATGAGCACCTTTGCCAAATAAACTAAACCTCCTCTCAGGCCAACCACTTTAACCACTATGGGGGAGGGATCCCTTCATGTAGAAAAGAAAGAGTTGTGTGGTAGGAATAGAAAAACCTCGTTCTTACTCAGAATGCTGCCCTGATCAAGAAGCTAAGTATATGACAAAATCAAGAATCATATATAGAGCTAATCCTTATTGAGGACATTCTGTGATGCCAAAACCAGCCCCCAAAGCACAGTGTACAGGATAAAAATTAAAATTTTCCCATAATTCTCTGCATTTGTGAAATAATTCATTTAGATCTGGATACCATATTTTAAAAGGAATATTAACAAATGACCACAGTGATAAGGAATTTGGACAAATGGGATTCCAGAGTTCAATAAATTGAGGATATTGCTCTTGGAAGAAAAGGTTTGGTGGGAACAAGGTAGATCTTTTTAGATAAAAATATTTAAAGGGTTTGCCATGAGGAAGGTATAGAGGAGGAGGAGATGCAGGACATAATGTAGTTAAAAATAGCAAATTCAATATGTCTTTTTCTTTAAAAACATAGGGTACCAAAAGCTCAGTAAGACTTGGGTTAATTAAAGAGAGGATTAAGTGAGAAATCATCCCAAGGGAGGTCATAGTTTCAAAACAAGGTTGAGAAACACTGTTTTAGAACATTTAAAGAGCTCTAAAAATGGAATCAGTTGTCTAGTAACATAATCAGTCTCAGGAAAGTGATGTAGCCAAACCATACTTTTTAAAATAAATCTGAATTTTCTCTTATAATCATAGGAAGAGCTCTGTTTCAGAGGCCATTTTTAAAGTCCTGTTGCATATATCCATGAAGTACATTGAAAGTCAAAACCATTGTGACCACAGAATTCATTTATATCACAACACTTTGGTTCTAATATGACCTCATGAGATACAGTTTGCACATGGGCCAAAGTCCACAGCAAGCGGTGTATTCACAGATGAATTAATTGCTGTAAGACATTAGAATTTTTTTCATAGGTGTTTTTAAGAGTCTACAGGGTGGAAAATTTAAATCACTTTTATTTTAATAAGAACCAAATATCCCAAATGTATTGAAATTCTAAGATGTAACTTACATCAACAGGATGGTTGATAAATGGTGCCCATCCTTCAGTATATAAATTGGTTGCGATATAGCTTCATCAGATGGTTTTTCATGAAGCTTACTATCTTAAATATATGGCCCTCCATTCCATGGCCATAAAGATATACCATAGTAAAATAAAGAGAATAATAATAATATATGTGTGTTTGGTGGGTTTTGTACCTTTATAAAGAAAAGTCTATCACCAGCACTGATTATTTTTTTTAATGTTTATTTATTTTTGAGAGAGAGACAGTGAGAGCCAGGGAGGAGCAGAGAGAGAAGGAGAGGCACAGAATCCGCAACAGTCTCCAGGTTCCAATCTGTCAACACACAGCCCGATGCGGGGTTTGAACTCATGAACCGTGAGATCATGACCTGAGCCGAAGTTGGATGCTTAACCGACTGAGCCACCCAGGCACCCCAACACTGATTATTTTTAATAACACAATTTGAGAAGTGCTTGTGAAAGGTAGTCTTTCTAAAAGTTCCTAGTGAAAGAAAACAAAGAGGATAGTAGCTGTATGAGTTGTTAGAACTTACTTGAGTTTGGTGGATTGGTGTGTTTATTATTTTTTTTAATGGTGAGAAATGAGATGTATGTTTGTCAAATAGAGGAATTATAGATAGCAGATGGAGAGGGAGAGAAATTGAGATAAAATGAAGTGGTGATGGGTATGGGCCCAAGAACTCAAATAGCGAGGAGGAGAACGGTTCTTCCTCTAGTTAAATGGTTGTCGATGGGGAATACCTTTGCCCTCCAGAGTACATCTGACAACCCTGGTGACAATTTTGTTGTCACAACAGGGTTGGTTGGTGCTCTGGCATCGGGTGAGTAGAGAGGCCGGGGATGCTGCTAAACATCCTAATAATGCACAGGACAGCCCCCACAATAGAGGATTAGCCAGTCCAAAATGTGTGTACTGCCACGGTTAAGAAATCCTGATCTAGATGAGAGAGTAAGAATATATTGGGGGACTGTACAAAGAAATATGTAGGTACAGGAGATTTAAATTGAAGAAACTTGAACCCTATGGCCTTAATATTATTAAAATAGAAAGCCACGTGTCTGATAATTCCAACAGCTTTGTTATTAACATGAATCAAAAGTCAGAATTAGAGCTCATGCCTGGCTCAGACAGTAGAGCATGTGACTCTTGATCTCCAGGTTGTAAGTTCAACCCCTGTGTTGGGTGTAGAGATTACTTTTTTTAAAAATGTCAGAATTACTTTAGTAACATCTTAAGACCTTAGTTATTTTCTTCATGGGTACATGTAATAAAAGTATTTTGAAATTCCATTTTAAATTGCATGCATATGTCCAATGAGCAAGTCAGCAAAAATGCTTTTGTTAACTTAAAAATAACACTCTAGCAGTAAACATTTCATTAACTTGATCTGGCAAACAATAATGCACATAGTTTTAAAACAGAGCTGCCAATCTCTCATCCTGTTGGATTCTTAAAAGATTTTGAGGCTGGTATTCTTCCAGGCCATTATCCTGTTTCTGAGGAATAGCTCTCTTTTTGCTAACCAAATCCAAATGAAAGAGAGCTGGTATACCAGAATGCAGAGATGAGCTGTAATTTCATTGTTGGTCAGTATATGCTTCATAAGAATCTTGTTTTTACTATTGTTCTATTTCAACAACTTTTTTATTAGACAATAAATGAATAAAACTTAAAGGAATTAGTATGAGAACTTTCATTTTAATCCAAATGATACTTTTTTTTTAGAATGTCTGAAATTTCAATTTTCTGATTTTTTCTTATAAGAAAACTTTTGTTTTAAAAGCCATTTAAAAGTTGTAATGTACATTTTTTTAGTGCAGTTCTGATTGGCAGCTACATGGTATAAACAAAACAAAACAAAATCCTTCTATTGCTTCCCTCTAAACATGGAAAAGTGGAATTGCCTGGATTGCTTCTATACTTTTCACAGAAACACCTGTTATAATAACACATTAACTCCCACCATTGGCCAGTTGTTCCTGGGACCAGTTCTTCCATTTTGTGATTTGTGCCTTCATCCTAAATCTGGCAGGTGCCTTCATTCTCCTGGCTTTTATCTTGATTTATATTAAAACATGTTTCAGAGCACATGGGAACTTCCTGTGTTTCCAAATATCTATGTGGAATTGTTAGAAGTGTAGTATAACTTCGTTTATACCTTCAAAGCAGGTACATTTTCTCATGGACTACAAAGGAAAAATTGGGTGTTTTTTTTTTTCTCTCTCAACAAATTCTTTAGTCAAAAATGAGAGTAAACTAGCTTAACATTTAGGTAGTGATTCATACTTCATAGAACACTTTCATATACATTATCTTGTTTGGATCTCACAATAACTGTTTGAAGGGAGTATTATTATTATTATCTTGGAGATAAATGAACTGTAAATTTCAGTGATGTTTATGAGTCCAAAGCCCACAAAATCCAAAATGAGCCTCTGGAAGTTAACAGCCAGGTGTTCTGATTCCTGCTTTATGTGCTCCATTTCCTAGTTCTGCTCTGCATTCTCAGGGACTCCGGGCCACGTGATTAGGACTCTGGGTGGCATACATGGGGGTGGGAGGGGGACCTGAGGGAGGAAACAGAGAAAAACCTCCAGATAGGAAGACTGTCTTCCTATCCAATAACCCATTTACTGTTCCCCTCCCCCATTTTTCTGGAGCCCCAGTACCACACTTGTGTTCTGGCCAGTTTCCCCAGTTGACTCCAGCTCTTGACTCCTTTCCTCAGTGCAAGCTGTGACCCTGTTCTCTTGATCCTCTCTAAATTTTGCATTTTACTTCTCCTGCAAGCTGCTCTGTCTTTATAAAGAAACATTTTTATTTCTTTCTTTCTTTAAATGTTTGTTTATTGTTGAGACAGTGAGAGCGAGGGGCAGAGACAGAGGGAGACAAGGATCTGAAGTGGAGAGCCTGATGTGGGGCTTGAATTCACCAACCATGAGATCATGACCTGAGCCAAAGTTGGATGCTTAGCTGATTGAGCCACCCAGGCACCCCATAAAGAAACACTTTTAAGTGGTGGAAGTGTTATAGTCAAAGCAGTTTTTAAGAAATTTCATCAATGTAGCCTCCTCCTTTTCCTGCAGAAAAACGTTTAAGGTACAAAGATTACGGTAATCATGTTTTAATATGATAGTATGTTATTGATATATTAATATTAGAAGTTAGGCATCAATGTGATAGAAAGGAAAGTGGAACTAACAGGCTTTACTTATTCAGACTGGTTTTACCAAAACTCATTTCTATACATAGTTAATGTTAGGAGTCCCGTTGGATAAAGAAGCTAGTTCTATTGCACTCAGTACCTGCTTACTAGTAGAAGAGTGCATCATACCCATCAAGAGCAATAATGTCACTGTTTTATTGCTAGATGTAATATTAAGAAGGCTAAGACTTGGGATACCTGGATGGCTCAGTTGGTTAAGTATCTGACTCTTGATTTCATCTCAGGTCATGATCTCATGGTTCGTGGGATCCAGCTCTGTGGGATCAAACTCCGCATGGGGCTCTACACTGACAGCATGGAGCCTGCTTGGGATTTTCTCTCTCCCTGTCTCTCTGCCCTTCCCCCCACTTGGGCATACATACTCTCTCTCTCTCTCTCTCTCTCTCTCTCTCTCTCTCTTTCTCTCTCTCTGCCCTTCCCCCCACTTGGGCATACATACTCTCTCTCTCTCTCTCTCTCTCCCCCTCTCCCTCTCTCTCCGCCCTTCCCCCCACTTGGGCATACATACTCTCTCTCTCCCTCTCTCTCTCTCTCTCTCCCTCCCTCCCTCTCAAAATAAGTAAATAAACTTAAAAAGAAGGCTAAGTCTTAAAATCTCATAAAATGATTATTTTTGCAATTCTGTATTTGCATTTGTATGTTTGGATGTGAGAAAGAAATATATTGAACTAATATTGTTCTGAACATCTATCACATACCAGATGCTGCTTTAAGCACTAGATGTACAGTGATGAACAAAGCAGAAAGTTCCAGCCTTACTGGCATTTCCACTGGGAGGTGGGTAAGGTGGTCAAGAGAGAAGATAAGGCAAACCCAGATATAGACATTATGTTTTCATATCAGAATTTGAACTAGCAACCACAACTGAACCATGGCACATCAGAGAACTTAACATTGATTCATTCACCCACCCACTCACCATCCCACCAGACTTACAGTGAGAACCTTCAGGCACTTGTTAAGAACTGGAGAGATAACTAAGTAAACAAGGGAAGGGGTGGGCAAAATGGGTGAAGAGGATTAGGAGGTATAGCCTTACGGTTATGTAATGAATTAGTCTGGGAAAAAACAAGGCACAGAACAGGGAATATAATCAAGGATATTATAATAGCATCATATGGTGGCAGGTGATAGCTACACTTGTGGTGAGAATAACATATAGAAAAGTTGAATCACTGTGTTATAAACCTGAAACTGATGTCATATTGTATGTCAACCATACTGAAATAAAATTTTCTTTTTAAAAATAAGTAAATGGGGGGCACCTGGGTGGCTCAGTCAGTTAAGTTACTCAAATAAAACTTTCTTTTTGAAAATAAGTAAATGGGGGCACCTGGGTGGCTCAGTCAGTTAAGTGTCTGACTCTTGATTTCGGCTCAGGTCATGATCTCATGGTCGTGGTGTTGGACTCCACACTGACAGCACAGAGCCTGCTTGGAACTCTCACTCTTCCTCTCTCTACCCCTCCCCCATGTGTGCACATAAACAAACAAATAAATAAACTTTAAAAATAGAAGATAGATAAAGTAAACAGAGTGTTCAACCCCCTAATCCCGATCGTACCTTCTCAAATTCAAATCAACAAATATTTATTGAAAACCTGTTATGTGCCTCAACAGATTTTTAGTCCTGGCTACAATTAGAATTACTGGATAGCCTTTTAAAAATACCAACACTTATGGTCCACTTAAGACCAATTAAATCAGAATTTTGAGAGTGATATCCTGGCATTGATACTTTTCCAAAACTTTCTGGTATGATTCTGATATACAGCCAGAGTTGAAAACCCATTTCCATCAGAGGCCCAAAGGGAGAAAAATACCAGAAAAGTAAGAAAAAGAAAATTCAATCATGCATCCATGTTTATAGAAGATACTATGTTTCTGAAATTCCATAAAGAAGGGGAGGAGGAGTAAACACTTTTCCCTTCATATTTTTATCTACCAAATAAGTGTTAACTCCTTCTATGAGCAGAGGGGAATTGGAAAAGGTTTAAAGCATACCCCTTCCCTCTAGGAGCTTAAACTATGATTAGAAATAAAAGGCAGAGAGACTAGAGAATTGAAAATGTAAGAGTTCTCAAGAAATATCCCCAAATGGCAAAAGACATGCGTAATTTAGTCTATAAATTCCCATAAGGACAAAGGACACTTGAAAGTCAGGGACTTTTCTGAGGGAAAACCAAGAAAATCATTCACCCCATGTTAACACTCAATAAAGCAGTTATATAGACACTGGTTTTGCAGTAGAAAATTTGCATTCCTCTACAAAGAAGCAGACCATTTCTTATTTAAGGAGAGGATAGTCTCATGAGAAAGAAGTATGACCAGGATTAGTGGGTGTCTCAGTCGGTTGAGTGTCTGCATTGGCTGAGGTCATGATCTCACAGCCATGAGTTTGAGCCCCAAATCAGGCTCTCTGCTGTCAGTATAGAGCCCACTTTGGATCTTCTGTCCCTGTCTCTTTTTGCCCCACATGCTCTCTCTCTCTCTCTCAAAAATATATAAACATTTAAAAACAAATAGAAATATGACTATTTCCAATGACAGATCCATCTGTTCATGAATTGTGATACCTACTTGCAGGGACATACACCTCTCCAAAGGCTTAGAGCAGTCAGTGAATGTCCCCAGTGAGATTTTTAGGAATATAATAATTATTCCAAGAAATATTCCCATTAAAAATATATGAGGTGGTTTACATATTACCTTATTTAATCCTCCCAGGTATGTTATTGAGAACATGAATCACATATCACTTTGAAGTGACAAAGGCAGGTTTTGAGTTTAAGTCTTCTAAGTTCATTGCTTTTTTTTATACCGAAATGTTTCTCAATCTTAGCTACATGCCAGAATAACTAGTGAACTTTTCAAAATTGTCAGGACCCAGTTCACCAGTAGTTCTTATAATAGGTGGAGGGAAGAGGGGGAGGTTAAGGGGGGGGGGTTGGCAGCAAGGAAACAATACAGGTGCTTCCCCCCAAAAATAATTTTTCAGTAATCCTTACTGTCACCTCTTCTGAAGAATAAATTTGTTAATAGTTAAACTTTCTACACAACTATGAAACTAGAGAATATTTATGAAAACATAAAATTGTATGAGATAACAGAGTTTTGATAACCCATAAATGCCATTATCTGGTAACCTAACTCATAAGCCACTCTTATTACACAGCCTTATTAAAATGTAAATTAAATATAATGTATTCTGAAGAAAATTACTTTGAAAATGTGGGCTTGGGCTTTCTACATCAGAGTTAAAATCAAGTTGAATAAAATTTTTCAGAAGAGCCATTCCAATTTCTTGCTAGATTATACAATTGAAGCTAATTAATGTTGTATGGAAACTCAGAATCATACTGCATTACTGGAAGAGTATTTTCATATCTATCTATTGCAGAAATGTGTGCTGTATTTTAAGATTTAGGGATAACATTTTGGACCCATCCAAGAGTATTTAATGTAAGCAGAATCTGTTACCATCTGAAAAATTACGTCTTAGTTCCATAAAACAAGACATACTTGTAAAGGGTAAATCTTTCCTAGATTTAGGATCTGAAAGTATTTTCTTGGGATGTTTTCTAATTACAGGGTAGCCTACTGAAAACATCTTTAAATAGGATAAGTTTTAATCCATTTTGCATGTGTTTAAATGCATGTGTACCAACACATTTTATGAATGGAAAGTAGGAGCTATATTTATATATACAAATCCAAAGAATGTGCATTTTTGGAATTAGACATTTACTAAACACAGCTACCAGGGGAAGTAAGATTTGTGGGTGGTGCCACTTTTCTAAGAGAAAAATGCAGCCTATTCTGTTTTGTAGACCTTAGTTCTTTTTTCTTTTAAGTTTATTTTTGAGAGAGAGAGAGGGAGCACATGAGTGCCCGCCATGAGAAGGGGAGGGGCAGAGAGAGAGAATCCTAAGCAGGCTCTGCACTATCAAAGATAGGGGGCTCCGTCTCATGAACTGTGAGATCATGACCTGCGCCTAAATCAAGAGTTGGGCACCTAACCAACTGAGCCACCCCGGCACCCCAGAGCTTAGTTCTTTTATAACTTGTATAGACCTTTGGTTATCCTCCTATTCCTCTTCTCTCCTAGATACCTTTTGATCACATAACTTAATGAGATTTCTTTGAGCTAATGAAAGAGAAAATTCAAAGCTATTAATCTTCTTAATAATCGCTTAGTATCCCATTTCCAGAGAAAGAAGAGTTCCTGCTTCTACCCAAGGTGAGTCCACTTCATCTGTAATCTATATTCTTAATTCCATGACTGCTGATTTAGTCTAGGACAAACACCTTCAAGTCGATCCTCCCTCCTATGTATCTTCAGCCTACCCTTTTCTCTCCACCATTTCCTTCCACTCCTGTAAAAACATTTTCACTTTTCTATCTTAAGAGCAGTGATAAGGAAAAAGCTCCCTTAACCCTCCACTTCCTCACACCCAATGTGTCCTCTAGCCCCTTCTCTATATTTGCCCTTCCCTTCTTCCAATAGGATCTGTTCCCTGTCCACATCCCATTTATTCTTCAACCCACATTTGGGCTTCCACCACAAAGGTCACTACTAACATCCTCATAGTCACACCCAGAGTATACTTTTAACCTTCATTTATCTTCACCTTTCAACAACATTTAACACTATAGATCACTCTATCCATCTTGAATTATTTCTTTCTTTGCCTTCAGTGACCCCCTTTTGCTCTCTACTTCTATGACTGCTTTTTCTGAAACCCCTTTCCTGGCTCATCTTCTGTCCATGCTTCTCAGAGTTTTATTCCCAGCTCTCTTGCTCTTCATGTTGTCCCTGGATAATTGTGTTCATTCTTGGCTTCTGCAAGTGGTTATGTTGGAGTCAGCTCCTAAGGACCAGTTATGCACATCTCTTCTCAAGTGTCTGTTCATTGACCATCATCATGGTAGCTTGAAATTGGCCAAGGTGGGACTATTTGTGCCACAGAAATCAGCAAATCAGGGAGGCTTAGGTTTTTTGTTTTGTTTTTATTTGGTTTTTTTTTTCCTATGAGCTAGCTTAATAGCACACCACTGGCTTTAGTAATGACGTAAATGCTGCCAGTTCTCAAACCTGCATCTCACACTTTCTGAGCTCCAGCCAATATTTCCAAATGATTTCTGGCCAGCTCCTCTTGAATCCCCAAATGAAACTCATTTTCTTCTTCCAAAGCAGCCTTCTTCTGCACTAGTCCATGCTTTGGCTAATGACCCCACCATTCTCCCTCCTGTCATCCTTGTAGGAAGCCAAAACTTCTCTCTCTGGACCATTGTATCTGATTGGGATGTATTTATATCTCCACCTTGTTTCATAAAAGATTTAAGTTATCCCAAAAGTACATATGATAGGAAAGGACAGAATAATTTCTCTCACAGTGATAGTAAAGGAGGGAATCTAGGAAAGAAAGAAAGAAAGAAAGAAAGAGAGAGAGAGAGAGAGAGAGAAAGAAAGAAAGAAAGAAAGAAAGAAAGAAAGAAGCACAAGAAAAATAGATGAACTCAAAAGTGAGATGAGTGTGCAAAACACATGCCATGAAGTCCAGCCAGCTACATCCTGTCAGTTAACTTAACATCCTGAATTGCTCTGGACCCATATTTGCCAGCAATGTAGTATCACAGCCTCCCTATGCACCCTCTCTGCCCCCAGACTTACTGCTTTCCCACCCTCCCATTCACTTCCCATAATGCTTCCAAAGAGATGATTCTTAAACCCAAATCTGATTCTATCACAACACCTTCCCCTTCAGCTTAGAAACTTAGAGTAGTTCTCCACTGCCTTTGGGGCAAAGTCCAAACACACACCCAGAGGAAACCTCCATCAGATTTCGGGTTCATCTCATAAGATGCATTCATCTCAGATATCACTCCTTTTTGAAGCCTTGCCTGGGTCCCATAGACCTTCTTCCACTATATATCTGTTATTCGATTCAATATATAGTTGTGGAATTTTTTATGCCATTAATTGTGTTTGGTATTGAAGATACAAAGTTCGACAGTCCTTGTGTTTTAAGGACCTCTAGTTGAAAAGCGCATTTAAGCAAACTATAGAAAGTGTAATAAGCTCTACAGAGTAGAAGAGAGTGCAAGGTACAGAGACAATAGGGAGGAAGAAGAGGAACATTGTCTCATAGCACATATGAGATTCTAATGTGACTATTACTTGTGTTTCTCTCCCACTGGAATGGGAAGCATGTATATCCCATGTACCACAACAGGAAGTACAGAGGAGGTGTGCAGTGGTAGGTGTATGTTGGATGGATGGATAGATGGATGAGAAGAAATTGCAACAACTGCCTAAAATTATTAGAAGATTACCAATAATTCCAGGGACCCTTACTTATCACTTATATGAATATGAGAACATGTATACCCTTACAACACTGTATAGGCTGAATCTGCCATGGGAACTTCTGTTTGCGGTTCAGCCAGTTTTGAATCTGTTAGCCTTCAGGGAGGAGCTCAGGGCCTAGCCTTTTCAATAAGCCCTTTGCTAGATACATCAAAGAAGTCTGTCACTTGATGGTTCATTTGCTTTACAGTTTGCCAGAGGCTCAGGCAAAAGGTCCCAATTAAAAGATCTATGTGTTTCTGTGGTCTCTTGCTCAGCACTAAGGGGAGAATCCCCCGGGCTTCATCACTTCACCAAACAATGCATTCAGTTGGTCCTACTAGATTATAACAAAAAAAGCCCCACACACTCTAAAACTTTACAGTTTGGTTTCCCCCACAGTTGCATCCCCCTGATCTCTGAAGAACTCTGTTTATGCTGATATAAAAGTGTCTAGACTCTAGAACAGTGGTTCTCAGTCTTGGCTTTAAAAAAAAAAAAGGAAAGGAAAAGGAAAAGCAACACCAGACTCCACCCTCAGAGAGTTACTGGCTTTTAGCAGGGCCCGAGCATCAGTATTCTTCTTTGAAAGTACCCCGGTTGATTTTAATGTGTAACCAGGATTTGAAAACAGTGACTAAGAAGAATCAAGACCAGAATACTTTACACTTAGCCTGGAATTTACTTTACAAGACCGCTTCCTTCTTATCCTTGAGGTCTGTACCTAAATGTAACTTTCTCAGTAGGGCTTCACCCATTACCCTGTGGCTCAGAGAATTTACCACAATCTGAAAATCACTTGGGTATTTAGGCTTTTCTGGTTTATTATCTGCCCCTCCTACTAGGTTAGGAACTTCATAAGGTATTTACTGGCATCTGCTGTTGAGTGAATGTGAGCCGTAAATCTAAGAATATGTATGACTGCTCGTAGACTGAATCAACAGAGAGGAAAAGGGAGTTGAAAGAAAGAGTAAAAAGCAGGTGAAAGTTTGAAATCAAGGAATTCTGTATTTAGGAGAGAATTACAGAATGC
Source organism: Lynx rufus (assembly GCF_022079265.1). NCBI lineage: Eukaryota > Metazoa > Chordata > Mammalia > Carnivora > Felidae > Lynx > Lynx rufus. The sequence continues at coordinate 111,226,121 of NW_025814867.1, read as the reverse complement.
CTCAGTAGATGAGTCAAGTCAAGGCATAATTCTAAATTACAGTGCCACACATTACCTACCCATAACACTTCTTTACGGCCGAAAAACAAAACACATTTTTTATTCACTAAGTAATATATGCTTGTAAAAAATTCAAATAACACTGCTGAAAGTGAAACTTCTAACACCCCACCCCATTCTCCAAGAATAACCTATTAATTACACTTTAGTGTTTATCATTTAAAGTATTATATAATGTGTACACAAGTAGTATATAGGTTGGTTAAAACAGAATCACACACTTTAAAAAATGTATTTCTCAATAACTAAGTTGTACATAAACATGTAGTCAAAGCCTAGAGTTGCCCTGTGGCAGGACACCTGTAAGGGTAACTTGATGATTTAGTGCAAACTACATTTTCATAAGATAATCTAGTTACTGAGATAGGTTTTTTTTTTAAGTGTTCAATTTCTTTTGAATCACCCAGTATTTTACACACACACACGCACACACACAGACTCACGTTCCAAAAATGAATTCTTATTGTACCTATTAATGAAGGTTAGTTATTTTATTTTATTTTTTAATGTTTTTCTGTTTTTGAAAGAGAGAACACAAGTGGAAGAGGGGCAGAGAGAGAGGGAGACACAGAATCCAAAGCAGGCTTCAGGCTCTGAGCTGGCAGCACAAGGCACGACACAGGGCTCACACCCACAAACCATGATATCATGACCTGAGCTGAAGTCAGATTTTAACTGACTGAGCCACCCAGGTGCCCCTGAAGGTTAGTTATTTTAGAGGTTAGCTCTCCTCCCCAAATTGAAGCTTAGATTTAAGTTGTTTTAAATAGTGAATAAATTTGGTAGTACCTTCTTTATCACAGTGCAGCTACTCAGAAACATACTAGTTCAAAGTCAGCAAATTATGTAGACCAAATCCAACCCTTTACCTGTCTTTATAAATAGTTTTATTGCAACATAGCTATACTTATTTATTTCTATAACGTCTATAGCTGCCTCTACGCCATAACTGTAGTGTTGAGTAGTTGCAGCAGAAACCATATAGTCCAAAAATCTAAAATGTCTACTATCTAGTTCTCAAGGGGAAAAGGTGGCTGATTCCTACCCTAATTGATCAAAGAAATTAAACCATCAGTAAACAGTCAGAACAAACCAACTGAGCCCAGTGTATGAGAATGTGTTGGTGGTTCTGGGATTTTACATTACTAGTTAAAGAAAGAGTGGACTGTACTTATCTGATTGCTTTTCATAGGAAGGAAGTAGGCCAAAGCCTTGGTAAGTGATGGTGGAGGAAGGAATGGGAAGGCATGTTCCATCTAGCTGGGTCCCGTTTTCCTGTCAGGCAGGTCACATCTTCTCCCTTTCTATTCTCCCTCCCAAGGAGAACAGTGCTCAATTAAGATGTGGCCAAGATTTTCAGAATACCTATAGGTTGGATCCTTTGAATTGAAACCAGTCTGCCCTGTCTTGGCTGCCAAGCTTTATATATCATTTGGCTGAACAATTAAAGGGCTGGGCACCTTGTTGAATGCTGCTCCAGGTGCATTGGGATGACATCTGCTCCCCCTACCATTCAGCATGCAAGGTGGGGACCCCACATAGTGATGGCTATGCGAGAGGCACCACAAGACATTTGGTTTTCATCTCCATTTGGCTTATCTATTCTCCCCCAATCCCAAATTTTGTTGGAAACACCCCTCTCTGGAGATTGCATGGCAAATCTTCCAGTGATAGGTCTCTCTGAGTGTTTGCATTAGTCAGCTTTGGAAAGGTGTGGTGCCATAGCAGGGGGAAAGCATTATGGCAGGTCAGGCTTGCTAGGGGCCAACAACCTCCTCTTTGCCCGGTATTGGTCTCTAGTGAGTGCCTCCTTCCTGTGGAACTGGTGTTAGGTGAATTCACATATTGCTATCTCTTGGGTAAGTCATGTACAGACTGACCCTGAATTTGGTTTACAACATCCCTCTTAAGTTATGAATTATTTGGAGATTGGAGTGCCCCTCTTCCCTGTCTTTCTTTTTTGCATCTCTTGAAACTCCGTGTTTAAACCATTGCCCCTATTGAAAATAAGTGTTAATATATTATATTCTGATGGGTATTTGCTTTTAAGCTTGTATGATTTAGAATTCCCTAGAATCTCAGGTGTGAACATTCACATTTTCTAGAACTGCCAGTTCCTACCTGCCACTTTTTTCTTGCCTTCATAAGATTCGTATACAGCTATACACCGTCCTAGTCATTCAGAGTGGGGATGGAGGTAGCCAAAAATTTGAATGATCTATATAACTGAGAACAAATAAAATTTTTTGTCTGACTTGTACAACTAAATGTTTAGCTGCCTATTGTATCAGTGTGATTGACTTAAATTTTTAATGATGAAATTGCAGAACCGAGAGGGACCTTGAAGATCATCTAATTGTGTAGATGTAGAAGGGGCTTATAGAACTGGAATGACTTGTTCAAAATGATAAAGCCTGGTCCTTTAGGCCTTTAGATAAAAGGCTTGATCTATAGTTACACATCCCACCCATAAGACTTCCCCTCTAAAGGGCAATTTAAACAAAAGGACATTCCAGTTTGGGCTCATATTGCTTTCTCTGATGAGTATGTGTGTGTTCTGAGGCTCTCTCTGCTGTCTGCAAATCAGACATTCTTGCTGGATTGCATCAGATTGCAGGCGACATGATTGATGAAGAAAGGGCAGAGGAGAGATGACGTAATGGCTAGTGCAGCATTTACCTGCAAATTATCTCTAGCTGTGTACTGCTCCGTGTCTGTGTGACTCATGCACTGAGGCACCACCATCCCTGTTATTCAGCACTGTAGCCTCACACTTACCTCACTCGATGTTTCTCTCCTTTTCTTGCCAAATCTGATTAGAAGCACTTTTGTTTTAAGCAAATGTTTATGAAGCCATAAGCGGACTTTATACCAGTGACCATGTGGAGAAAATAAAAGAATATTAGAACAAGAAAATTACATACTGACTTGATAAATCAACTTGATGTCTCTGTTAACTTCAGTAAACACATAGGACCTGTTATGTACTCTGTTCTGTCACTGCTGATAGTCTTCTTCCTTATATGGCTAATTTGTCTCTCAGCTTTAGTTTAACAGCTGACAGCAAAACCTATAGCAAGTGCCTACCTGTATCAGTGACTATGGCACACAAGCCTTCACGTGCTCTTTTCCTTGTAAGCCTCAAAACAGTTACTACTTGTACCCATTTTAGAGGTAAAGACACTGACCCAGTTCCCTTAGCTAATATGTGTCAGAATTGGGACTGGAATCCTGGTCTCTTGACACCAAGTCTAGTACTTTTTCCACTACCTCACAAATGTCTTTGATTTATATACTCAAGGAATTTTTGCAAGAAAAATGATCATTCTTCGTATTTGGTATAGCACCTGCGTCAGCTCTTTGTTTATCCTTGGGTCACTACAAGTCTAGAGAAGAGCATGTGTATGTTTATCGAATAATAACCCCTCAAGTTCTGTGGTAGAGTTGTATCATTCAAACACTAAATTTGCATAAGTTCAACTACACCTGCTCAGAAAATGAATATAAAAAGAGAAGGAATAATAATTTACATTGTGCAAACAAGTCTATTCTGGTTATATTCGATAAATCTATACCTAGGAGTGAACCTGAGATAGGGGCTGCATATTGATTTTTCTCAACCCGGGTCTGTTCTGCATTCACTCTCAGGGTAAGCATCTCACCTTGCCCAGTGTGCTGTTTTTGTACAGCATGCATCCTAAACACAAGGCAGCTATTTCTTCTTGTGTTCAACCAAAGACGTAGTAATTATACCAGTCCCAGAAGAAAAGCCCACCTGGGTTGTACCTACTGAGAGATATAGTATGCTGGCTTCCAGCTTAGAGCCTTCCTCGGGGATTTTTAAGGTAACTTTGGCACAACTTGATTTTTTTCTTTACATGTTTTTTGAAAAGCCAAGACCTCAAGTAAAATGCAGCTGCTGTAGGTTAACATTGGCTTGTGTAAATCAGGCAGGGAAATTTTGTTTAGGTTGAACTGAAGCTGCCTTAGTCCCAACAACCTTGTGTATATTGGTTGCTAAACATGTCTTCCATTTTCCATTGTTGTGCCAGGTTGGAAGGACTAATACCAAGGAGATCAAATACTCACTATGTCCATAAGAAAACTGTGTTGTTACTGACACCAAGGGAGGCGAACCAACAGGAGGAAAAGAGTGATGCGATCACCCAACAGGGTAATAGGGAGAAGTAGAGGATTAAGAAAGCCCCGTTGGATATAGTCACAGGTGATCTTTGAGAGGATAGTCATAATCAAGCATAAAGTCAGAAGCAAGACACAGAGAGCAAGACACAAGCACATCTAAAATCAGATCAGAGTAGTCAGCAGGATATCATGAATCCAAAAAAGGGGCAGTGGGAAGAGATGCCTGGGAATTGAGATCTGAGTACAAGGGGTTGGTGAAGGTGGTACATAAAAGATAGGATTTGGAGGTTAAAAGCAGAAGCACATGTTGTTATCAAGAAGAATTCTGGCTTCTGAGTTTGTCTGCAATTCCCCCAGGGGTGCTGGTGGAGAAGATCCAGCCTCTGAGGGAGGAGAGGCAGGAGAATTATTGATGTCTTGTGGCAAACAGCTTCTCATATCGTCCTACCCTTAGCATGTTGGATTTTATGCAGTTGTTACTTTTCTACGTAGTTATGTTCTAATTTTCTCCCAATTTGGGAAATCAAGGCTGGCTCTGCAAGGCTGTCATTGGGTTGCAGAAGAGGGTGCCAGAGGTCAGGGTTCATACATGGAGAGCCAGTAGAGGTTCAACTCTCATGAACAGAAAAATTGACTCATTCATAATACCAAACCTCATCATATTCAAGGAAATGGAGTGAAAACCAAGGCACCTCCCTTTCTTTCCTGCATTTGTGTGGTTAACAGCACCTTGCATTGTTAAAAGTGAAATCCTGTTGATGATAATTTTCTTTCTCTCAGATTGCTCACTTTGTGTTTTTGACTTACTATTCAATGTGAACTACAGGAGACCGCCTGACTACTGTCACTAAGAAATAGGCTGCCTTGGAGAAGTTGAACCTGGGAGGCTAAGGTGCTCAGATTAGGACAGAATCTCACAGCAGGGTCCCTCTATTCCCACTGTATATGTATAAGAATTCCCTTGGGTGCTTATGAAAAATGTAGGCCTCACACACCACCTTAGACTAAATATAAATCCATGATCGAATGTGGCTAAAGAATATGCATATTAGTAAACACTCTTGAAGATTCTTATGAAGCCTAAAATTTAAATTTTTTTTACTGTTTATTTTTGAGAGAGAGGAGACAGAGTGTGAGTGGGAGAGGGGCAGAGAGAGTGAGACACAGAATCAGAAGTAGGCTCCTGGCTCTGAGCTGTCAGCACAGAGCCTGATGTGGGGCTTGAACTCATGAGCATGAGACCATGACCTGAGGCGAAGTAGGATGCTCAACTGACTGAGCCACTCAGGCGCCCCTGAAATTGTTGGGATGAGCACTGGGTGTTGTATGGAAGCCAGTTTGACAATAAATTATATTAAAAATAATAACAAAATAAAATAAAATTTAAAAGCCATTGGATTAGGAAATGTGTATATGGTGTAATAAACCAAATCCTAGAAAAGTTAAATTTACTGATATAAATATGGCCAGGCATATTTGTTTTAATGAAAATTTGTGAACCTCTTTGAAGCTCTTAGGAGAAAAATACAAACACAAGGTACATGCAAATTGTTAGCAGTAGGTAATAAACACCTTTGAATATGAAAAAAAGGAGATTGTTATGAATTCAGAAAGGCTGTGTGTTTTATGAAATTTCTTTCCTTTGCCAAGAAGAGGAAGAGGTAAAAGGAGGGAAGAACACAGAAGCTTTTCTTGGCTTTGAAGATCCTAATCCTTTGTTCTACTTGCCTCAAAATGCAGCTGCTTCCTACTCACAGTCCCTTTGCCACAGGCCAGCTGTGTCTCATGCATTCCCACTCCACTACTGCTTTGCAACCTTTATACGCCAGAACTAGCCTGGAGAATAGTAGAAAAGAGAAAAGCAATTTGATATGATATAGAGTTGAAGTTTTACAGAAAAGAGGGAGACAAATTTACTGGGTTCTGAAAAGGCCTAACGCCTTAGACCAGAAAGCCTTTAGCCATAGCTCTCTGGGTGAAATCATTTGTTGCAGTTATCAACTGTGTGGGATGTAGGTGTATTTGGGAAACTAAGGGGTAAGAGCAGTAAGAGAGACTGGCTCCAGTTCCACTGTCCCTGTTGAAATAACTTCAGAAACTAACCCAAACTAATCTCTCCCCCAGCCCTCATCTGTCCTCTGGCTCTTATTTAAATTTTATTTTTGTTGTCTTTGAATTGCTTTCTTTGTATAAGTCATTTCCTAAATAATCCCAAAATTTCTTCGTGGTACGAACTTTTATGTGCTTCTTTTGAGTATGTTTCATCAACGCACTCCTTTCCACCTTCCCCATAATCATCACTAGTACCCACAGAGGGATAAATTTGAGTCCCACCTTTCACCCCTTTTCATGAGGTGATCATCTGTAATTTTGTACTCTAAGGGCTCCTTTTAAAAAGATATTTTCTCTACATAGTCATGGAATCCATCATTCAAATCCCAGACGTTTTAGTTTAACTCTTTTTATATTATTAAAACTCAGCTTTGGAATGATGAGAATCCAGCTTGTTTATTTTATGTCTTCTCTTCCTGTAAGAAAAGTCCAACTTGGGATGCACTCAGCCCTTAGCATAGTGACTCCTTGAGTTTGCTGCTTAAGTTAAGAAATTAAAGCTAAGAGCAAATGTACCTGACTCTATTCAATCAGATAACCAAATTAATAATTGTACCATGTCAGCCAAAGTAAGCAAGCATTCTTGATAGGTGTAGACCATGATGTGTTGCCTTGAGCTGTTGGATTACTAAACCCTTGCAAGCTCTTAAAACTGAGCTTCTCTAATCTATGTGAGGGTTAAAAAAAAAAAAAAAACCAAAAAGTTGGTTTTTAAAAAATGTTTATTTATTTTGAGAGAGAGACTGTGCACACATGAGCAGGGGAGGGGCAGGGAGAGAGAATCCCAAGCTGACTCCACACTGTCCTGAGCTCGGACTCAATCCCATGAACTGCGAGATCACGACCTGAGCCGAAATCAAGAGCCAGATGCTTAACTGACTAAGCCACCCTAGGCTCCCCAAAAAACTGGTTTTTAAAGTATTTTTGTTTGGTCTTGTTTTGTGTACTCTTTATCCAAAATCTGAGCATATTCATCTCCGTAGTTCTTTCAATATTTATTTACTGGCTTTCTTAGTGCCTTAGCTGGTGTTTTTTATATGAGGTTTACACCATCTTGTGGCCTATAATTTTCCCTTGTTTGCCATGTTTCTTGTATCCTTGGCATTCATTAGCCTATTGTCACATGTTTGAAATGCAAAGAAAAGGAGAAATCACCGGTCATTTTCTGCTCTAAAGGCCTATATAACTTTTCCTATTTTCTCTTCATGACCATGAGAGTCAATGAGTTGAATCTCTCAGATTCAGCCTTTTTATCTTTTATTTACTGAGATCAAAATATCTTACTGTTTAAAATGTTCGTTTGACTAGAACACCATGTAGAACAGAGCCTCAGTGGCATGTCCACAAAAATTATTTTTGCCACATTCACTGACCCATTTTGTATGAAATATCAAATTCTATAGATCCATGCGTATATATCTCCTGCCATAAAAAGATAGTGCAGTGAGAGAAACCAAATGACAAAGGATACAATAGTCCAGTTAGGAGAAATCAATAAGAAATCCATTATGCAATGAAGAAGGGAGTTAGGGGGAAAAATATACTTTGAGTTGGGTGGCTGAGGCACAGGGAAGCCTAGAATTGGCCCAGAACATATACAGATATTGCTGTAGTTGCAATTCAAGGCCAACCTTGAAAGTGCTTTAAATCAGACAAATCAATATTCCACTGATGGGAGCTAGAGTGTTGTATAGGCAAAATGGGTCTTGTTGCTTTGACTGCCACTGTTAAGAATTGTAATATAGGACTGACAGGAATCATTGGAAAAGATATATTAGTCATCTGGTGATAAAAAGGAATTGGCAAGAGCTGGCCACTGAGGGAGTGGAGGCAAATGTCTGTTGGTATCTGTTGGTGAGCAGATTCTTATGACTTCCCACTCATTGGTTACGGCATAGAATGGGATTATTAGTTTTCTAAGTAGTGAGGCTCAATTTTCTTGCAGTTTGGGAAACTGAGATCTCCCTGGGGATTAGGGGTTGGCGTTGGTTTCCCCAGCACAGCCTGGCCATGGGACCTATATAAAGGGTGTTGCCCTTCTCATCTACTAAGTTAGCATAATATTTTCCACCTTCTTGATCTTTGTACTAACATAATTACAAGAAATTGTTGCTGCTCTTCAAGATAATCTCTCTTCTCACATCTGGGTTTAAGTCTTTCAGTAAAGCTGCTTAAGCAGTGGGGAGGAAAGAGCCTTTCCATAAAGTTAAGGTCTTTCCTGATAAAGGTAACTACTCCACCCTTGCTTCCCAATTAGATCCCCTGCCAGCAATAGCATAGACTTGAGCCAGTGCCAAATGTTTTAATACCATAAGGATTCACTTGATAAAGGCTATGCATGGCAAAGAAAAAAAACAGCCAAAGTTCCCAAACTAAAATTTTCCAAGATTTCCATATGAGATGCAGCCAGGGCACCCTTCGTGTAATTGTTACCATGTGTCGCTGAAGTCATTGGTACCCTGCAATTCTCATTCTCCAGCACTTCTAGAGATTAGAAATTACAGGAAGTGCCAGCCATTTCAAGATGGAAATTTACTATAGCTGCTGAGACTTTCGTCTTTGACAAAAAGAAATACAATGGCAAAGACAGGGAACAATTGTGAGATTGATACTGTGATCCTTCCAAATGATTACGAAGTAATTATTAGTCTGTTAGTCAGCAGCATTCAGTGTCTACCTAACTGTTCCATTAATATTTAGCATGTGTTTGCTAGCATTGCTTCCCTTAGTGTTATAAATTCTAGATGGGAAAAGGATTATTGTCTTGCTTGGGCACTTATAAGTAGCATAGCACAGAAAGGAAGTGGCAACATTAAATATTTGTTGAGAATCTGACTAGTTGAAGCAAAATTATTTCATAGTTCCCTGAGCATAGGAGCAATTAATTAATGATTAATAATTACTAAGTGCTGGGGCATCTGGGTGGCTCAGTCAGTTAAGCATCTGACTTCGGCTCAGGTCATGATTGCAAGGTTCGTGAGTTCAAGCCCTGCGTTGGGCTCTGTGCTGACAGCTCAGAGCCTGGAGCCTGCTTCAGATTCTGTGTTTCCCTCTCTCTCTGCCTCTCCCCCACTTGCACTCTGTCTCTCTCTGCCAAAAATAAATAAATGTTTAAAAAAAATTTTAAATAATAATTACAAAGTGCTCAGACCTTTCATAAACCTAGAAAGAGATATTTTTGTCCATTTGACTGACAGTGATTTTCAGATCTCATTTATGATAGTTTTAGCTTCAACATCCACCAAACTTTTACTATAGTTGCTAATGAATAATAAAATTGACTGGCTTATGGAATACTCAAAAAGAAAAATGAAAGACCAATGGCTATTAAATATTTGAGTGTCCCTGAATGAGAATTCAGATTGCGTATAGGGACTAAATTAAGCAAGGCCTGTTTCAATTTGACTACTCAAGACTTTATTCCTATTTAAAGAAATTAATGGATTTAAAAAAAAAAATTACTTAAGAATCTTCTGTTGTTTATTCTCTTGTTGTCCTGAAACAAACTAACAGCTAGTAAAAATTTCCAAATAATTTCTCTGAGGAAATTAGAGCTCACAGTAGTAGTAATAATAGTGATAGCATTAAAAACAGGAACAAGATTGCTTGCTTGCCCATGTTAGCAACCTGAGCAGTCAAAGGCATTAATGGACCATGAAAACTGGAGAGGTGGGGTGACCGTGGGTCAGAGCTAAGGTATATAGTCAAGTACAGTATAGGAGAAACTTTCATCACCTCCACTACACTGAGCCATTTCTCTTGATAGAGCAAGCTCGTATTTTCTCCAGGTTGTTAATCTGGCACCTTTCATGAACATCAGTGTTCACTTTGGGGGGGAAAAAAAAAGCAAACAGCCAAAACATTTAAGTGTTAAGGAGGAAAGAAAATCAACAGAGGAAATTACAGTAGTACTTGATACAGTGGCACCTTTTTCTTGAGTCATAGGAGGTGAAGATATTTGAGAGTTTGCAGCTTTGACAGTCTCTTTAAGACAGTAGCCAGAGGTTTTGGGAGAGAAAGTGGTATGCATATACACATACTGCCGCAGATTACCTACGGCCTTTATACACATATGTGTCTAGATTTTCCAAAACTGGCCTGTTAAAATATATATGAGAATCAAGTGATTTGAAAGTAAATACCACTTCCTTTCCCCATTGCTTTTGCTCCCTGTTTGCCATTTCCTTTCTAACCTTAATTACCGTTTCTGAAGGAATTGGTGTTTCCTGCCTTGGTATAGTTTCTGTTTGTTTTGGATAGCCCATCAGTTGTTAAGATACTTGTCACGTCTTCTGGAATCTAGTATATCAAGAATTGAACATGATACCAGGTTCTCACTTCTACGTCTTGTTTTTAGGTAAGTTATCTCACTGGGGTGACATTTCATTTGATGGAATTTTCCATTTGGTAAAGTATTACTTTTTTTTTATCAAATGATGTAAACTTTCGTCTTTGTGATTTCCCTGTCTGTATTTTCCCACAACACTGTCCTCCATAGTATACTCTATCTAAAAGGCAAAGAGCATGCACAAAAGAGAGAGAGAGAGAGAGAGAGAGAGAGAGAAAGAGGGCTGGGAAACAAGAGAAAAGACATAGAACTAAATATATCTATCTGTCAAAAAACATTATTGAAGAAATCTGGAGCACCTGGGTGGCTCAGTCAGTTGAGCATCTGACTGTTGATTTCGGCACAGATCATGATCTCACGGTTGTAAAATCAAGCTCCACTCCAGGCTCTGCATGGACAGCACAGAGCCTACTTGGGATTCTCTCTCTTTCTCTCTCTGTCTCTCTCTCTCTCTCTGCCCCTCCCCTACTCACACACGCACTCTGTACTCTCCCTCTCTTAAAATAATACATAAACACTCTTTTAAAAGAAGAAAAAAAGAAACCTACCTTTTCATATCTATTTTTGTGAATTTAGTCTTTTAGAATTTCAGGAAGTAGAAGAGTTATTACAGCGGTCCCCCCTTAGCTGCAATTTTCCTTTCTGTGGTTTCAGTTACCTGTGGTCAGCCACAGGTCCAAAAGCAGATGAAGTTCCTTCTGACATATCCTCAGAAAGTCAAGAGTAGCCTAACACTACATCACCATGTAGTGATGGTGTAGTAAGATTCACCTTACTTCATCTCATCATATAGGCCTTTTTTCATCTGACAGCATCACAAGAAGAAGGATGAGTATAGTACGATAAGATACTTTGTGAGCGAGAAAAAGAGACCACATTACATAACTTTCATTATAATATATTTTTATAATTGTTCTATTTTATTATTAGTTATTATTGTTAATCTCTTATGGTGCCTAATTTATAAATTAAACTTTATGATGGGTATATATGTTTGGGAAAAAACAGTATATATAGGTTCGGTACTATCAACGATTTCAAACACCCATTGGGGGTCTTGGAACATATCCCCTGTGGATAAGAAGAAACTGCTGTATATGTAATTGTATTTTAAAAAGGATTGGGCTTATTTCAAAGAATAAGTTTAGAGTACTGGCTTTCCAGTTATATTTGGTGAAAACCTGACATTCCTCAAAAAGTTGCTCTCCATTTTGGGAAAAGCATTCTAAATCATCAGAGAGCGTTTCTTTGGAACCGTAGTTTTAAGTGTTCAGGTATTTGTTCATTTTAAACACAGTTATTAGATAGGAACAAAATACATAATTTTGGAAGTACGAAACCAAGATTCTGTGGCGCAGAGATGGTACCAGGGTTTGTAGTCCGTAACAATAGAAGATTGAAGCCTCTAAGAGTGAGTATAATAAGAGGGACAAAAGGGCACATCATAACATCAGATGGCTTTTTTCCTGTTGTTCTGGATCTTTTCACTAATAAGAAGAATGTCTATATTTGGTACACTTAAAGGTAGGTGAATTATGAATCCTAGCAATTTGTTTTCCTTCAGGGAATGTTTCTTTCTTCATAGAACCAGGCACATATTGATCCATTGAGTAGATCTATTGAGTAGGGCCTGAAAACTCTACTCCCAGCATCATGCCTTTCCCAGTGTTTCTTGACTGGAAATTTTGTTTTCTTCTAGAGATTAACTTGGTAAAAAGACATAGCTTAAAATACCCAGAGAACCAGTTGTACGCCATATTCCTTTAATTCTGCTACTGCGTTGTCTCTTCCCTCTCCCCCTTCTTATTTGTTTAAACTAAATACCTGGTGTTCATAGCTGCCAATCCTGTTGAGACCTTGGAAAATTGGCATTTATTGTTGCTGACTGAGAGGCCTGACAGTCCTTGGATATTGGATGAAATAGTGATAGGATGACATTGGCATTCTACTCAGAAAGTTTATGGCTGAAACAAAGTTCCTTATAGATCAGAAAGCTATCCCATATCTACCCAACAATAGGCCCCACCCCATAAGTCCAAGAGCATGTGGGTAGAAACAACTTCTGCTCTGTAAAGCATTCTGCTTCTGACTGAGTGAATGAATGGATAGATGACTTTTTAAATGAGAGTGTGAATATTTTAATATTAGAGATATTTTTAAATGAAGAATCTCCCATTTTAATGACAATTACCTTGTGTTTGGCAACGTATGATATTGTAGGGATGCTTTCTCATACTGAGATTCTGATAATTCCCATATTAATCATCATGTACATAAATTTGATTTCTTTTAAAAACCTTTGTGAAGGCAGTGGCTGGTGAGAAGCAAGGGATGAATGGTATCCTTTAACTCAAAGTATTCAAAAAAAAACAATTAAAAATAAATAAACATGATAGGATTTCTGACACCTTCGTCTGTTTTTATATTCCAAAAGGATAAAATATCTAAAAATTCTACTTTTTTATATCTTTCCTTCCTTCCTTCCTACTTCCTTCCTAGGAAGGACATTGGTAGATGTAAATTCCGCTGTGAATTATATAAAATGAATTTTATAAATTTTATGAATTATATAAAAATAAGTTAATTTCAATGCTGATTTTTCTTTCTTTCCTGAGAATCTCTCTAGCTCTCTCATTAATGTCATTGAAAGACCAAAACCAAACAAAATGTTTTTTTGTATTTCCCTAGAAATTGGCTATAAGTCCAGCATTCTGGTATTGTATTTTATAACTTTGGAGAAAATCAAGAACTTCTTGAACAAATGTCACTTGGTAAATTGTAGGAGCATATGGGACTAAGAATCCTCCCTAATATTATAAAAACTGAGGGTAGTTCTGATGCTTACAGAAGAATTTAGACCCTCCCACCCATGCCAAATTAAGTATTGCATACACTCAGTTTAGCTTCAGTTCAGCTAAACTGTCATCAGAAAAGGCAGACACATGTGGTTTCCTCAGTTATAAAATGAGTACGTATCAAGACTAAGACCAGTGATGGACTGATTGCTGGACCCACCAAGCATATTCTAACAGCAGTTTCATTTCAAGGCCAGTAAATTGTATTAGATAAAGTATGCAGAGAGTCTCTGAAATTAAATTTAATAGAAAATGGAATGACCATATTTTTTTGTTTCTTTTCTAAAATAAGTTCCTTCTAAGCTGTTGAATGATTTTTTTTTTAATAATCTCAATCTCAGGTTCATTGCTTCTAGAATTCTCATGGTGCTTGAAACTGAATGCTGTGGTTATTGAGGTATAAGTTATTATAGCTATGACTGACCATACAGAAAAGAAACATGGCTCTTAAATTCTCCATGCCTCAGTGTCCTCTTCTGTTTGCCTCCACCTGACTGAAAGCCCCATGAATTTAGAGACTGTCTGTTTTTGCTCATTGTTGTAGCTGTCACTTTTGCCATATTGCCTGGTATATAGTAGGTACTCATTTAGTATCTGGTTAATTAGGGGAGGCACCCTCAAATGTATAAATCTCAACCACATGTGAGCATTATACATAATAATGAGATGTTGTGCAAATGTGTGTGTGCGCGTGTGTGTGTGTGTATCCCAAACATAAGTACTGAAAAATAGTTGTTTTTTAAACTGATTCATGCTAACCAAGTTTACCCCAAAAAGACTATCTTACAAACCAGAACAGCCCTGTTAATTTGAAGTGGATGACATCTTCTACCTGATTTGAGAGCTAGAGCTGTTTATATCCTTTAGTGCCACCCTGTTATTAATCAGTTGTATGTAAGGCAACTAATTGCACCCCAGAAATTATTTGAACATAACATGATAATAAAGGAATAAATTAAAACAGGCTGATAAGTCCCTTTCTTCATTCTAAGGTTTCTATCCAAATCATAACTTCCTTTGATATTTCTAGATAAACTAACAAGGTTTTATAGCCCAGTTTGCTTTCTCTTAATCTGTGAGAGCCCTAACACCTTCGGCCACCTATACTCACTCATCTTTTTATTACGCTGCCATCTCCCCGCCATCTTCAGTTTAGATTTGTTTTTTGGTTAGATTTATTTTGATCTTGAAGTCTACTTTGCACTTTCTACCAATGTGTCCTTTTTTTTTTAATGGAAAACAGTACCCACTGGTGATCAGGAATCACTGATATGAGGGAAAATGTGATACTTTTTTAGTACTGTCCATGTCCATAAATATGTATTAAATGTCTAGTGTGTGGGCATCCTGAGTTGTGATCCCAACAAGGCATGAGTCATAACCATTTGTAAGTTATAAAATCAAAATCAGAGGGGCGCCTGGGTGGCGCAGTCGGTTAAGCGTCCGACTTCAGCCAGGTCACGATCTCGCGGTCCGTGAGTTCGAGCCCCGCGTCGGGCTCTGGGCTGATGGCTCAGAGCCTGGAGCCTGTTTCCAGTTCTGTGTCTCCCTCTCTCTCTGCCCCTCCCCCATTCATGCTCTGTCTCTCTCTGTCCCAAAAATAAATAAACGTTGAAAAAAAAAATTTTTTAATCAAAATCAGAGGTTCTCCCTGTATCCTAGAGTGCAATCCTCGGAACAAGGATGAGAGTGAGAGTCACAGCCTTTGAAAACCCTGCTATGGTGCCCATCAGTGTTTCCCAACTTGTGTTTTGTGGAACACCAATTCTGAGGGATGTACTATCAAAAGTCAAGTAAATTGAAGAAAAATATCAATCTTTTGAAGAACCACAGTGCAAAGAAGATTAATCTGGAAAAGCTCTAAAGTATCCTACACAAAGAAACAAGTTTAGCTTTGCTGAACTAACTTAATTCAGAATACACTTTAGGGAAAAATAACAGCAGTAGTGACATCTTTAGAAGGTTATAATTTTCTCATTTTATTATTTTTAATTTTCCTTCCATTTCTCTTTCTTGACCCTGTGAAATTAAGAATTCTTAATCATTCTGTTCTGCTCTTCCTCTGTGCTATCCCCAACCCCTGATAAGAAAGCTGTATGGAAGAAAGGAGGGGGGAAAAGGAAGGAAGGAAATGTGTGTGTGTGTGTGTGTGTGTGTGTGTGTGTGTGTGTCTGTCTGTGTCTGTGTGTGTCTGTTTGTCTTGTTTATTTGTCTATAAAGAACTATTGTGTAGTCCTTATGTACTTTAAAACTTTATACCAATTTGATAAAAGGTGTTAATACTTATAGCAAATTTTATTAAATTGTGTTACATTTATAATTAAATACACAATATTTTTATTTTGATTCTATAGCAAGCAAAAATGATTACTTGAGGGGTGCCTGAGGGGCTCAGTTGGTTAAGCCTCTGACTTCAGCTCAGGTCATGATCTAACGATTAGTGGGTTCGAGCCCTGCGTCGGGCTCTGTGCTGACAGCTCGGAGCCTGGAGCCTGCCTCAGATTCTGTGTCTCCCTCTCTCTCTGCCCCTCCCCCACTTGCACTCTGTGTCTCTCTGTCTGTCTCTCTCAAAAATAAAATTAAAACATTAAAAAAAATTTTTTTAAATGATTACTTGAGAAGGAAGTATGTCCTGTAGTTAATGGAGTTAAAATCTGTATTGGAAGAATTTCTTTTACTTTAAATTATGTATATACGTGTGTGTGTGTGTGTGTGTGTATACATATATACATAGTATACATATATAGCTATTGTTTTATCATATTTCCACGTTAGTGATGAAGTTTAAAAGTTTAAATATTCTACTCAGAAAAATAATCTTATTTCTGATGATACTTGTACTGTAGGAAAACCTCCACTCTGTAGAATCTTTGAAGATTATTTTATTTTTTTTAAGTTTATTTATTTATTTATTTTGAGAGAGAGAGAGAGAGAGCACGTGAGCAGGGGAAGGGCAGAGAAAGAGGGAGAGAGAGAATCCCAAGCAGGTTTTGCACTGCCAGTGCGGAGCCCGACACACAGCGGAAACTCAAAAACTGCGAGATCATGACCTGAACCAAAGTCAGACTCTTTTTTTTTTTTTTTAATTTTTTTTTTTCAACGTTTATTTATTTTTGGGACAGAGAGAGACAGAGCATGAACCGGGGAGGGGCAGAGAGAGAGGGAGACACAGAATCGGAAACAGGCTCCAGGCTCTGAGCCATCAGCCCAGAGCCCGACGCGGGGCTCGAACTCACGGACCGCGAGATCGTGACCTGGCTGAAGTCGGACGCTTAACCGACTGCGCCACCCAGGCGCCCCCAAAGTCAGACTCTTAACAGACTGTACCACCCAGACTCCCTGTTGGTTTTAGACAATAAAATTTTCTCAATACATGGAGGCTTTTCCCCTAATACTGTCACAATCTCCAAAACTTTAAAAATATATATTATTTTAGATGAACATTGTTCTAAAATATTTCCATTTCTTTTCTTTTAAAGAACATGCTGATCATAATTTAAACTTTTTTGATGACCCCAGGTCATCATTGAGTTCACTTCCTTTCAGCAAGTGTTTATTTAGCACCTCCTGTATGTGATGATCCTCTCAGGCCCTTTTGGATACTTCACCATCTCTTTACCACTGTACTAAACAGCTGCTGACTGCTGTGTTTTGGGACTCTTGGGTCAGCTTTTTATAGTTTTTCTGGTTTCCTAGCTGTGAGGACTGGCAGACTCCTGTGAGTATGTCCCGCTGACCCTCCCTCACCCTCTTCTGTGAGCAGGAAACTAAAATAACTAGCCTTATGGATACACATTCAAATAAGAGCACACTAGGAAGCTCTTATGTGAAATCTGTGAAATTTGTAGATTTTGGCCGCTCTAGAGTCATTTTTATCCTTTTGCTTATTTCTGAAATCTCTTGAATTCTTCTAACATTTTAGATACATGAAATGTTGCTATAAACTTATGAAGCAGACATTTCCTTTATCCCTTTTCTTAATAGTCCTTCTTTAGTCCTTCTAATAATCCTTCTAGAAACAGATTCAGATTTTATAACACCTCAGTCTATGTTATCCAATGACCAAGTGAGAGTTAATTTTTTCTTGAAATACTAATCAGCAATTTTCCATCTAATTATAGTCCACAGCTTTCTTATGAACCATTTTACATTTGTTTGAGATTTGGTTTAATTTTGACCTATAATGGATTTTTATTAATTTTTCAAATTCAGTTTGTGAAAATATACCATAGAATTCTTAATAGAAACTTCTATAGCAGGCTCATTTTGATATTCTTCTTTGTCAAAATGATGTGTCCTAAAAATGTCTATCATTAAAAATTAGCATTTATAAAATATTTGTTAAATTATATGGCTCTAATTTTCAATTTAGCTGAAAATGAATTCAGTGCTGGAGAGAAGTGTGACCCAGGGTGTATGCTGTACAGAGCTGTAAGAACTCATGTGTTAGATGAGCAAAGATGTCCAAGGCTGTGGTACCGGTTAGAGCAGTAAAGCTGGATGAGGTTTTTAGCACCTCCCAATGACCTGTACCACCATTAGCAACTGTTAGTTAGCTCATCACATCCTTTCACACCTTTCAACACCTTTTTAGCCCCTTCAACCCTGTGTCCTATTTATGTACTAAATCTACCTGGCACCCATCTTAACAAATAAAAGTAAGAGGAAGCACCATAGTAACCAAAGAACGAAATTCCCCTGTATGCACTTTGTATTACCAGCAGCATGTACACTGACATCTTTTTTGAAGAGTTAGTTGATGAAGAAATGAGAATCCTTGGGTTAGCTACCATTAAAAGTTAAATTGTGGTATTTTGGTCTCCTTATAAAGACAGTATGAGATCTTTTTTTCTCTAAAATTATTTCTAGAATTCTTGAATATAGCTAATTACTCTTTCCGTTTAAAAGAGTCTTTTAAAAGACTCTTTCCCTTTTCTATTTAAAAGTCTTCTCTCTTTAAACTGTATATAAATGTAAGCTGATGTATCTTTTCCTAAGAGTGTGATTCACTCTATAATCTTTCCTTCAAGCTGTTATCACAACATTAAGAAATAAGAATTTTCCTTATATTGTCATCTAACTTCATGGCTTATTTTCATTTAATTTTTTTTATTCACCTGGAATTTATGGAAGAGAATTCTGGAAAGCTGCAGTAGTTCTTTGTTTTTTAGAGGAAGTGGCTACCATGAGATTGAGGTTAGGAGGAGTGTGGCACGAGAAAACTGACTTGAAACCTCTATATATTATATGCAATTTTATTTTCTTTCTTTTTTTTAACTTATTTATTTGAGATAGTGGGGGGGGGCAGAAGGGAGGCGCAGAGAGAGAGAGGGAGAGGGAGCATTCCAAACAGGCTCCACACTGTCAGTGCAAAGCCCGATGCAGGGCCCAACCCCATGAACCATGAGATCATGACCTGAGCTGAAACCAAGGGTCGGATGCCCAACCAACTGAGCCACCCAGGCACGCCTGCAATTTTATTTTCTAATTAATATCTCTGATTCAGTAATCACTCAGGAAATTAGCCATGCAGGTTTTTTTGCTCCCTGGAAAGCCTTACTATAATCAACAATTTTTCTGGCATATCATATACCTTATAATTTTGTTTTCTAAAATTTTGTGGCATTTAATGTCTTCATTTCCTTGCAATCTTTTTTTTTTTTTAATTTTTTTTTTCAACGTTTATTTATTTTTGGGACAGAGAGAGACAGAGCATGAACGGGGGAGGGGCAGAGAGAGAGGGAGACACAGAATTGGAAACAGCCTCCAGGCTCTGAGCCATCAGCCCAGAGCCTGACGCGGGGCTCGAACTCACGGACCGCGAGATCGTGACCTGGCTGAAGTCGGACGCTTAACCGACTGCGCCACCCAGGCGCCCCCCTTGCAATCTTTTAAAACCTTTGTATCTTCATATATTTTATTACTCCCACACCATTTTCTATTTCATGTCATTCTTTGCAATTCACTTTGTTATTCTGCAAATAAATCAGTTGCAGATTTCCTAAAAGCTGGATCCTCTCACTTATGGTCTAGTGCTGTGGTTTCTTAGTAGAAGACAAGTTTACAGCCAGAAGCTGTAAGTTCCCCAAGTTCAAAATCTGTACAAGTTTATGCTAGAAAACCAAAATACTCTCTCTGTAATCACTGAACTTCCAAAAGACGATAGATGCTATGGGCTTAGAAACAGAATCAATTCGTTAGGTTCTAGGTATTTTGAAGGTCTGAAATAGATCACATGAGATCCCAGCATTGCTCTGGGCCGTTCTCTGAGGGCTACAGATAGGGTACAATCTTTTGCCAAGGCCTAAAAGACAGAGCTATAAATTGACAGGAAGGTAGCCTTTCTGATCCTACTCTCACCAGAAGGAACAGCAGGTTAAAAATTAATAATGACTGATAATATGTTTTCAAATAGTCTTAAAGTTTTTTAAAACATTTATTTCTAATGATTTAATTTAAAGTTTACAAAGCCAGTAAGCATGTTGCTATTTACTTATTACTAAGAACTATTTTAGGGCAGGCTGGCTGGCTTAGTCAGTAGAGCATAAGACTCTTGATCTCAGGGTCATGAGTTCGAGGTCTACACTGGATGTGGAGATTACTTTAAAAAAATCTTTTTTAAAAAAGGGCTATTTTTTTTAAATAATGAATAATTTTGATCTTTCTTCATTGCCTAGACCTCAAATCCTAATGCAGGATTCCCCAGCTTGCCATTCTCACCAGAAAATTAGAGAATATAGTCATTTCAGTGTCACTGCCATTCTGGGCATCAAACAAACTGTTAAAAGCACTTGTGTTTCTGGTGACACATTCCAGAACTCTCATTATACATAATAAGCTCATTCTTTGGAGTTGCTAAGAAGTGGAACTTAAGTTTTTGTGTCCTCAACTATATTCTTCTTGGTTCCTTGTTTCCTTCCAACTTAGGCATCTTTACTACCTATACATCAAGAAATAAACTAATAGTATACAGGATTATGCAAAAAGCTTCAGGAGAGAAAGAACTCCTCCCAGAATTTCAAAACTGCCTCATTGGAGAGAAAATTTCTATAACATTTTGTTTTATTCAGAGAATCTAAGGCCCAGAGAGAACAAAGAGGCAGGAGAAGAGCCTTCTTGAGCTCTGAGTTGGAAGCAAGATCAGCATTATGACCCCATTATGGCCCTCCATAAAGCAATGTTTTGAAGAAATTAGTAAATTTTATATTACGTATCTTGGTTGCTAGTCTTTTTTAAGTCTGAGAATAGACATAAAGATAGGTCGGTGTAAACAGTGATGTGCAGTTTAAAGAAAGAACAATACTTTATGAAATTCTAATCTTTTTAATGGAGAAGGAAGAATAGCCTGCATGCTACACCTGTGTATGTGCCTGCCTGTCTGTCTGTCTGTCTGTCTGTCTGAGACAGAGAATGAAAAAGGAAGGGAGAGAAGAAGGGAGGAGACACAAGATAAACATAGTAATACTATTTTCTTTTTCCACATAAAATGTGCAATAGCTTGGGAACAAAGCATATAATAAAATCCATATAGGTATTTTAAATAAAATAGAGAGGAAGATCAAGGGAAAAAATGATATTAGAGTAACTTTGGATCTCTCAAGAATCCTATAGATCTTTTGATTCAGGTGCAGTAACAGCATTAAGAGGGGAGTCAAGGCACAGTTCTGTTCTAAGAGCAGATCTTCCATTGGTCCCCCTTTCGTTGCCAGCCCATATTGAACCAGTGCCAAGTCCACTGTCAGCCTTTGGGCTCACCCAGCCTGTGCATTCGTTCTAGTTCCCCTAGCTCTGCCTGCATGCTTATGCCATGGCTTTGCCAGTGTTCATTCCATTGCTTTGGAAAGGCCTGTATTTTCAACAGTTGCACACCCATAACAGGAATAGCAGTGAGCATGAATTTTGAAAACCTGCATATGCATTTTATATTGGGGCTTGAGTATCCAAGAGGCCTTCAAAATATCATTCTCAGTTTATTGTTCTGTTGAGTTCACAGGTGTTTCCACAGGATGGACTTAGGTGAGGGACACTCAGAAACTGGCTAAGCAGAGGTGAAAGGAAAGGGAGAGAAATTCCATTCTGTCTGACCCAGGGATAATAGATAGAAAATCTAAAAATATTTTTCTTCCAAACGCATCATTCATTTCCACCATTAATTCTCATTGTTATTTTCCACTGCCCCGTTATTATTTGCACTTCTTCAGAAATCAGTGCATGAGCCTGAAGAAGCAGAGAACTGAGGTGCTACACCAGATTCTGAGAAAATTCGGTTTTGAACTGAGGTCCCACCTCTGAGCTCATGCTTTTTCATTACACTGTATTTGGCTGAAGATCTGATACTAGATGCACTGTAACCGTTGCAAAGGCAGTGTAATCTCTGGCTTCCTAGATTTTCACTGGCATTTTTGCCTGTTGTTAAGAGTAGCCACACCTTTCCACGAGTTGTGGGTGTTTTAGCCATTTGGGAAAAAGAGGGCAGGGGGAAAGAAAGGAATTGGTGGTGAAGAGATGGTGCCTGAAAATGGAAAGGTCACAGATGAAAGTGGAGTATGTGTTACCTTCTGGCTCAGGCCAGGCGGCTTGGTGTGGGTGTCATGTACGCCCCAGTGCGGTGTCACCCTTGCAGTGTTAATTCAGTTTAGCCACCACGGAGTATTGTTCCTTGTTTTCTATAGTGCTTGTCAAAATGCTATGACAACTGGCTGGTTTTATGAAAACAGAGCCTGGCTCTCAAGAGACAGTGTGTCTGAAAGTCAAACATGGATGGCAGCCATTGGCACGCGAAGGAGTCAGAAACCACAGATTGTTTTCTCGTTGGATGAACAGCTTAAAGCAACGTAAAGTTAATTGAAGAATTCCTTGAAAGTGAAGTCAGACTAAAAGAAATGCTCTAAGTCTATAATTTACTAAATGTGAAAGATCTTTAAGTGGTAGTGAGACTAAAAGAGTTGGGGGTAGGGAGAACACTTTTGTAAACAGATCTGGCTTGTATTATTGCCTAGGCAGTTTTAATTATTTGCTCTAATAATGTAGATCTCCAGAAGAATCTTTAATTAGGTAAAGCTTGATTTATGGAGTTGGCCTCATATAAACCATGATGTCATGGTGTGCTGCAGAAAATTACAGGCCTGGTCTTGCCATTGAAAACTATTATTTCTACCTGGGACTATTCATGCTCTGTATGTCTTACTCTCACGAAATCAGAGCATCCTGTGTTCTCATTTTCAATGTCTTTTGCCCAGGTAAATTCAACATATGCTATTACTCATTAAACAATTTGTCAATTGTGTATATAATACATATATGTGTATATGTGTGTGTATGTGTGTGTGTATATATATATATATATATATATATATATATATACATGTATATACATATACATATACATACGTGTATATATACACACACACACACACACACACACACACACACTGAGGAGGCAGGGGCAGAGTTTAACTACTAACTCTAGTAGTTAAAGAAACGTTTACCTCTTAGGAACTTTGAGACCAGCCTGTAATCCTCCACAGAAATTGATTCATTCTCCCTTCTGCTGATAGACTGGCAGAGGCAAGCCAGACTGTCAAAAGTGATATCTGTGTGTCTGTCTGCCTGTCCTTCCCACAACCCTAACCCCATCCTCCACTTTCCCTCTCCTTCCCTAGCTTCTTCCTGGGAAGTTCTTTCAGTGTCATCATTGCCTGTTTCATCTGGTTTTAAATAAGAGCATGGGGCCTCTGTGACATTTTACTGTGGTTCTCACTTCCCTCCCATTACAGGAGAAGCCTTGATGTGGAGCCAAGGCCTTTTCTTTGATTATAGGTCTGCTGATTATAATTTCCTAACATTTTTCTTGCATTAATTATACCTTAATGATTGCATTTTCTATGGTTTTCAACGTTGTTAAAGTGGCACTAAGACGTTAGAAGGAATCTTTCTAGATTTCAACAATTTATTTTCCATTCTTTTTAGACTTTATCTAACTTGTACCTGCCTTGATAGCTGTTTTAAGGGTTTTGCATTTATCAGTTCTTCTCAAACTGCTCAGTGTTTTTACATACAAACAACTCCTGCCTTTCACTGTCATATTTCATCACTCTATATAGTATTTGATTAAATTGTATGATTACAATAACAAGTCCAACGGGCATAAACAGGTTTGGGAACAAACATAATTGAAGCAGTTGGAAGAAGTGCATGGTGCACACTAGAGAATAGCCTTCTGGCCTCTAGGATTCAGTATGTGTGGGCTCAGTCCTGAACTAAACAAAAGGACAGAATTGGGTAGGTGGAGCTCAGTTATGAGAACTTCTGAATCTGTACTCTCATCATTTTCTTCATTTTGCAAATGAGACCCAGGGTGGTTACATGACTTGCCCAAGGTTGTCAGACCGGTTGGTAGCCAAGCTGGGTGTCCTCACTCTGAAGCCAGAGTTTTCCTATGGTACCAGAGGAGCACTGATACCCTGGCCCTTTATGAATGCAAATATATAGAGATAATTTATCCATAGTTTTTATGTTACTAATTAATGCACATCTGTCTTTAAATTCCTCTTGATATCAAAACTGATCCTTCTTTATTAGAAGGAGTTAATGTAGGTTATGAAATCTATCACTTTTGTCTTTAAATGACCATAATTAATAAGAAAGAGAGATGCTGCATGGAAGAATTTTTCAGTAGGGCTTGTCCTCCTTATCCATCCACAGCCCCATACTGTTCATAGCTGCTTTTGTCCCTCTAAAAACAAATTGTTAAAGGGTGTGGACCTCAGACAAAGACGCTTTTGGGTTGAGGCAGCACTGTAAGGTTTATATTTATATGATCTCTTTCACAAACCATATGTGCTGACTTTTCTAGTATCAAGTTGGAAAGATTTTTTTAATCACTTTCATTATCTTGCCCCATCCGTCCAGTGCTTACCTCTTGCCTCACCCCCTTTCAGAAAATATTTGATGTTGTTTAGAGTCAAAATACACCTACAACTGGGCAGTTAAAAATAAAATCAAAACCATTAGGATGAATATGAAAGAAGGGGGGAAATGCTATACTTAAATCCCTGACGTAAAAAGTTTTGTTGTTATTGAACATTGCATTTAACTGAGCTCCTTACAGACAACAGAAAAGATATTTGGGTATACATTATTTTTATTTGCTGAAGGGAAACAGATCTTCTACAGGGATATTACCAAGCACTTTATTCTAAGCCAATGAGCCTTATGTAAGTGAAGCTGAATAACCACCTAGAGCAAGGTAATTGTTCACACATTAGATCTGGAGAAACCTTACTATAGTCCAATTCCATTCTTGGTTGATGGGGAACAGAAGCCCAGAGAAAAGAAGTAATTTGCCGGTCACCGAACTTGCTGGTGATACCACCAGCCTGGAGCCAGTGTCCCTTGGTACTGACTTAGATCTCAGAGCACCCTTGTTTACAGATCATGGGTATAGAGAGAAATGGTGCTGGACTCGATATGGTCCAGGTGCCATACCTCACTATTGGGCAGTGGGGACACAGACTGTCAAGTGAGTGGGATTTAGACCTGATGAAGTCAGAATATGCAGAAGAGGGTTTTCTTCAAGGGTTTCTCTTTTCACTGAGAAGGAGGACGGAGGGTAGACCTCTGTCTCAGATTGTTGTCAAATCACTATGGAGGGGAAAACTAGAATAATAGGTGCCCTTATTATACTCGTTTAGAAACAAATACTTTGTCAAAACCCTCCTTTCTTTAGTCAGAATTTTGGGCATGTTTATGTTGTATTGTAAGACAGTGAATTTATGAGAGAACTTTGGGCAGGGGTCTTAAACTCAAGCTGCTCTATGGCAATCAGGCAGCAGTGATAGACAGCTGTCTACTACCTAAAAGGCCAGGTATAAGACAGCAGGGAGAGTGCTCCAAAGGGCCAGTGTCCTATCTCCAGGGGGAAGCTGCTTCCCATCTCCAGCTGATTTTTGTCTTGTGAAAAATACAAGTATACATTTGACCATATCTTCTAGCGTTTTAAGAGAAGCTGGAAGTCTCGGTTATTAAGTCTCCCGATTTTAAATGTTAGCAACTTCTTTCTTACACATGAAACTATAAACCTTGGAGTTGTCCTTGACTGATCTCTTCCTTTCAAAACCTACATCTAGCCTATCTGGAAATCCTATTGGATCTACCCTCCATATATATTCAGAATCTGATCACTTTTTACACATCTCTTTTGTGCTACTATAGCCCAAACCACTGTTCTCTCTCTCCAGGATTGCTGCAGTAGCTTCCCAGTTGGTCTCCCTTCCATGCTTTCTCTCCTGCAGTCAGAGGGATATTATTGAAGCATAAGCCAGATCGTGTTGCTCCTCTTTTCCTAACCCTCCAAAGGCTTCCCATTTCACTCAGCAAAGTCCAAAGTCTTCCCAATGTCCCTTAAAGGCCCTCTGACCTCATCTCTGCAGCCACAGTGGCCTCCTGTCTGTTCCTTGGATTCACCTGTTCATTTCTTCATCATGACCCTTGCCTTTGCTCTTCCCTTGCTAGGAATGATCTTTCTCAGGTATCCCTAAGACCCAATCACCCCCTTCCACCCCTTGCCCAAATGTCATCTTCTCCATGAGGCCTTCCTTAGCCACACTATCTAAACTGGTAGCCATACACACATACATACACTACCCTTCCTCTGCCCTTCTCGACTTTGTTTTCTGTTCACCACATACCAAAATCTTATATGCTACATATTTTTCTTGTTTGCTACCTATCTTCCACATTAGAATATAGGTTCCAAATGTTTTTGTATATTTCTTCATTGCTATATATACTTAGAATCTAGAAATGTGCCTCACACATAGTAGGTGCTCAATGAATACTTAATAAATCATAAAAAAAAAAAAACAATTTTTCAACTTTGGGCTGAACAGACTCTTCAATGGGCCAAATCCATCCTATACCCTCTTTGACCTAGGGTTTTGAAGAGTAAGCACCTCCCCAGCTGTACCTAGCAGCTTGGAGACAAGCACATGGCTGCATCATTACACCTGCCCTGCTCAGGAAACCATTGAAGAACTCTTCCACTCCACTCCTACACACTGGCTCCTTCTACTTCACTCTGCTGAACTTTAGTCTATGCTTATTGTTTTATGCCACAACACAGTTTTTCCAGTATATTGATGTTTTGAATATGGAAAATGTTATTTAAATTAGTTCAGCCTCCTGAGCGAACTTCTAAACCTCTGAAAAGTAGGAAACATTTAAATAGTATGATTTGTTTTCTCCCCAACACAGGGTTTAGAGTTAGATAAGCAATGAGGAAGAGGAAGAGCATACAAGGAGAGAGAAAAGCATATGTAAAGACACTCAGGTGGGAAAAACCTGTCCACCTTGGAAAAGAACAAGTGAAACTAGAGTAGTGAGAAAGGGTAGAAAGTGGTAGGAAAAGACTTTGGAGGGGTAAACAGGGGCAAGTGTTTCAGGCCAAGGTAAGGAGTTTGGATGTTATTAAAATCCAATGGAAGACTCAGGAATCATTACTGTGAACTATTTGTAGTGGTAATGTTTTTCATATAATTTTTTACTCAAGTCTGACATATATACATCCTGGGGATGTTCTTCAAGCAAGTCATTCTTTTGTTAGCAGTTATTTCAGCACCCAGACTGCCTTCCTTTTGTTAAAAAAAAGTGGGGGGTTAGAGGTGCTTAAATGACTGGGAAAAAACTAGTTTATTTTCATATTTAAAACGAAAATGTAAAAGTTTATTTTAAAATATCTTAATAAAATAACTAAATGTATTTATTTGTACAGGAAATAAGTTTTGTTTTAGTTACATAACACTACAGATTTTGGTTATGAGGACTGTTTAATAAAGTAATGTTCCCCAGGGACATGCAGTCTTTTTAATTGTATCCACTTTAGTTACATACATTAAATGCTAAATGGTCATTCATTTTACTGTTGCATTTGCAACTTTGCCAAGTTACTATCACATTGAAATGTATAGCATTTGCTTCTAAAAAAATAATTATATATACTTAGACTATACCAAAGGTACATTAATTGCAGTTTTTATGATAGGTGTAACTTGTCCTTGAGCTCATGGTTTATTCTGGCCTATGTATTCTAATCATAAAAAGGAATCAAATGTTGAGCAGTTTACTAACATTCTGTAGAAGATAGAGCAAGGCTTTTTTAGTTCAGCATACGAGAACAGTAAAACATTACTGAGATTTGCCCAGAATTGGGCAATCCAAACTGAGCCACTTAGAGGGATTTTGTAGCTTGACCTTGGGCATCTGGTGACTAAAAAGGCAGATTCCGGGACATGATAATATTTGATATATGAATAGCCCAACATAATCAAGCTATAAGTAATCTGGAAAGCTGAGATAAAGACCAAGTGTTAGGTCCAAGTTTAGAAAGTCCTGGAACATTCAGAGGCAGTACACTGTGACATAAGTGAGAATTTGTAAGAAGAAAAACTTCACAGCTCTTTGCAGCTTTCTCACAACTGATTTTCAGTAGCATTAAGTGGAAATTATAGAAGTAGAGAAATTCAGGGACACCTGGCTGGCTCAGTTGGGAGAGCATGAGACTCTTGATCTCAGGGCTATGAGTTCAAGTCCCATGTTGGGTGTGAAAATTACTTAAAAATAAAATCTTTAAAAAAAAAAAAAGAAGAAGGAGGAGGAGGAGGAGGAGGAGGAGGAGGAGGAGGAGAAAAGTCAGAACTGGAAAGGACCGTAGAGACCCTATTTTACAGATGAGGAAACTGAAACCAGAGGATACCAAAGACTTTTTCAACATCACACAACTAGAATTAATGTAGGACTGAGTTGGGATTTGGAACTCCTATTTTCTAGCTAAATATTCTTTTCCATACTTTCTTGGGCATTTTTTTGACTGTAGTCATTGGAGTTGTACCACAATGGAGTAAGCTGGCCTGGGTGAAGAAGGGAGCTCTCTGCCACCAGAAATGAGTGAGTGACCAGGCAAAAGCTGTACAATGGCTACCTGACATGCATGCTGATTTTCCATGAAGGAAACTTGTACTCAAGAGTTCTCTAAGGGTTTTACCAGCTCTAATTTTAATGAGTTTGGATGACTTTCATTATAGTTGTAATCAGCTATTTGTCCTCTCTACTTACAAAAATTACTGTTCACTCTCATTCATGCATGTGTTATCCACTCTAGTCTTTTCTCAGAACCTGTTTTCCCTCTGAGAACACCTGTTCCAAAGGTACATTAGTAATTCAGTATGACCAAAAAGCAGGCCAAGACTCCAAGCTCTGTTCACCTCTTGGAATGATGAGTAATCATTGTACCCATAGGCAATTTAACCTTCTACACTAGACAGAAACCCAATAACTAGTCTTCCACGGCCACACAAATACAAATTAGCTACATAGTGAAAGGGAGATCCATGATATCGAAATCAATCAGCTTTCCTACTATACAGCAAGGACTCGGAATGTTAAAAGTATTTGGTTAATCTGCAACCTAGTAAGGGCTAAATTATTTTTAATGTAAATCATGATAAAATTTCTTTACTGTGCAATTATATATAGCCTATTGTTAGCTGAGAAATGAGAATTTATAGGTTAGTATTACATTATTAAATGCATGAGATAGTAACTAATTAGACATGTATTTGCTGCAATACTGGTATGGCTCAGTCAGTTAAGCGTCCAACTCTTAATTTCAGCTCAGGTCATGATCCCAGGGTTGTTGGATCTATCAAGCCCTGCATCAGGCTCTGCCTGAACATGGAACCTGCTTAAGATTCTCTCTCTTGTGGCAGCTGGGTAGCTCAGTCAGTTAAGCATCTGACTCTTAATTTTGGCTCAGGTCACGATCTCACGTTTTGGTTTGTGATACTGAGCCCCAAGACAGACTCCGTGCTGAAAGCATGGAGCCTTCTTGGTATTCTCTCTCTTTCCCTGTCTCTTTGCCTCTCCCTTGCTCACTCGTGCTGTCATTCTCTCTCTCAAAATAAATCAATTAATTTAAAAAAAGAAAAAAAAAATTCTCTCTCCCCTTGCCCCTCTCCCATGTTCATGGGCTGTCTCTCTCTCTCTCTAAAAAAAAAAAAGAAAGAAAGAAACGTATTTGCCAACTGGTAATATCTGTGTGCATAGAAAATCTCTGCATACTACTGTATTTTGAAAATTATCTCTTGGTCCATCCCATCTCCACCCATTGTCCAATTTTAGAGCTTATTTTTTTCTGCTATAATTTAAAAGGTAATTTACCAGACAAAAAACAGTTTTAAACTATGTGCTTAACAGTCATATTTATAATAGGGAATTTCCATAAAACAAGTGATTCAGTCTCATATGCCTTAAGGTACCCCCCTTTCTCCAGTGGAGACTAGGATGAATTATTCATTATAGTAGATATGTGGTCACACTGGGGACCCATCTCCAAAGGTTAAAACTGGGTTTCACACTTCATCCTGAAGTCCTATGGGAAGGTTTCCAGTATCCTCATTCCCCTCGTTTGCACTGGCCCTGGATTGATTTGGGACGTGGACTAAGGGCGGAGATGGCAGGAGGGTTTCATGTATTATAATAGTGATCCAGTTAAGGCAGTGAAGGAGCCTTTTTTTCAAACATGAAGGAAACTGAAAGCCCAACAAGAGAGAAGCCACGTCACAGGACTAGAACCAACATAAAAACAAAACCTGAGACCCACTTCTCCTATATCCTGTGTTAATTAACTTTCTTTTATGGTCTCATTCCACCCCTACTGAAAAGCCAAACTGGGCTCTTTCCTTTCCAAAGTTGGCTCGATAGAGAGATTAGGCAGTGTATCTTTTGTGTATTTGCCTTATTTTATCCTAAGAGAAAGACCCCCTAGGACAGTGTTGACAAACTTCTGTAAAAGGTCAGATAGTAAATATTTTAGGCTTTGCCAGCCTTGCGGTCTCTATAGCAGCTAGTCAGTTCTATCATTGTAACACAAAAGCAGCCACAGGAAATACATGAACAAATGAACAGGGCTGTGTTCTCATAAAACTATGAGCACTGAAATTTAAATTTTATTTCTCATGTATCATGAAAAATTACTCTAATTTTTATTTTTTTCCCCAACTCTTTAAAAATGTAAAAATAATTCTCATGGGCTATACAAAAATAGACTGTAGACTACATTTTGACCCACTGGCCATAGTGTGCTAACCCCTGCCCTAGAGGAATAAATCTGAGAAGACCATAGGTGTTAAAACGTGAAGAGACAGAATGTGATACCTGAGGACAGATGATTTAAATGTGGTAGGGGAAATGACTGATGGGTATATGTATGCAGGGAGAGTAGATGGATGATGCCCTGACTCTTGATTCTATTTTAGGTAAGCTGAGTTGGTACTAGGTCAAATTCCACATTCTCTATTTTGATTTACTATCCTAAAATTTATGAAAGGCAGGTTTTAGCTGGCCTTTGAGAAGAAAAGCAAAAATTAGAAAAGGACATGTGACTTGGAGTTTGCCATATGGTATGCAGAACCAATAGGACATTTTATTAGTAATGGCAGCTGGTGGTTTTCGTTATCAGTGAATCATTGAGAAGCTTGTCTGAATCAGGGAGGAGGCAGTTAGCCATATCCCTCCTTAGCACAAACTATTTCATGTCGTTGTAAAGCTCTCATAGAATATGTCTTCTGCGTGGTGAAAGAACCCATAAAAATCTGTTTTTAAGACATAAAAGCTATATTGGTAAAATTTTTAAACTCCCATAAACTCAAAATCATAAAGGGCCATTTATTAAAACAGTGTGAATGATTTACGTGCAGTTGAATACAGCTTTTGTTGTTTCGTAGGTCAACTCACCTATAATAATTGCATAACTGGTAGTGTGGTTACTTATAACAAAGGAGTCTTAATTATTATGATAATGATAATATAATTAACATTTTTTGAACAGCCACTATCTGCTGCCACCTAACATCTATAATCCCATTCATTCCCACAGCAGCCCTGCAAGGTCGCTATTATTCTCCTTGAAGATGAAATTGAGGCCTAGTCACATACACACAAAGTAGCAGGGCCAAATCTATGTCTCCCTGACATGAAAGTTTATGCTGTCTCCACTGTACCATTGCCATGGTAAGAAATGTTAGCAAAACAAAACAAAACCGAATTTGGAAAACCCATCCTCAAGTATGTTGCTGACTATCCATACTTTATGTTCATTTTACTCTGTGTGGTTATTGTACAGTAACAGAATAATTTCAGTACCCTAAAACCGTGAAAACACACACCAATTGTGTCTTTTAATATTTGCGGTTTGTGTGTCCATTCATTGCTTGCAGTTTCTAGGCAGCCTGCAGCCTTGAACTATTCGCTGTCTGAACTTGCCCTCAAAGAATTGTTCCTCCCGCCCTACCTCTATCAAGTGACAACCAATGAAAAACCCACAAGTCCAGCAGCTGCAGCTCTGGAAAGCTTCCATCAAAA
The DNA here is from genome assembly GCF_022079265.1 of Lynx rufus. Taxonomy (NCBI): domain Eukaryota; kingdom Metazoa; phylum Chordata; class Mammalia; order Carnivora; family Felidae; genus Lynx; species Lynx rufus. The sequence goes on along the minus strand of NW_025814867.1, from coordinate 111,194,186 downwards.
CCCTCATTCCCACATCCCCTTTGAAAATCACAGAGCTTGCTGTTATCTGCTTGAAGGTCATGACTAATACTTGTAAAACTTCCACAGCAAACACTGTCTACAAGACCTAAATTCCTAAGTTGAGCTCTAATGGTAACTTACCTACACCAAAACCTTTACTGCCCCTCAACTGCCCTACCCTAAATTCTTACCCCATAATACAGAAAGCAAATATGAGGATAGGAGCATTCTAAATAGTCCACAGGAAAACTGGAAAGCTTAATGAATTTCAGAAAGTGCCTCTTTGACAGATCAGAATTAAATGAAAATCCCTGGTATATTGAGAATTATGAGGTGACTTAGCCCTGTTCTTATCCATCTAAATTTTATTCTTTCCATGAATTGCTTTTAGGATTCAGAAGTCAAGTATGCAATATACCTGTCTCAGAGGAAGCAATTTCATTTTTTTCTAAATGTGGGAATGTAGTGCAAAAGTAGCTGTTTTATGTGTGACCGAGTGATAACCAAAATCCAGTTTTTAGCAGCCTTTTCAGATGTGAATCATGTTACTTAATCCAGATCTTTGAAACCACAAACAGGCACAAAGTATGGATGTTTGATTGAAGAAATATGGTGGCTATTATTCACCCTGCCATGCTTTCTTTTGCTTACATTAATGACTCATTAATACATTTTAAGAAAAAAGTAAATTTGCATCATCATCCAGTGAAATTGGCAAGACTGGATGCTCGTGATTACAGACACAAGGCTCCATCAAGAGATAATTTCCTGGTGATCACAACATTGATTTTTTTTTTTTTTTTTTGACTGTCCCACCAGTATGTCCAGGAACTCAGAAAAAAGGCTGCAGCCAAAAGACAAATATGTGCGAATGCACCACTTCTTGTCTGGAGAAAATATATGCACATGGCAGCAGGAAGAAGTTATTTGGTCTGTTATTTATTTATAATGTACAGGCTGCAAAATGTTAGCATTCTGATTGTGCCCAGATGTAATAGAAAAGAATTCACTAGCATTTTCACACTAGCATTAGTAAGGAATGCACCTTTGGAATCAACATTAGTTAAAAGGTTGTCATTTATTTCCAGTAACCCCAAAGATTCTTTCTGGTGCCTAAATTATGGAAACAATTATTTGGGGCCTTAAATCCCATCTAAATTGACCGCTCTTGGTCACTTTAGCATATTTCCTTATCAGTAAAACTGAGCAGACACATGCTTTTTAAATATGACAGAAAATATCTACTACTTAGGTAAGATAGTGAGCTCAGATGTATGGTGGGGAAACCCTCATAATTCAAAAAAGACTTTCTTAAAATATTGTTGATAAAGAATATCAGTGTCAGTTTTCCTAATGAGAAGGAGGGGCATGCTTTATAAGCCAAGACTTTCTATTAAATAAACAGCCTCAGGAGAATGTCCATTGTCATCTGTGAGCAGTGTGTGCATGTAAATATATCTGTCTGAAGTAGGGTTTTTTCCCCCAAAGTAGGGTATCTCAATGACTGCAGCTTTGTACTTTGCCATTTTTTTATTGTGACTGTCAGTTATTTAAGTATCAGAAAGCAACTTCAGCTGTTAAGGAAAGTCATCTTCATATATTTCTTAAGCAAAATACTGGGGTTTGTCTTTGTCCAAGAAGCTTTAAGGCCTATTTATCTTATTTAACTTTTTAGGAGTTGTTCTGATATCATAAGTGTATATTCAAAATGACTATCCGGATTTTTTTGTGTGTCTCAAGTTAGTGCTTCTAAGATGATTAGATTAGTGGTGTGGCAGTTAAAGCCATGGATGTTTTCAAGTCCCTTAGACAAAATGTATTGAAAAATTAAATTCATAAATAAATGAGCATTCTATAAGCATTTTTTTTTCTTAAATTTTAAATGAAGAGGCATTCACATGAACCTTATACAACCCTCTGGTTCCTGGTAATCCAAGTACCATGAGTTTTTTCCATGCCACCAAACCAATGAAGAAATTTTGCCATAGGGGAGGCAGAAACTTGTTTCATTCAGTTAAGGGAATATTTCTTGGTTGCCTTTAAATGGTTTCTTTTTTTTTTTTCCATATCACTGTTATGTAATAGCTTTCCAAGAAAACTATTTTATAATCTCTTCTTTTCTATCCATTTTAATATTATATTTATTTCATCTATTATATCAAAATACTATAATTTCAACATGTAGTCAATTCTAGAAAACTGTTAATGACATATTTCATTCTTTTTCTATTCTTTGAATTTTGCTGTGTATTTTATACTTGGAGAATATCTTTAAAAAAATTTTTTTTAATGTTTATTTATTTTTGAGAGACTGAGAGAGAGACACAGTACAAGCAGGGGAAGGGCAGAGAGAGGGAGACACAGAATCCAAAGCAGGCTCCAGGCTCTGAGCTGTCAGCACAGAGCCAGACGCGGGGCTCAAACTCACAAACTGTGAGATCATGACCCTCAGGTCAAAGTCAGACGCTCAACCAACTAAGCCACCCAGGTGCCCCTATGCTTGGAGAATACCTTAATGTGAATCAGCAAGTGCTACTTCAAGTGCTCAATACCACATATGACCAATGACTATCCTATTAGATGGTGCAGTTCTAGACCATGATATCTAGAAGGATATGGACCAACAGTGTTATTAACTTCCTTCAGAAAAACATGTTTATAAAACTAGAGAGATTTAAGTAAACCGGAAAATTATTCTAACAGCCATAAAGTCAGAGGAGAATTTTTATATGATCACAACATTTGTAAAGCCTCAGTTATGTTTATGGGATTAAAGTGAATTTTTTAATTTAGGGTAACCAAATTGAAATGAAATGCCAAGGGAAGATCATGGCCATATTCTTCAGAATAATTTTTAGTCCTTGTTCCCATATTCTAGGGATATATTGAAACCTTCCTATAAAAAGCATGGATTCTTTTCACTCAGGAGCTAAACATCTATTAATCTCTTAATCAAAAGATCATGCTGAATAAATGTGAATTTGTTGGACATTTCCCCCACTCTGTTAGCTACTACAGGATGGAAAGGAATTATTGTATGTATTTCTGGGAATGACAACCTGCCCTATTCCTGTCACATGTACTTGGAACAATGTAGCCAGAGATTGGAATTTCTTATTATATTTGGGGTCATCTGTTGGGATTCCAGAAAAAATAACTAGAAGACTGAGCTTCTGGAAACAGATTTTAGAACAGTGTAGCATTATGGTCATTAATTTTCCATTATGTCTGAGGCCAAGGGTATCTAGGAAAACCTGACATAGAACTAGAGCAGTATTCTCAAGCCACTTGTATGTGAGAATAAATTAAAATATAAACATCAACTGAAATTTCCATGTGCTTATTATGTTTAAGGAACAGATTTGAACTTTCTGCATTTATTTATTTACATATGTGTGTATATATTTTTAACCTTTCTACCCTTTCTCTCATTTCTCCCACCCTAGCCTCTAGCAACCACCACTCTGTATATATGAGCTTGTTTTGTTTTTTTAAAATTCTACATATAAGAGAGATTATATACTATTTGTCTTTTTCTGTCTGACAGATTTCACTTAGCATAATGCCCTAGAGAAGGATCCATGTTGTCCTGATAGCCATTTAAATTATCTCATTATTGGGGTGCCTGGGTGGCTCAGTCGGTTGAGCATCTGACTTTGGCTCAGGTCATGATCTCACAGTTTGTGGGTTCAAGCCCCATTTCAGGCTCTGTACTAACAGTGCAGGGCCTGCTTGGAATTCTCTCTCTCTCCATTTCTCTGCCTCTCCCCAACTCATGCTTACTCTCTCAAAATAAATAAGTAAACTTTAAAAGAATAAAATAAATAAGAATCTGTGAGTGAGTTCATAGTGGCAATAAATAAATAGATTCTACATGTATAAGAAGGAAAAGCTCTTTTTACAGTAGAATGGCAATTAATAAATGAGGATGAATGCTAGATTAGAAAATCATCATTTGCAACCATTGTGGTTACATTGATTCAGGCTAGAAGTATCAATGGTTGCTAAAACTAGAAAGTGAAAGTTAGTGAGAAATAGGGTATTTATATATATCAGAGAATTTCTCCATAGATTAATAGCCATGGGAAATAGTCACGTTAGAGGGGAGAGGCCTGGTAGTAACACCTGAACCAAGTGAGCAAAATTACCATCACCAATAATCGAACAAAATGACAGCATGTGCCTCTGATGTTATGCACTGAGAAAGACATCTTCAATATTCTTGCCCCTCAAAATGCATAATTAATTTAATATTAAGGAAATACCAGACAAACCCAAACTAAAAGATAGTGTTAAAAAATGGCAGTGTAGGGGCGCCTGGGTGGCGCAGTCGGTTAAGCGTCCGACTTCAGCCAGGTCACGATCTCACGGTCCGTGAGTTCGAGCCCCGCGTCGGGCTCTGGGCTGATGGCTCAGAGCCTGGAGCCTGTTTCCGATTCTGTGTCTCCCTCTCTCTCTGCTCCTCCCCCATTCATGCTCTGTCTCTCTCTGTCCCAAAAATAAATAAAACGTTTAAAAAAAAAAAAAATGGCAGTGTCCAGAAAAACAAAGGAAAGCTGAGGAGCTGTTTCAGATTAAAGAAAACCAGAGAGATGTAAAAACTAAATGTGTATGTCATCCTGGGTCCTGAACTAGGAAATATAATGCAGAAAGAACATTATTGGGACAATTGGAAATATATGAGTTAGGTTATGGATTAAATAATAATAATGTTACTATGTAAGTTTCCTGATTTTGATCATTGCACTGCCATTAGGTAAGTGATTATCTTTGTTCTTAGGAACTATACATTGGTAATATTTAGAGACAAAAGATGTCTACAACTTAATCAGATGGTTTAGAAAAACAAATGAGGTATATATATATATATATATATATATACATAATAAAATACAAAATAGCAAAATTTTGACAATTGGTAAATCACTAGTGCATAGAAAAGTTTTTTTGCTGTTCTTGCAAATTTTCTCAAGTTTGAAGTTATTTCAAAATTAAATTTAAAGTAATAAGACAAAGCAAATATACACATGTGCATACACACACAATTATCTTGACTTTATTTTTTTAAGATTTTTTTTAAAAAATTTATTTATTTTTGAGAGAGAAAGAGAGCATGCAGGGCAGAGGAAGAGATGGGGAAGGGGGTTGAGAGAGAGAATCCCAAGCAGGCTCCACACTGTCAGCATGGACCCCGATGTGGGGTTGAAACTCACGAACCATCGTGAGATCATGATCTGAGCTGAAATCAAGAGTCGGACATTGAACCCACTGAGTTATCCAGGTGCCCCCACAGTTATTCTCACTTTAAATAAAGCCAGCTGAAAATATAGAAATCTGAAGGTCATACCCAAAAGTAAACTAAGGAATATAAAATTGTTTTCTCCCAACAAATCTTCATGTAAAATTGTAAAATTTATAAAAATTTAATAAACATTAAAACACAGTTTACCAAACCCCCGTTTGTAAATTAAGGTATATCTCAATTTGCATTTGCTTTATCTCTGTCCTGGTAAGAGTTGCTGTATCCATCTGGCTTGCTTTGGGAATCTTCTCACATAGAGCTGTGTATGAATGCATGCTTAAATGTTGTCACAGAAAATGATGGTGGTCTCCTTCAACATACAGATTAAGGCCTGTGCAGACCTGGGGCTCGACTTCAGATTTCTCTCTTCTGATTACGTGAGTAGTTTTTCAGGCCACATAAAACCAGATTTTAGGGGCGCCTGGGTGGCTCAGTCGGTTAAGCAGCCAACTTCGGCTCCGGTCATGATCTCGCGGTCCATGAGTTCGAGCCCCGCGTCGGGCTCTGTGCTGACAGCTCAGAACCTGGAGCCTGTTTCAGATTCTGTATCTCCCTCTCTCAGACCCTCCCCCGTTCATGCTCTGTCTCTCTCTGTCTCAAAAATTAATAAACCTTAAAAAAAAATTTTTTTTTAAAACAAGAAAACCAGATTTTAGATCTGCTCCTTCCACCAACTAACTCAGTACCTCTTGGGCTTTTTTCCTTTTCCTCTTTTCCTCTCACTAAAATATAACTTTTATGGGAATAATAAAAATAGTAATGATGTAATGAGTCTATTATTTTGAGCCTACCCAGAAATTATTGCTTTACTAATCACACACACAAAAAAGAGGAAGATATTCAGTTATCTAAAAGCTGATTAGCTGAGACCGCATCTTTCCTTTTTCTTCCTTTTTTCTACCATTTTGCTACTCACAGAGAATTGGCATAGGAAGGAGAAATAAGCAAAAGTAGTCAGTCAAATCTGGTTTTTTAATAAATAGTTTGGTATTATTTTTGTAATATTTATTTATTTTTGGAATAGCGCAAGCAGGGGAGGGGCAGAGAGAGGGGACAGAGGATCCAAAGCAGGCTCTGCACTGACAGGCTGACAGGAGTGAGCCCATGTGGGGCTCAAACTCACGAACCGCAAGAAGACTACCCGAGACAAAGTCGGACCATCAACTGACTCAGCCAACCAGGTGCCCCAGTTTCATATAATTTTAAAGTCAACAGATACTATCTGTAATGGCAAAATATTGGAAATAACTTAAATGTACTTCCACAGTACTAGTTAATATTGGTGGAATACAGTGTTTCCATAAACAAAGACTGGATGGTCTCTATGTATTGATATGGAAAGATCCCCAAAGTATATTGTTAAGTCCAAAAACCACAGTACAAAACAGTCTATATTGAATGCTACCATTTGCATATAATAAAAGGATTAAAGGATATACACATATTTGGGGCACCTGGGTGGCTCAGTCAATTAAGCATCTGACTTCAGCTCAGGTCATGATCTCATGGTCATGAGTTTGAGCCCCTCATTGGGCTCTGTGCTAACAGCTCAGAGCCTGGAGCCTGCTTCGGATTCTGTGTCTCCCTCTCTCTCTGCTCCTCCCCTGCTCATACTGTGTCTCTCTGTCTCTCAACAATAAATACATGTAAAAAAAATTCTTTAAAAAAGAATATACACATATTTGTCTGCCTATGTATAAAATGTCTCTAAAAGATATATATGCACACAAAATTGTTTGCCTGAAGAGATGATAATTTGGTGTTGGGGAACATGTTCATTAATTTCCTCATTAATACAATTGAAAAACTCCTAAATTTAATGCTTATATAAAAAAAATAGAAAATTATACTTTTATCCCTGTTTTATTGCTGTAGAAATTACTGTTCTATAATGATATTTCATCAAACACAAAGATGCTCCCAGACCTTTCACTGTAATGATGAAAACTATTATGCATTTTATCTGATTGAGTCAGTCTGGTTCACTTATTAATTTGAACTCAAAGAATTTGTCAACATTTTTTCTTAAGTGTCCTTGGTTACAGGAGTACATCCTATGAATGAATAGATGACTCGCCTACTATGGGTGCCTGGGTGGCTCAGCTGGTTAAGCGTCCAACTCTTGATTTCAGCTCAGGTCATGATCTCACAGTTGGTGGGATCAAGGCCCACACTGGGCTCTGTGCTGACGGTGTGGAGCCTGCATGGGATTCTCTCTCTCTCTCTCTCTCTCTCCCTCTCTCTCTCTCTCTCCCTCTCTCTCTCTCTCTCTCTCCCTCCCTCTCTCTCTCTCTCTCTGTCCCCACCTCATCCTCGCTCGCTCTCTCTCAAAAATAAATAAATCAACTTAAAAAAAGACTCACCTGCTATAAGAATATTAAAGAGCTGAAAAGTATGAAGCTGATCTCAGTGGAGTTCTATCAAAATACCAGTTTTATTTAATACCCCATGAGAAGTGGGAGGATAATACTTATTTCAAATTAGATAGTTTAAGATTTAGCATTCCTTTAATATGTGGAATACCAGGAGTATCTCAGGAAAGGCAGAAACCAAATAAGAAAGTCCTAGGAAATTTTTAGAAATCCAATGGAATCTAAAAGACCATCTTCCCTGGAGTCGATATTTTAATATATCACCAAGATCTCATACTTCCCTTAAACAGGATATTAAATGGCACATAGTAATTTTTTCCCTAATGGTTCTCTTTTGTAGTTAACGCTTTCTTTCTCCATCCACCTGCATTTTATAAGTGGATAAATAGAATCACTCCAAGCTGTCTGAATGCTCCTTTTTCTTCCTGCATCTGCCAAACTCAGTGAGAAGTAGGAACCTAAGACAGTCTCTGGTACAGGTAACCATCTGTTACCACTTACAACATAAAATTCAACAAAGAAAGTCTTCTCCTGTGGCTTATTTGCATATTTTATGGTTCTCCTGTTTAACTCCTTCTTTATAAAATAAGAAAATAATTATTATTCAAATTAAAACTGCTCATCCAGCCCATAGGTGGTATATTAAAGCTCTCTCCACTGAGAATTATTTATATGGTTCCAGTTAATAACGGTGCATTTTTATAGGGAAGATACACAGATGTGACAGTGGTTTTAGAAAGAACTTAGGCAGCATCCAGAAACAGCTGTACATTTTTCCAGCAGCCTGAGTAGTGACTAAGTAGTGTTTTGTACCACCATCTCCACATCTGCTCCTTTCCCCCTTCCTTTTTTCAGCACATCTAGATGATTAATAAACTGTACATTCTTCACATGCATTCTGACAGCCACGGGGACTATAAAGGTTGACAATATACAGCATCACCCAGTGTTATCATGAAACACCTCATTGGATGCCTCTATACCAGGGGGCTGTGGCATTTTGAGAGGCTGGTGCTGGGAGTTGTATGGGTCTCTTGACATCATAGTCAAGTTGGTATTTTCTCAGGTCATATTGTCAGTGGCTGGATAAGTGTCCCCTCAAGTCTGTATTATGCATTTAAAAAAATAATTTATTTGCCTTAGGGAAGAGAGTATAGTCTCATTATCTTAAAAAGTCAGAAGACAGTTTTAATAACCATTTCACTCATTCCTCTATGAATTTTGCTGAAAGACCTATCCTAAAGCATGTCTGCTGGCAAATCCCGAGTTTCACTGTTACCAAAGTTGACTTTGTGTGAGCTGTTACATTTTCCATAGACAATTGGATGTGATCACAGAAGGCTGATTGCCAAAGTTTTATTTCAACTCAGATATAACTAAATGCAAGAAATCACTTACTGACACCTTTATTCTGCCTATCCCACCCTAAATCACCATTTTGGGAAAAAGTTATAGGATCTCCAAAATGGTCTGCCTATGTTCCAAGTTAATTTTGAGAATGGCTCTTTATGTCTGGTTTACAGTCTCTTTAGAAAAGCAGAATTATGATGGAAACACTGTAACATCCTAAGCTGTAACAAATGAGCTGTTCTTGAAGATAAATGTAACTTCATGTCTTTGAAGCTAAATATTTACTTTTCAGATGATTTAATGTATCTTTGTTCCTTTCCACACTGAGCTTTTTCTTTCTTTGCATCCCTTCAACTCCAAGCTACTTTTTGTAGCCCTGTTTTATCAGTGTTTTGTGATGTTACAAAAAAGCAAAGAGTGTGAGGTCAAATTTTCCATTACATACCTCAACAGGAATGCCAGGGAACCTAGCCAAACTAAGTCTACAAAAAATAAAAATTACAGGAAAGATGATTCATTAATCAACAATTGCCCTACCAAAAAAATAGAATAAGTTGTATGTATTTTGTTTTGGGAGCAGGGACTGAGTGCAGACAGCCCAGCCATGGGGTGAAATGGGTTATTTCATGCCAACATAGCATGGTTTTAGATCAACTAGGGATCTTTTAAACCTTAAGAATAACTCACTTTGTGCCTTGGTTTCTCTCAACTTTTTCTTTTTTTCAGAATGAAAATATATCATGCAGACCCCAGCTACAATTTGATTTAAAAAATAATGGCAGCAGGGGTGCCTGGGTGGCTCAGTCAGTTGAGCGTCCAACTTTGGCTCAGATAATGATCTCGTGGTTTGTGAGTTTGAGCCCCACATCAGGCTCGCTACTGTCACCACAGAGCCCACTTCAGATCCTCTGTCCCCCTCTATCCCTCCCCTGCTGTGTTCTCTCAAAAATAAATAAACATTTAAAAAATATAAAATAAAAATTAAAAAAATAAAAAATAATGGCAACAGAAAGATACAATAGAAAGACACAGCCTGCAACTCATGAAATGTTTCAGCCATTAGCCATTCCTTCCTCTCTGTCACAAAGTCTTTGTCACCTCCTCTTCCTCTAACAGAGGTCCCCATCTCCGTCCTTTTGTCTTTTGCCGTAAGTTCAAGATCTTGATCCTTCCCTAAAACATTGTCAGATCAATAAAAATACTAGACTTTGTCTTTAAAGTTATTATTAAATATTGAAGGATATGAAAAGGTCAAAAATAATGACACTGGAGGAAAAAATTAGTCACTGAATTATAAAGAGACCCCAAAGGTCCTATACAAAGAGAATTATCTAATCACAGAACTTTGTACCATAAATGTCAAACTCAAAGTGAAGCTTCATTTTCTTGTATTCTAATGAGAAAATCAGTCACTAACAAATACAGTAACAATACTGGCTCCATGACCAGCCAATAATAGATACGTAAACTCTGTTGTCTAATGCTTTGTTTTTTAAGTTTATTTATTTGAGAGAAAGAGTGTGTGTGTGCACAAGAGAGCACAAGAAGGGCAGAGAGAGAGGGGGTGAGAGAGAGAATCCCAACCAGGCTTTGCACTCTCAGCGGGGCTCAAACTCACAAACTGTGAGATCATGACCTGTGAGATCATGAGCCAAAATTGAGTCGGACACTCAACCAACCAACCGAGCCACCCAGATGCCCCTGTTACCTAACAGCTTTATTAGCCAACCCCTTCTGACTAATCAAAGAAAGGTGATATTATGGGCCTGTATCACTAATACACTAAGTGTATTTTACCTTAATTCTTTGAAAGATGGTACTCCTTATGTGGTTCAGACACTATTAACCAGAGTATGTAATTAATCGGAGCAATTCCAGCCATGTTGGAGGATACTGAATTTACTGAAGATTTTTGTTGTCTTTTATGGAGAACATGAAGGGAAAATGGAGAGCAGGTTGTTTTTTCTTTTGTCAAAAAGCTGATAACCCAGTTATGATGTCCATTTCATCCACACAAAGGAACAGAAACATGAGAAATAAACTTTTTAAAGTTCCTAATAATTGGGTGTTTCTTGTGAGAAGCTGGGACATTTCAGAAAAGAAATGGACGGAAGGAGAGGAACAAAGCCAGAGTTCCCAGACCTTAACAACTAGGGCAGATATAACAAGTCCACTTTTGTTATTGAAAAATGGGGTGTTCTGCCCTGTTTTAGAAGAAAACTTGACTGCCTGAACAGAACTGTGGAGATAAGGTCCTAATGTAGTCTGTGCTAGTCCAAACCTGTGCTCACCTCCTCACCTCCACCAGAGTCAGTGACAGACCACCCAGCAGAGAATATTTTTCGAGTAGTGCTGATAGAGGCAAACATCCTAGGTGTCAGATGGAAAACACTCAATCCCCAGACTTCACACCTCAGACAGGCTTTTCTCCAGGCATTTCTAGTAGTCCATTCTTTACCCCATTCTGCATTATCTGTACTGCACCCTCAACACACACAATATACACACTTAGGAAGGAGAAGAGAGATGTATACAGGAAACCACATCCAGTAAGTTTTCTTTCTCCTTAGAAGATCATATTTTATCTTTTCAAAATCTCTCTGCCTTTGTTCTTTTCAACTATATTAAAAATTTGTTTCCTTGGTTTTTGGTTTTTAATTTTTTAATTATTTTTAAGTGTCCTCTACACCCAACCTGGGGCTCAAACTTAAAACCCTGGTATCAAGAGTCGCTCACTCCTATTTCCTTGGTCTTAAATCTCATTTTATTCAGGCTCGTAGCAACTCCACAGTCTCTGAAGTCTTCTCTCTCTCAGCCACATCAGTTCTTTATTATGACTGCTTGTGCAAGCCAGTGGGTGTTTGTTATGTCACATAGGCTATGGGAGACAGGTTTTTCCCAATCCCACTCTACTCCCAAACCCCATTCCTTTCAACTATCTATTCATCCAGCCAACCATTTGAGTCACCAAGGGCTTTGAGACTTGGGAAATTTACATCCCTGAAACTGATTATGCTATGTTGAATTTATACAGAGCTGTTCTGCTTTGCAGGATTTTAAAAGAGAATGAATACTCTTGTTTACAAGACAGACAAGGTCTTTCACTGTATCAAGTTTATACCCTGGTTAGGATAGTCAAAGAAAAGCAAATATTTAAATAAGTATTTCACTCACAGTAAACATAAGAAGAAACACTGGGGGAATCTGAGTCAATGGAGCAGGGAAGACTATTTTGTGAAATAACATATAAGCTGAGGTTCAAAGAATAACCTAAAAAAGGAGAAATGTAAGAGCATCACAGGTTGAAGGGCAGCCAGTTTTAATACGCAAAGTCAGGAAAGAGCTTGATACAAAGAGGGGATGAGAAAAGCTGAGCTTAGACTGGAGCCCAATGACTGAAAGGAAAGTGGAAAAATTCAGAGGTAGAGGAGCCAAGATTAAGTAGGGTCTTGTAGGCACTGACAAGAATTCTGGCCTTTTCTAAGAGCAGTGAGTAGCCACTGAAACATTTGGGCAGGGAGGGGGGGAGGCGGGGGAGACATGATTTGAACATGATGTTTCTGCTTGAGTCACTTTGTTGTATCTCATCACAGAATCAATTAGAGGAGTGCAAGAAGGAAACCAGTGGGACTAATGCCATTTTCCAAGTGAGAAATGATCATAGTGGTCAGTGGAGAAGTGTATGGTTTCGAGACAGATTTGGAAGGTAGAATTTACAAGACTTGGTGGCTGCTTGGATTGGTGGCATTACAGGAGAGTGTCACTGATGATTCCCAGTTTTCTAACATGAGATGCTGTTTCCTGATGTGAAAACTTTTGGAGGAGTGCCTAGACTACGGGTGGGGTGGGATGGGGAGTAGGGATAGACCCCAAGTTTGATCTGGGATGGTTATGATTCGCCCAAGTGGAGATGTCACACAGGTATTTGTAAAAACAGATTTGGAGCTCAGAAGAGATATCTAGGCTGGAGATATAAATTGAGTAACACCTTATAAATAATATTTGGAGCCATGAGTATGGATAAGATAACCTAAGAAGAGGCATGTTTTCAGAGGAGAGCCCAGAGTGCCTCTCTGAGCCTCAGTTGTTTCATCTAAAACATGGAAGTAATGATCTCTCTGTACAAGAAGTTGAGACACATGCATACAGTTTATTAGCCCTATGTCCAGCTCATAGTCAGCAGTCAGTAGTATATGGTAATTGCTATTATTACTATGTCTGGTAAATTCTCACATCCTCATTCTCTTGAATGAGTTGGGACTAATTGACAGAGGGGAGAGTGGAGAAGAGTAAATAAAAGCATGAAGAAATGAACATGAATCTATAGTGGTATGTCTATAAACATTGAGATCAAAACATTAGCTTCTGTTGTGCCAGTGTTTTAATTTTTTTTCCAATTTTTATTTTCTAGGCAGCCCTCCTCTTGCAAACAAGTGCCTATAATTCTCCCCATGAAAAATCAGGGGTCTTCATTTTTCTTAAGTGAGACTTTTGTGCCCAAATGACTTGTGAAGCTACCATCAGGTTCATCATCTTGGCAGGTTTTCATCATTGTTGCTACAGTCACTGATGGATTTGTTAAGAAATATCTAAACGTTCTTTTGGTAACATTATTTTTAGGAAGGCGAAGCCTTTACATTTCCAGACAGCAGCTTGGTTGTGAATGTGAGGAGACCACAGAACTGTAACACATTGCACATGTTGACAAGGCTGTCTGGGCTCCTTGGCATTACTAATGATGATAATGATCCCGTTTGGTAGAGGCAGACCCTCCCTACAGCTGGTGTCCTTTCTGCGCAGGGATGAGGTCATTTGGTGGGGAGGGGAGAAACAGAGCTGAAGAGAATGAGAGAAGAGAAGGGGAAGAAACTGTCATGTCTGCATTCTTGGTGGAAAAATAGAAGCATATTTGCCACATGCTTGCTTAATTAATTTATTTTTTAAATACAGGGAATGGAGAGGCAAGGGGATAGTGAGGAACTGTAATATGGTGACAGCTTGGTTTCCTCCCAAAGCTGTACAGTTATCTGTATACACAGTAACTGGGTAATCAAATCTCCAAGACACTGATAACCCTATGAATTCTAATCTCTAGAAATTTTAAACTGCTCAGAGAAGGATATTCCAGCAATCTAAATCCCAGTAACTACTCTAGAGTTGTTTAAGAGCCTAATTCTAGACAGTCCACTCCTCCTTCTGCCTCAAATGTGTCTTAAAAAGAGAAATTCAGAATTATTGTTCCTTTGGCAATGTAGTTAAAGGCATCAGATCATTCTTCATCTAATTCTCAATGTTGTCACCAAAAGCAATTAAACAGCCTTTTTTTTACGTTACCAGTAGCAGTCAAACTGGTGCACCATGGGTTTATCTAGAACTTGTATACTTGTATGCATAAAAACTATATGTCCTTAGGGTTTGGGGTTGTTATAGTTGGTTGTTGTTGAGGGGAGGGCTTACCAAAGAGGGGTCACTTTGTCATTACAAGGTAAGACCCTGGCTTAGCACACCCAGCCAGTCACAATCAGCCATTTGGCCATATCTGCGCAAGGTAAAGGAAATGAGTCAACTCTGGTCAAATGGGAGAAATACTAAAGATGCTTTCAAGATGTTTTTGAACCCTTCAGAGGAAGGGCCATGTTTGATTAGCCTTTGTGTCCTCCGTGCCTCAGCCAGGCCTGACAGAAAGCGCTCCACAAGTGGTGAGTGTGTGAGTGAGCCAGTGTGCCCCATTACCCATGGTTGAAGACTTCTGCTGTTAGCAAGTACAAATGACCATGAGTAATTATGTGGAGGAAAAAATAATATTTTCTCCTAAATGCTGGAGAAAGAGGCTGAAAGCTAATAAATCTAATAGCTGCCTCTCAACAGTGCTCCTGACGTGAGTTTTCAAGATACAGCGTAAAGAGTACTGGACTGGAGGTCTAAAACCTCACCCTTTGGCAGGCCACTAAAATTTCTTAACCTCAATTTCCTCATTGGTAAAGTGGATAATAACACTTTCTCTGCCTACCTCCTATGGTTATTTTCAGGACTAAAACCTATTATGGAAGAGAAACTAATAAGAACCATAGGAGGTAAGGTGTTGTTATTGGCTTCTTTTGAGAATACTATATCCTTAAACGTTTTTAGAAGAAAAAGGATTTTTAATTCTTTAAAGAAAAGGTCCTTCAAAAGCGTATGTATTGGTGCTATTGTTGTTAATTGCTGTCAATCCCTCTTTAAAGGTATATTTATTTAAAAAAATAATGACAATCCTCCACTCCATTTCTGGAAAGTTTTTGCGACTTGTCTTCATATTTTGTGTGTTTAAAATCTAAAGTATGAGGTCTTCCTTGAAAAATACCATTATTATTAATAGCCTCTGAAGGCAGCAAGGCTTATGAAGTTACTGACTGCGTATGATTAAGTGGTCACAAATAAAACACTGGTATTACCACATGTAAATTCTTTCCCTGAAGTTGGTGCCTCTACAAACAGTGATTCAACTATAGTTGTCTGTCATGGGACAATAGAATTGTCCTTGAAAGAGCACTGCATATGAAGTCAAGAAACAATGCCTTAGCTACTTTCTACTGTGGCCGTGATCAAACCATTTCACCTCCCTTAGCCTCTTCAGCTTTCTTAACTAAGCATTCAATGGCTATCCATCAGGGCTTTACAGCTGTCTCCAGAAGGCATTTGAAAAGAGGGAAGGCATTCTTTGTTGTCAAAATGACAGGGTGGGCAAAAAATGATAGGGTGGAGGTATATTGCTAGCATTTAGTGGGCAAAGGTAGGTCTGCTTAATTTTCTACAGTGAGCAAAGCAGACTCATGAAAGGAAACATTGTCCCCCTGCATCATAAATATGCCCTCCTAAGAAACACTGGACTAGAGCTTTTGAGAGTAAAAGGAGACATAGTTAATAATACAGGATTGTCTCAGGCAAATTGGGATATATGGAGCTTCTAGCCACAATCCAGGTCAACTTTGGCTTGCATTGTCTTCCAACATTCTTGTCCATCTTCCTCTCAAATGACAAGATCCCAAGGTTTGCTGAACAGCCATTATGGAAAGAGACAGACAAGTCTGGACCACATACCTTCTTCCATGGTCTCTATTTTACCAGGAAAACTAGCAGCAGAGTTAAAGTTAGCTCACTTAGTCATCCAAGAAATTGGTTATGTTTTCGTTAGAGAGCCCCCTTCCCTCACCCTCAGAGCCTTGGGCTCTGCCACCACTCAAGTGTGGCAGCTGCCTGAAACATTTGTTTGGGGTGGGTGGGGGAAGAGGAAGAAGGGAGAGTGGAGCCAGCTCTTCCCTGCAGCTGTAGTTAACCAAAGCAAGCTGCCTACACAGACAGCTCACTCCACTTCAGGGGCCACCCTGAAGCCATATCTGTGGGTGCAAAGTTATTGTGACACATCCCACCATGGGGTGTGAAGGGAGAAACTGCTCATGGAAACAGAGGTACCAGATGATTCTTACACTACTTTTTGGACCTCCATTTAAAGAGGGAAAACAAAACCAGTTCAGGAATTTTTTCTACTCTGTTGACACCTCAGCTAAAGAAAATAGTCAAGTCCAGGTGGGTTTTATGTTACTCAGCTCCTGTACATGGACAAAGACTGGGATTCCAGCATTCCTGTTGAGCCCCAGGGTTTTCTCCTAGTTAAATTTACTTTCAACTTCTTAAATTGTATTTTACTCTTTAGAGAAAATCTGTTGTGCAGAATTGTATAAGGCTTGACATGATGGTCTAAACTAATTGCTTAAATATGGACTTGGACAATTGTTGAAAAGTACTTTTGTTTGTGTCATGGAATGAAAGTTACCACATACACAATAGTCTATTTTCAAACCTAAATGAATTATGTCTTAAAGGGAATAAAAGAGCGTAGCAAGAAAACAAAACAAAACAAAAAAAAAACATTAATTTTTTAGGCCAAAATGTCTAAATTCAACTGGAAAGAACTATAGAAATTTGCCTGACACTGACAGGCAGTTCTCTTTTCTCTTTCCTCTTTCTATTTCTTTTCCCTTCTCAACCTAGCATTTGAAGTTAAGCCTTTGGGAATATGTGTCTTCTCTACATTATAGCCAAGTGGCAAGTGTGAGCCATGGCAGCAAACAAATGTCTAGATTCATATAGTACTACTTCAGAGGAGTATCATCTCTTTTGAGGGACAGACAGACCTGATAAAGATCAGAGGTTAGGTCTTCACTTTTCTAACTTTCCCATGAAACCTTAGGGTTTTCCAGAACTTGCCAAAGGTGGAAGAGTCAGTTTGGGGAGGACTTTTTAAAAAAATAACTCAGTGTTGTAGGTTAATAAGGTACTATAGTGTTATGTTTTTAAGAAAGTTTCTTCTTTTTACTTATTAATCTATATGTACCTCACTTCCAAATAACATGTAATACAGAAGAATAAAGTAATTAATTGACAGAATTGGAGTAATTGGAATATAAAGCCAGAGATAGGAGCGGGAAACAGAAATATATACTCTCTAGTCTTTTATAGTTATAGAAGTAAATCACAAATTTAGCTCCAAACTTTCTAGTGGCCTAAATTAAAAGGGACATGCTCTTAACCACCCAGACTGGCATCATGAGCAGTGTTCAGGGGCAAATGGTTTTTTATTTGTTTATCCATTTACCAACATTTATTTCTTGAGCACCTTCTAATATATCTGGGAGCTTATATTGATAGAGACCTTGGGCAATACCAGAGAAAGGATTAGATCTGAAGTGCTCTGTATGAAAATGTAGAATCTCTTAAAATTGATTTTAACCATGTTTTAATGATAAAATGGAATGTTTATCTGTCTGTGAGCAAATCCAAATTACATCAGACACATTTTCATGATTTTCTTTTTTAGAGAAGTCTCTGTAAAATACCCCAGGTCTCACTAAATTATCACCTGTGACCTTGGAACGTGACTGTGTGAGTACATTTTTCTTAAAGCACAAAAGTAGCTCCCTGTGGATGGTGTCTTCAGAGTCAGAATTTGGTCCAGAAGCAGTTCTGGAATGCACTGGACAAAACTCATTGTTTTCAAATATCTTAGGCAGGCAGATCCCTTCTTGCAAATTATCTTATGCCCACCTTCAAAATAGAAAACACGTGTAAGTGATATTTTGTTAGTGTAAATTTACTTTTAAATTGTCATATATTTACTTACTATCAAGATAGTCATTGAGACCAATGAAACCCTTTCCATAAATCATAAATTTGAATGGATGAAACTGTTTTCTGTTGACCTCAGCATCTTATTTTTTTTCACATTCTGTTTTGTTGCAGTTTTTAAAATTCATTTTGAGGGGCACCTGGGTGGCTCAGTCGGTTGAGCGACCGACTTCGGCTCAGGTCATGATCTCACGGTTTGTGAGTTCAAGCCCTGTGTCAGGCTCTGTGCTGACAGCTCAGAGCCTGGAACCTGCTTCCGATTCTGTGTCTCCATCTCTCTCTCTGCCCCTCCCCCACTCATGCTCTGTCTCTCTCTGTCTCAGAAATAAACATTAAAAAAAAATTTTTTTAAATACAAATAAAAATAAAAAAATAAAATTCATTTTGATACTTCAGTATATGCTATGCAATTAGACTAATCCAGAATCTTAAAAAAAAGTCATAAATGATTTTATTTCAAAATTGAATAACAAATTAAAACTAATTGCTCACATTGCTCAAACATACATTGTACATTTTATGTATTACAAATGTATACTTTAATATATTTCATTATCATAGATTTATAAATTTATATTTTATGTTAAATCATATATTTGTAACATGAAATATATTATAAAGTACTTTACATATTTGTATATAAATAAATATTAGAAATGTATAATAAATATAAAATGTCACACAAGAGGTAAACACAACTTACCAATATACCTTTAAATTATAATATTATCATGACCTATGTGTTATGATAATTTTTTTGTGACATTATTTAGGTAACCAATGACCATAACTTGTGGTCTGAGAGTCCAGCTCGTACAGAGCTGACTGGGACCCAATGATATACGCTTGCAATGAGCGGATATTGTCGAATCTTTTCTTGATGTGTAATTGACTATGGCACACATGTGCTGTAGTAATGTACTTCTTTGCAGTTTTATGTGAGCAGGCATCCACATTCCAGAAATCAACCAGAGATTGATACGGAACAATACCCTTCCTAATGAATGGCGCATTTAAGACATTCATTTATGTGCCCCAGAATTGCAGGAGGAGCTTTTGGTCCAAGGTCTAGGTAGATGGTGGTGGTAATGGTGGCTGGTGGTGATGTGTGGCTATGTGTATGTATCCTACTAAAACTCAGTGCATCCAGTTGATAGATGGGCCTTATGGCATCATTTGTGTTACTGTCACTTTGTTAACTGAACCTCTAAGTGAGACTAATAAAGCCTCTCCCTCTCTCTGGGCTTAAATTAGAAATTCCAGGCTACTATAGAAAAAGGTAATCTAAGACATGAAGACAAAACCAAAAGAAAAAGTGTTAACACTGAAGACCCATGGATAAATTAATGCTGTGTTTCTTTCTACAACCAAAATAAAAAATAATTATATTTAAAAATTTTACAAAAGCAAAAATTAAGACTTTCCCTTCCAACAATAATATAAACTTGTTTTTGAGTTTATATTATATAAGGAAAACTTTCTGTATTTGGAAGAGGACAAAATTATAAATAAATTAATATTTAATCTTGTTCTTTACATTTATAAAGAACTTAAAATGCCTTGTATTTATTTTCTATGGCTTGGTTTTTTCACAGAAAGGAAACTAGGTTGGGCAAAAATAAGATGCCTGGAATTTTTTAAATCTGCAATGGGTAATTTCCTGTAAGTGAAATTAAATTCAGTTCAACTCTGGGATAAATGCTATGTGTAACACCGCTGGAGTTGGAGTTCTCCTGCTCTCCATTTGGTTACCAGTCATTATTCCTCATTTCTATTCTCTTCAGAAATGAGGGTTTTCATGCTCCGTTGACCATATGCTTCCTGTGCCTTTATCTCTTATACCCTACATATTGCTCCAATTTGGGCCATAATTGTAAGTCATTGTGTAATTCACCATAGCAAGACTTCCATCCCAGACAGAAGTGGCTTGAAAAGACATAGTTTCCTAGGGCTGCTATAACAAATTACCACAAATTGAATGGCTTATAACAGCAGAATTTATTCTCTCACAGTTCTGGAGGCTAGAAGGCTGAAATCAAGGTGCCAGCAGGGCCTTGTTCTCTCCAAAGGTTCTGGAAGAATCCTTCCTTGCCTCTTGTAATGTCTGTTGGTTGTCAGCAGCCCTTGGGTGGTAGTGGTGGTAGTAGTAACTCCAAAATCTGCCTCTATCTTCACATGGTTGTCTTCTCTCAGTGTGTCAGTGTCCAAATTCTCTCTTCTTATAAGGACACAAATCATTGGTTAGGGCCCACCCTTATCCACTAGGACCTCATCTTAACTTGTTTACATCTACAAAGGCCGTATTTCCAAATAAAGTCACATTCACGGGTTCCCAGTAAACACTAATGGGGGAGGGGGGTGGGAGACACACACCTGATATAGGTAGTAAGAATCTTGTTAAATTCTCTCACCTCCCTGAGCATTTAGCGGTCTTCACTTTAGCACTTTTACTTGTCTAGTCTCAAAGCATCCTTGAGCTTTCCATCCACTTTCTTTTTTTTTTTTTTTTTTTTTTATTTTAAATTTTTTTTTTTTCAACGTTTATTTATTTTTGGGACAGAGAGAGACAGAGCATGAACGGGGGAGGGGCAGAGAGAGAGGGAGACACAGAATCGGAAACAGGCTCCAGGCTCTGAGCCATCAGCCCAGAGCCCGACGCGGGGCTCGAACTCACGGACCGCGAGATCGTGACCTGGCTGAAGTCGGACGCTTAACCGACTGCGCCACCCAGGCGCCCCTTTCCATCCACTTTCTATCCATTGTCTCTTACCTGGAAATCCATCCAAAGCCACAGAAACCCTAACTGATCAATTCTTTGGTCACTGCCATATAGCATATGCTGAGCTGTATCATTTTATAAAATTGCCCCTCAGGGCCCAGTTTTGTTCTCCAGTATTCATATGCAACTTCCTACTAAAATCAAAGTAAATTGCATGCAAGTGTTTTCAAGCATGGACTCTGGCCCACACTTCTTCCCAAATTCTATACTTTCTTCTTTGTACATCTGGACATTAGACTTATTTAAACTTATGTAATATTCTCCCCAAGGCGTGAACTGTGAAGAGCTGCATTATCCCAGCTTCTTTTACCACTTCAGTTTCCCTATTATGCTAAAGGCTGGCCAAAGGTCAAATATTTGCATGCTTTCAAGATAGCATATAGTGTTTAAATCCCCCTCTGTAACCAAAGTTGCAATTATACTAAAGAGGGGGCCCAGGGCAAAGGTCACCAACTAGCTCAGACACAACATACCTTCCCAGATATGTTTTCTTTCACCTGCATGGTAGAGTTTTAAAGAAATTGAATTCATTGCAAACGAGAGCAGGTATCACAAAGAAATCCAGGTATCTGGTTTTTCTTGAAAACTCAGAAGATCTGGCAAATTGGGGTTCACATTTCGGCAGCTATCCCTTCAGACAGATTGTGGGCTCTCACCTGCACTGTGGGCCAATCTAGATTAAACCATTTCATTCATTTATGTTACCTGTCTGGCTGTTGGTGGCGTTTGAGCTATCCACCCCTGGCCCAAGACTTAGGAATTCAACCTTCATTTTCTTCCTAATGTGGCTCAAATAAACTATATTGAACACACTGGGGCAAAGGAGAGCACATCATTGGTTTCCCTTCCTCCTGGTTTATACTGTCTTTTGGCAGATTTCCACCAACACCCCCCAGCTCAGGGATGAGATGCACACCTTCAGTCACAGTGCATCTGGACTCGAGAGCCTTTCCTCCCTTTTTCTGTCACTATCTCAGGTGTTACAGTTGAGTTCAAATGCAAGAATTGAAATTTTCAAACATGGAAGGTCATTTCAAACTCAATCTCAAGTTACTCTGTTGAGGTTGGATTTCATTAATCACAGCACATGCCCTTCCTGAAACTTTTAAATGTGCTTTGCTAGCCTGTGGAACCTCTTTTGGCCCTTTGACTTATCCTTTCTGCTTCCACATTCCACCATTTACCTCTTGGCCCACACTATTTTGACTTCAGATTAGAATCGTTTTTCTGGAAGTCTCATGTCTAGACTCTTACCAGTGTCTTCCCTGTAGACACTGGTCTTGCCCTATAGAACATCTCTGGGCAACCCTTATCCTGGGCTTAGGGTCTCCCAATTCTCCCTGTCCTGTTCTCATCACATCAGTGATGTGTTTCTTACACTCATAGTGTTTCCTGAGAGGGCTGTCACCTCAAGCACTGACTTTGGGATCCTGAACAGTGCCTCTCTAGCTTTTCTTGGAATCATTAGTATCACTAAAAACCCTCTTATTTTTTCATTATCCCCAATGCCATTGGCACACCCAATTAATTCATCCCATGGAGTATTATATTCACTGTATGACTGATGTGGCTACATGGTCCTTTTCAGAATTCGCAGGACATATTATCATGTTAGAACATTCCCCATGTGATGGTAGGAAAACCCTAATTTGTGTTTCCTTGAATATTTATAAATCCTAAAAGCCCCATCTTTACCTTTATTTTAAAGCTTCATGGGATTTATGATTATAAAAGTAACATGTTCATTGTAGAGAATGTAGAAAATACACAAAGATAGTAAGATAAAAATAAAAATTACCTATAACTATACCATGTAGAGACAACTACTGTTAACATCTTGCTATGTTCATTTTCACATTTACATTTTAATCTCTCCCTGTCCCAACTCTTCAGTTCTCAAACACTCTTGAGAGAAGGGTAATTTTTGTGACTATCCCAAAAATTTAGAAAAGAGTTCTATAACCCAAGGAAATTCTAGTCTTAACATTTCATAATGTTCTCAATATTGTACACATTCCTGCTTGTTTTATGTTAAATTATTTAGCCTTCTACAATATGATAAACATTGGATTTTTTTTTTATCATTACCCCCAAGGAATCCAAAGATTATCTCTATAATCCTCTCATTTTTCTGATATGATAGATTGTATCATGGGCAACCCATGTGTACAGAGCCCTGGCTTAGGCTTTTCTTATGGACTGAATTGTGTACCTTGTCACCCCAAATTCATATGTTGAAACCCTCCGTCTCCTCCCAATGTGATAGTATTAGGAGGTGGAGCCGGTAGGAGGTAATTGGGATTAAATGAAGTCATGAAGATGGAGTCCTCATGAATGGGATTAGTGCCTTATAAAAATCATAAGAGAGATTGCTTCCTCTCTTGGCTCTCCACTATGTGAGGATAGAGAAGTCAGCAGTCTGCATTTGGAAGAGGGCCGTCACCAGAACCTGACCATGCTGACACCCTGATCTTGGACTTTCAGCCTCCAGAACTGTGACAAATTTCTGTTCTTTGTAAGCCTCTCCGTCTGTGGTAGTCTATTACAGCAGCCCAAACTAAGACAGCATTCAAGGAAGAAGATCCTGACTGATCCAGTTGTGAATATAAGACACAGATAAAAGAAGGTTCATGCTTACCCAAAGTCATGAGTGTCAACTATGACAGACCAAGATCTTAAGCTAGGGCTTGAAAGGGAGGAAAAGATAGGCAACAAAGAAGAAAGCTATTTAGGTATATTTTACAATGGAAAAGTGTTAGGGTACCAAGAATTATTGCTGACTGAGAATGTAGCAAGACCCTGGCTGGAAACCAAGTCTGACTCTCAGCTCTGGGATTTCCTCACAACATTTTCAGCTGATGAACTGACAAACCTCCGATACATCATTCCATAAATATTGTTAAATACTCTAGACCTAACATTTACCTTTTAAAATTTTTATGAGAGGCTTTTTAGAAACTTTTATTTAATAACCTAGAAATATCTATATTAAACCAAGGTAAATCAATATTAAAATAAATTAATTGCAGTTATTGAATGCTTACTAGCTGATGATGCAAAAAATAAGGAAAGTTCATAACATATTCTAGTTGAGCTAAATAAAGATACCATTCCAACATTTTAACATCTAGGTGAGAAGTGCTTTTAGCACTTGCTGGCTTATGTGCTAGCGATTAACAATGGTGTTATAATGTAATTAACACAGTTAATGTTGAGTGTATAGGCAGTTGTAAACAAATCTCATTTGTCTCATTCCACTGGACATCTGTACAATCAGGTGACAGCACCAGACCATTACAAAAAATGAACAGGTGATATGCCCATAACTTTGTAGTAGCTCTGTAAGAAGAAGTGATGATTGGATTTCTCAGGGTGGCAGATTGTGATGGAAAGCTCTGGACCTGGAGCCAGGAAGACTGGTGCTGGCAGAGCCAACATTTAGCTGTTATAATTTTTGCATATCATATGCTTTCTTTACTTCTCCATTAAACTAGATAAACTCTGAAGACTCCTGAAGTTCTAATATTCTGCAATTTTGCATTCTCCGAGTGTGTCTGATTGTTCTACAGGAAACCAAGAAGGCAGTGAGATATTACTTTAAGGAAAGATGACGTGATCTCTAGTACTGAGCTTCTTGTCCAGCCTTAGGCATGTCAGTTTCAGATACTCATTACATCATCAGGGAAAAAGGCCAATAAAAGCCTAGACTTCTCAGGCTGTAGAATCTGCTTATAAATTGGAATGGACAGAGTAGCTGCGGTTTTTCCAAACTCATGTTCTTGGGTATTACTAAAATGCATTTTATGTGCTGCATCTTGTTAAAGTTTTCGTGATGTGTCCCTGTAAAAGTCTGCTGGCCTCCTGCAAGCAGGGAACATGCCTTTGGTTATCTGTTACCAGTTAGCTCAGTTGGTTAAAATCCAAGGCTGTGGGATCAGTCTCCATATGGGACAGTTGGCTTCATGCAGAGCAGCCCCCGCTCACCCAACTGGTTCAGAAATGCGTGCATTTGACCACAGAGGACAGAGGTGTGGGTATGGCTGGCTCAGCATAACCTATTCCTCCTACTGGAAAATCACTCAGAGCCCATGTTCTTCTGGCAAAGGTCACTGACGTCAACCTTGTTTAGAATTACCAACTATGAGCACACTGCCAAGCCAATTTATGTATTCCTTGAAGATCCTGATGACCTTTCACCCAAATGACCATATAAATCTTTCTACATTTTGAAAGACTCCGATGAAAATAGCATGTTATTGGAGGCTCTCTGACAGGTGCTGTGCTAAGTATCTCACACAATCTCTCACTCACACCTCAGAGTAATCCCATGCAATATGTACTATTTTTATTCTTCTTTTGCTGGTGAGGAAAACATGGCTGGAAGAAGTTATCTGTCCCAAATCCACTGACTGGCAAAGCCAAGGCTCCAGTCTAAGTGTGTCTGACCCCAGAGCCTATGCTCTGACCCACTCTCCTCTACTCCCTCTCTCACCAAACTGCACAGTTTGGGATTTTAGAAGCTGTGATAAGCTCCTAACTATGGAATGAAACTTGCTACAACACATGCTGATAAGGCATATGGGTTTTAAGTTGTAATTTCTTGAAATGAAAAATGAGGTCACCTCTTTTCTCAGAGGAAACCTAACAAACAGTCAAGTGAGGCAGATGTCTATTCTTGGATGCTTCTGCAAGTTTCCCATTTGTAACCTCCTTTTTGCCCCAGCAGCTTGAGATACATCCTAAATCTAAAGCTTTGCTCAGCTTTAGTTCCTCAAACTTCTAGTTCAAATACAAACTCTCATAGTGGACAAATTGAAAGTCTCTCCACTTCTTTTCTTCTCTGAATCCCCCAGCAACTCACCATCAACTTAGTTCACTTTATATCCTCAAACCCAGAGGCATCAACAGATCAGTCAGACCAATTTTTCCTGATCTGCTCAGCAGTAAAACCGCAGAGGCATTTCAGTAGAAGGGGAAACCATAAAACCTCCCTCATTAGAACACTGAGTTAAGCTTGATTTGTCCCCTGGAGCCACAGTTTCATCTGTGAAGTTTAACCTAAAGTTTAATCATTGAGCAATGTGTTTAGTATTCTGGAATTCTGTTCTTCCTGACCTTGTGAACTTCATCCACACTTGAGCGGAAAGGGGAAGCTTGGATGCATGCAGAAGACATTTGGTACAAGTACAGGAAAAAGCTCTTGATAATATGCAGCTCTTACTGTGTATTTCTTTTCAGACTTTGTAGATGGACATTAAATGAAGACTGCCTTTAGGGTAATTTCTCTTTTCCCTAATCAGCAGTACAAAGTTAAGGCTCAAAAATTCATGGTTTTCCTTTAAAAAAGTCATACTGACTCATTTCACTATTGACACAGTACAGTATACTCAGAGTTGACGAGCCTCCAGATAATCTAAGTTGTTTCTGTTGTCCACCTTCTGGGAAGCCATCATTTTAAAAACAAAATACCTCTTATAAGTTTCTAAAAGAGCTTTATAAAGCACTGCCATTTAACACTATTAAAGAACAAGATCTTCCATTTCATTCTTTTTGAGGTATTGAAAAACCCTTCGCTCACGTGTCTTTACCCTCACCTCCTTTTATCCTCATCTCCCTGATCCATCACTATCATCTGCTTTTTCACTTGTGGCCTTTCTTCCTTCTATTCAAGAAGTATTTTTCAGCACCTGTTACGTAAATTGCACTGTGTAGGCACCCAGGAAGTGAGGAGGTGAAGACAAAGGCCTTGTCCTCCAAGGACTTAAGGTGTGGTTCTGAGGCTGCATGTTTAAACAGTTGGGGGAGACAGAGAGGTGTGCAAGGGAGTGGGAAGAGGCCAGGTCCAGGACAGAGAGGTGATTGGGACCATGCCAGAGCAGAAGGGACACAGCACTTCTGAAGGGATCAGTCATTATGCAGCCCCAGCTTATTGAAACCATCCTGGAATGCTGACCAGAAGTCAGAGCTTCCAGTTTGTCAAGAGAAGTCAGAAATCCAGATTTTTATTATGTGCCATCTCCAGATTTTTTTTTTTTTATGCTGGCAACTAATTCAGATTCTTCAAAAACATTGTGTAGGCCAAACAAAACATGTATCTGGGCTGATTTCAACCCATGGTCCTCCAATTTAGGGAGTTCTGGTCTGGTTAGTGAGGTAAATCACACATGTATGAAATCATTAATTTAAAATGCAGCCCATATGGCTAAGAATCATAATGAGTGACACAGACCATTCCTGCTAGAGTTCAGAGAAAGGAAAAGGAGGACTGGGGAGATGGGAGGATGATGGGCACCAGGTGCTCCAGCCCCAGCTGTGCTGGACATGTTGAGGGGCAGTGAGGAAGCTGGAGGGTATGTGTTAGGAATTTGGTTGACCCACTGAGGTCAGGTGGTAGACGGCCTCCAAGGCCAGACTGCAGAGGCTGGACTTTACCTTCTGTGTCATGGGGAACCACTGAGGATTGGCTAATCTGCAATTTTAGAAAGTAAAATAAAATCTGTTGGTGGGTAAAGGGGCAAAGTAGCATGCAAGGAGAAACCATCAGGAGACTCTTCCCACAGTGTTTTCCTCTGACTCTTACACCCCTCTACAGCATATCCCAAAACTTTCCACCTAGGCACTTCTAAGAAAGAAGCCTCCCTGTAGCAGGGTAGCTTTGAAGTATGCCAGTGCCCTAAACCAGAACAGTAAAATGAAATCAGACCAAGTTAGAGTGCCACCCCTGACCCAAAGGGGGGGAAAAAAACCTTAGCTGCCACCTCTCATTGAGTGAAAACCACTGTTTAAAAAAGAAATAGAGTATCTCTTTGAGCCATACAGACCTATATAATAAACAAGATCTATCTAGGAGAAGCCACAGATCTATGTAGCTCTAAAATGGGGATGCGAAGGTGCAGAACTACATTCTCATTAGGTACATGAGTTATTCAGCAGGAGCTCAGCAGTACCCAGAGTCAGAAACCACATACACACTTTGCCCTAACATTTATTAGCAAAGTTTTCTTAAGGAGCCAATAGATGTGCATAGAGAAAGTGGCCTTTCTTTTCAATCAAAGCAGAAGGACACCATTAGAAAAAAAGAAAGAAAGGACACAAAATATTAGGTATTATATAATATATAGCAATCTTCCAGATACACCTAAAAGTACCAAAAATGAGTCATCCCTAAGACCCAGTTGAGTGTGTTTGTGAGATGATGGACTCACCTTGTTACCTGGGCCCCACCTCTGGACAGTGGGAGTTGGTTCGTCTAAGGTGGGGCCAAACACATGGACTTTTGAAAATCTTCACACGTGGTTCAGGACCCTACCATGATTGTGCTTAAAGACACTATTTGGCTGATACAGGCAATTGTTAGTTATTCCAGATCTGATTATGCAGGGTATTAATTTTCTAGGCCCTTGTTTTACTTATTCTTCTCTTTCTACTTACATTTTCATCATTTTATTTCTAATCAGTACTCTACCAGAGAACGAGAAAAGAAAGAGAAAAAAGCCAGAGCTGGTTTTTTAAAAATCATTTTAACCTCATAATAAAAGCAGTAATCATAATTACAATACAAGTAACAACAGCTAACATTTCTTAAACATTTATTACATTCCAGGCACTGCCTAAAGGTCTTACACATATTAATTCCTTTAGTCCTCACCAACTGTATAAGGTACATGCCATTATCTTTCTGATTTTGAGCTGTTAAAAATAAACCACAGAAATATTATTATATTTACCTAATGTCCCACAATTTAGAAGGATCAGAGGCAGTATTTGAACTCAAGAAGACTAACTCTGGAGCCTTCACTTTTTTTTGGGGGGGGGGTGAAATATATATATACACATATATATATACATATATATGTATGTATATATAACATAAATTTATTATTTTAACTGCTTTTAACTATGAAATTTAGTGGCATTAAGTCCATTTACATTGCTGTACAACCAACACCACTATCCTGTCTCCAAAACTTTTTCATCTCCTCAAATTAAGAGACTTCATTTTTAAATACCACTCTATATTTCCTCCCCAGTAGTACTTAAAGATCTGGAAATGTTCACTGTTTGTGGTGATTCTGTCTTCTTTTAACACAGACAATTTAATATTTTTTTCAGTCTTGGCATCCCTTACTCTTCACTTGTCATGTGTGCCACCGACTGTCCCTGACACAGTCACACCAGCCTGTTGAAGCTTCAACATGCTACTGTCTCTTCCCAGATATTTGTGTGTTGGCACCTGCACGGGCAATAACAGCTGCATCACCTCTTCTGGCTCTCTTTTGATGTTGATTCTAACATGCATCCAAATCTCAAAAATCTTAACACTATAAAAGTTTAATAGTCATGTATCTGACTTAGGCTTGAGGAAATCCAGTCTTCCAGGCTGATACGTCACTGTGAAGTAGCTTTGTTTTGGTTCCACGGTATTCACCCTACCACCATTGTACTCCACACCTCATCCCTTCCAGCCTAGATTACTGTCATAACTGGTATCCCTGTTCTCCATACTGGACATCACGAAACCTATAATCTTGAGCAGCTTGTCAAGTCTCTCGGAGCCAGTAGACCTTTTGTTCAATAGGAGAGGAGCATAGAAATAGATAAGTTTCCTTTTGATTCATTAAACAGATTCTAGGAATTCTCAGACATCCTCAAGATGGAATTTGGGGGTCATTGCTGCTAAAATGAAAAGAACTTAAGGTAGACTTGTCATTATTTCTTTGTCATTATTTTACCACTTGGCTTCTTGTTCTCTTTACTGCTGAGGTACCAGTACCCTCACCTGCTACTTGTTGGCCATCTAAAACCTTTTCACCCCAATACTCTGTTCTAGTTGCTCCCTAATAGCTCACAGTATTTCTTCTCCTTTTTCCCTTTCTTCCCAGTTTTAAGAAAATTGATCAGAAAATTTAACAATTGGCCCCTTGTTAATAATGATTTCAACAAACCATTAAAGATGTGAATGTGCTTACTACTTTATATCTGAATAGCTATATTATTTCTGTGAGTGTAATTATTAATGTTTTATCTGAATAGCTTACTACTACAATTAAAAGAATGGTGACCTTAATTTTCTTACATATGTATACGAAAAGGAAGTTTATAAAACAAGTTTCAAGACTCCTGAACTTCTATCCCACCCTGAACGATTAGCAACCAAAGTGCAGAGATGAATACTTTCTTGTCCAGAGTTTCACAGTCTTTTAGAAAATATTTTAAGGTTTATTGTAATTGGGGGACTTGACTTTTTTTCTTTTTTTAACTTTTCATCTTGAAAAAACAAGTTGACCAGCTAGTTTTTTAGTTTTGATTTTGTTTTGGGTTTTGGGTTTTTGTTGTTGTTTTTTCAATTTTATAAGGTCACAAGAAAAGAAGTCAGCCTACATAAAACCTCATCAAAACTCTGGACCTCAAGGCACAGAGGAAAACTAATTTTTAAAAGCATCTCATTTCTTCTCTCTGCAAAGAGGGCTCCAAATAAAGAGATAAACTGGTTTTCCTGTTATTTGAAGTATGGATAAGTAACCTAATCAAATGCTAAAATCTTTCCACATGTTTTCCCCCTAGGCTATCACAAATAAATGCTGTTGACCATAGCTATTGCCAGTACTGAATGCTCACACCTTAGACTGGAAGGGTGCTTCTTCTAGGCCTCCTCTCAAACTCAACATCATGAACCTTCTTGAACCCTTGTTTTATTTTGTTTTGTTTTTATTTTGTTGCTTCTGATTTCATAAATCTTAGAGGAATGGACATTTTGGAAGTGAGTTTGAGTCTGCTATAAACCTTAACGAGCCCTTAAATTTCTTTCTAGAGCTACAGGATTTTCTTGAGAATGTTATTGGGATATGGTGGATTGGAAAGACAGAGGATGTATCAAAGTAAACATTTTATGAGCTACTGCTTTGCAGTTTAATTTACAAAGTAGACAAAACCTCTGAGTATTTCCTGTATGTCTTAAAGGACAAATTTGTCACTAGTTCCCCAGCCCCACTGCCCCTGTTTATCCAACTACCCACCCCCCAACACACACACACACACACACACACACACACACACACACACACTTTTTTTTTTTTTTTTTACATTAAAGCCACTCATCAGATGTGAGACTGGTGCATGTGTTTGCAAACACCACCCTAGATTAAGTATGCTGTAATTTATTGGCTTAATTTATTGTATAAGCCATTTTTCTTTTCTTAACGTTTTAACAAATGAAGCCCAATATTAAGTATGGATAAGTTAAAGACTGCTTGCCTCTCCAGAGGACAGAAGCCCCTGGAGGGAAAGAAGGGAGACTGGCAGAGGGCTTGGAAAATGTTTACAGTCCTAACGGAACTTGTGATTTCCACTTGCTGATTTTCTTTAGCCTTATATTCATTGAGGGCATTTTGGGAAATCATACTCATACATAGGAATTTTTAATAAGTTCCATGTTGCCATCTACTACATAAAATTTATTTTCCAAACAGCAATTTTTTAAAGAAATTCAGCAGTCAGATTTATACACAGTAAATAGATTTGGTAGAGAGCAGATTTGAGAAAAAAAGTAAGTAAACAAACATGTATTCCTATCACTGCCCATATATGTAAGGTATATCAGTCTACCAACATATGCATAGCCGAATGCTATGCTAGGTATATGTGTGATATAAGGGGAAACAAAACATAGTTCTTGCTTTAGGGTAAGTCTGATAGGATTGAACACCATGAGCCCAAATGACATAAGGTAGAATATTGACATTGATATAACTGATCTATACATTGAGGAGTCTACTTGGTGTGATCTGTTAGTGGCAGGTGGATGGGGATTACTGGCCCACTGCTACTCAGAATATAGTCTGAGAACTAGCTGCATCTGTATCAGATCTGAGGATTCTCAGGCCCCACCCCAGACTTACTGAATTCAGATCTCCAGGGCTGTGACCCAGCACTCAGTGTCTCAAGAGACTTTTATGTTTTAACAGTCTCTCAACTAATTCTTCTGCCACTCAAGTTCGAGAACCACTGTTCTAAACCACAGTTCCCAAACCATTCCAATCCTCATGGTAGACATTATCATCCAAGTGACAAGTGAGGAAGTGGAAAGTCAGAGAGATTAACTTTGCTAAAAGTCATCCTGCTAACATTATGGCAGTCTAGATTCACCCAGTTGTGTTGAACCAATTCATAAACTCTATACTCCTTCTTCTACCCCGGCTATCTCATCCTAGAAATTATCAACCATAAAAGCCATTTTTCTAAAGGTTTCCATCTTAGTTTTCAACTTTTCATGTTACTCTTTCTCCCTAACTAAAACGGTACTCACTTTAATAATTTTAACCCTGCTATACTGTCCCATAGCCGTTACCATTGTGATGCTGAGGTGCAGTTGGCACTTTGGGTTTGTCTTCCTTGCCATGTCATCATCGTATGGTCACTTGATATCACCAGTGATTATGTTCTTGTTCTTAATCAGTCCACCAGCATGTCAGTATGTATTCAGATTTGGGGAGGGGAAGAAAACATAATTTTTGAAGTTGAATTCAATTTAACCAATAAGTATTTACCATCCAACTACTATTTGCCTAACATTGTGCTCTGCCCTACAAGGCTCTGGTGCTCAGAATGTGTTTCCTGGACCAGCAGAATCATGTGGCAACTTGTTAGATACACATGTTATCAGGCCCCACCCATTCCTGACTTTCTGAGTCAGGAATTCTGGGGATAAAGTCTAGTAGTCTATTTTTAAAAGTCATCCAGATGATTCTAATGCATACTAAAGTTTAAGAATCACTGCTGTGAGGGACATGAGAATTTAGAGACATGGTCTTTACACCTAAAGGATTATCATCAGTTGTATCTTGCCCACCTGTCAGAGGCTGAATTCAGACTGGGGTTTCTAATAGCTAAGAGCTGATCAGGGGTTTCATAATTTTGTTTTACTGTGTCTGAAAGATTCAGAAATGCCTCCCATAGCTCTTTGTGGGTTTTTTTTTCTTCCTCTTTTAATGAAAGTCAATCACTCACATAAAACCACTTAACAGAAATTTCAGCATGTTTCAGATGGCAGTTACATTTTTTTCTCTCTCCAGGGGTCTCAATTGCAAAGAATTCTTATAGATCTGAATTCTTTTGTTTATACAGGCAGTCATTTGCCATGAGGGGAGCTTGAAAACAGACTAAATAAATGGTTTAGATAGTGATGTCATGGACAGTTGTGGTTAAAGCAAGGATAATGCAGAAGGCTGTGCTTCTTCAACAACCCAGGCCCAGACCAATGCCTGAAATTCTGGGCCAGTTTAAGGATTTTTGTGTGACTGCACTTACAGCCAGCTATTCCTTGTTTTCTCTCAGAGTATTCTGTTTCAGGATAAATCCGTCTTCTTTAGAGAGACATCTGAAAATGTGTATTCCACATGGATTGCCTGCTCAACGTGTGCTTTTTAAACAGAAGAGCAAGAGCAAACTGTGATTCAGTTATCTGACAGGGTCAGTAAATGCACGCTCTGGAAGCACCAGTCACATAGAGTGTTGGAGCTTTACCCCTCTGTGGCCCTGCCTACATTTTCAAATCTCATTTGTGAAATCACATCAGAACTTTTCTAGTGCTCATGGTTGACCTAAATTAGGGGATCCCTAGTCAGAGTGAATTTTACTAACCTTTTCCCTTCTTGCCCATTCTCTCAAGTTACTTAGGGGCAGGCTCCTGTGGGGCAGGTAAGAGTACAGAGAGAATGTGACACTTTTCACCTTGGAGAGCTAGTAACTATGCACCCTGGGTGAGGGTTTTAATGTGTAAGAAAGGTCAAGGCTTTTGTAATATCTGTTGAATTCTGGGCTCTGCTTCATCGCATTCCTCCACTGGCCATCTGTAACTGAGATAACTGATTTGCAGGTGAAGTCTGACCTAAAGTCACTTCATCTAAAATGCTGTAAGATCATCTGAATTTTGCAGCTATCTTATTGAAATACATGTTGTTGTTGTTTTTAAAGCTAATATAAGCTCAGATGCTAAGGGAAGAACACGTAGAATTCATGACTATCTAAGCTATCCAACACAGTAGTATACCAGTTTGTATAATAAACTGAGCAGTGATTACCTAGTTTAAAAACTGTGTACTATGCACTGAGTAGGAGATGAATAGTAATTTAAAATACTTGTAGCCTCTGCGCAAGCCCTAAACCATAAGAGCTGCTATTTCAAAGAAGTTTCATTAGCCATCTAGGAAGCCTCTGGGTTTAGTACAATAGAGAGGCACTGTATAGAACCACAATACAGTAAACACCACCAAAGCTGTCCCTACATGCTACAACTCATTTGTGCCCTTGTGTCGCTCTCTATTCCACAGACCCAAGCCCTCACCAAGGATCCCTCAGCGCCCTCCACAACAGAATTCAAAAGTCACAAGGGGTTCTAGAGGGAGGATAAGCTCTAAAGTCAAACAGACATGGCTGTACCACTAATGATGGGAATTCAAGAATAACTACTTCATAAAATTGTGGACAATTAAACGGAGCCGATATAAAAATCCAAGGCCACTGGAGAAACACGTTTCGTCAAAGAAATACCATTTTTCACATATTAAATTGGCAGATTTTGTTAATGATCATACCTGATGTTGACAAAGGTACAGGGAAATAGGTGCTTCTTCACACTGTTTCTAGAAGTGTAAATTTCCTTTAAAACCATTTTGCAATGGTATCATAAAGCTAAATGGATGGGAGGGTGTATTGAAAAACAGTTATAGATAGCATATCTTTTGACCCAGCAATTACATGTTAAGGTATTTATCCCAAATACGTCATAAGAGACATGTATAAAGATTTAGCCACTTGGCTGTTTATCACTCTATTGTTTATAATACTGAAGAACTAGAAGCAGCATAGGGCTGAAACTTTATCTGCATTGGATAAACACTGCTTATTCCCTTCCACCTACGCTTAGAACCCCCATCCACTGCCACTCCCACCACCATCCTCACCCCAATGCAACCAGTAAGAAAACTGTGGCTAAAAATGTTAAGTAACTTCCCCAAAAGTCAAACAACCAAGACAGATACCAGTATTTCAGCCTGTTAAAGAATTCTGTGCCGGTTACTGCTTTGTCTCTATTTCATTAAAATCAAGAATGACTTGTGCATAATCCCTTATGTTCAATACTGAAATCCAAAAGCACAAGTTTGTGAAGTTTTATACAAACTCATTTGACAACTAAACTTGATCTGAACTGACACAAGTGTAACCATTTAGTGTGAAAATGCATATATCCTATTGAAAGAATATTAATGTCTAATTAGTGGGTTTTATATAATGCTTAATGTTTGTATCATTTCACCTTTCTAAAATTTGAAAAATTCTGCAACACATTTGACCCAGGAACTTCTAATGAGGCATTTTGGGCCTATAGCTTCTTCTCCAGTGAGGAGAAATCAACATATCTTTTCAGTATAAAATGAACAGTGCTTAGGATACAGATTAATTTCCTTTTAACATTCCAGGGAGAGAACCTAGTGCTTTTTGTTGACAGTAAATGTTTCTTTAGCCACACTTTTTTCTTTGCTGCCTCTAATTTGATGTTTACTGTGTTGGGGCTAGATATTAAATGTTCTCCTGAAGAGGGTTAATTATGAGAATAGATTCAACTTCATGTAGAAGGGTCATTTACAGTGTTCTCTTAAAGACAATGAAAAAACCACCCAGCTTTTAGAGGTCATGATTCAGATGCCCTGGCTATTAAGATGGACATATAGGTAGTCAGCATGCAAGGACCATATTTTATGTTCTTCGTTTTAATGCTTGTATTTCCTGTTTGGACATTTCAAAAGAAACACTTATCACTGGACACTTATCACTGGATAGCTATGACAGCAGCAAAGGAGAGCAAGGCTGTCCCTTTTTGTGTGAAACTGCCAACATAGAGAGCCCCGTTTCTCAATATTCTGTGTCCACTGGGAACAGTGACGACCTTCCTTTTTTCTTTGAATTCGTAGATTATCAGTCCAAGAAACAAAGTTCAGCTCTCTCCACCCTCACCCAGCAGGTGGCGCTGTGAAATAGAGGGATAGGACATTGCAGGAGCTGCCTTTCTGCTCCACAGACCCAGTATAACCTTAGCAAGTACCCACATGATTTTGGCACTTAATATATATCAGTTGAAATATTTGAAAGTCTCCTAAAGGTCCAGTGCCTCAGACAAGTTTTGTTTAATTTAATTTCCAGTCTTCTGTAAAGTTCCAGCTTCCTTTACGATCAGCATTGTCAAGTACTCACACACTATGACTCTAGCATTAGCGGAATCACTATAGTCCTTTATAAAATTGAAATTCTTTTTCTACATCTGGATGTTAGAATGGATTCTTTTTTCCCATTTGTGAGGAAGGTTACACTCTCCTCTTCCAGGTGTTGGCCTTATTGCCCCTCCTGTTTGGGAAAGAATCCATTAACTACTTGAATGAATTAACTAGTTTGTGGGACCACCTTAAGTGAGCCAGCCATTAGCAGCCTGTTCAGCTACTTTAACTCTGGGCAAGCAAATAATTAAGAGAAAAGGAAGAAATAGCCAGTTGTGTCTCTCATACCTTTCTTTTTGGGAAGATACTTTGCTCTTCTCTCCTCTGATAGCCATGTTTCAGAGTTCTAACATAGCAGGCAATTGAACCAGTGTTATAGCCTAAAGACTAGTGATTCCTTCAGGCTGCAGTCTCTGGGGGCACCAGACAGTTTATGCTCATAAGAACTTTCACTTCTTTTTCACAGACATTAATAGTTTCCTGGCACTGCCTTTCAGGAAATGTCGTCATGGTCTGGAGGAACCAATAAAAATACAAGTAACCTGTTTTGACAGATCTCTTTTCTGCCAGAAATTTCATAATGGGGGGAGAGGGGTGGCAAGCCAGTCCATTTGTGAAGGCGTAAGGAAAATTCGTGGATTTGCCATAAGAGAAGGAGGTGATACCTGCCCTGGTCATGAAATATAGAGCGTTCTAAAGCCATAAAGGAATTCCAGCTCATTTAGACAAACTTTAAATATATATATATGGTTTGATAGAGCAATTCAAGTCTATGTACATTGAAAGATTTTTCTTTTCTTCTCATTTCAAACACAATTCTTAGCTCTTTTGATCCTCAAGTATAAAACTCATGCATTAAAAATTAACATTTGATTATGGATATACATGTGGCATTGCCGTACATATGCAGAAAAGGCCATGGCTTTGTTTTTGTTTGTTTTTTAAGTAATCTCTATATCCAATGTAAGGCTTGAACCCACAACCCCTAGAGAAAGAATCTCATGCTCTACCGACTAAGCCAACCTGGCACCCCAGGAGGCTGTGGCTTTGGATAATTATTACCAAGTGGCTAACAATAGATGCTCTTTGCTTACTCCTAATATGGCCAGAGCACTGATATGCATCCCATGAATATGAGAACATTGAATGTTGCTCTAGGACATTGATTGGAATTAGTTCTGAGAGGTGGGGGTGAGCGGGTGTCAGCTGTTTCTCCCTTGCAAGTTTTTGAAAGAAGTTGGTCACCATGATACTCAAAGAATGTAATAAAAATAGAAGTGATAAGAGATTTTGGAAATGATTGCTCTCTTCTAACCAGTGAATTCAAAATACATTTTCACACTAGTGCTGATTTTGAATACTTTGCTTTTTCTTAGGTTTAAATTATATAGCTTTACTTTCCTAATAAGTTTAAGCTTCAGCCTAAGTACATTGCAAGGTGCAGAACTTATAGATTAACCTTGTGCCAATTTAGGAGTAGAATCTATTAGAATCTAGGAGGTTGTAGTAAGGTATTGCCCCAAACCTATCAAAAGTCACTGTGAGTAAAGATTTTGTATCAGCAATATTGTGGTTTTCTTTCTGTCTGATTGTTTTTATCAAACTCCTATGTGGTGCCCTATTTTTAATTAAAGAAAAAAAAACTTTCATTTGTTTTTAAAGAGAAGCTACTCTTTATTGGTTGGACTAGCACTTCCAAATTTATTTTTTTATGTCAAGTCTTTATAATTGCCCCTATTTCAGACATATCACTTGATTTATGTTGGAGAAGTGGGAAGAGAAGCCAGTTTTATCTTGATTTTTCTCTCAGCCGTTCCATCTTTTAATTAAACACCTGCATTTGCTACACAACTACCTGGATATAATGGAGAAACATATGTCAAGAAGAAAATCAGAACAGGGATTATGATCTCTGTTCCCTGGAGGGAACTGCCTCAGTACATGTTCAGTCCCTACTAAGATGTCAGCCTCTCCCACTTTGCTGTACCTGGCCCCACCCTGAGAAAAGCAGTTTGAGTAGATACTGTCCTCTCCCTAAGCCCACCCTGTTTCAAAGCATTTACTAAGATTTACTTGGAAAAAGAAATAGGGGAGGTTCAGAAAAGCCCAAGGGTTTGAGTCTCCCATACTCCTGATTCCAGTCAGAGCCTTGTGCCATCTTTGATGTCCTAGAGCTGGAGTTGGAGCCCAATCCTAGACAGATCTTTCTTGGCCCATGATAGGCCTTTTTCTCACTCTGCTTCAAAATTGCCTTTTCCTGAGGTGCCTGGGTAGCTCACTTGGTTAAGTATCTGACTTCAGCTCAGGTCATGATCTCATGGTTTGTGGGTCCAAGCTCCGTGTCGGGCTCTGTGCTGACAGCTTAGAGCCTCGAGCCTGCTTTGCATTCTCTTTCTCTCTCTCTCTCTCTCTCTCTCTCTCTCTCTCTCTCTCTCTCTCTCCTCTCTCTCTCTCTC
This sequence comes from Lynx rufus, assembly GCF_022079265.1. Classification (NCBI taxonomy): domain Eukaryota; kingdom Metazoa; phylum Chordata; class Mammalia; order Carnivora; family Felidae; genus Lynx; species Lynx rufus. The sequence goes on along the minus strand of NW_025814867.1, from coordinate 111,155,493 downwards.
CCTCCTCTCTCTCTCTCTCTCTCTCCCTCCCTCCCTCAAAAATAAACATTAAAAAAGTGTTTCACAATTGCCCCTTCCTGGCCAAGACTGTTTCCCCCCAAATGGACCATGTCTAGCTTTCCCTTCTAACCTCATCTCTTGTTATCCTCTTTTTCCTGCCCTAGTCTCTTTTCCTATTAGCTGCCTCTGGCTCTTGGTTTCCTCCAGAAGAAAGTTGCTCTGACAACTTCAACCTGGAGCAGTGACTAAAGCTCTCATGGTGCACATTCATTGGGTGCCCAACTGCATTATTATTTAGGTGTGAACTAATGATCTGTCAATCAAATGTCTTCAAGGGGGCTTTACCATGTCAGCTAATTAATTACATTTTTATAATTTGATATCTTGATCCACAGACTAAAACTGAAATACAGAGAACTCCTAGCTGCAGAGTTTCACAGGACTATTTTTCCCTATGGCAAGCTAATTAGCACACATCAGGGTAAAACTCCCCTCCTGTGACCTTACGGACTGTCATTCTTCCACATGAACAAGTGGTATTTACCACTCCCTTGAGAGTTACATGGAACATATTTTAGGACAAAGCATTAGGCATTGAGCTCTGAATAAAGGTCCACTGATCTTCACTTCAAATCTCATGGGCCAGGATCCTTCAGCTCTTATTTCTCCACCCCATGAATTATTCAGCCAGGGATGGAATGTGCGTAGAATTGATGAAGACAATTTTCTCAATGGCCACCTGCCGCAGTTGGTTCCCTGCATTTCCAAATCCAGACTAACTAGAGCATGGCTCTGAGAGCTCCCTGGGAATCAAAGTTGAGACTCAAATAACAGAGTTGCCTCTGGCTGGCTTCCAGGCTTCTCCTCTACCTGTGGTCCTAACTGGTTTCTGATTTTCTCTTGTGACTCTGATTTTATCAACTCAGTGTTTTATCAACTCAGAAAAAGTTTGCTGACCCCTACTGATAGCAACATGAAGCAAGCTTTCAAATCACTAATGTGCATATTTAATACAAATGAAGTAATTTTTATCTGCAGATTCCTGGGAAATACTGGGATAGGGGAGATGAGGGTGAGGGACAAAATAGAAACTTTGAGGTTTTTCTTTAGACCTTTAGTCCAAATTGGATCCATCATATAAGAATATGGATACTATGAGTAAATATCTTCATTTGGTGCATTTTGTTAGGGCATCTCAAAGGCCAGGAAATTTTCACTGCCAAGTGCTGACCTCAAGGCATCCTGGGAAATAACCTTCTGGTCTCCCTACTAACATGACAGCCAGTGTCCACTTTAACATTTAAAGTGGAGAGCAGAGTGCCTGCTGGGCAAGACCTCTCTTTTGGTATCTCTGGATTTGGGCACCAGGGAGACTATTAAGAACACTTTCTGCTCATTTTTCTTAGGCTTGCATCCTTTTTCTTTTAAAATCCTAGAGTTCAGCATTCCCTTTCTTCCCTTTGATTGCCCACCAATGTTCTCACACACAGAGGAAGTAGTGGTTTTCCTGTTTTCTTTCAGGGGACATTTTGCGTGCTATGGTTCTCCTTTCCTTTTTTCAGTCTTGCATGTGAGTAAAAGCAAATTGTCTTCACAGTTAACTGCAGGAAAAGATTTGTGGGGGCTCCTTTTTTTTTTTTGTTCGCCTTTCCTCCTCCACAACTGGAAAATATGAGGCAGATCCTGTTTATATATGCTGTAACCTCAAAAGGAGCTGATATGCTGTTGTCATTAAAGAGGAATCCAGAGCTGTTTATCCTGCAGAGGAGTACCACAGCTCTTAAATCAGAAAGCCCCCCTCTGGGCCCTCCAGGCAGACTGCAGAGAGCTCTTTGCTGCTCTCCCAAGGCTGCTCCAAAATGCAAGGCAAAGATTTCTGCTACTGAATCTGCTCTCTGCACTCTGGGAACAGACACAATGTCCACGCTGTGACTTTGTAAGAAATCAGGGGCCTTCTTCCTTTGTATTAACTTGTTCTTTGAAATCTGTTTTCCAGAGGCCTTTGCACTCTAAAATGTAACTCGAATGCATAATCTTCCTTCTATTCTTTTCTCTATGGATCTTTTATCATGTTCCAGAAATCCTTTTGAAGTCCATTCTATAGTCAGTACGTTTGACAAATTGTAATAAAATGAGCTTTCATTTTTCTAAAAAAACTAGTAAAAAGTGGTGCTTTGGGAATACATCTTTCTTTTGAAGTTCCATCCCCAATTTCTTTTTTTTTTTTAATCATCTAGTTTTCTTTGCATGTCAAACATAGATTCTCTTTTATAATAATGTTTCTTAAATAAAGCTTTATTTATGTACGGCTATTTTAACCTGTTATATTTTTCATGAATTATTTAGTTCTTTTTTGTTTTGGTTTGCCTTGAGGGCAAACCCATATTCCCATTATGGGATTAGAAACTGTCAAACCAGAAATGGCCGACCTGAAACACACCAGCCAGTTCTTTCTAACAGAGGCCATATGAATGCAACATGACTGTTTTTCAAATAACAAACTCCTAAAGAGATGAGAGAACTATCCAGAACATGCCAATCACTGCCACAAAATAGTTACTGAGACTAGCTTTCGTCTGGTTCTCATCCCTGTATTTTACCTTATGAGAACAGAAGGTTTATGATAATGAGGCAGAGATTTCACATTTTGAAGGAAGCTTCAATATTAAGAAGGACCAAAATTTAACCTTGGAGCCTATTTTCCTTTTCTAAATTCTCTTTCCATGGAAGCTTTATTATACTTGTTTAGATTATTTCTTTATCTGATAGTCAAAGTAAAAGAAGAAAGAAGTTAAATCCATTATAAACCAGAGAATCTAAAAAGTAGTAAAATTCTAAAACTGTCACACAATTTGGGGTATGAGGATGAGATGTTCAGTTTAATTTCTTTAAAACCCTGAGTAGTGGTTCTTGAGTTATTGAAACAATAAGTCTATGAGAGTTGAAAAACCTTTGAATGCAAAACATCCTGTGGTTCTCTTTCTCTTCTTTACATGGCACTTATATTCAGAAATAATTTAGGGGGCCTCTGGGTGGCTCACTCAGTTAAGCGTCTGACTTCGGCTCAGGTCATGATCTCAGGTTTGTGAGTTTGAGCCCCACGTAGAGCTCTGTGCTGAGAGCTTAGTGCCCAGAGCCTGCTTCAGATTCTGTGTCTCCTCTCTCTGCCCCTCCTCCACTCGCAATCTCTTTCTCTCTCTTAAAAATAAATAAACATTACCAAACATTTTTTTAATTAAAAAAATAAAAAGGAAATACTTTAGGATTTGGAAAGTGGATCTTCATGGTACCATCACTGTGGTGGCCCAGAGGAAACCTTTACATTTACACATCTTATGTCCCTCTCTTCCAAGATGGCAGATTCAGAAGTAGTCCCAAGGGAGGCACAACGATTCCTAAAACCACCTGGCCACTCTTTTAAGATGAACTTGGACAAGGCCCGGGGGATTAAACCAAACCCATTTATTAGCCTCAGGTTCCTGTTAGGGCCACTTTCTCTGTTGTTTTTTTTTTTTTTTCTTCTGAGTGTCTGAGTGGTTTTTGGCAGGTGGGGATGAGGAAGATAGTGCAATGGACTATCTGTTTAGACTATGATTTAACCTAATGGATGTAAATATCATGTCATCTTACATCAGAAGCTAGTGATTTCTGAGTCCTGCCTGAGTTTTTCCTTTCTACTTCCTACCTAATCTTTGTTCTTTGTTTTCACCTTCCACTCCTTATTACCCACAAATTAAATGAAGCAGTGTTTTTACTTGAATCGAATTCTCAAAAAAATGTACAGTATGGGGTGCCTGGGTGGCTTAGTTAGTTAAGCATCTGACTTGGGCTCAGGTCATGATCTCACAGTTTGTGGGTTCAAGCCCCGCATTGGACTTTCTGCTGTCAGCGCAGAGCCCACTTCAGATCCTCTGTCCCCCTCTCTCTGCCCCTCCTCTGCTAGCACACATGCTTTCTCTCTCTCTCTCATTCTCTCTCTCTCTCTCTCTCTCCCTCTTTCTCTCTCTGTCAAAAATAAGTAAACATTTTTTTTTAATATGCAATAAGATAATAAAGGCAATTTATAGATTTGGGAAGAGTTTCATTCCAAACTGGTGGTAACAGCCGTAGACCAGGAACCAAGACTTATCAGTGCCTGGCCTTGGGCATCCTGTCTCTCTGGTCTTCAGTTTCCTTATCTATAGAAAGACATCCTTAAACTCAGCAAGCTTCTCAGGCCATTTCCCCTTGGGTATTAGGATTCAGAAGGGGTTTACTAGTAGAAGCTGAGAAATCTTTTTTAATAAGCTCTCCAAACAGTTCTGAATTAGCTAGCCCTCAGATCTTATTCTGAAGACACAAAAGTAGATCATCTCAAAGATCCCTCCTTCTCTAAAATATTATGATCATTAAGTTTTCTTTCGACTACATGGCTTTGCAAAAGGCTGATGCTTCCAAGAAATTCACCTTTTCACCTGTCATATGTATAACTAAAAGATGTATTTGTTGATTATGTTGTCTGGAATGCCCCTAAAATGTAATCAGGGGTGCCTAGCTGGCTGAGTCAGAAAAGCATGCAACTCTTGATCTTGGGGTCATGAGTTCAAACCCCACATTGGCTATAGAGATTACCAAAAAAAAGTAAATAAACTTAAAAACAAAACAAAACAAATGTAAACATTTTTAAAATTAATTTATTTTTTCAGTAATCTCTATGCCCAACATAGGGCATCAACTCATAACCCCAAGATCAAGGCTCTGTCATATTCTGTTCCTACTGAGCCCACCAGGTGCCCCAACAATAATTTTGATTAGAACTAAATACCTCTTTTTGTCATTTCTCAGCAGAGTTTTATCTCTTTCATTCCTTGAATCTCTCACCATATGCCTACTTCCATTAAAATTTTTTTTCCTCCTAAAGGTCTTTCAAGAGCTGTTCCGTTTCTAAAGACTGTTGAAACCCAAGGCAGAAGCCAGGTGCTCCTACTCTTGGACCCAAGAACTGAGTTGTTTTAACTCACCTTCTTTATTTAAACCACTGTCAGCATTTGCTGAAGCCCTCTGACAGGTAGCTTGACATAGACATTTTATGTTTTGCTATTTCTGTTGCATTGCAAAATCCATCTATTCTATGGGTTAAAATATCTATCCTGTTGCTTTTGACATGCTTTTGAGGTTCCATCCAGTGAATGTCCATCTTCTGAGTAATTTTTTTTCCTGGATGCTTGCGCTTCATTATATTTTGCCAGACTGAATTCAGTGTGTACTCTTCTATCCAAATTTTCCTAATCTCCACAGATCTATTAATATTGTTTGGGCTCAATTCTGTCTCTTCTGCCGTCTCCACATTTAGTGCCATCAGAGGAACTTATTAATGTAATGTCTTCTCAAGTTTCTCCAAGCTTTTTTCTTGCCAGGCATTATGCAGATGTAGTGTGTTAGAGCTCTGCTATTGTTTGTTACAGGGCATTGCATCCTATACAATTAAGAACACAATACAGACAAAGAACACTTTTCAAATTACAGTTTAAGCAGGAGATGCCTCTTCCCAGAAGACCCCTTGCTGTTCCATGTGAGAAATCAAAACACTCATTTACTTAGAGAGGCCTTTACAAGGGTGGCCAGAGGATGCTTACATAAGCTTGTTTGCAAATTCTGGTTAGGTCTGCCAAGGTCACAGACAGCTGTGTTTTAAAATTTGTGTCCTTTGAAAGAAGAGTGGATGCTGGAATGGTTCTTACTTGACATGCCAAGACCTTGGGAAAAACAGACATTCACACATTGTTCATAGGTTTCAATCAAATGACATCACACCATTATGCAGACTCTGCCATTATCCCAGTGAGTGCCCAGTGATGCATGTTATTCTTAAGTAGAGTCTGAGGAAAGGACCAAAGTCTTCTCTTTCTTACAATCTGAGAAACAGTAATGTTTGTAACCTCTCTTAAAGTGTTTTGGGGGCAGCAACCAGATTCAAAAACTAAGGACACTTAAACAACAAGTAGGCTGGATTAAGCCTTCAAGGAGTTTATAGCATAAAAAGTTAATGCAAGTCAGTGTGTATTCAAGATAGAGGATTTAGGTAAATGGAGGGAGAAGAAGAATAACACTCCAGGTAAAAGAATTACATATAAGCTAACCGTCATCCCTGAGAGTTAACTTGGAATATCAATAACAGAATGAAATAACTTCATTAAGAACAATAAACCTACTTTGTTGAGAGTTTTTTTTATCATGAATGGACATTGTACTTTGCTACATGCTTTTTCTTCATCTGCTGAGATGGTCACATGATTTTTATCCTTTCCCTTGTTCATGTGCTGTATCATGTTGATTGATTTGTGAATATTGAGAATTTTTTTAAAGGAATCATAAGGAGTTATTAGAGATTGGGGAAACCCAGTTTCATTTATTCAAATTCTAAAACAGAATGTTGATAGTATAATGGTCAGGTAAAAGATTGTTAATTACACAAATAGTATTAAGTTATTCTATTTATAGTTTAGAATTGGGCTTTTTAAAAAGATAGTAATAGGAGCACCTGGGTCACTCAATCAGTTAAGTGTCCAACCTCAGCTCAGGTCATGATCTCGCGATTCGTGGGTTTGAGCCCCATATCAGGCTCTGTGCTGACAGCTCAGAGCTTGGAGCCTGTTTTGGATTTTGTGTCTGTTTCTCTCTCTGCCCCTCTACCACTCACGTTCTATCTCTCTCTCTCTCTTTCTCTCTGTGTCTCTGTCTCCTCTCAAAAATAAACATAAAAAATTGTATTAAAAATTATTTTAAGAAAAAAAGATAATGATACACACTAATTTGATAATAATTTCATCTCAGTCGTTTAGGATATAGACATCATACTGGTAGTTCCCGTTTGGTCCTTGTTCTCAGTTGGCACAACTAAAGAAAGAACATAAATGAAGTTTCAAAGTCTCAATGCATATTGGAAAGAAAATAAAATTACTGAGGGGCTCCTGGGTGGCTCTGTCAGTTAAGTGTCTGACTTCGGCTCAAGTCATTATCTCACAGTTTGCAGGTTCAAGGTCTGCATTGGGCTCTGTGCTGACATCTTGGAGCCTGGAACCTGCTTGGGATTCTGTGTCTCCCTCTGTCTCTTCCCACTTGCACTCTGTCTCTCTCTTTCTCTCTCTCAAGAATAAACATTGAAAGATTGTTTTAAATAAATAAAATTACTGAACCAAAATGTCCACCAGAAATACAGCTTTTAATAGCAACCTAAAGGTATCAACCTAAATGCAGCTTTGTATTTTAGCCCACAGTTGATTAATCCAGAGTAAATAGAGAAACTTTGTCTACATTTTTCTGTCCTAAAACTTCCAACAGCAACTAGTAAAATACATAGTGGTTGCTTCAGTTCTCTATTGCTTCATAACAAACCCCTCCAAAACGTAGTAGTTTAAAACAACAGCAATTTACCATTTATTGACTGGGTGCAGTTAAGTGGGTCTTCTCCTCAACATGGCATAGCCAAAGTCTTATGCGTCAGCATTCATCTGGGAGTTCAGCTGAGGCAGAGATGTACAATGTGGCCCCTCATCTACTAAGCCTCTCTCCATAATCCTCCCAGCATCCAGCAGTCTAGAGCAGACTTCTCTGCAGCATGACTCCTTCCAAGAATACAAAAGTGAAAGGTGCCAGTCCATTTTAAAGCTAACTTACACCTAGAAGTGACAGAGGGTCATTTTTGACACTTTCTGTTGGTCAAAGCAGTTACAAGTCCAGCTTAGATCCAAGAGGAGAGGAAATAACCAACACCTCTTGACAGGAAGAATGACAAAGAATTTGTGGCCATCTTTAATTTACCACGTAGTTGATTGGTAAATATTTGTTGACTGATACATGAATATTGCATCAGAAGTTTTTTTATGCCCTTGATTGTGGTTGAAATGATACTTATGTTGCTACTTTGTAGACAAGTTTATTTTATAGTTCATGAGATATCAAAAGAAATATTTTCCTATGTCAGCAAAAACGTAGATTTTTTATTTTTGAATAGATACAGCCAATATCACATACGGTTATTAGAATTCTAATGAGAGACATGAGAACAGCCTTCCAAACCCTTCTGATTTTCTCTTCATTGTGGGGTTCTATTATTTTATATATTGTGTGAATTCCCAAAATACTAATTACCTCTATTCACATTTCAGAATAAAAGTTAACTCCACAATAAAGCACACATCGGAGGGATTACTGCCATTTTAGAAATTCTATGGCTTTTTGCTCTTATGGTAACCTAAAAAATAAATCAAGGTTGGATCTCTCCATTATTTAAAAAGAATTCGCACAATAAAATAGACATAGATATAGGATTGTTTTTATCTTTCTTTTTATTTTACTAAAGTATAATGAATTCTCATATGGAGTAATGTAATCTGTATCAAAGTTTCCTGTGACATGTTGAGAAACGGAGTAGAAGCTGGAGGAGACGGATCGCACAACTCTGAATTCACCATGTGAGAAATTAAATCCATCAAAAAATTAACACTGTCTCAACTTTGGTCTTCCACAGCCTCTTTTAGCTTTTACTCCATCCTGCTGCTGAAATAAGCTAGCCAGTATTCTTTTTTTTTTCTTTAATTTTTTTTTTCATCAAAAATCATCCAGAGAACATGTTAAAATGCAGATTCTTAGAAGTACCACTGGACATTTCCAATCCTATAGTGAGGGGTAGAGCTCAAATGTGTGAGTGTAGTGCTATGAATGACACAGACAGAGGTCATCTGTAGCCCACATTTTGAGAAACCCAATTTAGATCTCCTTCTGCCAATCGTAGATAGGCTGAAATTGGTAAGGTCTGAAAACTAAATGCCTTGTCCTATTTCCCCATTGGCAAGAAGCAATGGAGGTAGCAAGAAGACACTATATGGCTTCAGGAATAAACTAGAATTGATGTCATTTCTTGGGCAATATCAGCTAATTATTTGCATTGGAGCTAGAAGGCTTGTGAGAATAGATACGGAATGTTCCCACTTTTCATCAGTTTTTACCCAAATAAGGCAGGGACTGAATTTCCTTGCTTGGTCCAATTTTGGAATGTTTTCCTACTATGGTTACTAAAGCAATCCATTTGAAACCGGCCTCAACTGCTATCCTAAAGTATGAGTTTAGAATATAAATTGGTTTTAGGTCTATTTACATATCTTTTGTCATTCATTCACTCAAGAAATGTGTGTGGAGCATCTTGTATGAGGAAGGCATTGTTCTAGGCACTGTCAACAGCTAATGTTATATCTGTTAGTCTTGCTGATATTCTAGCCCCTCAGTTGAGGCTCCCTAATCTTAGAAAAGAGTTGTAGGATTCCAGACCCCTTCCATGGCCCATAATCCTCTCTCAGGATGGGGCTTCACATCTCTCAGGATTGAGGTTCCCCAAGAGTCCTTCTGGTCTTAACATTTTCAAGAAATGAAGATTCTTTAGTAGTTTACAATCTGACATTTTTCATAATCCCTACTTATCTCCAACCTAATCTTAATCAACAATGATGCAATTAAAGCAGACTTTCTTTTTTGTTGTTAGCAATAAAGATGGAGAACACTGAATCACCTTTCATATAAAACAGGTTGTATACCACCATTTATTATTAACCAGCCAATATACTGATGGTTGATTTATGTCCTTGGAAACCTAACAGCATTCATTGAAAACCCATTGCCATGCTCTTGGGTGGACTTTAATGTTATCTCTCAATGCCAGCCACTTAAAAGAGTCTGATTGTACTTGGCACCCCATATCTTCCATGTATATTTGTGTAGAATGGTCTAACTGTAGGTAGTTTAGGGATTAACAACTCATGAAGGTCCTGATTGGGGCTGAGATACTCTTGTATATTGGCCTCTGCACCCTAACTGTTGCCTCTTTGAAGCCTACATCCCAGTGTAATTTGATTTTATTAGTGTGACCATCACAGAAAGTTCTCTAGAAGGTGAATTTTTATGTACCTTAACACAAGAAAATCATAGAATGTTACCAAGGTAGTCAAACTGATGTTACTATATTATATCATGTTTTTTTATTATTTTTATTATTAATATTCTCTTTTCACTGCTGTAGAGCAGCTCTTCACAGCAGCAGCACTAATGACATTTTGTGCTGGATAAGTCTTAGTTACGGCAGGGTTGTCCTGTACAATGGATGTAGGATGTTTAGCGTCATCTCTGGCCTCTGCCCACTAAATGACAGCAACATACTCACACTGTGACAATTAAGAATGTCTCCATACATTGCCAAATGCCCCCCAGGGACAAAATCACCTGGTTGTGAACCATTTTAGAGTATGAGGCATGACATATTTAGACTTAAGACTATTTGGAAAAGAACTGTCCCGATATCTTATGATGTTCCCTCTCCATCTTTGAAAAAGTACTAATAACATTCTGAAGGTATAACTACACAGGACTGGCAAGCTCCTGGATACACATTTTTAGCTATACTGAATCTTTAGAATGGAGTTGCAAAATACAAGAGCCTCTTGATGCTTCATTGTGTTCTTTATAACAAGCCAAGGAAATTATTGTTAAACTAAGGAGTACTACAGAATAAAGTACGCTGTGTACAATTCATAGAATGGTATCTATGTTGTTTAATGTTCTGAAACTGCACATGTAAAAAATAAATATTACTACTTACATAACTCATAGGCAAGAATTTATAAATACAGTACAGCAAAAACTGAAAGGAGCTCTCCTATGCTATTAGGGAGAAAAAAAATTATAGATGAGAAAATTCATTCATCAAACCTATAGCTTAAGGCTGGCAATTAGTTAATGGTACATATTCTCATATTCTTTCCTATCGTAAGGTATTATTTATTTCCAGAAATGTCTTGGAGAAGATGGCCCATAGTATCTGTGTGAGGCATGAGCCAGCTATGGAGGCCCTTCACAGCAGCATGGCATCCAGATTTCTGGTCAGAAGAATGCAGCCCTAGGAAAGAGTCCCCCAGGATAGCTACTTTGCAGTTACATAGTCAAGCTCCAACAAATTTTCTTTAGAGAGACTTTATAGACACCGCACAAACATACCCATTTTTTATACTCTTGCTTAAACTTATTGTTACATGTTTCTGTTTCTGTGAGGTCCATAAATGTCACAAAATCTGCTTGTCAGCATGATAGTCAAAGACTTAACCTTGTTGACTTAAGACACCACCTAGTTTGAAGAGATATAATTCACCCCTTGTGGTTTATTTTGTGAGAATAACCTATATTGTACATTCCAAATTCTATAGAATTAGCTTGCCTGTGGTTTTGAAAGAAGAATAAATGGAGAAGTCATGCCCTTGTGGTTTTATTTAATGTTTAGAAAAGTTCAAGTTTAATCTAGTAATTTAGAATGTATATCTTTGACTGGCTATATTTATGAAATTATAATTCTTTAGCAATTTAAACCTCTGAAAAGTTATGTGTGGGTTTTATTGTTCAGGGTCAGACATGTTGGCAGTCAGTATCTGAGAGGGTCAAAGTTGTCTAGAAAATGATTCAAAGAATTTTTACAGAATCTCAAGAGTGCTTGAACCTGTAGCTACTCTCTCTCTCTCTATCTCTCTCTCTCTCTCTCTCTCTCTCTCTCTCTCTAAGTCTTTACCAAGTAGTTAATTGCCATATGATTATTTTAGATGGGCAGTTCTCAAAGTTTGTTTTCTCAAAGTATATTTCCCAGCACAGTGACATTAGCATCACCATCACCTGGGAACTTGTTAGAAATGAAAAATTGGGGGTCCAGCCCCAGAAACTTTGGGAGTGCAGCCCATAAACCTGTATTTTAACAAGCTCTCCAGGTACTTCTGATGCACACCAAAATTTGAGAGCCACTGTCACAGACTATCATAATCATCGTGACTTTTTTTCCGGCCTGATTCTGATGGTTGTCTCTGATGATTTTTGCTAAGAAAAAATACTACTTGCTTAAAAGCATACTTCTTTATCTCCTTGGAAATATGAAGTGTACATTTACTGTCACATGTTTTAAAAAGTCCTAGAATAATCAGTCATTTTTTAGAAAAGGTTATTTATTTTGAGAATGAGACTGTGGGGGAGGGGCAAAGAGAGGGGGAGACAGAAAATCTAAAGTGGGCCCTGTGCTGACAGCCGCAGAAAGCCCAATGTGGGGCTCAAACTCACAAACGATGAGATCATGACCTGAGCCAAAGTTAGATGCTCAGCCAACTGAGCCACCCAGGCACCCCTAGAATAATCAGTCTTAACTGATTTCTGAGTTCTGTTTTTAACTTGGTAAAAATTTTTTAACATCATCATTTTTTTGATTCTTGCCATAGATAATCTACAGTACATCACAAATATTAAGGTTATGAGCATAATTATCAAAATTAAAATTATGTATGCTGCAATTTACAACTGATTTAGAAAGAACATTTCACCAAGTTATAGGTAATTTGTGTGCTGTTTCTTTCTTTCATAAAATAATAATAGGGTACAAACTATGGTTACCAGAGGGGAGGGTAGTGGGAGGATGGTTGAAACAGGTGATGGGGATTAAGGAGGGCGCTTGTGATGAGCGTGAGGTGTTATATGTAAGTGTTGAATCACTAAATTGGACCCCTGAAACTAATGTTACACTGTATGTTAACTAACTGGAACTTAAATAAAAACTTAAAAAAAAAACTAAAGTAATTTAACAGTAATAATAATAATAATAATAATAATAATAATAATAATAGCAATGCTTGCATTAAGATTCTAGGTACCTTGCTATGTGCATGCCAACAGAAGGGTACTTAGTTTTAAAGGAAAACCTTGGACTGTGAGACCCACCTCATTCACTACATGTCTGTGCTTCTAGATTCCTCATGTGTACCTCGTTTAACCAAAAACTCCATATTGTTATTTAATGCACATGTAAAAATAGTTCTAATGCCATCCTTTTGAATGGCTCATTTAAAATGTCCTCTTGGTATCCCACCAGTTATTTTTTCACTACCCCATTGAGGAGAGATTTTGGTGGAGGGGGAGGGAGTTACACACTTAAAATTATTCAGATATTTATAAGCTCAGGTCAACCTAACCGGTCATTTTAGTACCAATTAGGAATCCTGATCAAGGCTGCTTGTAGGTTCATGTTTTGGGCACACTTTGAGATACATAGAAAAACTGAAAAAGAATCAGTAAGGTTTGTCAAAGATTTCTGTAAAAGGAGCATCTGCTAAAAACTGGAAGAAAATATGATATCCTGAAAAGTAAGAACCTTATGATGGCTGTGTCTACTCAGGGTAGCTTTATAAACAGGAACTGCTGTGGTTTTATTCTATACATGCAAGGGATTGGACCATAAAAACATAAATTAGAAAAAAATTACTTATGTATATAAGCACAAGCATATGATATACAGGTGGACCTCACTTTTTCCACTTACATGTGTTTCTGAAATGTCAAATGAAAACGGAATATTTATAAATCAAATCATAGTTTTCAGTTGGCTCATATTATCTTCTCAGAGGTTCTAGATGTTCCCTTTTACTAGTCAAGGTGGAATATGGCTACTAAAATGCCTATTCCCAGTTAACCCCAGCTTAGTGTCAAGTTAATGAATTATTAAAGCAGCCACTATTTAAAGAGCTACTTTTAAAGAATGAATCTAGGAATTATTTTATAGTGTACTACTTAATCCCCTGTTCATCTCTTTAGCTTCAGATTTTTCTGTCAAGTTTGCTGAATTGTGGCACACTTTTAAATATGTATGTGTGGTTTAAGGTCTCAGGTGATCCTATCAGCTATATCCTATCCCCTGAAGCTGTGCTTCACAGCCCAGGCTACTCAACAGAATCATAAAAGGAACTTTTAAAACTGTTTAAAAATGTTGATGCCTGGACACAACCCTGATCAATGGAATTAGAGTCACTGGAGTTGGAATTGATTTAAAATTGCTTAAGGTGATTCTACTGTGGAGGCAGAGTTGATAATCATATACCTAAAGAGAACATTAATACTTTTGGACAGCTTATTATATAGTACATAGTGTGACTATAAATTAATGAGAGTATTTCACATAAAGACCACTGGTGTATTGTGTCTTCCCCCTCCTTTAAGAATTCATTCCTTACTATGTTTTCTAATTTAGGAAAAAATGAATAATTCTTACTGTATAGCAGAGTCTTTTTGTACATATGTTGCCCATTTGGGGCTATGCTTTTTCTAAACACTGTAATTTCTCAAAACTGCACGTCAAATCAGAAAGTTTCTTTTTCTTTTTTTCTCAGAAGCAAAAATGTTTCATTCCTTCTTCTCTTATCACCAAGACACCTCTGTGGTCCTTTTCCATCCTGGATGTCAGCACAGCCCTAAGATGTGGGCAAATAACATCCTCAAACATAGGCTTTCCAAATCTCATGAAGAAACTAAGTATATTTCCTCCAGCTGAAATGTTTCTGAAGTACTCTTCAGCCACCTCAGTGTTCTGTCATTTTTGTCTGTCATCTGAGAGTCAGAGCTATGCATGTTGATGACCTCCTTCCTAAGTGGCCAAATAAATTACATATGTCTTTTATTCATTCACTGTTTCTCTGGAGGCCTCCACTAGCAGGAATGGAGGTGGTTACTTTTTCCTGAAGAGTAACATACTCCCAGGTTGGATTTTAATGGATAATTTACCTCCAGGTTATATTCTTTGGCATAAGGGTCACTACTTTTAATATAGAGGGGTCATGAGTTTAGTCATTGGATGAGTTAATCAAATGGCTGCTGTAGTTCAAAAGTACATCTGCATTTGGATAAAATATGATTTCTGTTAGAGAGCTAAACTTGACATTTGGTTTCCCCCAGGTAATAAAAGAACTTTTAATAAAATAAACATGTACCTTTCAGCAGCAAACCTGCATAAAGCACATAGCATAGTTGCATTTCCTTCCTGGAAGTGATAGGGAATCTTTGATCTGCCACAGGCTGCTTCATTTTATGCAGTCTCAAACAGTTAACCTGTTGAGCTGATGAAGCAGAATAATTTGAAGTCATTTTCAGCACCACAGATAAAGGTACAAAAAAGTCACAAAGCTGTGCTTTGTACATCACCGTCATTGATTATATCATTTCAAGTGCAGCTACTGAGAAATACCTTTGATTCAGCTTCCCCATTTGCACAGCCCTTTTAGTTCTAACACCGCCTAGAGCCCCAAACAAGCTCCACTCATGCCTGTATTTTTATCACTTATCCCAGTACCTGATTTCAGTTAACACTCAATACTTCTTTAAAACTTAAACAATTCTTAAGTTTTTAAAAATTATTCACCAGGCCAAAGTCCAAAATATGGTGCCTATTCCTATGGATCACTACAACCATTTGGTGTAAAACCTCTATAAATTTTTAATAAAATCACTGGAGAGTTGGGAGCAATGGTTGACCCATTTTTTTCACTTTTTAAAAATTGACGCACAGTAAAACTCACTTTTTTGTGTAACATTCTGTGATTTACAATGATGTAGCCATCATTACAATCACAGTACAGAATACTTTCATTACCCCAGAAAGTTCCCTCTTGCTGGCTTTTTAATTAGCCCCTCTCCCCACTCTCAGCTCCTGGCAATCACTTTGATTTCTCCTCCTCTTTTTTCACCTTTTCCTGAGTGTGATGTGAATAAAATCTGTTTAATTTTTAATCTGTTTTTTTTCACTTGGCACAACATATTTGAGATTTGTTCAAATTGTTGTGTGTACCACATTGTTTGTCCAATTGTTGTTGTTCTTTTTGCTGCTGTGCAGTAGTCGATCATATAGATGTACCAGTTTGCTAATCTCCTCACCAGATGAAGGATGTTTGGATTCTTTTCTGTTAGGGAGAATTATGAATAAAACCAATGTAAATGTTCACAGACGGGTTTTAAGTGAAGTTAACTGTATTTCTCTGGGGTGCTTCTCTGGGAGTGAGATGACTGCACTTTATTGTGAAGTCTGTTTAACATCTTCTAAGGGAGTGCCAGACTGTTTTCCAAAGTGGCTATACTATTTTCAGTTCCCACAAGCAGTGCATGAGAATGCCCATTGCTCTGCATCACCAGCAGTTGGCACTGTCTGGGTTGTTGTTTGGTTGGTGGGTTTTATTTGTTTTCTTTTGTTTTTTTTAACCATTCTTATCTTTTAGCTATTCTTATCTCCTTGTGTGTGTGGGTTTTTTTATTTGCATTTTTCTAATGACTAATGATGTGGTGCATCTTTTCACATACTTATTTGTTATTCATGTATATTCTTTAATGAAACATCTGTTGAAATCTTTTGCCCGTTTTTATTTATTTATTTTTTTTGGAATTTTTTTTTTAATATATGAAATTTATTGTCAAATTGGTTTCCATACAACACCCAGTGCTCATCCCAAAAGGTGCCCTCCTCAATACCCATCACCCTCAGTTTGTTCTCAGTTTTTAACAGTCTCTTATGTTTTGGCTCTCTCCCACTCTAACCTCTTTTTTTTTTTTTTTTTCCTTCCCTTCCCCCATGGGTTTCTGTTAAGTTTCTTAGGATCCACATAAGAGTGAAACCATATGGTATCTGTCTTTCTCTGTATGGCTTATTTCACTTAGCATCACACTCTCCAGTTCCATCCACGTTGCTACAAAAGGCCATATTTCATTCTTTCTCATTGCCACGTAGTATTCCATTGTGTATATAAACCACAATTTCTTTATCCATTCTATCAGTTGATGGACATTTAGGCTCTTTCCATAATTTGGCTATTGTTGAGAGTACTGCTATAAACATTGGGGTACAAGTGCCCCTATGCATCAGCACTCCTGTATCCCTTGGATAAATTCCTAGCAGTGCTATTGCTGGGTCATAGGGTAGGTCTATTTTTAATTTTCTGAGGAACCTCCACACTGCTTTCCAGAGCGGCTGCACCAATTTGCATTCCCACCAACAATGCAAGAGGGTTCCCGTTTCTCCACATCCTCTCCAGCATCTATAGTCTCCTGATTTGTTCATTTTTCTTTTGCCCGTTTTTAAATTGCATTGTTTGTTTTCTTATTATTGGGTTTCAAAACTTATTTGTATACTTTTGAATGTTATATGTAAGTAATGAATCACTAAATTCTACTCCTGAAATTAATATTACACTATATGTTAACCAACTAGAGTTTAAATAAAAACTTGAAACAAAAAAATGAAACATTTATATACCCTGAAATCTTTTTCAGATATATGATTTGCAAAAATTTATTCCCCAGTCTGTGGCTTGCCTTTTGCTTTTCTGAACAGTATCTTTCCACAGAGGAGAAGCTTTTAATTTTGATGAAGTCCAGTTCATCATTGTTTTCTTTTATGGATTCTGCTTTTGGTGTTATACCTACGAAATGTTTACTGACCCCAAGATCACAAAGATTTTCTCCTCTTTCAACTGGAAATTTTGAAGAATTACTCCTGTAGGTTTTTGCAGTTAAATTTGAGAGCTTGTTGGGATAGAGGAGGTAGCAAAAGAGGATAGGTCTTCATTATGTAAATTTCCAGAACATCTAACTAAATCAAAAGCTCCATTTGATATGGAAAAAACAGTCTCATAACTGAAATTAATATAGGTTTCTACTATAGCCTTCAGACATTATGGAATGGGGCCCTCAAAATTAAAAACAATGCAATGGAAAGGCACCTGAGTGGCTCACTTAAGCATCTGACTTCAGCTCAGGTCATGATCTTGTGGTTGATGAGTTCTCAAGCCCTGCTTCAGGCTCTGTGCTGACAGCTCAGAGCCTGGAGCCTGCTTCGGATTCTGTGTCTCCCTCCCTCTCTGCCCCTCCCCCACTTGCTCTCTCTCTCTCTGTCTCTCTCTCTCTCTCTCAAAAATAAATAAACATTTAAAAAATAAATTAAAAAAATAATGCAATGGAGTATGTTCTTAATTATCAAAAGAAATATATCAAGGCATAGCTCATACACTGGCAGATAGCTTTCTGGTTTCAAGATAAATTTCTAAAACCTAAGTGATTCCATTACACATACTCAAAATATTAAATTTTTTTGAGAAATAAATATTTTATACATTGATAGTTCACAATAAACTGCGATAAAATGGTTACATTTTCAAAGTTTTAGGACCATACCAGTGTCCCAAAGTCTTACATAAGTACCAAGTTCTTGTTCTTCCCTTTCTCTCCTCTGTAGAACTTTCTTTTTCTCTCTTCATTGCTCCCACTCATCTTGTTTCTCTTTCTAATCCTGACTTATCTTCATGCCCTTTTTTTTGCCCTGAAATTTCTTTTTCTATTTTTCTTTCTATTCTCCATCTTTTAAACCCCCTAATTCATTACAATGTGGAGAAAGTTTCTTTTCTCTAAGTAGTAGTTATTAAATGAGGTCTTTTCTTCCCTTTTGTCATTTAAACTTTAAACTTGAATTTTTTTTGGCCTCTAACTCAGTTTTTTTTTTTTTATTATTATCTTATTTTTATTTACTTTGAGAGAGAGATAGAGAGCAAGCAGGGGAGGGGCAGAGAGAGAGGGAGACAGAATTCCAAGCAGACTCCCTGCTGCTAGCTCAGAGCCCCATGCAGGACTTAAAATCAGGAACTATGAGATCATGACCTGAGCCAAAGTCAAGAGTTGGATGCTTAACTGAGCCACCCAGGCACCCCAACTCAGTTTTGTTAAAGCACCAATTAAGTCACTGTTCACATGTGTGTGAATCTTGACACTCTGCTCAGAGGAAATAACCTTGATGAAATAAAGAAGTTTCCTGCCTCTGCCCTATATTAAAAGTATTAGTATTACAAAGCACCATTAAGACCATTTTATCCATTTCCTGCTAGCAAAGTGTCTCAAGTTAAACATTGATCTGTATATGTTGGGATGAGCACTGGGTGTTGCACGTAAGCGATGAACCACAGGAATCTACCCCAAAAACCAAGAGCACACTTTACACACACTATGTTAGGCAATTTGACAATAAATTATATTTAAAATAAATAAATAAATAAATAACTCTTTATAGTTAACATTAGGTGTCCAGACATGGCTACTTTGTTAATGAATTTTAATATCTAGCTCTTGTTTTCAGTGGCTTAAAGAAATTTAGTAATTTTATTGATGTGCCTTCAAGTTTTTTGGCTATATTTGCCCTATATGAATTATTTTATGTACTGGGCTTCAGTTGCATTTTCCTAATACTACTACATGCATATCCACAAGCTAAACTATCCAGGAAATTTACATGGCTTTATAATTCTTTCCTACATAATAATGACTACTTTCTTGAAAATTAAATTTCTTTAGTTTTTCTAACTTTATACAAATAATGGATTTAACTAATTAAAAGCCTTGAAGAAGAGATAAAGCTGTGAAGATTTTTCTGTATTCCCCCATAGGTCAAAGTCTTTTATGTCAGGCAAAAAGCATATGAGGCTGGAAACATTTCCAAATAACCATGCTTTAGTTTAACACAGTGGAATTAAGCTTTCTTAATTATGGTTCTTTATATGGTCTTTCAGGGACTGAATTGTTTTATTGATATCTTTCAGGGGAAAAATACATTGGTATAGAAGTATTTTAATATAAATACCAATTTCATTAGGCATTTGTATAAGGTATGAATTCACTGTTCCTTAGTAATCTGGAAGAGAAGACACCCAGTGCATAACTGAGGAAGATTTGGACAGGCTTTTTAAGTAGCACGTGCAGTAGAAACAGCTGAGTTCCAGTTTCCATTTTGCTACCTACTAACTAGCTAGCCAGCTGACCTAGAGCAAGTCAGCTAGCTTTTCATTTTACATTTCCTCAAGCAAGTCAGCTAGCTTTTCATTTTACATTTCCTCGACTGTGAAATGTAAGGGTTGAATTAGATGATCTCTAAAGTCTCAGTTCAAAACAAAATTCGAGGAGGGTAGAGGTCACACACTTATCCTCCCCACCCCACCCCAGAGCCAGCCAGTTTTTCTCATGAGAAGTGGGTATGTAGCCACAGAAAATCTTATTCACATTTTCTCCAGGTTCTTTGCCACTGTTCCATCTTTGTGGTTGCCCCAGTTGAACCCCTTCCGTGGAGGACTTGCTCCTGGGCAGTCGCTCCTGCGACTTTGAAGTCCTGAGAGCCACTTCTAGTAAAGCCCCGGGCATTTTTGTCAGCTTGGGTCCACTGTGCAGCTGTTTGCTATTGTTTTCTTCAAGATTCAAGTTTAATTGTCCTGCTCTTTAAGTCTTTAAGATAGTCAAGGGAACATTAGCTCACTGAAAATAATTGAAAACACCTTTTGGAAAAGTGCAGCCGGGAATGCAAGCATGACATTCAGTCATGCTCATCGGGGTATTTCAGGGAAGAGATTATTTCTCTGTAACATTTTCTTTTTTTCTACTTTATACCATTTTATAATAAATTTTGAGAAAGCAGTTTCACCTCAGATTTTCTGAGTCATAGACTTTCAGAGCAAGACAGACCAACAGAGATCGTGTGACTTGCCCAGGGTCTCCAGGATGGTAGGTTGTGACGCTGTTACAGGATTCCCTACCCGGGCTCTTTCTCGGCATTACCTGACTCAGTCTTTCGAAAGCCACGTAGACTATCCTGAGGTTGCAGTCCTGTTCTCACTAGAATTTCCTGTTGCCTCCCCTGCCTCACTCTCAGCATGAGTTTTGTCAAAGGGAAGAATGAGAGCTACATAACTTAGCCCACTCGAATGCTAAGAACTTCTCCAAAGGAGCTGTACAGTTTGTCTCACTAGCACTCTCCGGGGAGCTCTCTGCAGGTGTGCCAGTGTGCCAGGCCAGGCTCCCCCCTGGAATATGGTTTCTCCAGCTCTTCCCAGAGCTGGCCTGCTTCATTCCATCCCAGGTAGTCTAAAGTATACTTTAAGAAAACTTAAACTTGATGTACAGGTTTAAACACTTTCAAAGCAACTTGGGTTTACAAGTAATTTTAACCCGGGGCACCTGGATGGCTCAGTCAGTTAAGCGTCCAACTTTGGCTCACGTCATGATCTCACGGTTTGTGGGTTGGAGCCCCATGTCTGGCTCTGTGCTGACAGCTCAGAACCTGGAGCGTGCTTCGGATTCTGTGTGTCTCTCTCTCTGCACTTCCCCTCCTTGCATTCTGTCTCTCTCTCTCTCTTTCTTTCTCTCTCTCTCTCTCTTAAAAAATAGATAAACATTAAAAAAAATTTTTTTTAAAGTAATTTTAACCTAAAGTCATTTGGAAAATGTCGTTCTTGGAACCCTATCGTTAAGGGGTGTATGTGTATATGTGTGTCCTTTCCCCAAAAGAAAATGCTTTAATAAATTAGCTGTGTGGAACTTGATTGGAAAGAGCTCATGTTTTATAGGGAAGAAGCGCAGTGTGGGAAATTATGGAACAAGGAAAAAGCATCCAGTTTTAAAGATACTTAGCAGTATCTACCATATTTCCCAATAGCATCGTAAGTTATTCTGTCACTAGAAGTATAAATATGTTATGACTTAAATGCCTGACTTATGTTTTAAAAAACATACTAGCTCCTCAGTTTTCCAGATGATTCTTGTATTTGAATCTGCTTGAGCATCCTAAATCCCTGTTTCTTCCACCTCTGGAAAGAGAATAAAAATAATACTGGAGGGGGCGCCTGGGTAGCTCAGTCAGTTAAGCCCATCTGATTTCCGCTCAGATCATGAGGTCCCAGTTTGTGAGTTTGAGCCCCACGTTGGACTGACAGCTCAGAGCCTGGAGCCTGCTTCAGATTCTGTCTCCCTCTCTCTGCCCCTCCCCCTCTCAAGCTCTGTCTCTGTCTCTCAAAAAAAAAAAAAATGAATAAAGGTTAAAAATAATAATAATAATATTGGAAAGCTCACAATTGTCTACCTAATTGTATCATTAGGCACAAGCTAAGCTTTTTGTAGACATTTTCCAACACTTCCTTAAAACAAAATACTTTGTTTGATATCTCCTTTCATAAATCACAGGTACGTTGCTCTAATTCCACCCTGAAATTCTGAAGACAATGTAGTATGATGGTTAAGAGCTCAGCTTTTGGGCCCAGATCGTCAGTAGAATCTTAACTCTGACCTTTAACAGTGTGTGTTCCAGGGCAAGTTGCTTAACCTCTCTGGGCCTCATTTGTACCATATTTGTGAGACGAGGGTAAGCTATTATTATCTGCCCCATAGGGTTGTCATGAGCAGTGATCTTCAAAAATATACTCCCAAAATAAGGTAGAAAAAACTATATACTTCCTCACACATTTTAAGTTGAAATCTAGAACTTTTCATCATTGGTTTCAAAGTTTATTTTGGTAAAAGAAAGGAGTAAATATCATATAACATGAGATAAGATGAGAATTGGTGTGGCTGACATAGCTGACATGATTTGAAAAAAATTAGTTTTACCTACCTTGTTGAATAACTGAAAGAGAATTGGAAAGAAATCATGGAAAAAGTTTTATGTTTTAGGTATGTATTTTGAGTAATTTAGCATTCCCGGAACACACGCACATAATATGTGAAAGAGCATCTTTACCCTGTTCTAGTTCGACTTTTGTTAGAAGTTGACAACATCTCGGGGTGCCTCACTGGCTCAGTTGAGGAGCGTGGGACTCTAAATCTTGGGGTCATGACCTTGAGCCCCACATTGGGTGTAGAGATTGCTTAAATAAATAAACTTAAAAAAAAAAAAGAATTCAGAACATCTCAACACTATGAAACCAGTTTCACAGTGTTTATGAATCACATGTTTTGAGTTCCAGGAAGTTTGTATACCCCAAAGACAACAGAGTACAGGACAATGAACTATAATAAAATTTGTCTTAGATAAAGAATTTGCCTTTTAGTAAGGTAAAAGAGCTGATGTGAATGCAGGTGGGTTTTCAAGGAGGTAAAAAATAGAGCACAAATGAAAGCTAAGATCTGGAGACTAATTTCCTTAAAATACCCTTGCATGTGCATATCTTACAAAATATTTGCATACTCAGTACACATATCCATTTGAGGACCACTAATTATGATAATTAGACGAGTCAATACATGTAGAGCTCTTAGAACAATTTTGGGGATGAAAGAAGCATTGAGCAAAAGTAAGTTATTGTCATTATTTTTAGACACCCCCCCTTCAGAAACGATTATGCGTATGTACTTTGACTTCCTACCTTGTCCTCAGGACTTACCTGTCTGCATTCAGCATCCTTTAAGTGACTAAGTATCAGAAAAAATTGTTACGTTAGTATTAGAATCATAGTTCTATTCTTCTCATGAGACAAACGCACTCCAAGGATAACTGCTGGAACTTTCTGGTTAAATTCCATTTAATTTGGCTATCCATAAATACATCACTCTCTTGGATACACATAACTTTATGTATGGATCCAGCCTTAAGCTAAATTGTCCCATATTTTGGGTATCTGTGTGATTTCATAAGTACCCTGAGAGATTAGAAGTTACTGGATAACTGAAGAAATGGTATACAGAATGGAAAGAATTAAAATGCAAAGCTTAAAAAGGAAGGGATAGCTCATTTTAAACACTTTTTGCACTAGCCACCGGACCCTTTAAAATATCAAAATCAAGACAGAGACCCCTCACCTAGCATGTAACCAAGTATGCTGAGTTAGACAGTTTATGTCATCAGAACTTAGTTCTGTGCTTAGAACTGATGTCTCCCTTAACTTTTTAATTGCCAAAAAGTCAGATAATCCAGAAGAAGAAAACAAAAGTCACTGATTCACTACTATCTACAGGTAAAGATTCTGATACAGTTTTCTCACTCTTTTTTTTAATATAAAAACCAAAATATATACTTTTGATTTTTTTAACTTTTCACTTTGAGATAATTATAGATTCACATGAAAGTATAAGAAATAATATGAAGAGATCCCTGTATCCTTTACCCAGTTTCCCCCAATGGCATTATCTCACAAAACTGTATAGTACAATATCACAACCAGGATGTTAACACTGATGCAGTCAAGATACAAAACATTTCTATCACCACAAGAACGGTGCCTTTTTAGAGCCACAACCATTCCCCTCCTACCTCCACCACCTCCTTAAACCCTAGCAACCACTATTCTGTTCTCCATTCCTATAATTTTATCATTTCAATAATGGTTTATAAATGGAAACATATAGTACATAGTCTTTTGGGATTGACTTTTTCCACTCAGCATAATTCTCTGGAGATTCATCTAGGTTGATGTCTGTATCAATATTTTGTTCCTTTTATTTGCTGAGTAATTTCTACATATGGGTATAACCATACTATTCACCATTAAGCAGCCTCTGGGTTGTTTCTGGTTTAGGGCTATTACAAATAAAGCTGCCATAAACATTTGTATATGGGTTGTTATTTGAAGAAAAGTTTTTCTTTCTCTAGGATAAATGTCCAGAAGTACAATTACTTGGTCATATTTTAGTTTTTTAAGAAGCTGCCAAACCTTTCCAGAGTGACTGTATCAGTTTACTTTCCTACCAGCATTGTATGAGTGATCTAGATTCTCCAAATCCTTACCAGTATTTGTTGTTGTTAAAAGTTGTTGTTGTTGTTGTTGTTGTTGTTGTTGTTGTTGTTGTTTTAATTTTAGCCATTCTGATAGGCATTTAGTGATATCTCATTTTGGTTTTAATTTGCATTTCCCTAATGGTTAACGATATGGAATATTTTTTTTCATGTGCTGGTTTGCCATCTGTATATTGACTTTAGTGCAATGTCTGTTCATACCTTTTGCCCATTTTCTAATTGGATTGGGTTTTTTTTCACTCTTAAATTTTACTATAAAAGTTATATATTCTAGGTAGTTGTCCTTTGTCAGGTATGTGGTTTGCAAACATTTTTTCCCAATCTCAAGAATGTCTTTTCATCCTCTTCAAAGTGTCTTTCACAGAGCTAAAGTTTTTCATTTTAATTAAATCTAATTTATCCATTTTTCCTTTTATGGATTTTGTTTTTGGTGTCAAGTATGGACAACTCTGCCTAGACCTAGATTCCAAAGATTTTCTTGTTTTTTTTCCTAAAGTTTTTTTTTTTTTTAATGTCTATGTATTTATTTTGGGGAAAAGAGAACATGAACAGGAGAGGGGTAGAGGCAGAGAGAGAATTTCAAGCAGGCTTGGTGCTGACAGCACAGACATGGGGCTTGAACTCACAAACCGTGAGATCATGACCTGAGCCAAAATCAAGAGTCAGGTGCTTAACCAACTGAGCCACCCAGACATCCCTTTTCTAAGAGTTTTATAGTTTATATTTACATTTAAGTCTCTGATCCATTTAGAGTTAATTTTTTTCTCAAAGTGTTAGACTCAGATTGAGGTTCTTTTTTTTTTTTTTTTTTTTTTTTTTCTTCTCTGGATGTCTAACTGCTCTAACACCACTTGTTTAAAAGGCTTATCCTTTATTGAATGAGTTGCTTTGGAGCTTTTGTCCTAAACCAGTCAGGCATATTTGCATGACTCTAAATCTGGATTCTCTGTTCTGTTCCATTGATCTGTGTGTCTATCCCTCCACCAATACACACAGTCTTGATTATTATACCTATCTTAATCTTGAAATTAGGTATACTGACTCCACCACTTTTTTCTTCTTTTTCAACATTGTTTTAGCTGTTCTAGTTCCTTTGCCTTCCCATATAAATTTTAAAATTATCTTGTCTATATTTCCAAAAAAAAAATTGCTGGAATTTTTATTAGAATGCATTAAACCTGTATATCAATTTGGGGTAAATCAACATATTTCCTATGTTAAGTGTTTAAATCCATGAACATAGTATGTCTCTCTAGTTATTTAGACCTTTGAATTATTTCATCAGCATTTTATACTTATCAGCATACAAGTACTGTACATGTTTTGTTAGACTTACATGTAAAAGTGGGATCACACTGTTTCAAACCAACTTTTTCATAAAAATGTATATTATAAACATTTTCCAAGTCATTAACTGATTTTCAACATAATTTTTAATTGAGTCTAATAATTAGTTCTGGGTTTTAATATTCTTAATTATTTAGCTAATTTCACAAAGATTTATTACTGGATTTTTACATTTTTACCTAACCCAGCATTGAGGGCTCCATTTCAACAAAGTATCCAGTTTATATACTTGCTACCTTCTAAGTTGTAGTGGCTTTATTGCACTTTTTTTCTGAATAGCTTTGTGTAATATTTTTACCCAGTAGAAGCCTTTTCAGTGAATTTGTTGATTCTTAAAATTTTATCAACCATGGCATATCTGGCCAGATAATAATAATTTTTAATGTTAGCAATACATAATGATATTTGCTACATTGCTATTTGAAAAATCTAGTAAAAAGAAGCCATTGGCCTCTTCTGTGCTAGCTGCAGCATAGCCAGCTTTGAAAGCCCACCTGTGTGTCCCTCAGCATGGACACTGACACTAGGTAAGAAAAGTAAAGTGATTTTTATTTTGGTGATGAGATCCTTCAGTAGAAGGACATAATGGCTTGGAACAAGCACTGTTTTAGAGCCAAAAAACTCTGTATTTGAATCCCAGTTCTACCATTTAAACAGCTCTTTGACCTTAGGCAAGTTACTGAATCTCTCAGGGCTAAGAGTCCTCATCTGTAACATCTTGTAAGGTAATCATAATACCCACCTAACAACGTTCTTAGGATTAAATAAGTTACTGCATGAAAGTATTCAGCATAATACCTGACATGTAACAAGTACTTAATAAATGTTAGCTATCAGTGTTATTTATTTTTAAAATAATAATTGAACTTTAGCTCTTGCTGCCCATGAATGTCAGTAATGCAAAGGAAGCTTTCTCGTACTATGGATATTTTTGTGCAGCTCTTTCTTCATTGCTATATAATGTGTATTGTATAAGTGACTAGAACCCTAAAAACTTTGTATCCCTTGGCATCTAGCACAGCAGTACTTTTCCTAAAGAATGTTGAGTTTCACAAAAATCATTGCCATATACAGGGGTGGAAACTTACCATGAAAAGAAACTATTAACTATAATCCTTTTTTTAAAAATGGCTTACTTAAAGTAGGAAAACATTTTAAAGATCACAAATGACGTAGATAAGACTTTTTATTCGCTGCCTGAAACTAGACACTTCACCGTTTAGGGCTGTGAATCAAATTCCAGTTAAGAACGGACTGGATTTTGCCATGTAGAGGATGTGGCATGGAGTGGTTCAGAAAGCAATTTTTGTTTCGCCAATTGCAGAATTCTTCTTTATATATTAAAAGAGAGTTTTCAAATTTCTGCCAATGATCATTTTTCATTGGTAACTCAGAGGAGTTTTGAATTGTCATTTTGCAGGCTTTATCAGGAAGTTTAAGTCCAGGATTGAATTAATCAGAGAATGCAAGATTGAGTTTCTGCATTTTCCACTTTTGAAATCTACTTAATTTGGCTAATAGACTGAACATTTATCATATTAGTGTTCACACTGGGGGCAATGAAATATAACATTACATAATTCTTTTAAGAAGATCCTGAGAGTCTAATGGCAGAAGACCCTTGGGAGCACAGAGATACATAATCCTCTCAGAACTACTCATATGTGCATAAGATGAATAAGCTATCATCTTTCCAAATTTTCTTTTCAGTTTTCACACACACAAAGAAAACAAAACACAAGTATACAAGGGTGAGGAAGTTAGGGGAAGAAGAAGGCTATTGTAGCTGAGATGATAAGAAAAGCCCTAGCTGGCGGGTAGATGATATAACTTACAGGTGTTTGTTGTGGTGTAACCATGTAACCTTGATTGTAATAATGTTTCTAGCTTCCTAAAGTGATCATTAAGTAAAATGATAGAGAAGAATGTTGTTAAGCTCTAAAAAACTATACAAATGTACCATGTTATCCACTCCATAAATATTTATTAAACATTCACTATATACCAGAGTTTGTCCTAGGGAGAAGGATAAAAAGTCAAACAAGGTATGTCTCTAGCAGTGAGGAAATAACAGCTCACCAAGGGAATACAGACTTGTGAGCCAGTTAAGTATGGTAAATTATCATAGGTGTTCAGATGGAGAATGTTCCAGATGTTACCATAGAATTGGATTGCTGAGATGGACTGTGCACAGGGTTTTGGAGTCGAGAAACTCTAAAGCTCCATTGTTGTAAAGATCATCCATGTTCAAGTTGAGGCAACATGGGGAGGAAGTTAGAATAAAAAAGTTTGACCCAGTTACCACAGTCATTATTAAATAGGTGGAATGTGGGGCGCCTGGATGGCGCAGTCAGTTAAGCGTCCGACTTCAGCCAGGTCACGATCTCGCGGTCCGTGAGTTCGAGCCCCACGTCAGGCTCTGGGCTGATGGCTCAGAGCCTGGAGCCTGTTTCCAATTCTGTGTCTCCCTCTCTCTCTGCCCCTCCCCCGTTCATGCTCTGTCTCTCTCTGTCCCAAAAATAAAAAAATAAAAACGTTGAAAAAAATAAAAACATTAAATAGGTGGAATGATGAGGAGAGGTCAGAAAGTGGCAGAACTAGGAACTGGACAGGTGTGGCATGGACCAATAACACGAGCCTCTAGAGGAAGAGGTTTGATATGATAGTTGAAAGGAATGGCCTGGAAGTAACGCTGTGGGGCCTAGTGAATGGTACTATCCCAGGCTTGTTGCTTGGGCTGTGAAAGCATGAACAGTCTTCTCTTAAGAGTCTGAGAAGTTGTATGTCCTGGAGGAAGGTGGAACAGGAGGAGGGAGAAGGAGCTGTGAGAAGGGTAAGGATGTGGGGGTTCCAATAACAGCAGTGTATGTCATTTATTGAGCACCTAGGATATGCCAGGTACTGTACTTGGCTGTTTTTATGCATTTATTCCTCACAGGACTCTACAAACTAATTACTATTATCAGCATTTTACTGATGAGGGCATAGGCATAAGAGAGATTATATGCATCAGTTAGGGTCACACAGCAAGTCTACATTAGGATCACTGAACCCGGATCTACCTAAGTGTAAAGCTCTGCTTTTGCACTGTTCCACATGCCTTCAGAGAGAGCACCACGGGAAGGATTTGGAGGGAAGTCAGAGAGGATGGCAAGAACCCAAGGGAGGAAGCAGAACTAAATGGGAATGGAAATGCAATAGAAGAGAATACTACTGAGCAGAGATGCTTGTATTTTTACTGGTGGATGAGAATGACAGAGCTGTGAGGACTGGAGTTGCTAAACCCTCTAGTGAAGTCTGAGACCTGGTGAGCTTAACAACTTTCTTGCTGCAGGTTCAGATGGAACACTGCCTTGAAGGTGTCTGGGTGTCTTCAGAAGAGAATTCTCCCAGGCAGTTAGTGAAGTGGGTGGGGGTGGGGTGCTTTCTGAAGAAGCTTAGTTTCCTGAGGTATCAGTAGTCAGTCTTTTAACACAGGTAATGGAGAGCAGAGAAGGCAATGTGGGCTGATGCTGGCCTCTCACTTGCATGTAGGGTGGGAGCCAATTAGATTTTGAGGAACCTCGGCTTCTTTGTACTTGGGGACATCTGGAGCTGTGTGGTGCAAACTGGAATTTTCATTAGACTATGGTGAAATGCGAACACATGTATCAGCCTCTTCCAGGTGGCAGTTTACCAGTTACTGTCCAAGACAGCTTTATAACAGAGAGACTGGGGAAGGAAATATTTCTGCCATCCAGGCACAGATAATGTCCCACATTCCTTTACTAAGGGACACTTACTGCTACCATGGCCCATGCAGAGAGGTAGTGCATTGACTATGGGCACAGGCAAGGACTAGAGACTTTTCTGGAAGCAAGCTGTGATCCTTGGGGAGTGAAGTAGTCCAGCTCTGTAGCTAGGTGAGAGTGGCCTCAAGGCAGAGGCAACTGAGGGTGAGCAACTGAAGAAAAGTTACGACTCTCACAACTTTGCTTTCACTAAAGGCCATCCATTGGAATTGTTGATTGCCATGAAAGTAAATATGCCATTCAAAGTAACACATGTGCCATCTGATCCAGTCCAACACAGGAGTGATTGGAGCAATGAGAGCATAAATAAATGTCCTTGGAAAGGGGATAATATAGAAAAAGAAGGGGAAGTAGCCTTAAGAACCTTCACTTTGCATAAGATGCTTGTAGAAATTGGATCCTTACTGTAAATGTGATTTTTGCATCTCTGCAGGTAGGAATTCTTTCTTTTGCACCATGCCTGCACTTTATCTGCACCGCTCTTATGACACTTTTTGTATTGCACACTGTTTAATAATTTTTATGTTTTT
The DNA here is from genome assembly GCF_022079265.1 of Lynx rufus. Classification (NCBI taxonomy): domain Eukaryota; kingdom Metazoa; phylum Chordata; class Mammalia; order Carnivora; family Felidae; genus Lynx; species Lynx rufus. The sequence goes on along the minus strand of NW_025814867.1, from coordinate 111,125,425 downwards.
CCTACTTCTACTAAACTGATAATTCCTCAAGGGCAAGGATAGTGCCAATTCCATTCCATATCCCCCACAATGCTTTGCCTTCAGTAGCTATTCAGTGTTCTGGGTAGTCTAAGGATACAAATTCCTCTGAATTTGTTATCTCTTTACTTAGCTACCAGAGACATCCCATTGCAAAGCCAGCTTTTGGGATCCCTTTTTTTTTATCCCTTTTTTTGGGATCAGGGACTAAAGTATTTTATTTTTTTTTATTTTTTTTTCAACGTTTATTTATTTTTGGGACAGAGAGAGACAGAGCATGAACGGGGGAGGGGCAGAGAGAGAGGGAGACACAGAATCGGAAACAGGCTCCAGGCTCTGAGCCATCAGCCCAGAGCCTGACGCGGGGCTCGAACTCACGGACCACGAGATCGTGACCTGGCTGAAGTCGGACGCTTAACCGACTGCGCCACCCAGGCGCCCCTGGGACTAAAGTATTTTCAAAGTGTTTTATAATGCTTTGAATGTGTAAGAGAAGTACTTTCTGTTTAGAGAATGTTGCTAAGCCCTATCATCAAAAATAGGCTTTCCATCTACCTCCCAGTTCTGCCAGGGCAGAACGGATTGGCAAGGGTAGTTCAGAGGAAAAAGCAATGTATTGCCTTCTGCTCATGGCTGTGTGGGTGACATTGGAGGAGAAAAATGTATGGTAGTTGATGCTTGGGATGCTACACCCTATGAAAATGGAGCCAACCAACTAAACAGGGGTGCATAGATTTAGACTTTGTAAAATACCTTCCCCAACTTTTATATATTCCTCTGTACTCTGAGATCCTATGCCAGGAGTCTTTAAAAGGGAATTTGTGATAAGAAGTCTCACAACATAAGCAGAATGGCCCTTTAAGAGTGGCCCCCTCCAATGGTGAAGAAGGCAGCAGCTCAGTGGGAATGATTAGCAGTTGGCCAGAAAGACACATGTGGGTCTGAGTCCTGAGCAGAACATCCCCATTCTGAAGGCTGCTGTCACTCCTCTGGGGGCTGCTACACAGGTACTGGCATGAAGCAAAACCAGTGACATAGTAGCTGTTCTAAATTTTGCAAAATCTACCTAAGCATGAGTCCCTCTCTGTGAGTCTTTAGGGGTGTGTTACTCAAATCTTGAGTTTGGTTTTCCTTGGAAAGTTGGAAGCACTGATTGGGCAGGTAACATTAGTTATTGTGAGTGTGGAGCAAAGAGGAGGCTTGGACAGTGAAGGATGGGGAGGTGCATGTTGGCTGCTGGCATGAACTATGTTGGAAGCCCTAGAATGGTCACTTCCAGTGGCTAATACAGACTGCCCCCCTGGGAAATATAAACAGGAAACATTTTGGTTTGACTTGACTGGCTTTGCAGTAAGTGTGTTTGTTCAAATAAAGTGTTGCATTAAGATGAATCTGTTTCTTCTACCCTAAAGAAAAGAGTCTTTGTACCCTGAATGTTGGAGACATTATAAATGGAAAAGCTTATCTTTACATAAAGATCAACCCCTACGGAGCATGGACTGCCCTGCCAAGATTCCCTGTAGCTTCTTTAATCAGCTGCAGAAGTTTTCAATTAGGAGAATTGTCCATTTTCACCCTATTTGTTTGTAGATCCAGAGGCCAGGTCACCAAATTTGGGCTCCTAGTCATGCTCTGAGGAGAGGTGGCTTCTCATTTCCCTGAGATGAAGACAACGGCTATCTATGTGTGTTTGGGTTGGAGAGAGCAGCCTATGGTGAACCCAAGTTGCAGGGTGGGGACTACATAGAAACTTGCTCAGGCAGAGCATCCAGATGGACTGGTTGGATGCCACTTCATTGCATGGCTCACTCTGACCTCTGCCCAAAGCAAGAAACAGAAGACCAAGATGACATAGCTGTGGTTACACAAAACCTATTAACTGCATTGGTTGTCTTTGTTTATTAAAGAACTTAGCTTCTTTTTTTTTTTTTTTTTTTTGAAACAAGAAATTTGAACCACGTTTTGAGATACTCCAGAGAGATGTAGCAATGTAGTTACCATTTTACAAACTTTTAAACAAAACTGTTAGCAGTTTACAACTTTGTTTAAAGAACAATGGTTTGGAGCACAGGCCTGCCTTAGCAAGACCCAAAGGACAGTGACCAAGACAGAGAAGAATCGAATGCAGAGCTGGCTGACCAAGGCCAGTTTTTGTAAAACCCAGGAATCCAAAGGTTAGGGTTGAGGTTCCCTTACCATTTTGCAGGAGTAGCAGTGAATTTGGCCTTGTTGTTTTGGTGATTTACACCAATGCCCTCAGCTTGTTAGCTCTCTTCAACTGGAAGAGAAATTCAGGAAAAGTGGGGATGAAAACAGTTACCTCTGTTATTTCTCTTTACCCCAGAGACTGGCCAGCCAAGTCACTGCCATTTTTAGCATAGCTTGTTCATTGCCCAGGCATTGCCATCCATGTTTCTTCCCTTTCATATTTTATACCTTTATGGTCACTTCTCTCTGGAACAGCCAAAAACCTCAACTGTGCTTTCATTCTGATTTTTCTATTAAAATATCTGCCTTTAACTAACTTTCTTCTGCTGAAACAATTTACGTTTATAAGAAACTTCATTTACGAGTTGTTTTGTCTGCTGTAGTTGGTTCTAGCTATTGTTCTTTCAGCCTTGTCTAGGCAGTGTTCACATGAACACCTCACAAGAAGTGTTTAAGTCTCAAAGACATTCCTCTAAAAGCATACAAATATTTATGCCTATGTCAGTTTTTCTAGCCTATTTACAAAGCTGATTTAGTAGATAATATATTTGCCTGCCAAAGATCAAAATTAAAATAGTCTGTAATTGAAGCTGACCTATAATAGTGATATTGGGGAAGCAACAGTCAGTTTCCAAGTACACAAAATACATACGTATTAATAGGAATTTAGACTAGTAATATCTTTTTTGGACATGTTTTTTAAAACTCCGCTTACACTCCAGGAAAGCATTTCTTTTGGATCAATTACAATGTCAATCAAACAACTTCATAGCTTACACGTAATACTGTGATTAAAATGTTAACTAAGTCTGGGACAAAGGGAATTCCAGGAAGACTCTAATCATTGAAGAGGGTAGTTAAAAGGCTGTAAGATTAACCATTTTTAACCTAAAACGCAACATTTCTCATGTACCCTTTAAGTAGTACTGACAAGGTATTTCCTGGAGATTAATGACAGTCTGAGTTAATGGGCTGAGGGAGGGTCATTAATCCTTACACAAAGGTAGTTTAGAAAGCAGAAATGAAAAACAACTGCTAGGTCAAGGTGATGCAATCCCAGGAGATGTTTCAGAAGATTAGTTCCCTTTTCAGAAGCCCATGGTTACTACTGTTCTCACCCTCCCTTCTCCACATAGCATACCTCAGACTCAGGTTTTCAACCTCCTGGGATGCAATTAAGCATTTGAAAATGCCTTGTAATCTCTCCTTCCACCAAACAAAACCCTTTTTATCAATGAGCTTCCTCTTCTCACTCTTACCTAAAACCATCTTGGAAGTCATTCATTTTACATAGCTTCTTGCCATCAAATGCATTTTATTGGTTTAGATAGAGTTGTGCTTGGGAGTCTAGACTATAAAAAACCAAGGCAGTCAGAATGTAGCTCCTATGGATTTCATGAGATAAATATCTATGTGTGCCATACATATGATATGAGGACAATATGAAATTATTGTCAAGGGAAGGCTGGGATTGATGGAACAGTCAGAGCTAGATAACACTTCAGCAAGTCAGAAGAGGTAGACTCATCTGAAGGACACAGAAACAAGTTGGTATAATCAGGATACCATTAATAAGCAGAAGTCCAGGCTTCCAGACTGTGGCACACCCCCAGGGATGTACACTTGCAGATGATGATGTCAGACTTTGTGGGAGCTCAGTCCTCCTCCAGGCCAGCCTAAGCTGCACCCATTCTGCATGTGGACTAATCTGGATCTGTTCCAACAATCCTCCCATCTGGCCAGATTAATTAATCTCGGGATTATGCAAGACAGCGTATGACCTCTGAAGCAAGAAGGACTCTGGTAGAGATAGAGCAAAATGGTGGCAGAAGATCTAAAGCCATGTGGTGAAAGGATTGTACCAGGAAACCCCACTCTGCCTCTTTACCCAAAGAATAGTTGAGAGCTGGAGGGTGATTCTTAGTTGAAAAAGGAGATCTGCCTTCATGCATGTGCATCATCTTCTGTAATTATGTTTCCCTGGGAAGAGTTTTGGGATCCAAAAGCTTGCACCCTTGCCTGTGCCAGGGTATGTTGCTCACCTTCCCACTGGGAATGAAAGCTTCTTTTGGAATCCTTCAGATGAGTTAAACTCCATCCGATTCACTCAAGTGGTGTCTGACTGGTTGTTCTACTAATTTCATGCCAATACTGTGATTCCTGTAGTATATTTTCACATGTTTGGAAAATTTTAAATACCAGAGGTTATTTTACTACTTAAAAAGAATAAAAACTACTGAAAATTAATAAGGTAGGACAAATGTGCTAAAGGAAACTCTAAGAAAAATGTTTTCTGGTCACTAGGGCAAAGGGTAGAAATGCAGAAGTCCCATTAAAATGGTAACTGGCATTTTGCCACTAACATGTATCTGATCTAACTCTAAAAGCATAAGATCCTTGTCGATTTTGTGCCAGAGCCAAAAGATATAAATTTGTAGCTACCAGTTCAAACTGAACTACTGTTTTAGTGCTTCAAGTACAGGTGAAAATCTTTATGTTCTTACATACTGTTTAAAAAAAAAAAAAATCCTTGTTTATATACAGATTAGTTCCACTAGACCTAGCTGGACCTTTCGAGTCCTCTTTTCAACCAAAATTGCCTTGTACAAATGAACTATCCAGATGTGGAAGGGAACATAATAATAAAATTATGTGCCAAAATAACTAGATTATTTAGGTCATGATTGCAGTTTTATAACACCATCTGGGAAAATTACTAAGTGCATGTGAATTTGAGGTAAACTAAAGTTTTTCTCCCGTCAGTAGGCATTATGGCCTCTTGGCACTTTGTTGGTAGTGGAATTTCCTAGTCACTTTGCTTACTTCAAGGGTGATGGATCCACAACTGTGTAATGGTTTGAACTGGAGCCTTCCTTCCACTTCCATTTGGCGGGTATAGCATCAGTACAGTCTTTCTGAAACTTGACCTAGCCACTTAACAATAGGATAGTAAAACTTGCTGTTTTCTGTGTGCAAATGCTGTCTTTCCAAATTAGGAAAGAACAGATAAGTTCCTCGTTTTAAAAGGAGTAATTCAGTACTCTACTGTTAACATTCTCCCAAGGTAGTATTACATTAATAACTACTGCTACACATGAAGAATCATTTCCCATTCTGGAATAATTTGCACACATTTAGGAATTCCATTGTCTCCTTAGAATCCTCTGGGCTATAGGCCCATGAATTATCACATTTTGAGTATGTAACTTCCATACATGATTTAAATTTTATGGGAGGAAAGAGCAAGAGAATTGAAAGAAAAAAAAAATAGCTACTTGCTTATGGCTAGAGAATCTCAGGGAAGGGAAAAGGATATTTCTACTTCTTTAACATAGATCAAGGAAATTTATTATTTGCCTTTAATAATAATCAACTTTCTGGGTTTTTTTAATGCCAAAACCACAAAATTTGGTATTTTACATTCATACCTGTGTGTAGTGTCTAGAGCAGTGATTCTTAGGGTCCTAAAGAAAACACATCATTCAATACCAATTCCCTGGGTTTCTAGGTGTTTCTAGCCCAAGGCTTCTTAATTTAGTCCAAGAGATCCAAAGTTTCATGTCTGTATGTTTTCCGAGTCTTGTAGCATTTATCAGTTTCTCAGAAGGACCTGGCACACCACATTTTCAAGCCTGAATTTTGTTAAACCTAATCTGTAACACCATGGTGTGAGTTTTCTATGTTAATTATAATGATGATGATAGCTCCTGATTATTGAACACTTACTGTGTGCCACTAACTGTACTTAATACTTTAAATTTATAATTTAGTGCTCCCAACAAGGCAAGTACAGTTATTGTCTCCATTTTATGATTGAGGAAACCTGAGGCTTTTGAGAGGTTAAGTTATTTGTTGAAGATTGCACAAAACTGGAATTAAGACCTATGATGGCATCTGGGAAAGTCCACACTCGTAGGCATTATGCATTATGATAAGAAACACATCTGTTTATTGGTTTAGTTCTATATGGCATTTTGTTTAGGAATAATATATTCAGTTCAGACAGCCCCTTACTCTGTTCTAGTGATTGGGCATTCCTTCTTATCTAGATACTACTATAATTCTGAGATTGGGGCACCTAGGTGGCTCAGTCAGTTAGGCATCTGACTTTGGCTCAGGTCATGATCTCATGGTTCGTGGGATCAAGACCCTTGTTGGGCTCTGTGCTGACAACTCAGAGTCTGGAGCCTGCTTCGGATTCTGTGTCTCCCTCTCTCTCTCTCTCTCAAGCCCTCCTCTGCTCGCACTCTCAATCTTTCTCTCAAAAATAAACATTATAATTCTGAGCTCAACATTAGATTGTGGGACCCAGGAAAGTGTTTGGCGTTTGTTTTGACATAAATAAGTAAACAAACACATGAGTGTCCTTACCAAACATGGCCTGGGTCGTCTTTGGTTTTTGTGATTCCCCTCCATACTGGATATAGTTGGTAGTAGTATACTACTACTACTATACTGTATGCTGTACTGTTATACTACTATACTACTACTACTATAATAGTATACTATACTATATAGTATATAGTATACTACTATATACAGTATAGTATACTATTATAGTAGTATACTACTATGTGTAGTACTACTATATACTACTACTATATCTGTCAAAAGCTACTGTCAAAAGTAGTAGTACTACTATAGTAGTACTATATATAGTAGTAGTACTACTACTACACTACTACAGCAGTAGAGTTGCTTTTGACAGATACAGGGCATGAAGTAATGTCTACTGACTCCTAAAGTCAGCTGATATTCCCTTGTAATTGCTATTTGTTGGAAGCCAACAGTCCTTTGGCCAGTTTCTCAACACAACACTTGGAAGGCAGCTACTTGAAATTTTTTGCATAGTTTTTTGCCCCATGGCTTTTTTCATTAGACGATACAATTTTAACAGTGTACAAGAGTAGTTAGAGAGTTGAACTTCTATAGATTGATCATTGTTTACCAATCTCTTGAAAACAAGCATATGTCTCTGCCTCTGACTAGTTCAGAGACTTTGGAAAAGCTTCCTCAGACATTGATGTGTTTTATCTATAAAATGAGGGGGTTCAATTCTATCAGTTGTTTTTCAGGGTTTCCTTTATTTTAGTACCCTGTAATTAATTAATTAATCTTTCTTTCTTTCTTTCTTTCTTTCTTTCTTTCTTTCTTTCTTTCTTTTTTCTTTCTTTCTTCCTTCCTTTCTTTCTTTCTTTCTTTCTTCCTTTCTTTCTTCCTCCCCACTGGAAACCTACAAGAACTCCAGTACATCAATCTCAAAGTAGAGCATGCTGGTTGAAGTTTAGGGTAGAAGGCTTGAATGTAGAGCCTCACAGATGGTGATCCCTAACATCTTTTTTTTTCCCCCATTTATTTTATTAAAGTATGATTTACACGCAGTAAAATTCACTTTATAGTATACAATCCTGCACATTTCAACAACTCATCCAATCATGTAACCACAGTTACAGTCAAGATATTGAGCAGTTCCATCACCCTAAACATTTTCTCTCACCCCTTTCTAAGACTCAGCCTCTCCCCTGAGGACCAGCTGCTGGCAACCACTGATCTGTTTTATGTCTCTTTAGTTTTTCATTTTCAACACTGTCATGTAAATGGACTCATTCACTATTTACCTTTCTGAGTCTGAGTTCTTTTACATAGCATAACACATCTGAAGTTCATCCATATTGTTGTATGTATCATTAATGTTGCTGAGTAGTAATTCATTGTATGAATTTATTATATAATGGATAATGTATAATTATTCATACACTGGTTGAAGGATATTTGGATTTATCCCAGTTTGGGGCAATTATAAATGAAGCCACTGTTAATATTGTTGTTTAACTTTTTTTTTTTAAGTTTACTTATTTATTTTGAGAGAGACAGAGTGAGTGGGGGAAGGGCAGAGAGAGAGGGGAAGAGAGGATCCCAAACAGGCACCACTTTGTAAGTGACAGAATCCGACTCGGGGCTTGAACTCACAAAATGTGAGATCATGACCTGAACCAAAACCAAGACCTGTACACTTAACCAACTGAGCCACCTAGGCACCTGCTTAACACATTTTAAGGTTAGCAATGTGTCAATTAGCTGTTAAGTCATTTTAGAAAGCATCAGTTCAAGAATCATTGAGGGAAGACATAGACACCATAATCTCCATGTGCAAATATGTGTCATTATGATCCCATCCCCCCAAATCCAAGATAGCGTCCTTAGTAACTTCTTTACCCATACCCACCCTTCAAAATGTTGGTAACTGTCTTAGCTGTAGCTAAGCTGCCTTAGCCATAGATTGAGTAGCTTATAAATAGCAGAAATTTATTGCTCAAAGTTATGAAGGTTAGACGTGTGAGATCAGGGTGGTCAGGTAAGGGCCCTCTTCCAGGTCACAGATGTCTTGTTTTCTCACAAGGTGGAAGGGGCTAACGAGTTCTCTAGGGTCTCTTTTATAAGGACATTCATGAGGGCTCATGACTTAAACACCTCCCAAAGTTTCTATCTACTAATTCCACCACCTTTGGGGGTTGGGATTTCAACATATGGATTTGGTGGGGACACATTCAGACTACAGCAGTAGCCATTTTTACTCTTCTTGTTTGGAGAGGAAATAGGAGGATATGTCATCCAAAGTGGAGTTAGTGCCAAGATAAATAAAGTCACGAATAGACCTCTGATAGTTTGGGGAACTTGAAGACTGGAGCTAAAACATCTCATAGCCCACATTCCCTAACAATGGAATATCTCTATAATCTTTGGAGTCTTGGTTTTGGTTGTTTTCAGTGGGAAGCCAGGCAAACCCACTGGGAAACTTGAACTCCTCGAGCTTCAAGATGATGCTTTGTTATTGTGCTTCAAATATTCTCTTGTGTTAGGAAGGATGAAAGTTTATAAATAGATCATTCTTGTGACCAAACCCCTATCTCACTGCCCCACCCTCTCCCTGAACAAGAAGCCTTCCATGTGTACAGTGTACCAGACTGAGGATTATGGCAGTTGGTTTCTTATACCCCATTCCTCTACACCAGTAAACATCTATAGTTTGGTCATTCCAGGTGTGTGTTCTCCATTTACAGTGACCCACCACCAGGTTTTCCCAGCACAGTCCTGGTTTTAGCGCTGACAGTCCTGCATTCTTGGAAGCCCCCCACCCATTCCCAAGTGTACCTGGAAAATTGGTTATCCTACCTCCCTTATATTCCCAGAGTTGGATCCAACAGCAGAGTCTAACACCTCTGCTTGTTGAATCTCCTAAACCATACCAATGTATTTTTTAATGTTTATTTATTTATTTTGAGCAAGAGTGTCCATGTGTGAGCAGGGAGGGGCAGAGGGAGTGGGAGACAGAGAACCTCAAGCAGGCTCCACACTGTCAGGGCAGAGCCCAACTCAGGACTCAGTCTCAGGAACTGTGAGATCAGGACCTGAGCCAAAATCAAGAGCCAGATGCTTAACTAACTGAACCACCCATGCACCCCCAAGCGTATTTTTTAAACTAAGAATGCAGTTCTGGTTCAGATGCATGAATGTATAGTGGACCATTAGAAATAAAGTTTCAACAGACCAGGGAATTCCTGTAGAGGAATTTGCAGATACTTAGCTTAAAACATTTTTAAAAGAAAGGATTTTTGTTTTGTGTTGCTTTTACTTTTGTTTTAATTCTATGAACCTCCAGGAAATAGAATGAGTCTTAGAGGATACCTTTCTCTAATTGTCAGAGTTCAAGTGGTAAATCACAGTGTGATATTGTCTGACAATCCTACATGCCCCTAATACACAATAGTATCCTTGTCAGCAGTATTCCAAGCAAACTGGGTAGAATATAGAGCTCCATTAATGGGCCTTAGCAGAAATAGTTATATATTGTTCTAACTCTAGCCAAATGATTTTATTTATTCTTTCATATTTTAACCAAAATGTGCCAAACAAGAATTATGATGAAAAATTTCAGTGATTTTTTTTAATTCAAGTACTAAGCACTTTTAATTTATTTGAGAAACCAGTCTCCTTCTCAATCACAGGCTTTTGTCCTCCAAAAAAAGCCATTTTTGAATTAGCTGGGGGAAAATACAATAATAAGATTTTAAATTCTGAACTACAAACTGCACCTGCTTAGGATCTAAAACTGAAATGGAAAACTCAAGGTTTAACCCCACATGCTCCCTGATCAAATGCAAACAGTTCTTAAAATAGCTTCATGTGAAGATGTTCAGAGCAGCTGAAAACCAAGATGTTAGTGTCCCTACTTACAACCTGGCAGCTTACTACCATGGCTCAGAGGCAGCTGCCCTGTGTCTTTCTGTTTCAGGCCCAGGAGCAACAGCTCTAAGGAGAAGCACAGAATCAGCCTCTGCTTTATCCACACTGCTATCATCCCCTGAATTCTACTTTCCTAGTCAAGGGGTTGTCCCTAGATCCGTCACGAAGACCAGTGACATTCATTCCAAGCCACTAACATGACAGGAAAATAGTTAAAAGTTTCCAAAAACCTTAAATAGGTATATAATAAATTTGAGGAAAATTTTAAGAAAGAAAAGAAGTCTTGTGTATTTAATCAGTCATAGCTGGTAACAGTAATAGTTACGTGTGGTATATTACACACTGCTACCTTCAGTAGCTTAGTTATCAGCAGATCTGTGAGCTTTCTCAAAATTCATCAGAAAGATATTCTTCATTGACTTAAGACTGTTCTTTTCAGCTCCACTTATCTTGCTATAACTCTCAGTTAACCATGTTTACTGTTTTTCCACATGGAGAATTTTTTTTCCTGTGCTATTCTCTCTTCCTCATGATGAACTGCTTCTCTCAAGGGCCCACTTATGCTTCTACCAAAAGCAGGATCTGGATTGGCGGATGATTGGTATGATCTGATGACACAGTGTTTTATGTTGCCAGGCTGGTGGTGGCATTAACCAGCAGTTTAAAACTCCATTTGCATTCACATGTAGGTGAATATACTGATATACTATACTGTTCCTGTACTAAAAAGAAGAAAGCAGTGGCTTATAGTTCTTTTAGCAACTAAACTGATTTTTCAAGAGCCAGAGGAGAGAACTGTGGGGTGAGTACCTAGAAGGGAGATGAAGGCAGGAAGAGGATAGGGTTGGGGAAGGCCTGAAGCTCTCCTCTGTCAGCATAGGCCAGTTGGCCGCTATCACCTTTAAACAGTATTGGTTGCAGCTATGACTTCTCATGTTGAAAACTCAGACTTTTTCTTTTATTATTTTATTTATTTTTTTAAATGTTTACTTATTGAGAGAGAAAGAAAGTGTGCAAGTGGAGGAGGAGCAGAGAAAGAGAGAATCCCGACACAGGGCTCAAACTCAACGAATGGTGAGATCGTGACCTGAGCTGAGATCAAGAGCCATATGCTCAACCAACTGAGCCACTCAGGCTCCCCAGAAAACTCAGACTTTTTCTATTCTTTCATTTGAGAAATTACTTAATGAGACTGTGCATTAGAGAGAAAATTAGCTGAGCTAGTCCCTTAGATGTCTAAAACATGGTTTTTCCATCTGCTGAATAGGGGATAATACCTGCCTTTTCTATCGCACAGGGCCACTATAGGATCAAGTGAGTGACTGATACTTGAATTATGTTAACAATGTAAAACACCTGGAGGGCTAAAATGACGTTGTTATGATTAAGGCTATCATAAAAATCTCCTCAGGGTGAGAAAAATGGTACTGCTGTTCTTTCATATGTAGCTTCCAATGATGTACTGTCTTTGTCAGAGCAGACAGAAATATGTTGATCTTCTGTCAGATTTGAACCTCAGATAGCTATGAGGCTGTAATGCAGATTTTGTTCTGATGTCTTCCTTAGAGACTTCCTGTCTGACCCAATTCTGAAGGAGCAAACACTATCAATATGTGAGCCTTTTATGTTTAACATCTGTAGCTTCAACAGAAATGTCAACATCCTTCAAAGAAGGCTCAAGTATTTCTACTAAAATGTATATATGAACCTGGTTATTTGATTGCTGTTGAGTTGGTCTCTGGAATTGCCTCCATACCTTGCAGACACTAAATAACCCTTTTTAAAGTAGGGAAAAAGTTTTCTGGTCCTTAACTTTTAATCAGAAATGAAGGATAAAATACTTACCATGGTAAAAAAGCATGCATTGTATGCAGGTTCAGATCACTAGTAATCAGCCCCTCTGTGAAGATCCCTATACTCAGCACTTATAAAAGCCGTATTTGCCTTATTCACTGCTGTATCCCCAGTAACCCAGCCCATAGTAGGCACGTAGTAAGACCTATGAGGGACTCTAAAATATTTGCTATAAGTGCCTATAAGGCACTCTAAAATATTTGCTGAATGAACAAATGAGCAAATTAAGCCCTTTACTATGAAAATGTTTCCCCTAATTATAATGAAACAAATAGTGTTCTGTGCTCATCATGAATGGTTATTTAATGCTGATGGTCACTAGTTCTGTTCTAAGGAAAATAAAAGGAACTAACATTTCTTTAAATGTTTTTTAATACAACATATTGGAGAGGTGAGGCATATATTTCAGTGATAATGAAAATTTTGCTTTAGGTTAAGACAATAATATGGACTCTGTTCTGAAGAAAAGCACACAAGGCCCTTTACTGTTGTTTTTTTCTCATCTTTCCCAACTCTTGACAAGTTGCAGTATCAGTTTCCTACAATAGTGCTCTATCAAATGCACCATCAGTTTGAAAACACAGTGAAGTATTTCCATCTCCAGTGACAATGCCACCTAAGACCAATTCTTAGGTAACAAATTCTTTGATTCAATAACAGTTTAAGCAAAAAAGATAATGACACATGAACAGAAGCTAGACAATTAAAAAATTGTATAACTTTGCTAATAAGAGTAGTTGTCTTTGCCCCAGAACTTTTATAGCATAATTTTGTGTTGGTTATCATAAGAACCCAAACCCTACATTCTTTTGGGAAATCATTTGGAAAATTCTCATCAGAGTGACATGTCTTAATTGCCCTACATATTTGTTTTAAAGAAGTGGGAATAGCCCATGAAAATTATTGCTGTCTTTAGAAATATTCAATAGCAAAGAGCTCTTAAAGTGTTTATCCTTATTTTTAACTAAGCCTAATGGGAATTTCATAATAATGTTAACTGATAATGGTAGAGATATATTTACTTGGAATATTTGTTTTTAAGGGACAGAAGATTGATATATTGGTGTCATCATAGGGAAAGCATTTTTAATTATAGCTGGAGGAACACTGCCATAAATTGAAAGAATTCTCTCCAGTAGCATGCCACTCTATGTCCTACTTTATACAATCCTAATACACAGATGGAATATGGTTAAGTATTGTCAAACAATATTTGTATTATACTTCTTATAATCTTCCCAAGAGTTGCATAGATACTGAAAAGACATGTGATCATCAGTTGTCATTAAGAGAAAAGGAATAATTGACTATATTATAATCATTTTAGATCAATATGTATCTATGATGAATGGAGCTCCTATATTCAAAACTATGTAGTCACCCTAAATATTGAATAAATAATAGTCCCATAGAGCAAGTACAGTGAGCAGAACTTTCTCTGGCATCATTTGGCAGCAATCTAGCATCATTTCCCATTGACAGTGAGATGTGCCCATAGATATCCAGTGATATTCTTTGAATTGATAGGTATTTCCCTCAAATCTTCTAAAAACCTTACCTCAAAAATATCCTTCTATTCTCTTACAGTCATCCAAAAAATGTGAACGAAAGTAAAGAAAAGAATGCAATCTAGTTGCCATGTTAAGTTGATGGTTTCTTCTGTTTTTCCATGAAGAGAATTCCTTCTCTCCAATCCAGTGTACTTCTCCATTTTCATAACATTGTGATGATTTTGAAGTTATATATTGATCATTCACAGCAGCTTACAAGAACAAGCTGTTACAAGGAAAGTCATTTTCCCAAACCTATTTTTTTTTAATTTTTGACCATATGTCTTACTCTTAGAGGATAGCAATTTAAAATTTCATTTTGGTTTTCTCTCATCCCTACCAATTTAGCAAAACTTATCTACTGTCAAGACAGTTTCTCTATTTTGCAAGTGGCTCTTACACACATTAGCCTAAAAGTTGCTTATCTGTTATAAGCTCTTGATCATACCTGAGATTTACTACATCCCCTTGTTTAATATCCGTAAGACCCTGCTCCTGGATGTTGGCTAATACAGAAACATCACCCTAAAGCTTCTCCTGAGCAGCGACAGAGACACTTACCTTAATGTGCATGTACCTTGGCTTGATTATGCCCAGCAGTTCTCTCTTCTCATCCCCACCAAAATCCAATAGTGGAATCCAGGGACCAACAACGTTTTCTTCTCTTCTTCTTGGACACTCTTTCAGTTTTTGTTTTGTGGGCTTCAAAGCCACGGAGAGTTTGCAACCAGAGGCCACTGACAGTTCTGCAAAGGATAGGCAGTGGGGAGCCCAATACTGACTGGGCCCAAACACTGAATATAACCCTCTTTCCTCTCTGGAAAGCGTCCTTCATACTCTGAAGACAGGCAACTTTGCCGAATCCTTCACCCCACGGCTTGCCAGTCTCCACAGAAGAAAGGGTCTAACTGAAGTGGGCTGCAGGATGAGGTGACCCAAAAACCGAGAGCCATCTGCCCAGAACAGACAAGTAGAGGCAGGTAGAGGCTCTGTGAGTGTGTCTGTGTGTATGTGTGTGCGTTTGCATGCCTGTGCCCGGCAGCTGCTCTCGAGATTAGAAGACACCACTCTTTGGCAGGCAGCTCTGAAACACCCTCTTGGGTAATTCCAAATTCACATGCACATCTTGGCTGAGAGAAGAATCCTCCCAGGACAACCTGAGTCCCTTTCTCTGCCTTGTCACTGCCCCAAATACAGTGTGAACCACAGACAATCAACAGTGCCAGCATCTTAGAAATAAATGTCCAAATGGACATTAAATTGCACCTCATTCTGTACCCTGCAACCATGAACTGATGCAAGCCTTGTTTGGGGATTTAAGTAACAAGGGCATGACCTCTTCTTTGACAGTTGTAACCCAAGGCTCTGTAGAGATTCGCTATTATTAACGCAATGTTGAACTTTAACTTGAATGCCTGCCTGTTCCATTCAGTGTCATATGAGATGAGATGGGAGTACAAAGTGCTGAGGAAGCTCCAGAGCACCATCTTAGTGTAGGATGGTATTTATTATTATTAATCAAGTTCTTTGTTTTATATTTGGTTGTTAAGAGAAATCTCATACCTTAGATTGCTAAAATTTGCAGAATCTAATTTTCTGTAAGTGGTATCGCTTGTGTCTGTTGAAGGAGGAGGGGCAGGAAGAAGGAGCTTGTTCATTTGTTTAGCAAGTATGTATTGCGTCACGCATTAGGTATCAGGTCCTCTACCAGATAAGCCCACCACCGGCCAGATACTCAATCTGCACATCATTAAATCGTCACAACATCCCTCCAAGTCCTATATTGGTGATCAAATGAAAAGACCAAAGCTGAAAATAATTAAGTAACTTCCCCAGGCTCTCAGAATTGGATTTGAGTCACTCCATAATCCATGCTCTTTTTCTTTAAGATACAAGTAACTTCAAACTTACAGAAAATATAATAGAATAATAAGGAGTTCACGTATACTTTCACCCAGGTTTTCCCAGCTTTTAACATTTTACCACATTTGCTGTCTTCCTCTTCCCCTTCCTTGGCCCTCCCCCTCCTCCTCTCCCTTCCATGTGCTTATGTGTGTATATTGTTTCTGAATCAATTCATACACTTTAGTGTGATTATCCTAAAAGACAAGTGCTCTTTTCTTTTTTTCTTTTATTGAGATGTAATTGACATGTAACATTATATTAGTTTTGGGTGTGCAGCATGATTTGAGGACACTGTTATACATAACCACATTATAACAGTCAAATTCAGTAAACTAACACTAAAATGATATTACTTTCTAATCCATAGTTCCCTTCAATGTACAATATTACTTTCTAATCTATAGTTCCCTTCATCTTTTCACCAAATGTCTCATTAATATCCTTTATAAGGGAAAAAAATTCTTTTTTTCTTTTGGATAGGATTATATATCGCATTTAGTTGTCATGTTTCTCCTTCAGTCTTGAGCAGTTCTTTGATCTTTCCTTTTATGTTTTGCCATGTGACATTTTGAAGAGTACGTTTTGTAAAATGTTCCTCAATCTAGGAGTGTGTGATGTTTTCTCATTACAAGACTGAATGTGTGCATTTTTGGGCAGGAATATCACAGGAGCAATGCTCTATTCTTCTCATAATCAAATCAGGAGATACATAAGCAGAGTTTGTCCATACCAGGACCCGCACCACTTGGTGAAGGTGGTATCTGCCAGATATCTCCACTGTGAAGTTACACCTTTTCAGTTTGTAAAAAATAAATATTTTGTGGGAAGATACTTTGAGAATATGTAAGTATATTGCTCCTAACTAAACTTCCTTAAAGTAGAAAGTTTAGTTAGGAGCAATATACTTACATATTCTCAAAGTATCCCCCTACCTATTTTTGTGTTCATTTATATCAATATGCACTTACAGATTTCTATTTTATTCAGTGGGTTATAATCCATTAATATCATTATCTCGATACCAAGATGATCTCAATTTGGCCAGTGGAAGACCCTTCAAGCTGGCTCTTGTGTTCTTTTCACAAGTCCGCATCATTTTTTGAGTACTTCCTCGCTTTTAGGCACAAAAAAATGTAGCATATGCGTCTTATATTTATTCTACCCAGCCCTGGAACTCACCATATCTTCAAGGAGATCTGGGTCCCTAATGGAAAATGGTATATAGAAACCGAGATCTGGGCATTGGGTGCACTCACTGGACTAGGTATGCTCATGGTTTCTCGGCTCTCCCTCTTCCCCCCTCTCTCTCTGTCTCTCATTCTGTATTAAATACTAGATCACAATGATAGCTCCAGTCCCATTCCAACATAGGGGTTATTCTAGCTTTTACTGTTCCCATGTTTATAACTCCCTTACCCAACAGTGGGGATAGCCTGGTTCCTATTATCCTCAGACCATTTACTAAGTTGCTCCTTGCCCCTGTGTGTAAACAATTTGCTTCCTCAGCCATTCCGATCTTTTTAACTTCGTCAACCCTAATCTCTCAAGGAAATGGAAGGGAAATAGTATTTTTTTAATAAAAAAGAAAGGGAAAAGGAAGAATGTAAGAATCCCATACTCTTTCTATGCCTTGTAGCATCTATTTTCATGGCAGATCATCATGTTCTCTTGTGTGCAGATGTCATGGAAACAAGTATATAATGGCTAAGGGAAGAGTTCAATTATTAATTCATTTAGCTGTTTTTGTGTTCACTATGTGTCAGGCACATTGTTAAAGACAGATACAGTCCTTGTGCTTGTGAATGTATTTTTACCGCGACGTCTGGGTGGCTTGGTCGGTTAAGTGTCCGACTTTGGCTCAAATCATGATCTCTCGATTCACAAGTTCAAGCCCCGCATCAGGCTTTGTGCTGACAGCTGGGAGCCTGGAGCCTGCTTCAGATTCTGTGTCTCCCTCTCTCTCTGCCCCTCCTCAGCTTGCACTCTGTCTCTCTCTCTCAAAAATAAGTAAACATTTAAAAAATGATTTTTACCATTTCATTTTTACTTTTTAAATGTGACTACTAGAAAATGTAACATTACATACATGGTTTGTATTATATCTCTATTAGACATCATTGCTATAGTATCATATTATGAATACAGAAAAAATAATTATTTATCACACTTTCCTTTTTCATGTGTCATATTTAGGAGATTCTGACATACCAGAATGGGCCTAAATTAGACTTTTCGCCTTCTGTTCCATCAGCTTTGAAAGAGTTAAAGAAGGACACTTCTCACTTAAAATCTATATTGGCAGCATAGATCTTTGAAATATAAGTAACTTTATGAAATAATAGCTATTTGTTGTTTTAATAATTCTTAATATTCCCTTTGCACACTATCCATTGGGCATCTATTCTAGCACAAACACAATTGTCTCTGCTTGTTCATATCCTGAAATATAATTACTGTAAGTTCCATCTTTGTTGACATTTCCTTGGGTCCATGGAATTGATACTAGTCTGTCAATTAAATTACAAAAATTGATCCCCAAAGACGGACACTCTGTCCCCTTCCTGTGGCTTTCCTGTCACAGTGTCCACTGAAAATGGGTATCTACAAAGAGAGGAAACAGAGGAGAGTTTTCAGCTGACTCAGTCCAAACAGATAAGTAAAGAAATTATGAGTACATGTGTACATAAGCAGAACAGATCCTCTAAAGGTGTCATATTCCCACTCTTCTCAGGTGACCTACCAGCTAAATATAGAAGAGAAACAGCAGGAAAAAATTACTTCTAATCTTTCAGTGGTCATTTTTTTTTTCATGGACTCTGAGCTTCGGTTTACTCCTCTGTGAACGTTTGGCACTGACAAAGATGAGATCTTCATACTGTTGTGGCACTAACATTCTGTGAGTCTGTGAACTGATGACTTGAAAATGATCCAGCAAACCCCAACCCTATACTTTTTGCTAGACTCTTCCTAACAGTTAGTACTACTGATGTCTTCAAGGTGTTGAAAGAGATGTAAAGTACTGGTTCTCAAAAATATGGTGAGGTTTAAACTAATTTGCTTATTGATTTTTTCTGTTTGTTTCTATGAATTGTAAAAGAAATGTGGGGTTCTCCGTAGCAGAGATGGCTCACAGGATATCAGAGGCAGTATTCCCTGGGCATGCTTCACTTTTTCTTGACTCAGATAACAGATCCCATCCTTCCCACTGTTCTAAGTCCCAATGGATTATATTCTTCCACGGTGCTCCCAAGGGCATACTTGCACCTTACTCTCAACCCACGTTATTATAATTGCCAACGTATTTGTCTCTCCCATTCTAGGCTGGGTGTTCCTGGAATACAGACTGCCCCCTTCAGCATTGTAGCCCCCACCCCTAGGATGCAGTCAATACACAATAAATATGTATTGGATGGAGGAAACATCACCACCCACCTTGACCAAGTGGACAAGGGAGAGAAGCAGCTCTAGAATAAAGCAACTTTAGAACAGCATCTCAGTGAGCTGAATGGTAAAGAAATCAGAAAAGCACACATATTAAAACCATCAGTGATTTTCAATTCCAGGATTTGAAACCTTTTTCCTAATAGACATTTTACCAGCAGCAAAATTGATGGATATAAATTTCAACACATTATCCTCACCTTCATGTTCCCTAAGGATTGAATTAATGATTTACATGTAAAAATCACAGGTCTGGATAATCAAAAAGTAGTAAAGTATCTTCAAGTAAACAAGTCTGATTAGGAAAACCTAGTATAATGAAAGGTACTCCTCGCTTCCTTTGAAATCGACCTGTGGACAGTGTTTTGGAATTACACCTGTTTCAGGGTTTCACATTTTGGTAAAGTGGAAATGATACTAATAGGTTAACTTTCAAAAAAGAAAGACAAGGAAAACATGTTCTTGAGTTCTGAATTTTGTTGTTGCAAAGAGTTGTTTGTATTCTTCAGTTTCCAGGGGCTCTTTCTTCGTATACGTTACAAATGCCAAATACCAGGTGGCAGCTGTTTTAGCTCTAAGACATTCCTCAAGTGTCCTGTTTTCATGTCATTATATAATGCTTTTCTCTTCACACGGCTCTCATCACTCAATGGCCTTGTTGAGGTATAGCACTGCATAGCTCTCTTCACTTTTGCATCCATATTACTTTTCCAAATGGGTACTGGTTCTCTGAAAACTAGAGGAAAAGGAGAGAAGAAACAATTCCAGCGACATCTCAAATTGGAACAATGTTTTCCCCTTGGCTAGAAAGATCCTTTGTGAATAGAAAAACACATGAGTTAGAAGCTTTTCTCCCTTCTCAGCCCTTCTTTTCTTTAAAAATGTCATTTCATCCTAGTCTTGTTTTCCTTACTAACTGCACATCTTATAGACATATTGTATCAGCAGACAACTTGTTTAATTTTTCAGCTCAAATTTTGCCTTCATTACTGTGTCTCTGATAGCCCAAAGGACAGGCGTACATGTCCATAAGCACAATTGCCAGTTCACTTCAAGAGGTATTTCCTGAGTGCCGTAACATGCTGTGCACTGTGCCAGGCCTTGGTACCATAAAGATAACATCGTTGCCCTGTCCCTGCCCTTCAGATACTCACAGTCTAGTAGGAGAGGCACATGTCAAAATCCTAATTTTAGTGGGCTAAGCATTATAACAGAGGGCTAAAGATAATGCTGTCTGAGTCTTCCTAAACTGGAGGTCAGGGAGGGTGCACAGGGTGAAGGCAGGTGGTGGGGCTATTTGAACTGGACACGTTGGCAGGAGAGTAGCTGGTTTCTCCCAGGGGAAGGGTAAGAAGGAGGGCATTCTAGGGAGAGGACATGATGTGAGCACAGGCGCAGTAGCAGGAAAGCACATGAGGGGCTCAGCAGTGAAGAGTCGCTCCCATGCCTGGAGGACAGGCTTGTGGTGTCCAGTTTCATACTGTGTGAATCTTTATTTGGTCCAGAATCCTAAGGGCCTTTGATGCTAGATGTTAAAACTACTCTGTAGACAGTGAGGAGCCACCGGTGGCATTTTAGCAGAAAATTATAGACAGGGAAGTACAGTGGGAAATCCACAGGATTTGGAACCAGAAGTCTTTTTCTGGGACTCTGGACTGTTTCACCTGAAAAGGAACTTAGAGCTCATCTAATTTTAGCTGCTTGTTTTACTCATGAAAATTGTGTGACCCAGCTTGAAATTTCACACCACTTGGTGCCCTCTACTTGACAGAAAGCTTAAGAGAAACTTCTACGCTAGCAGCTTCCCCAGAGTAATCCCTGGGTTTAAACAAGGTTATCCCTGTGCCCTGAAGGGGTCATGAGTGTCACCTGGATGCATTTTTACTGAAGAAGCTGCTGGGACCTCAGAGGCCAGCCTAGAGGAGGGAATGAGGAATAGGGGAGGCTGCTGCAGTCTGGGGACCAGTGGCATATATTACAACAGGGTGTTTCAGCCCAGCAGGGAGAATCTGGACAGGTAGCTGCAACATCATTCCAAGTGAGTTGCTGGGGGCGGGGGCGGGGGCGGGGGTGGGGGAGGGGCAGATCCCAAGCAGGGTTGTGGAATGGGGAGCAGAAGACATGGAAAGATGAGAATTATGCAAGGAAACTGAACCCCATCCAAATAAACTAGGTGCTGAGCAGAGCTATAGTCCTAGCAGAGAAGTCAAAATATATGAGGAAACCAGGTGGGCGGTGGGGGGGGGGGGGGAGGGAACTGTTCCTAAGGGTTGAGCAGATCAGGAGGTGACTGAAGGAAGGAAGGCTGCTGTTCATCCAGTAGGCAAGTACCCAGTGCTGCTCTGGGCCCTCCAGAGAGCATCTCTAGGCATCTTTTTTCTAGAATGCCCAGGCTCCTTCTAGCTTACCAGACTTGGTTCTCAGAGGACAGGCAGGACACAGCTTAAAGACTCAAGATCTTCCCTTTTAACCCCTGGGCAGAGTTGGGGAAGTAGGGACTAGCACTCAGGTACTTCTGAATTTCCAGACAATTCCATGGTTTGGTATTTCAGGCCACAGCCAAATGACAGGGAGACAAAGGTGTTCCGCTGGGACCAGCTATAACAATAGTTTCGCAGGAATACATTGTGCTATTCATTCTCAGTGTTCTGGTGCTTGATTTTAAGGTTCTTTTGTAATTTTGCTTAAGAAACACCATGCTACATATATAATAGCAACTCTGCTTTCAACCACAAATATCTTAAAATGAGAAAGGCTAATCTTCCCCCTATTCAAAACGCATTGTGTGCCAAACCTGGTGTTTTAAAACAATCATTTTGAAGCTTTCTAATTGTAGCCATAAGTTAGTTCTCCATTCTCTCGGCCTCTCAAGTTCGGCCAGGGTGGTCCTCATTAAAATGAATGAAAAACTTCCAACAGAAACCCAAGATTTACAGTAATATAGTATTTATGGTAGTAAAATCATAAAATAAAATGAAAAGATGTCCCTGTTATGTCATTTTTTTAAAAATTTACTAATTGCTATTGTAATTCATTCATTTCCTCAACAGTTACTTATTGTATGTCTATGTCCAAAGAGTATCCTGAGTGCTATTTTAAAAGTGATATTTAAAAAGCAGATATTGTGATGCCTGGGTGGCTCAGTCGGTTAAGTGACCAGTGCTGGATTTCAGTTCATGGTTTGTAAGATTAAGTGCCACGTCGGGCTCCATGCTGACAATGTGGAGCCTGCTTATGATATTCCCTCTCTCTCTCTCTCTCTCTCTCTCTCTCCCACACACATACCAGCTCGTGCTTGCATTCTCTCTCTCTATCTCAAAATCAATAAAGTTAAATAAATAAATAATAAAAAGCAGATTTTATTGGTTTCTGCCATCTTGGAATTTAAAGGCCATGGGTCTATTTATAAAATAAAAATAAAGTATTATTTTTATTTATTTATTTTAAATTGATTTTTAAAATTTTTATCATATACTGAATTTATTTGATCAAGTCTATTTATCAAATAAAGAGAAGTTAACAGATAATGACAACTTGTGATAGTGCTATGATAGAAAGTAAGAGAAAATTGGGACAGAGAGTGAAGAGAGAGTGAGGGCCTACTTGATACGTCAGAGGAGACTTTTGATGAGGGGATATTTAAGCTGAGACCTGAGCAATGGGAAGGAGCTAGACCAGAAGAAGTAATCCAGGTATGAGAACAATAGGCATAAAGGCTCTGAGGGGAGAAAGGAGTGGGTATGTTCTAGGAACCCCAGGATGTCGGTGTGGCTGGGGTATAGTGGGCCAGGGAGAACAGGGGGAGACTATAGGGTTAAGTGGAGGCCTAGTCGGGCGGGGGGTGGGGGGCAGCAGGGAGGCTTGTGGTTTGTGGTAAGGAGTGTGGGTATTAGTATATAATACTAATACTAATTAGTATGTATAATACTATACATATTATATTATGTAATTATGTATATATATATATATATATACATATATATTAGTAATTATGTATAATTACTAATAAGCAAGCTGCTATGGATTCTTAATCTGGAGGGTTACATAATCCTACCTACATTTTTAAAAGATCTTTCTGTCTCTCATGTGGAAAGTGGAGAGAGAGTGGTTACAGGGGAACAAACACTGCCTGAGGAAGATATGGTTACAGGGGGACAGAATGGTTACAGGGGGACAAACGTCTGCCAGATGATGCTCCGGGGTCATCCCAAGGAATTCATGGACTCTAGGCAACTTGTCATTACTTTCTCTTCACTGCTTTCCCTCTAAACGCCCAGATCATTTCTTTACCTGGTAATTAGTAAAAGAAAAGATGCCAGGAGCACTGTCTTCTGCCAAAAGCAAAACAGTGAGGTGAGCCATTCAGGTAGGGTCCCGGTCCTAATGCTGTTTTGTTGGAATCCTAGATGTCATTTTCACTTTGCAAGTTCGTGAAATTTATGCCGTCTGATCACTGTTTTTGAGCTTTGTTCCTGGTACACAGAAAGGATTCAATAAATGTTTGCTAAATTGATTTGACTTGGACTCCCAGTGGTATGAATAGAGAGGGAGAATTAGGAAGGCCAACGGGGTCCTCTCCTTCCCCTCTGAAGATGGTATGTATCAGCGGGTTACCATGGCTCTTAAACAGTATTTTCAGTTTATGGTGGATACACTTCGGGGAGGACTAAAATGATTCTCTGCTAGAATAAAAGGTGCTGTGTACATGCAAAAAGCTTTTTTTTAAGTGCATCTGGTTAGAGTTTGATGTGGCTGAAAAAAATCACTATTTCTTTCATGTTTCAGTTACTCAGATTTGGCTAAAAATGTGCTTTGGAGATTTTCCAAAATAAAACTCTTGAGGTGAGAGAAATTCCAGCCCCAACAATAACTTGAAAATTGGAAGTTGGAATAGCAACTGTTTTTTCAACTGTCTTAACTCTGTCACCAACACTATGATGATCTGATTACATGTGACAAGTCTGGTTTCTGGCCATTAAACTGCACACTTCAGCTACAGGCACCAGTCTTTCCCTTCTTTTCTTTCAACTGTGTGTTGATCTGGGAGCAGAAATGAGAACGATGGGAGAAGCAAGAGGTTGGGGAGCTCAGGCCTTCCCATTGCCCACAGTCACAGCTGGTGACCTTGACCTTCTCAGCAACCTCTTGTGATCAAAGGCCTGCAGCAAACTAGTCATAAGATGGATCTCTCCTGGTCCTCACAGTCTTCACCACCCAGTGTTGTTATTCAGGTGCCATTTGCTTGCTGGAGTGTCAAGGACATCCCAGAAGGGGGAAACACGTCTCCAAATGGCAAAGGGCCACCTGGAACCCATGTGGGAAGGAAGGGGACAGCAGTCCTCAGTGAGGTCATGGATATCAAACTCTTGGTGTAGTACCTGCACAGAGCAGAATCACTCAACATAGGGTGATTTTTATTATTGGTGGCAGTGATTTATAAATTGATTAGATGTATAGGTGTCTCACATTGCCGGATACCAACTTTCAGCCTCATCTCTCCACTCTGTTCCTCACCATCACCAACCCTTCAGACACTGCTTGATACCCCCTTTCATAAGAGCTGTTGTCCTAATTTATTCCTGTATTTTAGAGTCATTCCTGTTCATGGCACTCTTGTTTTTCCAACATCTCCATCTGGTAATTGGCATACCTTCTTATTGCCACTTCAAATGTCTTTATCTGGGAGATAAATCTTCAGAAGTCCAAAGGCACATACCTACAAGTGTCATTCTAGCCACATAGTTCATGCCCTGCCTTCTTCCTCTTCCCCATACAAGGAGTAGTTTTGTTACCGTCTCACCGCAGGCCTTCTCAGAACAGAACAGAACTCAGTTAATTTCTTCCGTCATCTTTTGCACTTTGCTAAAGACCTCTGTGGTCTCTGGTGCCTCATTTTGCTGGAAAGGGCGGGGCATGGCACATCTGATCCCTCGCTCGGGCAGGAAATAATCGTTTCAATTAGGGAGCTGGGAAGCACATCTATTTGCAAAAGGAGTTGCTATTTCTCTGGCAGTCTGCTTCCTTCCATATGCCCCCAAGCCCACCCTTGGAACGTATGGCTAGGCATCTCTCTCAATGAAATAAATATTGTAATGGGTCAAGTAATTAGCAGGCAGAATTATGTTTGGGCTGTAACCTGACTCTAATTGCTGACCTCAGAGAATTAATTTCATATGACATAGCACCTTAGCTGTGTGCTAGCTTAGGAATTTCCACTCCTCTCTCCCTTTCAGCCAGATTGCTTTTTCTGTTTCTGGGCTTGTTGTGTCGATGAGTCAGGTGGCCCCAGACTCTTCCTGTGGATGAAAGGGGCAGTCCTGACTTGTATGTATTTTCTGCATATATAAATTATGAAAAGGAAAAGCTCTGTGTCCATTCCTTGGCATAAAAGCAAGGGAAGCTGGAGAGT
The DNA here is from genome assembly GCF_022079265.1 of Lynx rufus. Classification (NCBI taxonomy): domain Eukaryota; kingdom Metazoa; phylum Chordata; class Mammalia; order Carnivora; family Felidae; genus Lynx; species Lynx rufus. The sequence continues at coordinate 111,099,796 of NW_025814867.1, read as the reverse complement.
TGAGTAAGGAAAGTATGAAATAGCCAATATAAATAAACGCTGGCCCTGGGGCTGAGTGCAACAAGATGTACAGCATAGAGAATGGCATTCAGAAATAAGGCTTTTCTGTATGAAAACCAGCCATCGTAAGGGATGTAAGATGTAAAAGGTCATGTTAATATTTGCCATCAAGTCCTCATCATGAAGTTGAAACAATTTATTAAATAAGATAAAACATCTCTATGAAGACTCATTTATTTCTGTATCGTGGAAGGTGAGGTTTTATCTCTTCCCCTGGAGCAAGTGTAGAAATAGTCACCCTGCTCATCTCCACGGGTCCTGAAACTGTTTCAGCAACCAATGAGTTGTTCACTGAGGTCTCCTGCTTTGATGTCTGTAAAAGGAGTTTGCTACCTAAGTTCAGAGAGATTGTGTACTTTTCATGTTCTTTAAAACATGACATGGTAGGTTTTCGTGTCTACTAAAAAGATAGTGCAAAAACCAAAATTGCATTTTGAGGCCTAGTTCAAAGCTGGTAAATTATCAAAGAAAATTGCTGCGCATTATAACTTGTGTTGTTGTGTCTTTTTTAACTCAATTTTATTTATTTATTTGTTTTAGAGAGAGTGTGAGCAGGGGAGAGGGACAGAGCTGGGGGGGGTGGGGGGAGAGAGAGAGCAAGAGGGAGAATCTTAAGTAGGCCCCACATTCAGCATGGAGCCCAATGGGGGACTCAATCCCATGACCCTGGGATCATGACCTAAGCAGAAATCAAGAGTCGGACACTCAACTGACTGACCCACAGGCCATGGCACAGGCACACCTGTGTTGCTATTATTAAGAACCAGAAATGGTTGTACTTCTCCTGAGTAATTAATTGTTTTGTTATTGTTACTGTTTTAGCCTGTGGCTATTGTGAATACTGTGAGTGAAAAGGTCTCCTTTTTCACATTAGCTCCTAGAAACTTAGAATCAAATTTGTGCTCAGTCAATAGCAAATATACAGGTCATTGTAGCATTTTTATTATACCTCTTGATTGATTTCAGGTCTAATACTTATTTTTCTCATGTTCACTCCCACTTCCAATTTATACTGCCTTACTTTTTGTAACCTTGTAAACTGGCTTAAATCTTTTCTAGAATAAGATGGACCACAGCGGACCAGGTATTTTTTAAAACTAAAGAGATTGGGCAGAGAGGGAAGGAGAGAACCAAGGGGAAAAAAAAAAAAAAGCAGGCAAACTATACTGATGTCAGCAACTTAACCTCCCTAAATCTCAGCCTCCTTATCTGTAAAATACTGACCTCCAGAATTTCTGTGGGGCTCAAAATTATTTTTAGATACCGATTGTGAACATGCCTCATAGATGACAGAGCTCTGTACAGCTTTGTTGTGATTATTTTAAAGCCGTTATTAATTAAGGCAATTATGTAGTCCCAAGCTGTTGACCTAATCCTCATTTCCAATCAGTAAAAGGACCTTCACTAGGAAGTGTCAATTCTGAGAACAGAGCCCAGGCTCTTCTGAGTCTTCTTGGGGTCTCCTCCAGTGAGAGGAAATAGCTTCTCTTCAAGGATGGCTCTGAAACCTCTAAGCCTGACAGAGTTCCGTACCTGAGCCCTTCATTCAAGGGACCAGAAAACTTAGATCAAGGCCTGGAAAATTCTGGCCAGCAAATCCTGTTTACCGCAGTCTCTCAGCATCCTCTGGGATGGTTTGTGTGGGCATCTGCACAAAACTCCACAGTACAGGTCCCACCACTGCATATGTGTTCTCTTTTAGATTTGGGGACCCCAAGAGTGCCCCATCTCCTACTTAGAAACTTATAGAACCATCATCTCATTGCTGACTTAATCCCAAAATGAGAACCTTATGGCATGGAGAGATTTATGGAATGGAGGGCATAGGGACCGCTTTCGGTGATCACTGCCTCGCCATTGTTATTAATGAGCTTGTTAGACATAGATCTGCTTTCAAGCAAACTGAGGCAGGAAAAAGACAGAAACACAGCCCAAATGATCCATTCTTGTCAGAGGATAAAGTAGATTATTAAAGTAGATTCTGGGTAGGTAAAGTTTCCCATAGATCCTCGTCAGCATCATAATCAAGGCCAGACTCTCCAGCGTGGCAGAGAACAGGCAGTGCACTCTAGAGGACGAGAGAGCCTGAGCTATCTGGGTAGCAGTGCTCGCTCTCTTGCACGGTGGCTGAGGGGTCTGGGCAAGAACCCACACCTTGCCAAACCCTGGCTCTGAAAAATGGAGATTCTGATGGTCAGGTTAAACTGTACGTGTAAATCTGGGCCCAGCCTCCTTTTAGAGCTTCATTTCCCCCAGTACCCCTGTGTGTACCTCACCCAGAAGGACCTCCTCCAGCCCCCTCCTCTCTGTGACTTTGCACATGTTGTTCTGGAATGCTCTTCCTTTTCTGGTCTGTGCATTGAACTCCTACTCTTCCACATTCAGATGAGATTCACTTCTTTCTGAATACCTTCCCCAATATGCACCAGCAAATCCTCACATGAACAGGATGTAGAGCTCCGTCCTCCTTGTCCTCCTACTGCTGCATACTCTGCATTGCATTTTCATTGTTTATATAAGATTTACTATTGGGTTTTACGTTTATTTCAATTAAAGAACAAAAGAAATTCTGATTTATCTTAAAAAGACAATAGCCTATGGTAGAGAGGCTGTTAATGTTTTTTACAACTGTAAACACCATTAGAAATTGTATGTTGTGAAAGACCAGCCAAGACAGCTAAATGCGTATTTTTTTATTGAGGTGTAATGTACACTCACTGAAGTACTCAGATCTTTTTTTAAAAAAAATTTTTTTAACGTTTATTTATTTTTGAGACAGAGAGAGACAGAGCATGAATGGGGGAGGGTCAGAGAGAGGGAGACACAGAATCTGAAACAGGCTTCAGGCTCCGAGCTGTCAGCACAGAGCCCGACGCGGGGCTCAAACTCACAGACCGCGAGATCATGACCTGAGCCGAAGTCAGCCGCCCAACCGACTGAGCCACCCAGGCGCCCCTGAAGTACTCAGATCTTAAGTGTACTGTTCAATCAGTTTTGACCAAGACCTAGTACACTTAAGTCACACGTGAAAATTCCCTGAGGGCCCTTTCTAGTCAGTACTCCACCCTATCCTATCACATAGAAGCAACCACTGATCTGATTCCTGTCATTCTATGTTAATGTTGCCTACTCTGGAAGTTCACATAAATGGAGTCATACAGGACGTACTTTGTTGTATCCTGCTTCTTTCACTCAGTAATGCTTTTGAGACTCATCCATGTTGTCGGCATTTATCAGTAGTCCATTGCTTTCATTGTTCAGTAGTATTCCATCATATAAATGTACCAAAAATTTATTTAAATGTTTCCTGTTGGTGGCATCTATCATGTTGTGTTTTTTCTTTTAATTTTTAAATTACCATAGCCTTTTTTTCTTTTGGCATACAAGTCTATGAATTTTAACACACATATAGACTTGTGTGACCACCACCACAATCAATATGCAGATATTCTGTCACCTTAGAAAACTCCCTAGCGCTATTCCTTTATAGTCCCATATCCCCCAACCCCAGGTCCCTAATGACTTCATGTATCGTCTCCATCACTAGAGCATCACATTGCATTTTAATTGCTTATCCATGTCTGTTGTTCTCCCTATATGGTCAACTTCTCAGAATAAAGACGATATCTTATTCATCTTGTCTTCTCTAAGCTTAGCACAGTAGCTGGTACATAGCAGGTGCTCATTAAATTTTTGAAGGAGGAATGGCTTAATGCCCATGTAGCTGCATAATGAATCCTTTTGTAACTCTTAGGAGGAAAGGAAAATAGGAAGCTGAAGAAAACCAATATTAACTTCGTTCTTTTAAAGCAAATCTTAGGGGTTTTTTTTCACAGAAATAGTGATTTTATGATTTTAAGAAATTCTAAAAAGTGCTGTCTGGTGATTGCCCCTTGAGAGAATACATTGAGTCACACAAAATGAGTAATCTCCCATAAAATGAGTTCAGCAAATGTTTAATTGTACTAAAAATATTACTGCTGGTAAGTTTGAACATGGAAATTAAAAGGAAAAAGTTAAGCATGTTTCTTTGTCTATTACCTATTTCTATATACCAGAAGTCTAAAATTCTCCCCCAGAGTTTCTAATATATTTTCCAGGTATTCTTAGCTCTATAAGGATCCTACACTATATTTAGTGAAACTCAATATTCACACTGTTACTTTTGACTGGGGTTTCAGTTTCCATATTTTTCCCTAAACCAGTGTCATCTTTATCTAAAATTTGTTTTACTAAAGCCATTAATATTGCAAGTGATACTTGGTCCTTGTAGCTAGTGCCTTCCCTAGAGCATATTTAGTTCTTTTCAGCTTCAACTTTTCCTTTTTTTCCCTTCAGTGCTTCTTGGTGTTTCCTTTTTCATTAATCACGATACTGAAATGACTCTCTATATATCCTTCTTATCCTCTTAGTTTCACCCATCAGGACATTATCTCTTACAAATTGAGCCCTTTGCCAGTTTCATGTCACATTTCTTTAAGCAAATAAATGTTCTCCATATGCTTAGAAAATACTCCTGAGCCCCGTAGCCTATTACCTCTTTTAAAACAGAAATGGGGAAACAGCTGTTTCTCAATTCCTATAAAGTATGTCCTGTTTTATAGATCATGCTGAGCAGCTCTATTTTGATGTCTGCAATATTACTTGGTCCTTGAAATTGTGAATTTCCTGGACCTGAATTTTCCCTCTCACATTTGGGAAAGAAAGATTAATTCTACTAGTTGTTTCATTGTGTTATACAGGCCATGAGGTCTTCTCTGTCATTTATTTTGGTAGCTACTGAAGATCTCATATAGAATAAGTGCCTTCTTCCTAATACCACAACAAAGTTTTGAACTGTTAAGATTGATATTATGTGGTCATCTCATTCAGTGTTTCAGCAGATGTTGACTGAATATATCTGCAGATTCTATTCTACATGTAGAGCAAGCAAGGATGAAAGGACATCCTGCTGTCAGTCAGGTAGCCCACAGTCAGGTAGCCCACAGTCTAGTAGGGAGGACAGATGCAATGTGATGATTGTTCCAATCAAGGTATACCTGAGCTGTAACTACTTAAAGGAGGAGTTGACAAACTATGGCCTGGAATGGCTTCCTGTTTTTATATATAAAGTTTTGTTGTAACATAAGCATGCCTACTCATATACATATTTTCAATGGATGCTTTCATGATTCAGAGTGTAGTCGTGACAGAGATCATATGACCCACAAGCCTAAAGTATGAACTACCTTTTCCTGTAATAAAAAATTTGCCAACTCCTGGCTTAGAAGAAGGAACATCAAGAAAGTGTATGGGTGCAAAGAATCAGGTCATGGAGAACACCTTGGAGGATGCGAGCATTTTAAGGGCTAGGTACAAGAAGAGAGTGCATGAAGAGATGGGCTGAGAACCAAACCATAGTATGCCAGAAAACAAAACAGTGTCAAAAAGTTGAAAGCTAACATCAGTGTCAAATGCCTCAGCAGAATCAAGTAAAATGATGGTTATGATGACCATTTTGTGAGAGCTTATTTGTATGCCAGACTGTGTGCTAAGCACTTTACGTTCATTATGTCAGGACTCCATGTAACAATCCTAAAAGGTAGGCACCCTTAATATCCCCACTTTATAGATGAGGAAACTAAGGCACAGAATGAACAAGTAACTTTTCTAAGGCCACACAGCTTTAAATGGCAGAGGTAGGATTCTACTCCAGGGTGCCAGATTCTAGAGAGCCTGTAATTTTAATCCCTGTGCCATATCAGTTTGACAGTTAGAAAATCATTGGTGTCCCTAGCAATAATAATTTCAGTGGCATGATATAGGTGGAAGATAGCTTCAAATAAGGGACAGTGTTTACCATGGGCTGTGCATCATTTTAAGTGTTTTACACTAATTCATTTAATCCTCTCAACAACTTTATTTTATATATAAGGAAACAACAGTACAAAAATGTGAATTAACATGCCCAAAGATAAGAGGCTGTTGGGTTACAAAGGTTGATGTGACATTCTGGAGAGAAACAGCTGACCCTGTATCCTTACTGACCTCCCATTCATCCTTGGCCCTTTCTCAGTGCTCTCAGGCTTTGGCCTGAATCTGGAGCTCCCTCTCTTGGTACTCCCTGCACCCAAATAGGATGGCAATTTAGGAAAACAGAACAAAAGAAGAAAGCTCAGTTTGTTTTGTTAAATAATATTATGGTGTCATACCCACAGAAGAGTCACAAACAGATCAATAGAACTAGACCCTTGCATATGTGTGATTTATATTATGATTAAAGAAAAATACCATAACAAGACAGTGAGGAAGGGAAGAATCATTCAGGATGATGTTAGGACAATTGATTAAAGATTTGAAAAGACACTTGGAGTTTCACTTTATATTATACAACAAAAATCTACTCCATAGTATATAAATTGAATGCATTTAAAAAAAAAAAGATTAAGCCATACAAAAAGATTAGATCAAAGTATATACTTTGGGGTGAGGAGAACTTTTCAAAGCATAAGCTCAATGAAAAAATATGACATATTTGATCTCATTTAAGACATCTGTAGATCAAAAATAATTTTAGAGGCACCTGGGTGGTTCAGTTGGTTCAGTGTCTGACTTTCAATTTCAGCTCAGGTCGTGAGATCAGGTCCCATGTCGGGCTCCATGCTACGTGTGGAGCCTGCTTAAGATTCTCTCCCTCTCTCTCCCTGCCCCTCCCCCACTTGCATGCATGAGTGTTCTCTCTATAAAAAAATTATAATTTTAAAAATTAAAAGATGAGACAATCTGGAATCACAATTAAGATGGCAGAGGAGGAGAATCCTGAGCTCACTTCTTTCCATGTACACACCAAGGTTCCTACTACATATAGAGTGACTCTCTGAGAACACCCTGAAGACAAGCAGAATAGCTCTTCCACAGCTTAAGTTATAAAGAAAAAGCCACATTGACAAATAGGAGTGGCAGTAACATGGTCTGGTCAAGACCCATAACCTTGATATAGTGACTCACAAGCTGGAGGGATATCACAGGCATGATGGAGGTTCTCCCTGGGGAGCAAGGGGTTCAAGCCCCACGCTGGCTACCCACCCCCTGCACTGGGAAGATGAGCCCCCATAACATCTAGTTTTGAAAAAAAAAAATAGGACTTACCTCTGGAAGAACTAGAGGGCCATAGAAAACCAAAACTCTTTTTCTTATAGGGTCTGTGCACAAACTCACTCGACCTAAGACCCATATCAGAGGCAGTAATTTGATAAGCTCCAGGCACATAAATGAAGGAGATTTTTTGACTAATTTTAGAGTGTGTGCCAGAGGAGGAGAGATCTGGAGGAACTTTCTCTGTGAAGAGAAGCACTGGCTGGCACGATTTTTCTTGCCCTTCTTCTGCCTAGCTGGCCTGACACTGGTAGATGCTCATTCTGACACTCTCCATCTACATTGCTAGCATCACTTGTCCTGCCCTGGCATTTCCCTGCAGACCTGCCCCACTCAACCCACCCACTCTAGCAGATACCCCTCCAAAACAGCTCCTGCCCTACCACACCCAGCAGTGGTCATGACCAGACTGGCACCCTGCCAAAGCAGCTTCTACCCCACCACACTCTCTGGGTGGCCTCACCCAACACTGGTTTCCCCCACAAAGGGGTGGGTACCCAGGCTGGTGGCCTAGCCACAACAGGAGGGCACATGCAGCCCACATGAGACACCCCTAGAGTGCCTAGTTTTGGTGACCAGGGGCCAGGGATTGTGCTTCCAGGCCCCACAAGACACATTCTGCATAAGGCCACTCCATCAAGACCAAGAGACATCGCTGATCAACCTAATATGTAGAAAGAGAGAGTCAGGCAAAATAAGGAAACAAAGGAACTTGTTCCAAAAAAGAGTAAGACAAAACCTCAGATAAAGAACTAAGTGAAACAGAGATAAGCAATCTACATGATAAAGAGTCCAAAGTAATGGTCATATACATTCTCTCTCAACTCGGGAAAAGAACAGATGAGCATAGTGAGAACTTCAACAGAGATAGAAAATATTTTAACAATCAGAAGCAAAGACTACAATAACTGAAATGAAAAATACACCAGAGAGAAATGACAGCAGATTAAAGGATGCACAAGAATGGATCAGTGACCTGGAAGAGGGTAGTGGAAATAATCCAAGCTGAACAACAGAAAGAAAAGGATTTTTTAAAATGAGGATATTTTAAGAGACCCTTGGGACAACATCAAACATGCTAACATTCACATGATAGGAGTCCCAGAAAGAGAAGAGAGAGAGAGAGGAACAGAAAACTTATGTGAAGAAATAATAGCTGAAAAAGTAACTAACCTGGGGACGGAAACAGACATTCAGGTCCAAGAAGTACAGAGCCTCAGACAAGATGAACTGAAAGAGTTTCATCAAGGCAAATCCTAACTAAGATGTCAAAAATTAAAGATAAGGAGAGAATCCTAAAAACAGCAAGAGAGAAACAACTAGTTACTTACAAGGGAATACCATAAGACTATCAGCTGATTTTTCAGCAGAAGCTTTGCAGGGCAGAAAGGAGTGGCATGATATACTCAAAGGGCTGAAAAGAAAAAGCCTACAACCAGGAATACTGTGCCTGGCAAGGTTATCATTCAGAATTGAAGGAGAGGTAAAGAGTTTCCAGACAAACAAAAGTTAAAGGAGTTCATCACCACTAAACCAGCTTTATAAGAAATGCTAAAGGGACTTCCTTAAGTGGAAAAGAAAAGACCATAACTAGAAGTAGGAAAATTATGAAAGAAAAAAATCTCACTGGTAAAAGCAAATATATGGTAAAGGTAGTGGATCAAGCACTTATAAAACTAGTGTGAAGGTTAAAAGACCAAAATCAGGGGCACATGGGCAGCTCAGTTGGTTAAGCATCTGACTCTTGATTTTGGCTCAGGTCATAGCTCACAGTTCATAAAATCAAGCCCTGCATTGGTTCTGTGGTTAGGATTGTCTCTCTGCTCCTCCCCTGCTCTCATTCTCTCAGAATAAATAAATGAATATTTTTTTAAAAGACAAAAATCATAAAATCCACTGTATCTAAAATAATTACTTAATGGTACATAAAATCTCTTAAAAAGATGTAAAATATGACATCAAAAACAAAAAACGGGGGTAGAGGGATGTAGTGCTTTAAGAAGGTGTTTGATCTTAGCCAACTGTCAACTTAAAATAAATAAAATAGACTGCTATATACATACAGTGTTATATATGTATCTTATGGTGACCACAAACCAAAAATCTGGAATAGATACACACACACACACAAAAAAAACCACACAGAAAGGAATCCAAACTTAACACTAAAGAGAGTCATGAAATCACAAGGGAAGAAAGCAAGAGAAGAAGAAAGGAACAGAAGAACTATAAAAACAACTGGGAAACAATTAACAAAATGGCAGTAAATACATACCTGTCAATAATTACTTGAAGCATGAATGGACTAAGTGCTCCAATCAAAAGACATAGTATGTCTGAATGGATTTTTAAAAACCATCGATATGCTGCCCATGGGAGACTCACTTCAGACCTAAAGATACATACAGAATGAAAGTGAAGGGATGGAAAAACATATGCCATGCAAATGGAAATAAAAATAAAGCTGGGGTAGCAGTACATGTTTCAGACAAAACAAACTTTAAAACAAAGACTGTAACAAGAGACAAAGAAGGGCATTACATAATGATAACGGGATAAAAGGATATAACAATTGTAAATTTCTATGCCCCTAACATAGGTAAATATAACAGACATGAAAAAGGAAATTTACAGTGCTACAATAATAGTAGGGAACTTTAACACCCCCCTTATATCAATGGATAGATCATTCAGACAGAAAATTAATAAGGATATAGAGGCTTTAAATGACACATTGGACCAGATGGACAAAATAGATATCTACAAATCATTTCATCCAAAAACAGCAGAACACACATTCTTTTCAAGGACACATGGAACATTCTCCAGGATAGGTCACAAGTTAGGGCACAAAACAAGTCTTAATAAATTAAGATTGAAATCCTATCAAGTATCTTTTCTGACCACAATAATATGAAACTAGAAATCAATTTCAAGGGAAAAAACGCATAAAACACAACATATAGAGGCTGAACAATATGCTACTAAACAACCAATGGGTCAATAAAAACTCAGAGGAAATAAAAAAAGATAACTTGAGACAAATTAAAATGAAAATATAATATTCTAAAATGTGTAGGACACAGAAGATAAACTTAGAAGATAAACTTCTAAGATGGAAGTTTATACCAACACAAGCCTACCTCAAGAAACAAGAAAAATCTAAAAACAATCTAACCTTACACCTAAATGAACTAGAAAAAGAAGAACAAACAAAACTGAAAGTTAGTAGAAGGAAGGGAAAAAAATCAGGACAGAAATGAATGAAATACAAACAAACAACCAAAAAAATCATGAAACTGGTCATTTGAAAGGATATGCAAGATTGATAAACCTTTTGACTCCTCAAGAAAATCAGACTCATCAAGAAAAAAAAGAGGGCCCAAGTTAATAAAATCAGAAATGAAACAAGAGTTAATACCTATTCTTCTCAACCTATTCCAAAAAATCAAAGAGAAGGAATGCTTCCAAATTCGTTCTACAAGGCCAGCACTACCCTGATAACAAAACTAGACAGACACTATGAAAAAAAAGAAATTACAGGCCAATATCCTTGGTGAACAAAGAAGCAAAATCCTCAACAAAATATTAGCAAATCTAATTCAACAATGCATCAAAAGGATCATACACCATGATCAAGTAAGATTTATTCTAGGGATGCAGGGATGGTTCAATATCTATAAATCAATCAACATGATACACCAGATTCACAAAGTAAAAGATAAAAATCATATCATCACCTCAAAAGATCCAGAAAAAACATTTGACAAAGTTCAACATTTATTTACAAACTCAATAAAGTATAGAGAGAGCATACCTCAACATAATAAAGGCCATATAGAAAAGAACCCACAGCTAACATCATACTCAGTAGTGAGAAGTAGAAAGCTTTTCTTCCAAGATCAGGATCAAGATATAGACGCTTACTCTCACCACTTTTGCTCAACATAGTACTGGGAGTCCTAGCCACACCAATCAAACAAGAAAAAGAAATGAAAGGCATCTAAATTAGTAAGAAAAAAATAAAACTGTCACTATTTGTAGATGACACCTCACATATAGAAACACCTCACACACACACACACAAAAACTAGACACTAACAATGAACTACCAAAAAAGAGAAATAAATAAAACAATCACATTTACAATTCATAAAAAGAAACAATATCTAGGAATAAGTTTAACCAAGGAGGTGAAAATTTTCAAGTGTACTCTGAAAGCCATAGGACATTGATGAAAGAAATTGAAGATGACACAAATGAGTGGAAAGAAATACTGTGCTCATGGACTAGAAAAATTAATGTTGTTAAAATATCCTTACTACACAGAGCACTCTATAGATTCAGTGCAGCCCTTATCAAAATACAATAGCATTTTTCACAGAACTAGAACCAGAGACCTCGAATAAGCCAAAGCAATCCTGAGAAAGAAGAACGAAGCAGGAGGTATCATGCTTCCAGATTTCAAAGCATACTTTAAAGCTATCACAGTCTAGGGGCGCCTGGGTGGCGCAGTCGGTTAAGCGTCCGACTTCAGCCAGGTCACGATCTCGCGGTCCACGAGTTCGAGCCCCGCGTCGGGCTCTGGGCTGATGGCTCAGAGCCTGGAGCCTGTTTCCGATTCTGTGTCTCCCTCTCTCTCTGCCCCTCCCCCGTTCATGCTCTGTCTCTCTCTGTCCCAAAAAAAAATAAATAAATAAATAAAGCTATCACAGTCAAAACAGTATGGCACAAAAGACACATAAATCAATGGACTAGAATAGAGACCCCAGAAATGAAACCATTAAACAAAGAATATATAGTAGAGAAAAGGCAGTCTCTTTAATAAATGATATTGGGAAAACTGGACAGCTACATGCAAAAGAATGAAACTGGATCACTCTCTTACACAATATACAAAAATAAACTCAGAATTGTTTAAAGATCTCAATGTAAGACCTGAAACCATAAAACTCTTAAAGAAAACATAAACAGTAAATATATAAAGAACTCATACCAGAAAACACCCCAAAAAATGAATAATTCAATTTGAAAATAAGTTGAGGGCCTGAATTGACATTTTTTCAAAGAAGATATGCAGATGGCCAACAGACAGCTGAAAGGATGCTTGCCATCACTAATCATCATGAAAATGCACATCAAAACTACAATGAGATACCATCTCACACCCATCAAAATGGCCTGTATCAAAAAGACAAGATATAACAAGTGTTGGCAAAGATATGGAGAAAAGAGAACACCCCATGCCCTGTTGGTGAGAATGTAAATTGGTGCAGCCACTATGGAAAACAGTATGGATATTCCTCAAAAATTAAAAAAAAAAAAAAATGCCATATGATCTAGTAATTCCTCTTCTGCCTGTTTAGTCAAAGAGAACAAAATACCAATTTGAAAAGACATATGCACCCTTATGTATATCACAGCATTGTTTACAAAAGGTATGGAAGCAACCTAAGTGTCTATTATTAAATGAATGGGTAAAGAAGGTGTGGTATACATATACAAAGTGGAATGTTATTAAGCCATAAAAAAGATCTTGCCAACATAGTTGGAGGTAAAAGGTATTGTGCTAAGTGAAATAAGTCAGAGACAGACAAATACCATATGATTTCACTTGTATGTGGAATTTATAAAACAAAACAAATTAATAAAACAAGCTCATAGATGCAGAGAACAAACTGGTGGTTGCCAGAGGGAGGGGGTTGGGGGATGGGTGAGATAGGTAAAAGGGATTAAGAGGTAAAAACTTTCAGTGATAAAATAAAAAGTCACAGACATGTAAAGTACAGCATAGGGAATATAATCAATAATATTGCGGTAACTTTGTATGGTATCGATGGTAACTAGCCTAATCATGGTGATCATTTCATAAGGTATATAAAGGCCAAGTCACTATGTTGCACACCTAAAATTAGTTTAATATTGTATGTCAACTATACTTCAATTATAAAAAAAAAAAGATATAACACCTTTAAAAACTAACCCCAACATTAAAAGACTTATACAAATTGATAAGGAAAACATCAAAACCCTTCTTGACAAATAAATAAAGGTTAAAACTATTCAACTCATATAAGAAATATACATGGATTATAAAAAGAGTAAAATATGTCCTCAGTCATAACCAAATGAATGCAAATTAAACTGCAATATCATTTTTACCTATTGGCAATATTTAAAAATTCAGTACTTGCTGGAGTGCGATGAAACAAGATTTTTTTAAATAGATGTTGATGACTTAAAAATTGACCCAAAACCTTCTGGAAAACAGTTAAGACCCTTAAAAAACATGCATACCTTTTACAATGTAATTTCCCTTCTAGAAATCTATTCTAACTAGGAATACAAAAAATCTAATCAGAAATACGTAAAATCTAAAAAATATATTGCAAAGGCAAAATATTGGAAATAATCTAAGTAATGATAGAATAACAAATAAAATGTAGGCAAACAAATGTTTGTTATATAGGCAATAAAAAATGTTTTTCAAGACTACTGACATGGGAAACTGCTCATGATATAATATTAAAAGATACAGGCGTGACTGGGTGGCTCAGTTGATTGATTCTTGATTTCGGCTCAGATCGTGATCCCAGCTCGTGGTATTGAGCCCCATGCTAAGCATGGAGGCTGCCTAAGATTCTCTAACCCTCTCCTTCTCCTTCCCTCCCCCTCTCTCTCTTTCTCTCTCTAAAATAATTTTTTAAAAAGACACAGTACCTATATAAGATATGTAATTCCAGATATGTAAACTTGTGTGCATGTGTGTGTATATACATACGTATACTCACATACACACCGAGACAGAACAAAAGGTAGAAGTGAATGTTTCAAAATCATAGTAGTGGATCTTTTGTTCTAGTGATGCCATCTTTTTTTTTTTTTTTGTGTGTGTGTTTTGCAAAGAAATATACTTTATTTTTTTTTTAAATTGCCTTTCTTTTTTTTTTTTTATATGAAGTTTATTGACAAATTGGTTTCCATACAACACCCAGTGCTCATCCCAAAAGGTGCCCTCCTCAATACCCATCACCCACCCGCCCCTCCCTCCCACCCCCCATCAACCCTCAGTTTGTTCTCAGTTTTTAACAGTCTCTTATGCTTTGGCTCTCTCCCACTCTAACGTCCTTTTTTTTTTTTTACCTTCCCCTCCCCCATGGGTTCCTGTTAAGTTTCTCAGGATCCACATAAGAGTGAAACCATATGGTATCTGTCTTTCTCTGTATGGCTTATTTCACTTAGCATCACACTCTCCAGTTCCATCCACGTTGCTACAAAAGGCCATATTTCATTTTTTCTCATTGCCACGTAGTATTCCATTGTGTATATAAACCACAATTTCTTTATCCATTCATCAGTTGATGGACATTTAGGCTCTTTCCATAATTTGGCTATTGTTGAGAGTGCTGCTATGAACATTGGGGTACAAGTGCCCCTATGCATCAGTACTCCTGTATCCCTTGGGTAGATTCCTAGCAGTGCTATTGCTGGGTCATAGGGTAGGTCTATTTTTAATTTTCTGAGGAACCTCCATACTGCTTTCCAGAGCGGCTGCACCAATTTGCATTCCCACCAACAGTGCAAGAGGGTTCCCGTTTCTCCACATCCTCTCCAGCATCTATAGTCTCCTGATTTGTTCATTTTGGCCACTCTGACTGGCGTGAGGTGATACCTGAGTGTGGTTTTGATTTGTATTTCCCTGATAAGGAGCGACGCTGAACATCTTTTCATGTGCCTGTTGGCCATCTGGATGTCTTCTTTAGAGAAGTGTCTATTCATGTTTTCTGCCCATTTCTTCACTGGGTTATTTGTTTTTCGGGTGTGGAGTTTGGTGAGCTCTTTATAGATTTTAGATACTAGACCTTTGTCCGATATGTCATTTGCAAATATCTTTTCTCATTCCGTTGGTTGCCTTTTAGTTTTGTTGGTTGTTTCCTTTGCTGTGCAGAAGCTTTTTATCTTCATAAGGTCCCAGTAATTCACTTTTGCTTTTAATTCCCTTGCCTTTGGGGATGTGTCGAGTAAGAGATTGCTACGGCTGAGGTCAGAGAGGTCTTTTCCTGCTTTCTCCTCTAAGGTTCTGATGGTTTCCTGTCTCACATTTAGGTCCTTTATCCATTTTGAGTTTATTTTTGTAAATGGTGTGAGAAAGTGGTCTAGTTTCAACCTTCTGCATGTTGCTGTCCAGTTCTCCCAGCACCATTTGTTAAAGAGGCTGTCTTTTTTCCATTGGATGTTCTTTCCTGCTTTGTCAAAGATGAGTTGGCCATATGTTTGTGGGTCTAGTTCTGGGGTTTCTATTCTATTCCATTGGTCTGTGTGTCTGTTTTTGTGCCAATACCATGCTGTCTTGATGATGACAGCTTTGTAGTAGAGGCTGAAGTCTGGGATTGTGATGCCTCCTGCTTTGGTCTTCTTCTTCAAAATTCCTTTGGCTATTCGGGGCCTTTTGTGGTTCCATATGAATTTTAGGATTGCTTGTTCTAGTTTCGAGAAGAATGCTGGTGCAATTTTGATTGGGATTGCATTGAATGTGTAGATAGCTTTGGGTAGTATTGACATTTTGACAATATTTATTCTTCCAATCCATGAGCAGGGAATGTCTTTCCATTTCTTTAAATCTTCTTCAATTACCTTCATACGCTTTCTATAGTTTTCAGCATACAGATCCTTTACATCTTTGGTTAGATTTATTCCTAGGTATTTTATGCTTCTTGGTGCAATTGTGAATGGGATCAGTTTCTTTACTTGTCTTTCTGTTGCTTCATTGTTAGTGTATAAGAATGCAACTGATTTCTGTACATTGATTTTGTATCCTGCAACTTTGCTGAATTCATGTATCAGTTCTAGCAGACTTTTGGTGGAATCTATCGGATTTTCCATGTATAATATCATGTCATCTGCAAAAAGCGAAAGCTTGACTTCATCTTTGCCAATTTTGATGCCTTTGATTTCCTTTTGTTGTCTGATTGCTGATGCTAGAACTTCCAGCACTATGTTGAACAACAACGGTGAGAGTGGGCATCCCTGTCGTGTTCCTGATCTCAGGGAAAAAGCTCTCAGTTTTTCCCCGTTGAGGATGATGTTAGCTGTGGGCTTTTCATAAATGGCTTTTATGATCTTTAAGTATGTTCCTTCTATCCCGACTTTCTCAAGGGTTTTTATTAAGAAAGGGTGCTGGATTTTGTCAAAGGCCTTTTCTGCATCGATTGACAGGATCATATGGTTCTTCTCTTTTTTTTTGTTAATGTGATGTATCACGTTGATTGATTTGCGAATGTTGAACCAGCCCTGCATCCCAGGAATGAATCCCACTTGATCATGGTGAATAGTTCTTTTTATATGCTGTTGAATTCGATTTGCTAGTATCTTATTGAGAATTTTGGCATCCATATTCATCAGGGATATTGGCCTGTAGTTCTCTTTTTTTACTGGGTCTCTGTCTGGTTTAGGAATCAAAGTAATACTGGCTTCATAGAATGAGTCTGGAAGTTTTCCTTCCCTTTCTATTTCTTGGAATAGCTTGAGAAGGATAGGTATTATCTCTGCTTTAAACGTCTGGTAGAACTCCCCTGGGAAGCCATCTGGTCCTGGACTCTTATTTGTTGGGAGATTTTTGATAACCGATTCAATTTCTTCGCTGGTTATGGGTCTGTTCAAGCTTTCTATTTCCTCCTGATTGAGTTTTGGAAGAGTGTGGGTGTTCAGGAATTTGTCCATTTCTTCCAGGTTGTCCAATTTGTTGGCATATAATTTTTCATAGTATTCCCTGATAATTGTTTGTATCTCTGAGGGATTGGTTGTAATAATTCCCTTTTCATTCATGATTTTATCTATTTGGGTCATCTCCCTTTTCTTTTTGAGAAGCCTGGCTAGAGGTTTGTCAATTTTGTTTATTTTTTCAAAAAACCAACTCTTGGTTTCGTTGATCTGCTCTACAGTTTTTTTAGATTCTATATTGTTTATTTCTGCTCTGATCTTTATTATTTCTCTTCTTCTGCTGGGTTTAGGCTGCCTTTGCTGTTCTGCTTCTATTTCCTTTAGGTGTGCTGTTAGATTTTGTATTTGGGATTTTTCTTGTTTCTTGAGATAGGCCTGGATTGCAATGTATTTTCCTCTCAGGACTGCCTTCGCTGCGTCCCAAAGCGTTTGGATTGTTGTATTTTCATTTTCGTTTGTTTCCATATATTTTTTGATTTCTTCTCTAATTGCCTGGTTGACCCACTCATTCGTTAGTAGGGTGTTCTTTAACCTCCATGCTTTTGGAGGTTTTCCAGACTTTTTCCTGTGGTTGATTTCAAGCTTCATAGCATTGTGGTCTGAAAGTATGCATGGTATAATTTCAATTCTTGTAAACTTATGAAGGGCTGTTTTGTGACCCAGTATATGATCTATCTTGGAGAATGTTCCATGTGCACTCGAGAAGAAAGTATATTCTGTTGCTTTGGGATGCAGAGTTCTAAATATATCTGTCAAGTCCATCTGATCCAGTGTCTCATTCAGGGCCCTTGTTTCTTTATTGACCGTGTGTCTAGATGATCTATCCATTTCTGTAAGTGGGGTGTTAAAGTCCCCAGCAATTACCACATTCTTATCAATAAGGTTGCTTCTGTTTATGAGTAATTGTTTTATATATTTGGGGGCTCCGGTATTCGGCGCATAGACATTTATAATTGTTAGCTCTTCCTGATGGATAGACCCTGTAACTATTATATAATGTCCTTCTTCATCTCTTGTTACAGCCTTTAATTTAAAGTCTAGTTTGTCTGATATAAGTATGGCTACTCCAGCTTTCTTCTGGCTTCCAGTAGCATGATAAATAGTTCTCCATCCCCTCACTCTCAATCTAAAGGTGTCCTCAGGTCTAAAATGAGTCTCTTGTAGACAGCAAATAGATGGGTCTTGTTTTTTTATCCATTCTGATACCCTATGTCTTTTGGTTGGTGCATTTAATCCATTTACATTCAGTGTTATTATAGAAAGATACGGGTTTAGAGTCATTGTGATGTCTGTATGTTTTATGCTTGTAGTGATGTCTCTGGTACTTTGTCTCACAGGGTCCCCCTTAGGATCTCTTGTAGGGCTGGTTTAGTGGTGACAAATTCCTTCAGTTTTTGTTTGTTTGGGAAGATCTTTATCTCTCCTTCTATTCTAAATGACAGACTTGCTGGATAAAGGATTCTTGGCTGCATATTTTTGCTGTCTAGCACCCTGAAGATCTCGTGCCAATTCTTTCTGGCCTGCCAAGTTTCAAAAGAGAGATCAGTCACGAGTCTTATAGGTCTCCCTTTATATGTGAGGGCACGTTTACCCCTTGCTGCTTTCAGAATTTTCTCTTTATCCTTGTATTTTGCCAGTTTCACTATGATATGTCGTGCAGAAGATCGATTCAAGTTACGTCTGAAGGGAGTTCTCTGTGCCTCTTGGATTTCAATGCCTTTTTCCTTCCCCAGTTCAGGGAAGTTCTCAGCTATTATTTCTTCAAGTACCCCTTCAGCACCTTTCCCTCTCTCTTCCTCCTCTGGGATACCAATTATGCGTATATTATTTCTTTTTAGTGTATCACTTAGTTCTCTAATTTTCCCCTCATACTCCTGGATTTTTTTATCTCTCTTTTTCTCAGCTTCCTCTTTTTCCATAACTTTATCTTCTAGTTCACCTATTCTCTCCTCTGCCTCTTCCATCCGAGCCGTGGTGGTTTGCATTTTGTTTTCCATTTCCTTTAAAGCGTTTTTCAGCTCCTCGTGACTGTTCCTTAGTCCCCTGATGTCTGTAGCAAGAGATTCTCTGCTGTCCTGTATGCTGTTTTCCAGCCCAGCGATTAATTTTATGACTATTATTCTAAATTCACTTTCTGTTATATTATTTAAATCCTTTTTGATCAGCTCATTAGCTGTTGTTATTTCCTGGAGATTCTTCTGAGGGGAATTCTTCCGCTTGGTCATTTTGGATAGTCCCTGGTGTGGTGAGGGCCTGCAGGGCACTTCCCCTGTGCTGTGGTGTATAACTGGAGTTGGTGGGCGGGGCCGCAGTCCGACCTGATGTCTGCCCCCAGCCCACCGCTGGGGCCACAGTCAGACTGGTGTGTGCCTTCTCTTCCCCTCTCCTAGGGGCGGGATTCACTGTGGGGTGGCGTGGCCCGTCTGGGCTACTTGCACACTGCCAGGCTTGTGATGCTGGGGATCTGGCGTATTAGCTGGGGTGGGAAGGCAAGGTGCACGGCGGCAGGGGGGGCAGGCTTAGCTCGCTTCTCCTTAGGTGATCCACTTCAGGAGGGGCCCTGTGGCAGCCGGAGGGAGTCAGATCGCTGCCGGAGGTTTGGCTCCGCAGAAGCACAGAGTTGGGTGTTCGCGCGGAGCGAGCAAGTTCCCTGGCAGGAACCGGTTCCCTTTGGGATTTTGGCTGGGGGATGGGCGGGGGAGATGGCGCTGGCGAGCGCCTTTGTTCCCCGCCAAACTGAGCTCTGTCGTCCGGGGGCTCCGCAGCTCACCCTCCCTTTGTCCTCCAGCCTTCCCGCTTTCCGAGCAGAGCTGTTAACTTATGACCTCCCAGACGCTAAGTCGCGCTTGCTGTCGGAACACAGTCCGTCAGGCCCCTCCGCTTTTGCAAGCCGGACTCGGGGGCTCTGCTTGGCCGGCGAGCCGCCCCTCCGCCCCGGCTCCCTCCCGCCAGTCCGTGGAGCGCGCACCGCCTCACCGCCCTTCCTACCCTCTTCCGTGGGCCTCTCGTCTGCACTTGGGTCCGGTGACTCTGTTCTGCTAATCCTCTGGCGGTTTTCTGGGTTATTTAGGCAGGTGTAGGTGGAATCTAAGTGATCAGCAGGACGCGCGGTGAGCCCAGCGTCCTCCTACGCCGCCATCTTCCCAGAATCCCCTGATGCCATCTTTTTATAGCGGTACCAAAGTTTCTGAAATCTCCACAGTTAGTCTCTATTATTTTTATAACAAGGAAAGGGGTAAAAATTTTTTTTTAATATTGACTTCATCAAATTGGTAGTATAGAATTGACAAAATCAAGTCGTGCTTTAGCCTATTTTATTTATTCACCCCATAAGACAGTTACATCTCAGTTTTGTCCCAGACTGTCATGTAAAACCTCAGAATTATGGTTCTTAAGAATCATGCCAGATACAAATCCTTCTGTATATTTCCCATGTAGTTGTAGTTCTCATATAAGTTAATATCCTTAAGCCTACTTTACCAGTAGGAAACTACAAGGATGATGCAAATAAATTTCCTTATTCTAAACTACCCAAAAAGGCAGATAATTTCTGGCTTTTTCCATTGAAAAGCTGGGTAAGAAAGTTAAGCCTTCTGAAGCAGGTCACGTGAACATTACACCCACCTTTAATGATTCACAAGATGTATATTAAGAGCATACGTTAAGTAATCTAATAAGTACTTGAAGTCTCTAAAGGCTATAGGGTAGTCTTTACAGAAACAGTGTGCTTTTTACATTGTAACATTTCTCTTTCTTGGGATCACACTTTATAATGAGGGTGAGTGGGTAGCAGGTCTAGCAG
Source organism: Lynx rufus (assembly GCF_022079265.1). Lineage (NCBI taxonomy): Eukaryota > Metazoa > Chordata > Mammalia > Carnivora > Felidae > Lynx > Lynx rufus. Next base: position 111,079,080 of record NW_025814867.1, on the reverse strand, counting down.
CAGCCTCATAGGCGTTTTCCTTATGAAATTTCTGTTCAGGGGACATGATGTAACTCACATACCCATATAACAAGCCATGTTCACCTATATTTTTTTAAATGTTACCCTATCCCTCTATACTTCAACATTCTACCTCACTCTGGAAATTTTGACATGTCCAGGGTATATAGCATTCGTAATAGAAATTGGCCTGAACCAGAGGAGAATCATAAATCACAGCAGTATGACTTCATCAGTCTACAAATGAGAAAACTGGCATAAAGTAAGTGATTTTCCCAAGATCACAAAAGTTGGAACTAGAGTGTAAGCTTTCTAGGACCTCTTCCATCACTCCTTTACAGTGATGCTTCCCAAAATGTGCAGTGCACTGTTCTGGGAGCTATTAACAGTTGTGCTGCAAAGAGCAGAGTTCAGGGGTGAAATAAGCCTAAGGATGACCTCATTTCCATTCCCACACTTGGAGAATAGTAATGCATACTAATATATTAAAGAATCCCTGCAATAAGACAGATACTGAACCAGAAGGGAAGTGGGAAAGAAAAGCATAAACCAGAAGTAGCCTAGGCAAACCAGGATATATTTTCTCCCCAGCTCAAATGTAGGCTAGAAGCAGAGATGGTGAGGGAAAGTTACTGACAGATAATCTGTACTAATTGGGTATTTCTGGTATTGGTTTTATTTTGGAGAAGCGGAGCTGCTAACTACATGCCTCAGCTTCTGCCCCGGTTAGATGAGTGTGTGCAAATTTTAAGAACATAAAACATTATGTTAAACTGGGCTTTACCCACAAAGCCCCATGGAATCCAATACCCTACTGAGAGACTAGTACCACCAGAGAGCTACTAAGTTTGCTTTTCAAGTTAGAGGAGCAGTATTGCATAAGGAGCAGACTCTGAATTTAGGACTGCCTAGATCCAAATCCTGGCTCTGTCTTTAACCGTGGCCAAGTGCCTCAGTTTCCACTTCTGTAAAAGAGATGATAATAACTGCACCCATCCCATAATGTTGATATGCAGATTCAATGAGTTAATGTTTGCAGAGCATTTACAGCAGTGTCTTGCACAAAATAAGGACTATGTAAGAGTTACTTTATTTTTAGCTTCTATTCCAGGAACTGAGGATTTATATAACAGTGCTTCCCAATGTATCAAACATGCTCATCCAATAAACGTAATAATTCTATTAAGACCCAGAATGCCACTGCCAGTACCCATGGTTCTACTTACCTAACTCTGGCTACAAAAGTTGACCAGAAAAAGATTAAATTGAAATTACTCATAGTTTGAAAACCACCCCCCAAACATATAAATGTACTAACATTTAAATTAGAAGAAAGATGGAGCTCTAACATTCAAGACTAACGTTAGGTCATCTTGCCCAAGCTGACTTAACTAGTTTTTTCCTTAAGTTAAAAGAAAATGAGATTTTTTAAATGCCTTATTGATGGACAGACAACAGGCAGGTAGCTATTCTGCCTGCAGAGTTGTCCTCTGATATCTGCATAATCTTCACTGCGGTTTTTGTAATTTAAAGGTAGGAAAGGTCCTGTGGCATCCTGATTTTTTACCTTAAAGGTCCCTTTCTCTGTCACTGTGGCCAGGCTTCAGTCTGAGAGTTCACACAAAAGGTCAAGTTCTGGTGGCTCTGAATGCTTTGCGCCTGACGTGGGCTGGTGGTTACTGAGGAACCCTGTGTGCAGAAGGGAGGGCAGGGGAGGGCAGGGGAGGGGAGGGGAGGGAAGGGAAGGGAAGGGAAGGGAAGGGAAGGGAAGGGAAGGGAAGGGAGAGGAGGGAGGGGAGGAGAAGGGAAGGGGAAGAAGAGGAGGGGAGGGGGGGAGGCGAGGGAAGGCTTACTAACCTGGACCAGTAAAAATTTTTAAAAATAACCTTTAAAATTTAGTTCTGCTGACATGGAAATGGTAACAGAAACTTGGTAACATTTAAGATCTCCACAAAGAGAAAGTGAAACATTTTTTTCTTATACATTTTTGAGAGGACCTTATTGGTCTTAGTAATTTTCTTTCAGGGTAAAGTACTTTTTCTCTACTTTTTCTTTCAGAGTTTCAGAACCCATTCCAAATTTTCTAACTCTAAAATTTTCTGTGTGAACTGGCAACATATTTTGTAAGCAGAGCTTGGATCTGTTGCTAGGGACATCTTCAGCTATGAAAACAATACATTACTGGAATGTAGAGGAGGCTTGTAGCAGTTGCCACCAGATATGGCAAAATGAAAGGGGAAAAGGGACCCCCCTCCCACATTCCTCCTTCCAGTGCAGAATGACAAGAAAACTTCTGATAGAGCCAACTCACAGGGACTTACATTTAGAAACATTTGTTTCTAAACATTTGTGGAATCTTTTGGAGAGAAGGAAAAGAACCTGAGAGAAGAAAAGGGTAAATCGTGGCCAGCTTCTTGCAGTATATGAAAGTGAGAAGGCAAAAAGGGAAAGACGGTAGCTAGGAAAAACAGAACGAAACTGGAGAGGCATATGCCAGGTAAAACATAAAGCCAGTACAGACCTGTGGGAGACTTTGAACGGGCCAGTGTCCCTGCACCTGGACCTGGGACTGGATGGCCAGAAAAGACCAGGACACTAAAGGCTGAACCTGCCGGAGCTTCTCTGAGCAGCCCCTCCCAAAGCCACCAAGGGCCCTGGATTGGGCGCCACAGACTTGGGTTTCCTGCTCCTTCTGCAGCCTACCACTGAATTCTTCATTTCTGTTCTCCTTTGCCCCACATTTTCCTTTCTCAGTTAAAATTGCAACTACTTGCTAGATTAGAGCCCTAAAATAGTCTTGTTTTTACTTTCAGAGGATGAATTTTGGAGGACAGGGGTAAGATTTTGATAGAAAAGCAGAGATAACAAGGACAAAGGGAGGGCTGGCATTCTGGACAGTTGGAGTAAATGAGAGATACACTTACAGACAGTATAATTATTTTCTGGTGTGGCCTCCTTGATGATAAGTACTTATTTTTCAGGCATGAGTAATTTTTTTGAAAAGTATACAAAGCAATAAAGGATGGAGCATGACGACTGTTGGTATAAGTGGAGTCAGAATTGAGAGCCCTTTCTTTCATTGGATGTGCTTTTCACTGTTTGTCCTTCCCTTCCCCTCCCCTCCTCTTCTCTCCCCCTCACCTCCCCTGGCTTCTGTTTTGCCAGTATGGCCTTTAGGGCCTTCACTGAGTTCTCTCTTCACAGGGTCATGTTCTTTGGATGTGGGAACTGTGTTCTTTCTCAGTGATGCTGGTGGGAGTCCCTTAATGAGCTGGGAACAAGGTTCTTGAAGAATAGTTCCCAGTCCTCCTTCTCCTGGCCAAATAAAACATTCTGGCTCTTAGGGATGAGTAATTTTAGCAAAACATTTTAGACTGTTGAAGTACAGCTGTGTCCCCAGTATTAGTTGTCAGCATGTATAGTTAGATTTCCCAGAGAACAGCTGACCCCTCTAGAAATATAGAGCACCCCCTCAAACAAGTGAAATTAAACTAAATTAAACAAGATGGATTTTTAAAAACTGAGTCACAACATAGTGATCAAAGGAACAATTCAACCAATAAGAAGCTGTAATGATTCTAAATTTGCACGCACCTAATATACTTATGAGATGTGTAAATAAAAATTGGTAGAATAGCTAGAAAACATGGACTAATTCAAAATAAGAGTGGAAGATGTTAATGCATATGTCAGTCATTGATAAATAAGACATAAAAATTTTCTACACATAGAGGCACTTGGGTGGCTCAGTCGGTTAAGAATCTGACTTCGGCTCAGGTCATGATCTCATGGTTTGTGAGTTCAAGCCCCATATCAGGATCTCTGCTGAGTCCGCTTCTTCAGATCCTCTGTCCCCGCCTCTCTCTGCCCCTCCCCCACTCACAGTCTGTCTGTCTGTCTCTCTCTATCAAAGTAAATAAGTAAACTTAAGAAAAATATATTTAAAAAATTTATACACATATAATGGATTTAAAAAACATAATTAACTTGAAAAAAAACATAATTAACAAGTTTATCTATGACCATATGTAGAACTCTGCACCTAACAATTAGAAATTATACATTTTATTCAAAAACACTGACACATTTTTTAATTGTTTACGGACTAGGCCAGGGCCTGGCAAACTGTGGCCTATGAACCCAATTCAGCCAGGATGTGTTTCTGTAAATACAGTGTATCAGAACACAGCCATGCCCATTCATTTATACAGTGTCTAGGGCTGCTTTTGCCCAACAGCGATTTGAGTAGTTACTCACAGAGAGCTTATGGCTCTCCATACACTCCACCTATTTGCTGTATGGCCCTTTACCTAAAAAGTTCGGTGGTCCCTGGGCTAGAAAATAAAGTAAGTCTTAACAAATATCAAATAATTAATATGCAAACCACTTTTCTAACCACAATACTGAAAAAAGATAATGAAAAAAATCTGTTTTGGAAATTTAAAAATACACTTCCAGATAACTCATCAACAAAAAATCGTTGTGGAACTTAAAAACTATTTAGAATTAAGTGATTATGAAAATGCTATAACATTAAAACCTATGGTATTCAACTTCAGTTATATTTAGAGAATATATATAGCCTAATGCTTACATCAGAAAAAGAAAAACTTAGTGGGCTAGCTATCCAGGTACAAAAGTGAGAAAATTAGTAAAGTAAACCCAAAGAAAGTAAAGAACATTAGTGTGGTAAAAATCAGAAATATAATAGAAAACATCTATAAATACAGAACCTGGTTGTTATTGTTTTTTAAAGACCTCTCCAAAATTGAACAAGAAAAAATAAGGTACAAATAAAAAAAAAAGGGAGAAACAAAAAAGGAAACATAGCTACATACAGTGATCAAGTCCAATAAATTTGATCAGTTGGATAAAATCTCCAATTACCTAGAAAAATGTCACTTACCAAAGCTGAATTAAATAGAAAAAGGGCGCCTGGGTGGCTCAGCTGGTTGACCATCTGACTTTTGATTTCAGTTCAGGTCATGATCCCAGAGTCGTGGGATTGAGCCCCACATTAGGCTCTGCGCTGAGCGAGGAGCCTGCTTGAGATTCTTTCTCTCTCCCTCTCCCCCTCTGCCCTGCTTACACTCTCTCTGTGTCTCAAAAATAAGTAACTAACTTGAGGCGCCTGGGTGGCTCAGTCAGTTGAGCGTCCAACTTCGGCTCAGATCATGATCTCATGGTTGGTGAGTTCAAGCCCCACCTCAGGCTTGCTGCTGTCAGTGCAGAGCCCCCTTGAGATCTTCTGTCCCTGTCTCTCTGCTCCTTCCCCTTCTCTCTCTCAAAAACAAATAAACATTTAAAAAAACACAACAAACTCTTAGTAATCAAGGAGTAGAAGGAAACATCATTAAACTGTAAGCAGCATCTTTTCAGGCAAAATTACTGTGGCTGTTAAAATCATGGACTCTTGGATTTAAATCCCAGCTCTGTCACAATATTAGTTGTGTGACATTGCATAAGTGTTACATATTGTTTAATGAAAGTTAGGGTCTATTATTTTTTAAAGTTGGGTTGCTTGAGGATTAATTTACATTTAGTATAATTACCCTTTTTGTGTGCAGTTCAGTGAATTTTGACAGGTGAATACAGTTGTGTAACCACCAACACAGTTAAGATACATTTCTGTCATCCCTGAGAAGTCTTCCGTATCTGTCCCCAGTAACTACTCATTTGGTTTTTGTCCCTATAATTTGCCTTTTCCAGAATGTTAAATAAATGGAATCACACATTATGTATCCTCTTGAATCTTGTGTGTCTTTAACTTAGCATCATGCCTTTGAAATTTATCCATTACTGTTGTGTGTTTTAGTAGTTTGTTTTGTTGAGAAACTGAGAACTAGTGGAGTTCAGCAGGTTATTAGCCAGTGCACATCAAGGTTTTTATGAGACCTGGGCTGCTTTTTTTTTTTTTTTAATATTTATTTTTGAGAGAGAGAGGGAGAGAGAGCACGAGCTGGGGTGGGGCAGAGAGAGAGGGGAAGAGAGGATCCAAAGCAGGCTCTATACTGATAGCAGAGAGCCTGATGCCAGGTTCGAACTCATGAACTGTGAGATCATGACCTGAGCCAAAGTCAGACACTTAACTGACTGAGCCACCAAGGCACCCTGTGAGACCTGAGCTTTTCAATATAAGGGGCCCTCTCTTAGAAAAAGAATATAAAATTACTGATATAAAATTAGGTATGAAAGTAGTTGTTTTAAATAAGAAATAACAACAGTACTGCTGTAAACACAAGAATTCTGAAAGTTTTTATTTTACTCATCCCCATCAAATAAGAACAAAATATATATGGTTTCTTGAAAACTATATAAAATGTACCATCTACTGTGTTCCTACAGGAAAGGCCTTTCATTTTGAATAGACAAAAATGGGAACCTAATTCTCTTAGAGTTTTATATTTTTGATAATTGGAAGGATTTTCCACTGACTAGTTTTTGGTTTCATACATCCCATACCTGGTTTCTCCTCTACTTTCCCTGTAGTTCTAGGGAAGGGTGCTACAGGTGTGTTTGTGCCATGGTCTACAATCTCTGAGGGAAAGAGAAAATATGTACAACTTTTTAATTTTGCATACCCTTTTTGCCTTGGGTTGGAAAGGGACAGTATACTTGACTCCTGTATTGGAAGAATTCAACCAGTTCCATCTAGTGGTATCTTTTTTCCTTCCTTCCTTCCTTCCTTCCTTCCTTCCTTCCTTCCTTCCTTCCTCTTTCTTTCTTTCTTTCTTTCTTTCTTTCTTTCTTTCTTTTTCTTTCTTCCTTTCTCTCTCTTTCTTCCTTTCTTGCTTTCTTTCTTCCTTTCTTTCTTTCTCTTTCTTTCTTTCTTTCTTTCTTTCTTTCTTTCTTTCTTCCTTTCTTTCCAGTATACTCTCAGGGAGTAGGAAATGCAGCTGCCCCATCTTGTTGACTCCACTCGAGAGGCCCAGTCAGACACTGGGACTAATTAGCAGAGACCTGGCCTAACCTCCTCAAAGGCCAGCAGTTCTAGAGGAAGCTGGGAGCTGGAACCAGGCTGGCTAGGTTGGGTCCCATACTTTTCTTTTAATACTCTCTTAATGGAAATCACAGAGCTAGCATCTTTATTTCAGAAAAGCAGTTTTCTCTTTTGGAACCAAAAAACATTGCAGACTAAAGAAACAACTAATTTATTCAACCTACAGTGACATGAGATGATCTCATTTTATATGTTAAAAGGTTTCAGATGAAATAATTTTTTGGCTCAGAAAGTAACTCAGATTTAGAGCATTTGGTTAACAAGGTATTTTAAATATTTCTCATGGGTTTTTGTTGCATAAGAGTCACATACCTTTAAAAATGTGTTATTTTCAACTAGACTTCTTAAAATACAGACTGTATTCTTCAGTTATCCGATTCTGGGCAATGGAGGAATACAGAACTCAGATTTTTAATTTTTTAAAGTTTATTTATTTATGTTGAGAGAGAGAGAACAAGCAGGCAAGGAGCAGAGAGAAGGAGAGAGAGAATTCCAAGCAGGCTCCTTGCCATCAGTGCAGAGCCCAAAGTGGGGCTCGAACTCATGAACAGTGAAATGATGACCTTAGCCGAAATCAAGAGTCGGACGCTTAACTATGCCACCCAGGCACCCCCAGAAAAATTTTTTAAAGCATTATATGAATTTTAAAAGTTTTGGTGTTTGATTCTGACATTTATTTACTTATTTGCATTTTATCCACTTTATCTTGAAATGGCTTTTAAAGTTAATAAAGGAAGATTTGTGTAAGTGGTCTGATGTTTTACATGTAGAACGTATATTACTTTTATAATAGAAATACAAATGAAGCAATAGGTATGGGGGAGTGCTTTTTCCTTTTTTTTAAGTTTATTTATTTTGGGAGAGAGAGCTTGCATACGCACAGGTTGGGGGAGGAGGAGAGAGAGAGAGGAAGAGAGAGAATCCCAAGCAGGCTCCAAGCTGTCACCACGAACCATGAGATCATGACGTGAACTGAAATCAAGAGTGGGATGTTCAACTGACTGTGCCACCCAGGTGCCACATTACTTTTGATCAATACTGGGCTAAATACTTGGGACACTAATGGATACCCTCACAGTATTTATGGGTCAGCAGAGAGAAAGCCTAACATTTATGCAATAGCAGCACACTATATACAAGGATAAAATTATATGCTGATTTATAAGGTAAGTTTAGAAGTACAGAGACAACAGAAAGAAGGAGGGCTGTGTGGTCAGCCAAGGCTTCCCTGAAAGATCCCAGATGAAGATAGGTTGGAGGATGTTAAGAGAAAGGAGGATCTGTGAAGGGAAGCCAGTATGAGAAATTTCACAGCACTAAAGGTGGCTTTGATGGGGAAAGAAATTCCCCAGGTAGGGTTACCAGATTTAGCAAATAAAAATACATGGCTCCTCTTTAAATTCAACTTTCAGATAAATGATGAATAATTTTTAATACCATATAGATATTCCCATATAATATTTGGGACATACTTATACTAAAAAAATTTTTCAATAATTTTTATATTTTTGTATTTATTGTGGCAACCTTACCCTGGAGGCTTTTATTTCTGAAGACTCATCATGGCCTCCCTGGGTTGAATTTATTTCTGAATTCTGCTGCCTTTCTGGCTCTCCTAATCAGGACAGCAGTGACAGGGGTAGCCCAGCAGCAGGATGGGACTCTGGTACCACACACCTGTTGCCTTTGCAGCATAATAATTTTGGGCTTCCTGAAGAAGAAGGTATATTTCCTTTAAACACTTTTTAAATTAAACTTTTTAATTGTGAAATCATCATAGATCCACATGTAATTGTAGGAAACAGTATACAGAGAGATCACATATACCCTTTACCCAGATTCCCCCAATAGTAACAAATTGCAAAGCTATATGTATATGTAAATGGTAACAACAAAGATTTTGAGACTGATTCAGTTGAGATACAGAACATTTCCATCCCCACAAGAATCCTTCTTTTGTTGCTCTCTTGTAACCATACCTAATCCCCCCAACCCTACTCCTTCCTTAACTCCTTGAGACCACTATTCTGTTCTCCATTTCTAGAATTTTGTCATTTCGAGAATGATGTATACATGGAATCACACAGTGTGTAACCTTTGGGGCTTGGCTTTTTTCAGTAAGCATAATTCTCTGGAAATTTATCTTAGGTTTTATGTATTAATAGTTTATTTCTTTTTATTGTTGATTAGTATTCTATAGTATGCATATATCACAGTTTGTCTAACCAGTTATCTATTGAAGGACATCTGGGTTTTTTCTAGTTTGGGGCTATTATAAATAATAAATAAAGTTGCTGTAACATTTCTGGACAATTTGTTGTTTAAACTTAAGTTTTTGTTTCTCTGGGATAAGTGCCCAGGAGTGCAATTGCTGTGTTGTATAGTAGTTGCATGTCTCATGTTTTTGGTTGTTGTTGATAGAGCTCAAGTGGGGGAAGCACAGAGAGAGAGACAGGGGGAGAAGAATCCCAAGCAGGGGGATTCATGGGCTCCATTTCACATGGGAGATGGGGCTCCATTTCACAACTGGGAGATTGTAACCTGAAGCAAAATCAAGAGTCGGATACTTAACCAACAGAGAAACCCAGACCCCTGTATGTTTAAGGAACTGCCAAACTTTTTTCCATTTGCGGAATGAAGTGGCTGTACTATTTTCCATTCCCACTTGCAGTGAATGAAAATCCAGTTTCTCCACATCCTCATCAGCATTTGGTGTTGACGCTGTTTTTAATGTTAGTCATTGGTAGATTTGTACTGATATTTTGTGGCTTTAATTAGCATTTCTGTAGTGGTTAATGATATGGAACATATTTTCCTGTACTTATTTACTTTTCAGTGAAATGTCTGTTCATGTCTTTTGCCATTTCCTAATTCTGTTGCCTAGTTTTTTAGTGTCCAATTTTGAGAATTCTTTATTTTGTCTAGATACTGGTCTGTCCTTTGTTGGACATGTGGTTTGCAAATATTTCTCCCACTCGGTACCCTGTTTTTCTACCCCCTTAACATGGTCTTTGCCAAGCAGACGTTTTCGATTTTGGTAAAGTCTAACTTATTTATTGTCCCTTTTATTGATTGTACTTTCAGTGTCAAAACTAAGAACTTTGCCTAACCCTAGATCCTAAAGATTTCTCCTTTTTTTCTAAAGGTTTTATAGTTTTACATTTTACCTTTAAATTTGTGATCCATTTTTGAGGTAAATTTTGTATAAGGTGTAAAACTTAGGTAAGTCTTCATTTTTTTGCCTATGTTTTTTTTCCCCAATTTGTTGAAAAGGTTACTTTTCCTCTCTTGAATTGCTGCTGTTAAAAATCAATTGGGTAGGGGTGCCTGCGTGGCTCAGTCTGTTGAACATCCAACTCTTGATTTCAGAGAGAGAGGGAGAGAGAATTCCAAGCAGGTTCTGCTGACAGTGCAGAGCCTGATGGTGGGTTCCATCCCATGAACCATGAGATCATGGCCTGAGGCAAAATCAAGAGTCAGATGCTTAACTGACTGAGCCACCCAGGCACCTCTATTTAGGTCTTCTTTGATTTCTTCCATTGGTGTTTTGTAGTCTTAAGCATGCATGTCCCGTACATGTTCTGTTAAATTTACACCTAAGTATTTTAAGTTTTTTTCAGCAATTGTAAATGGCATTGTATTTTTAATTTTTGTGTTCATGTTTGTTGCTTAATATATAGAAATAAAATTTGTACGTGTTTATCTTTTATTCTACAGCTTAGCTAAACTCACTTATTACTTCTAGCACGGTTTGGGAGTTGGGGGGTAGACTTTTTTTAGATTTCTTGGGATTTTCTATGTAAACAATCATGTCATTTGCAAATGGGGGCAGTTTGATGTCTTCCTTTCTGACGTATATGCCTTTCCTTTCCTTTCTTGCCTTTTTGCACTGATGAAAAGTTCTAGCACTATGTTGAATAATTCCGGTCAGAACAGACATCTATGCCTTGTTCCCAATCAGGGAGAAAGCATTCTGCCTTTCATTATGAAGTATAATGTTTACTGTAAGTCTTTTATACATGGTGTTTATCAATTCCTTTTCAATTTGTTGATGTCTTATGGCCTAGAATATGCTGTATCTTAGGCTATGTTCCACAACACTTGAAAAGACTATGTTCTGTTGAGTGGAGTATTGAGTACAAATGTTGATCAGATCCTATTGGTTAATTGTTGTCACTTCATTCTTCTATATTCTTGCTGATTTTATGTTTAGTAATTCACTCAGTTTTTGAAAGAGAACTCTTGAAGTTTGCCACTGAACTGTACTTTTGTCTATTTCTTCTTTCATTTCTCTCAGTTTTTCCTTCCTATGTTTCCTTCCTGCATGTGGTGCATACACATTAAGGATTGCTTTAGCTCCTTGATACAGCCACACTTTTATCATTACAGAATGGTAATTTTTCTCTTTCTGTGATAATTTTCTTTACGCTGAAGCCACTCATCTGATATTAATATAGCCACTCTGCTTTCTTTTGATCAGTATTTCTATGTTACATTTTCCCCATCATTTTGCTTTCAACTTGTATATCTTATTACATTTGAGGAAAGTTTCTTGTAAATGGCATATTTTTTAATCTATTTTGTCGATCTCTAAATTTGCATTTTTAGGCCATTTACATTTATGTAATTATTGATATGTAAGGATTAAATCTTCCATTTTATTCTGTTTTTTTATCTGTTTGCTGTTTTTAGTTTCTCTATTTTCTCTTTCCTTTTTGTTCCTTGAACATTTTCAAAATTCTATTTTTATTTATTTATGTGTTTTTGAGTGTATCCCTTTGTATAGCTTTTTTAGTGGTTGTTAAAACCACTAGGGTGAGTGTGACCTTGTTACCACTTTGCCATATGGAAAGTGCTGACACTTTACCAGGCCTCCTCTAATACCATCCTAGTGGGGAGGGAGAGGTGCACTTCATTACTGCCCAGAGGAAGTGGAATTCAAGGCTCACCATATGGTCTCTATTGATACTGCAATGGTGGTGGTAGTGATGGGAGGAGGGAACAGGGGTTTGTTACTACCGTTAAGGGATGAAAATCCCTTTGGGGTTTCATTCCCTGCTTGACCATCTCTGATAACACCCTGGTGGAAAGTGGAGGAGGTGTTGGGGTACCTCATTACAGCTTGGCAAGAGTGAAAGTCTAGGTTCCCCACTCAGCCTTTGCTGATGTGGGCGGAGCCAGTTTGGTTTTTTTGTTTGGTTGGTTGGTTTTTTTTGGTGGTGTTTGGAGTCAAATAGTTATTGTCTAAACATTTTCCATCTTACTGTGTTGTCTTTTTCCTGGTCATTTTGTTAAATAGAACAGATGTTTCGTAGGGCTTTTTTTGTCTGCTCCCATTGGCATTTCCAAGTTGCTGGCTTATTTAGCTCCAAGCCTGAGATAATGAGGCAAAAAGAAAACCCAGAAAACTAACTACTGTGATGTCATTTATACCCCAAAGTCCCAAAGTGCCTTCTTCTCTCTACGTTTAGGCTTTCTATGTTTGTTTTATATATAATGTCCAGGAGTTTTAGCTGTACTTAGCAGGAGGAAGAGGGAAAAATACTACTCCTACTATTACTATCTTTCCAGAAGCAGAAGTTCTATAAATGAAGTAGAAGTTCTATAAATGCTATTAATGCCAACATAATCACTCATTTAGAAGCCCTATTAATCTTCTACCTGCTAATAGTCTATGGGTAGAATCCTTTTTTTCATGCTATACAGCTAATTAGAAATATGTGTCTTCACTTCTCTGTAAAAACAGAACCAATAGGAGATCTATATCTGTATCTTTTTCTATCTATATCTGTCCATATGTAAAATAAGAAATTGACCTGTGCAGTCGTTGAGGCCAGCAAGTCCCAACATCTGTACTGTGAAGTGGCCAGCTGGAACCCAGGTTCCAATCCTGGTCAGAAGGCCTGAGAACTAAGAGAGCTGATGGTGTAGTTCTAGTCTGAAAGCTGACAGGCTCTAGATGCAGAAGGAACTGATACTTCAGTTCAAGTCCAAAGGCAGAAAAAATTCTTACTTAGCAGAAGGTCAGCCTTTTTGTTCTACTCAGGCCTTCATCTAATGAGGCCCACCCACATTAGGGAAGGCAATCTGCTTTATTCAGTCTACCATTCAAAGATTAATCTCATCCCAAAAACCCTCATAGAAACACCCAGAATAATGTTTGACCAAATATCTGGATACCCCATGGCCCAATCAAGTTATCATAGGAAACTAACCACCATAATATGCAAACATTTAAAAGCTTAGGACTACCAGATTGGTTAATTTGAACTTAAATATGAATTCTAACCAAGGTTGCTCACAAATTCACATTTTGGCTTGACTTTGAGATACATAGAGAAATTCAAAGAAAGTGAGTAAAACCTTTCAAAGATTCAAAAAATGTGTTTAAAGGGAGCAACTGCTAAAATCTGGAATGCAGTATGGCATTGTGGGAAATGAGAAATTTATAGTTGCTGTGTTTCTTCAGTAGAGCTTTATAAACAGGGAAACTGTTAAAACTTACATTTTTCATGACTCTTAGAGTAAGAATTAATTTTTTCCATTGTCAAAAGATTTAAAATATTCAAAATAAATATTTCTCATGGTCTATAATCCTTTTGTCACAGTCTCTTAACATTCCCCCAGGGCCAGTGCCGAGGTATCTAGAGCTGCTGGTTTTCAGGGCAGGCAATATCGCTTGCAGAGAAGACTTTGGACTCAAATAGATCTGGGTGTGTGACCTGGGGCAAATTGCTTTACCCCTCCAAACAGCAACTTTCTTATCTGAATATGACAAGTTTAATATCTGTAAGATCAGTATAAGTGCTCCATAAGTAAACATTTTCAAATCTTAGGCATCTGGATAATCTGCACTTTTGCAGTTTTATAGAAAAGACTGATATCTTGGTGTTTAAATCTCTACATTTTGGATCATTTCCTTGAATTCAGCTTCTTAGAATTATTGAGTCAAGGATAGAAACTTCTAGAAAGGGAGTACCAAGATTGCACTAGCAATGGGAGAGAGAGAGAGAGAGAGAGAGAGAGAGATGCTTTTCTAATTGTTAAACTTTATATTTCCTAGAGGCATCAGATGGTGAAGGAAGAGGAGACACAGAAATGATGCAGCAGGAGACAGCTCCAGTTCCTGCCCTGTCAAAGAAAACCAAACAGGTGACCGTACTGTGGGAGAGTCACAACTGTTGGATTCTAGAATCATCTTCTACCCTTCTACAGCATTCCATGTTCTTTAACATCAGTTACTGGGGTTTGTGGAAGACTAGATCTTCTTTGCCTTTGTAAACACCCATGTTTTCATTAATTATAAACCAGCAAGGTCTATTTTTCCCCCTAAATTTTTTTTATAATATAAATATATTTTACAATAATGGTATCTTAGATTCTTGTACCACATGTTTACCAAAAATCCAGTATTACTTTTTTTGGTACAGTTCCTAGGAAAAGACAAATAGCATAAAGACATGCAAGATTACCCTGCACACCAGTGCATGATTACAGTACCATGCCATGCTGCCAGCAGGTCCCAGGGTCTCATGTCTACCTAGCATTATGGTCCATTGTATGAATATTTATCAAGGGATTTCTGCCTTCAATATTACCAAAAGTGGCCTTTTGATATATTTTGCTCCCTGGATTTATGACCTTTTATTTCCTTTTTAATCTTCCTATTGGCCACTCACATCCATTTGCAGCTTTTTCACATTATGTGTCTCTCAAACCGGATTGGTAACCATGTGTGATTTTTTCTTAAATTTTTTAATGTTTATTTATTTTTGAGAGAGAGAGACAGAGTGCAAGCAGGAGAGGGGCTGAGAGAGAGAGGAAGACAGAATCTGAGGCAGGCTCCAGGCTCTGAGCTGTCAGCACAGAGCCCAACATGGGGCTCAATCCCACAAACCATGAGATCATGACCTGAGCTGAAGTCAACACATAACCTACTGAGCCACCCAGGTGCCCCAACTATGTGGGATTTTTTTAAAGGATTATCTACTATCAAACTAAAATTATCATCTTCTTCACAGTAATGATTTGTGGTCTTATTGTAAGTGGCCCTAAACTCATTCCATGAGAGGATGACTCTACCCAGTTTGTAACCAGGCTCAGATAATTGTGGGAAGCAGTTTAGCATACTGGCGACATACCTCCAAGCTGTGAGATATTGAGCAAGTTAAACTCTCTGTGCCTCAGTCTCCTTATTGGTAAAATGATGATAATAAATATATTTTCCTCACAGAGTTGCAGTGGAGATTAAATAACTAATACTTGTTAAGTACTTCAAACAGTGGTTGGCAAAGAGTAAACACCAAAGTGATCATTATTATAGTGAATAACACTTCATCTTTTTTATTTTGTTATTTTTTCTTTGAGGGATGGGAGAATATGGAAATATATGCATATTTAATATGTAATCATCTTGGTTTTCTCTCCAGCCATTAAATATTTTGCTCCAAGGTCCTATATCAGGTTTTTTTTTCTTTTTGCTGTTATTTTATCTTACTTTTTTTAAAATTTTTTTCTTATGTTTATTTATTTTTGAAGGAGAGACAGAGCGTGAGGGGGGAGGGGGGGAGAGAGAGGGAGACACAGAATTCAAAGCAGGCTCTAGGCTCTGAGCTGTCAGTGCAGAGCCCGACATGGGGCTCGAACCTATAAACCACGAGATCATGACCTGAGCCGAAGTCAGAGGCTTAACCAACTGAGCCACCCAGGAGCCCCATTTTATCTTACTTTTTTAATTCAACTATAATTAACATAGAGTGTTATATTAGTTTCATGTGTACAATATAATGATTCAAAAATTCAATGCATTATTCACTGCTCACCATGATAAGTGTACTCGTAATCCCCTTCACCTATTTTACCCATTCCTCCACCCACCTCTCCTTTGGCAATCACCAGTTTGTTCTCTGTAGTTAAGAGTCTGTTTTCTGGTTTGTCTCTTTTTTCCCCTTTGTTCCTTTGTTTTGTTTCTTACATTCTACATATGAGTGAAATCATATGGTATTTTTCTTTGACTGACTTACTTCACTTAGCATTGTACCCTATAGGTTCATTCATGTTGTTACAAATGGTAAGATTTAATTCTTTTTTATGGCTGAGTAATATTCGTGTGTGTGTGTGTGTGTGTGTGTGTGTGTGTGTGTGTGTGTGTATCACACCTTCTTTTTCCATTCATCTATGGGTGGACACTTGGGTTGCTTCCATATGTTGGCTATTGTACATAATGCAGCAGTGAACATAGTGGTTCATGTATCTTTTTGAATTAATGTTTTTGTTTTCTTTGGATAAATACCCAGTAGTGGAATTACTAAATCTTATGGTAATTCTGCTTTTAATTTTTGGAGGAACAGCCATACTATTTTTCACAGTGGGTGCACCAGCTTACATTCTTACCAACAGTGCAGGAAGAGGGTTCCTTTTTCTTTACATCTTCATCAACACTTGTTACTTCTTGTGTGTTTCATTTTAGCCATTCTGACAGGTGTGAGGTGATATCTCATTATGGTATTGATTTACATTTTCTTGATAATTAGTGATGTTGAGCATCTTTTCATGTGTCTGTTGACCATCTGTATGTCTACTTTGGAAAAATGTCCTCTGCTCATTTTTACTTGGATTATTTGGGGGTTTTGGTGTTGGATTGTGTAGGTTCTTTACATATTTTGAATGTTAACTCTTTTTTTGGTGTATCATTTGCAAACATCTATTATTCAGTAGGTTGTCTTTTTGTTTTGTTGATGATTTCCTTCTCTGTGCAAAAGCTTTTTTATTTTGGTGTAGTCCCAATAGTTTGATTTTGCTTTTGTTTCCCTAGCCAAAGAAGACATATCTAGAAACATGTTTTTATAGCTGATGTCAAAGAGATTCTGCCTTTTTTTTCTTTCCCTCTAGGAATTTTGTGCTTTCAAGTCTTACATTTAAGTCTTTAATCCACTTTGAGTTTTGTGGAGTATAAATAAGTGGTCCATTGGAGTAAGGAAGTGGTCCAATATTATTCTTTTTCATGTGTATCGCTAATTACATAGCTGTCCAGTTTTCCCAACACCATTTGTTAAGGAGACTATCATTTTCACCTTGTATATTCTTGCCTCCTTTGTTGTAGATTAATTGGATAAAAGCATAGGTTTTTTCTGGGCTCTCTATTCTGTTCCATTGATCTATGTGTCTGTTTTTGTGCCAGTACCATACTCTTTTGATTACCATAACTGCGTAGTGTATCTTGAGATCTGGGATTGCAATATTCCCCATTTTTTTTCTTCTTTTTCAAGATTGCTATGGGTATTCAGGGTCTTTTGTGGTACCACACAAATTTTAGGATTATTTGTTCTAGTTTTGTGGAAAATGTTGTTGATATTTTCATAGGGATTGCGTTAAATCTGTAGATTGCTTGGGGAAATTAATGGAAATTTTAACAATATTGGTTCTCCCATTCCATGAATAGGGAATATCTTACCACTTGTTTGTGTCATCTTCAATTCCTTTGATCAGTGTTTCATAGTTTTCAGAGGACAAGTCTTTCACCTTCCTGGTTAAGTTTATTCCTGGGTGTTTTATTATTTTTGGTGCAATTATAAATGGGATTGTTTTCTTAATTTCTCTTTCTGCTTCTTTATTATTAGTGTATAGAAATGCAAAAAAAATATTATTTATATTAATTTTGTATGCTGTGACTTTTGGTGGAGTCTTCAAGATTTTCTGTATATAGTATCATGATATCTGCAAATAGTGAAAGTTTCCTTACCAATTTGAATGCCTTTTATTTATTTTTCCTTGTCCAATTGCTGTGGCTAGGACTTCCAGTACTATGTTGAATAGAATTGGTGAGAGTGAACATCCTTGTCTTGTTCCTGGTCTTAGAGGAAAAATTCCCAGTTTTTCATGATTGAGTATAATGTTAGATGTGGGCTTTTCATATTTGGGCTTTATTATGTAGAGAGGTATGTTCCCTCTAAACCCACTTTGTTGAGAGTTTTTATCATGAATGGATGTTATACTTTGTCAAACACTTTTTATGCATCCACTGAAATGATCATATACTTTTTATCTTTCTCTTGTTGATGTAATATATCACATTGATGGACTTGATAATATTCAACCACCCTTGCATTCCAGGAATAAATCCCACTTGATTGTGGTGATTTTTTTTGATGTACTGTTGGATTTGGTTTGCTAATATTTTGTTGAGGATTCTTGTATTGATGTTCATCAGAGATATTGGCCTACGTGTAGTATCTTTATCTGGTTTTGGTATGTGGGTAATGCTGGACTCATAGAATGAATTTGGAAGCATTCCTTCCTCTTCTAGTTTTTGAAATAGTTTGAGAAGAAAAGGTATTAACTCTTTTTTAAATGTTTGATAGAATTCACCTGTGAAGTTGTCTGGTCCGAGACTTTTGTTTGTTGGGAATTTTTCTATTACTGATTTAATTTCATTGCTGTTCAGTCTGTTCAGATTTTCCATTTTTTCCTGATTTACTTTTGGGAAATTATATGTTTCTAGGAATTTATCCATTTCTTCTACATTGTCCCAGTTGTTGGCATAGAATTTTTGGTAATATTCTCTTATGATCATTTGTATTTCTCTGGTGTCTGTTGTTATTTCACCTCTTATTTCTGACTTGATTTGTGTCTTCTCATTTTTGATGAGTCTGAGTAATGGTTTATCAGTTTTGTTGATCTTTTCAAATAACTAGCCTCGGGTTCATTGATCCATTCTGCTGTTTTTTTAGTCTTTATTTCATTTATTTCTGACCTAGTCTTTATAATGTATTTTCTTCTATTGGCTTTGGGCTTTGTTTGTTCTTTTTCTAACTTCTTTAGGTCTAATGTTAGGTTATTTATTTGAGATTTTTCTTGCTTCTTGACGTAGGCTTGTATTGCTATAAACTTCCCTCCTCAGTGCTTTGCTCCATCCCAAAGATTTTGGATGGTTGTGTTTTCACTTTCATTTGTCTCCCTGTATTTTTTTTTTTTTTACTTCCTCTTTGATTTCTTGGTTGACTCATTCATTGTTTAGTAGCATGTTATATAACCTTCATGTATTTGTGGTTTTTTTCCACATTTTTTCTTGCGATTAATTTCTAGTTTCATACCATTTTAATCAGAAAAGATGCATAATATGATTTTAATCTTTCTTTGGCATTTTCTGCATTCATTGTGCTGATGCGGCTGCTATCTGGGTGTAGCCATGGGACACAAAGTGAGCTTAGGATCCTCCTACTCTGCCATCTTCCCAGAATCTCCCCTCAGGTTTAGTTTTAACTATTCCTTCAGAGGCCTACAGGCTAACATCCTTAGCCTTTTCATTTATTTCACCAAGGTGAAGTTTAATTTTACCTTGGCTTATCCCATTGACCACACCATATTCATGCTTCTTTGACCTTTGCCTCTGTAGTGCCTACCTACAGAACTTGTTTCGAAATATCTTTCTTTAGACTCCATTGACTTTCTTTTTCCTTTCTTTCTTGATTTTCTTCTTGCTTGTTTCTCACTTTTTCAGGACTCAGTGCAGAAAGACTAAATTTTCCCAAGCCTCTACCTTTACTTCTTTTTATTGTCTTTTTATCCACTTTACTAAATTTCCACCTTTTATTTTAGCTCCTCCTTCCTTGACTCTTCTTTTCCCAAAACTATTAAGTTAGGTAAATGGCAGAGAATCATAGGAAGAACAAGGAAAAATGGGAGAGGAGGAAGTGAAATACATTCTCCATTTCTGTGAGCATTCATCTATCTTTTGTCAACCTAGGTTTTAACAATAATAAAGATCACTTATTGAGCACTCACTATAGGCACTGTGCAAGATACCATGACTCAGATGATACTGTAAAGTAAGGGGTACCCTGTGCCCTATGAGATAGGGGGTACCCCATTTTACAAATTACCTGGGACTCACAGAGATGGGTTCTGGGAGTCATGCCCCACTTGTCTGGCTGTGAGCCAGGTGCTGAGGATGCTGCTGCTACCATCTCCCTTTTTACCTGTCCTTTCTCTTTCAATTTAGGAAAATCAGATTTACCATGTCCTCATATGCTTTCTTGGCCACATGCCATTGCTATTTTCTGCCAAGAAAAAAGAATTATGAAAGTTTAAGATTGTACTGCCCATTTTAACCACCTTTCTCTTGCTCTAATTTCTTTCACTACCAAATTACTTTAAAGAATCCAAGTCTTAGACTGACAGAATGCCCTATCCCCTTTCTCTATGTCTATCCTCATTTCTCTGGCCAGAGAACTCACAGGGAAATCTTCTTGTGCCCTCTGCCTCATATGAGTGCTCTTCATCTAGCTCCTGGTTCCCCCACCAAGCTGTATACCTCCAGGACAGAGTTTAACTGTGCATCTCCACAGCACCTAGCACAGAACCTCACCCAAAATTGACACTCATTATTTGTGAAATGAAAGAAAAGATGCCTATACCAAGATCCTAGTTTTCTCACCACTCTTCCAATCTCAGCTCATTGTGTCTCTACTTGTGAGCCATCTGCTGTCTGCAGAAGTAGGTGACCCAATGTCCCTCTTCCAGCCCCTTCCTTGAAAGACTCTTCCACTTTGACATTCAGAGCTGGGATCCCTCCTCTGCCACCCCTGACTGCCCAAACAGTCCCTCTGGCTCCTCTCTGGGTTCCCCATCCTCTCTGTCCAGCTACTCTTCTCCCTCTGGAAATCATCACACTATCACAAGGATGACCTTCTTATGGATAGGCTGTCCTTTCTTGAATCCTTCTATAGTTGCTTCTGTACATAGGGCTTAAGTCTCCAATCAGTTCATAAGCACCTTGGGGGCCAAGGTTTCTTTTCTGTTCACTGTAGTACCTATCACAGTGCTAGGCACTGGACTCATTTGGCAGTTGTAACAGAGTATTTGTTTTTTAATAGTAATTATTACATTCCTCCCCTGGGTCAAAACAAAAGAAAAAATAAATTATTTTGTGCTATATTTAAGTTTTGAATTTTTTTTCAAATTTGCTTAGTTGCTTTACTGTTCTTTAGGCTTTTTTTATACTTGTATAGGAACTTCCTGGCATTATGCTGCCAGCTGTAATATACATTTAGGCTTAAATATCACCAGGTAAGAGTGTCTGTTGAGTTAGATCATGTTCCCTCCTTTGCCATCCCTGGGCCTCACATTCCTCTTACTGAGTCCATGCCTCCCATCTGTCCAGTATTTCCAGCAGTAGATTTATAACTTTATAAAAGTTTTTTACCCATGCAACTACATCATCTCTAGCAACCATTTCACATCTAAATAATCATCCTTGGCCTCCTTAATAATGTTAGTATAAAGATTTGCCAACACTTCTTTTTTTCCAGATATTGCTTCCAAAAAAATGATGAATTTCCTTACTTCTAGAGATTGCATCATCCTCTTCCCTCCTCAACATCAGTCACTTCAGAGCCAACCCTAGTGACTTTGTAATTATGGTTCCCAGAATATAATTCCTTATGAGGGGTTTTGTGACTTTTCATAGATGCCTCCATGATGTCAGCCGCCATGGTTCCATAACCCATCCTCTCTCCCTCAAAGACCACATTTTTTTTAACAGTAGCCTAATCTGTTTATCTCCTCAGATCATAAAGGACTCCTCAGTAAGAGTACTTATCCCTTTCCCTCTCTATTCATCTTTCTCACTGTTGTATTTTCTTAATATTTACTTATTTGAGCATTGATAATTTCATATCTCTCCCACTCTTCATCTTCAAGATTATTCTTGACTATTTTAAAAGAGGACTATGTCCTATCCACCCAATGATTTACCTTCTTCCTTGCAACTGTCTCAGTTCTTTTCCTCTTTGTATTAATCTACTATTGCCTAACAAATTACCACAGAAGTTAATAGCTTAAAACAGAAAAATAAATTATATCAGAGTTTCTGATATCCCACAGGCATGGCTTAGCTCAGTCTCTCTGGCTATCCATCTCTTATGAGGTGCCAGTCAAATTGCGGGCTGGAGTTGAAGGGCTTGACCTCCTTATTGGTAAGCCTCAATTCCTGACCATGTGAGCCTCTGCACAGGGCTACCGCAGAACATTGCCACTGGCTTCCCTCAGGCTAAGTGACCCAAGCAGAAGCAAGCAAGAGCACTCAACACAGAAACCAGTCTTTTTTATGTTATATTTGATCTCAGAGCTGACCTCTAATCCTTTCTACCTTATTCTGTTAGAATCAAGTCAGTAATTCAAAAAGTGGGAATGAAGACCTGGAGATAGTGATCACCAGTAGCTCTCCTGGAATCTACCCTCTGGCCTCAGTGATTTATATCCCTCCCATATGCAGAATGTATTCACTCCTCACAAAGAAAGCAAAAGTCCTCTCCCTTTACAGCTTAAGCTCAGTGCCTAGAATTTCATTGTCTAAATCAGGTGCAGGGGCATTTAAGGGTCCTTGGGTTTAGTTCCCTAAATAAGGCTTCTTAACAACATTTCTTCTCAACCTATTAAACTAAGGAAATACAGGCATAGAATAACCTTTATAGGCATTTCTATTCAAGTAGTTGATACAAGGGGTCATTGGTCCAGAGCATTTGAAAATGTTGGGAGTTTCTTTATTAAGTTTTAAGGCCCAGGTTCCTTAGGTTCTTCCATGGTTCTCAGCTCTGCTTTTGGGTATCTTTGTGTTGCCCTCTGAGTCATCCTTCCACCTTTTCTTTTAAAATGAAAGCTAGCATAGATTTGCAATGGAAAAGCTCTTTCGGCCTTCTTGACAGTGGAATTCTGAGGGTTCAAAGACCTCGCCTCATTTTATTCCATCTCTCAGATTCTCAACTCAAACTACACTTATTTCTGAATATATAACTCCTTTAAGAATTTTGTGGGTCTTCTGTGGTTCTTCCTGGGTTTACTTGATTGGGCAGAAGTCACACCCACAAATCTTTTCAAGATAAACTTTTCTCAATCTTGGGCCCCTGTTGAGAGAATTGAGGGACAGTAACTCTTAAGCTTCCTAGAGACATGTTTGAGATGATCTGTGAGATACATCTTTGATTTCTTTAAAGAGATCTTACAAGACTGAATAGTACTCTGAGGTACCACCTTTGTTCTTTTTTTTTTTTTTAAATATATGAAATTTATTGTCAAATTGGTTTGGTACCACCTTTGTTCTTTCTGAGGTCTTAACAAATGGATTTGCACTCCTATACCTTGACTTCTTTGATAGTCCTTTCAATTTAATTTCTTCTTTCGAATTTTACTGTAAGCCACAAGAAGAAATTAGGTGACACATTCAATGCTATTTGGATCTCCTTTGCTGGATTACCCATAGTATTGGACACATTTTCTATTTTCCACATAGCTGCAGACAACACTACTTTGTACCACTAAACTTTGTACAACTACATAACAAAAATACCCTTCCCTCCAGTTTCCAATAAGATTTTCCTCCCTATCTATCTATCTAATTTATAAGTAGGCTCCACACTGAGCATGGAGCCCAACACAGGGCTCAAACTCACAACTCTGAGTTCAAGACCCGAGCTGAGGTCAAGAGATGCACCCTTAACTGACTGAGCCACCTAAGTGCACCAGATTTTCCTCACTTTCTGCAGGCCTACACCCTCAGTGTCCTCAAAGTCCAAATTTGACAGGCAATGTGTTCATTCATCCATTCAGTCACCTGAGTTTTGACACATTTCAAAGTAATTAACAAAATCAGTACACTCCTCCCAGACACTTCAGCATGCATATCATTAACTGAAGTTCAGTATTGAAAGATCTTTTTTTTTCCTTTCAAGGTAAAGTTAACATACAGTAAAATGCAAATGTCAAAGGTATCATTCACAGAGTTTTGACAAATTCATACAATTTTGTAACAAAACCCCCTACAGATTATCATCACCTCAAAATCCTCCCACACCACCTCCATATCACTATTCCACAGTCCATGCCCCAGGACCAACCACTGTTCTGATGTCATGTAAGTGAAATCATATAGCATATGCTCTTTTGGTCAAAGCTTCTTTTATTTGGTACAGTGTTTTTTAGATTTATCCATGCTGATGCATGGTGTTTCATTTTTCTTATTGCTGAGTACCTTAGTCTGCTAGGGCTGCCATAGCAAAATACCACAGACTGGGTGACTTAAACAACAGAAATTTATTTCTCACAGCTCTGAAGCCTGGAAACCCAAGATCAAAGTGTCAACAGGTTTGGTTTCTCCTGAGGCCCCTCTCCTTGGCTTGCAGATGATCACCTTCTCACTGTGTCCTCACATGCTCTTTCCTCTGTGAGTGTCTCTTCCTCCTCATATAAAGACACCAGTCCTACTGGATTAGGATCCTACTCTTAGGACCTCCTTTAACTTTATTACCTCTTTAAAGTGAATGTCTCCAAATACAGTCACATTGGGTATTAGGGCTTCAAAATTTGAATGGGAGGGAGGTGGGTAAAATTTATTTCATAACATTTTATAATATTAAATTATATGAATACCCCACAGTTTATTTTTCCTTTTTTTTTTTTAATGTTTATTGATTTTTGAGAGAGAGAGAGCACAAGGAGGGGAGGGGCAGAAAGACAGAGAGAGACACAGAATCTAAAGCAGACTCTGAGCTGTCAGCACAGAGCCAGACACAGGGCTCAAACCCACAAACTGTGAGATCATGACCTGAGCTGAAGTCAGATGCTTAACCGACTGAGCCACCCAGGCACCTCTATTTTTCTATTGATGGATACCTGGGGCTACTTCCTATTTGGGACTATTATGAATAAATCTGCCATAAACATTCATATACAAGTCTTTTTCTGAATGTATATTTTTATTTCTCTTAAGTAAATACATAGGAGTAGAATTGCTGAATCATGTTTAGTTTTCTAAAAACCAACCGACTTTTTTTCTAAAACCAATGTATCATTTTTGTATTCCCACCATCCTATATATTTGGAATTATCACTCTTATAATTTTGGACATTTTGATGGGTGTGTACCAAATAACTTTGACCAAACCCAAAAGAAACTAAAACAGCAGTTCTAAATTTGGTTTTAATTTTTACAGTGAACGTGCTTGTTTTTGTTGTAAAATGGTAATTTTTTTTTTTATTTTTACCAAAGTGATAAGCAAACACTATTAAAAGTCTTTCATAAAAAAGCAGGATCACCTTGCCTACTCTTATCCTAGGTCTTTCTTCGGAGGCAACTACCCTCAGCTTTTAGCTGTTTTCCTTATTTGCTAACATATAGTTTATACTGCTGGTTTTTTCATTTATCAGCTCCTGACATGATCTTTTAATTTCCTGAGGTAGCATATGAGGACACATCTCTGCCATCTACCCCATGCTCCCTCTCTAATTGTTAATTCCCCTGCCAACACAATATCAAATTGTGGTTAAAACCATTGTCATTATCTCACAGTTATGACCATGGAACTACCGTTTCAGTGCTGAGGGGGAAAAGACTATAATCATTCCTCCTTTCTTATATATACAACTCTTTGTTTTCATGGCATTAATATTTACCTCATTTCTTCATTTGCCGAGTTTATTGTGTTCCTGCAGTTAATTGTTTCCATATATTCCAGTATGTTTTCCACATGTCTATGAATATTTTCCATATGCTCAAATAGATCACTCATTGTTCTTTCCTGCAGACCTCTATACTCCTATTCCACTCTGAATAGGTTATTCTCTTGGTCTGGTGAGCAATTGAGATTTGTCTTTACTGCCCTTTCAACACTGTCCTGGATTAATTTCTTTATTTGCTGAATCCCATATCTTTCTCTTTTTTGATTTAGCCCTTTATCTAGCTAGAATACAGCTTTTAGTATCTATGGGTAGGAAGTCCATTTTTTGAGACCTTAAATACCTGAAAATACCTTTATTTTACTCGTAACTTGTCTGATAGTTTGGCTGGGTATAAAAGTCTAATTTGCAAATAAATTTTCCTCCTAATTTTGAAGGCATTCTTCCATTAAGCCCTAGCATCCATTATTGCTGTTGCAGAATCTGACACAATTCTTTTTCTGGATTCTTTGTATTTTGTATGTTATTGTTTCTCTTTTTAAGAAATTTTAGTCTTTTGTTTGTCCATAATGATCTGAAATTTCACATTGATGCTCCTTAGTGTGGGTATGTTTCGTATACATAATATATATGCGTAATGGGTTTTCAATTTAGTTTCATGTTCTAGAAAGTTTCCTTCAATTCTGGAAAGTTCTTCCTGCATTATTTCTTTGAGCACTCCTTCTTCACTGTTTTATGTGGTCCCTTTTTCTGTAATACCTTTTACTGGGATGTTGAATCTCTTGGACTGATTCTCCATCTAATTTTCTTACCATTTTTCATCTTTCTGGAAGATTTCCTTTATCTTCAAGCCTTCCTCCTGCATTTTTATTCCATATTTCTTTTTTTTTTTATATGAAATTTATTGACAAATTGGTTTCCATACAACACCCAGTGCTCATCCCAAAAGGTGCCCTCCTCAATACCCATCACCCACCCTCCCCTCCCTCCCACCCCCCATCAACCCTCAGTTTGTTCTCAGTTTTTTAACAGTCTCTTATGCTTTGGCTCTCTCCCACTCTAACCTTTTTTTTTTTTTTTATTCCATATTTCTTATTTGTTTTCTTTTTTGTTTCATGGCAGCAAATTCTTCCCTTAGGTGTCTGAGAATATTAATTATAATTATTTTGAACTTTTTATCTTTTTGTTGTTTATTTTATCTTAATGTGGACACTTAACTGTGTATTCATATTGAAAAGAGATATGCTAAAAAATTGACAGAATATTTTTGTGCATAAGTGAGGCCTGTTGATTAGTGGACTTCAGAGTAAGTTAACAGGATAGCAAGCTGTATTTACTATGCTCTCCCCCAAATGTCACTCTCTTTTGGCATTTCTCATAGGCCATTTTATTTTTCCAGAGAAAAGTTCAGTAGTCTCTTGCATACAATATGTAAGTCTGGCTCAAGACATTCCAAAAATGGGACAGGAAAAGGAAGTGAGTCTCAACTTCTGTCCTATCTTCCCTGTGCCAGATTTCTTTGTCCTCTTCTTCTCTCCAGAGAATAAACCTTCAGTCTGCTGCCAGAAAGAGCAAGATGAGAGGAAGCAGTAATCGGATAGTTGCTTGGCTGTCTGGGCAGGA